>NW_026061727.1:0-698360 GCF_023897955.1 Schistocerca gregaria
ACACTAGATCGCGTGTTAGTAACTGCTTCCTAAAATAATGGAAAAAGACGCAGATTTCAGTACTGACAGCGGTGTAGCGAGTACACCTATTAGGGAAAGTGCTTCTGACAGTGTAATAATGTTGGAAATGTTAATACAAATGTTTTCAGAGTTAAACTCGAAGATGGACGATTCTCGTGCCGAATTACGTCAACAAATTGAACAGACACAACAACAGATGGACAGGTCGATTTCGAAGGCTGTGTGTGATTTAAAATCAGAAGTAAACTCAAATACAGAACAGATTGCTCACACTAATCAGGTTCTCGAAGAATGGCGAATTACTTTTGAGTCAAACCAAAAAGAACTTAGTTGTCGTGTGGACACGGTTGAGTTCAAAATTTCTGTCCTTCAAACTGATTTAAGTAACAAAATTTTAAATAACCAGTCAAAACTTAAAAAAGTTGTTGATTTTGTAAATGAGGAAAATTCTCAATTGAGAAATGAATTTGACCAGACAAAACGATTTTTTGAAAACGAAATTGAATCTTTCAAATCTGATACGGAATCTGATACGGACAAAAAGGTCACAGAAATTTGTAGTAGAGTAGGTAATGTCGAAAAAACTGTAGACAGAAAATTTGTAGAAATACAAGAAACTATGTTTCAAAAAGGTTTTAGTAATAGTTGTAATGGGATATGGGGAAATTTTCCAATTAAAACTTATCCCGGTGACAAGAATATACACCCAAAAGACTTCATGCTATTCTGCAAGGAGCAGTTCACGTCCATAATGACAGATAGTGTTAAGATAAAATTTGTAAAGAAATTACTTGATGGTGAGGCGCTTTCGTGGGCCAATCAGAATTGTTATGCGGAAATGTCCTTTGAAGATTTCGAAAAAATGTTTTCTAACCAAATTTTGGTCTGAAACTGAGCAAGCTCGAATCAAAAGTGAATTCTTGAATGGTCCTAGTTACAGAGAATCTGATGGGTCAATGAAAGCCTATTGTGAGAAACAGTTGCAAAAATTAGTGCATCTGGATAAGCCATTTGATGAGCTAACTCAAATTGATGCACTAAACCGGAGACTTCCGAAAAGAGTACAATGGGGTTTAGTTTATGGTCCAGATGAGTCCATAGAACAATTCTTGAAATATGTGGACAAACTTGATAGAGCCTTTGAACAAAACAACACATTCAACGACTTTGTAGGTTCAGCACACAGAGGGTGGGAACCGAACCGTGCTAATAATAACAGTAATAGTGAACGAAGAAACTTTAACAACAACAGGGATAATTATAATAGCAATGACAGAAGAAATTTTGGTAGGAATGATCAGCACTTTAATTCAAACAGAGAATGGGAAAATCGAAACAGGTCCTGGGGTAATGACATGAGAGAAGGTAACCCGAGGCAGGGAAACGACAGACATAGGCCTTTAAACGACTAAATGCTCCACTGGGAGTCTGTCAGTTTGAGGCAAGGAATTTTCAAAATCAGGCTAATTTCACCCGGAACAGACAGCACTATAATCAGAGACCTAACCAGTATAGACAGTATGCTATGATCGATCTGTAGATAGAGGTAATGAAAAAAATTAAATTTGACAGGAAATTTTGGAACGTCATCAGAGAAAATACTAGAAACAACTGTAATAGGAACCAGGCTACCGTTGATGAAGTAGGCCTAGAAGATGATATAATTGCAAATTTATATAATCAAGAAGAAGCACCTAATGCTGAAATGAAAGGTAAGAATAACTTTGATAATTTTGGATTGTACAAACTTATGTGTGGTGATGTTTTAGATGTAAGTTGTCATAATGATGTTCGTACTGAAGTTTCTGGAGAGTCTGATATTCATGTGGATGTGGTTGGTGAAGATGGTGTTGTGAGTAATGTTGGTGATACTAGTAGTGTTTGTAGTGTAAGCTCAGGCAATGATGATGATAATGTTGATGATAAGGCTAATGGTGATTATGTACTAGAAGATTTTGATGGTGAATTGGATGGAATAGTTTATGTTGAGGTTAAAGAGAATGTTATAAGCAATAGTGTTGAGAATAGTTGTGCCAGGAACTCTAACTACATTCCACATGAGAATCAGATTGTGCCAGTTCAGCTTAGTAATACATCAGGAGACAGGGGGGTTGATTGTGCTGATGCATCTGTGATTATTTTGAAATCTATTTGGGACAAATTTAAAGATTACAGTGATGACAATGATGTTAAGATCAAATTAAGGGAAATTTGTGAACCAGTTTCTGCTTTTAAGCCTAATGAAATCATCAAACGGGGTACTAGTCAGGATGTGAGTGAGGTAAATAGTAATCCAGACATTCCAGTAAATTCCAGTAGACCTAGAAGTTTGAAGAAAGTATTGCCTAATAAAGAAAACCTAAATATGGAACAGAGGTATGATGAGATAGCAGAAGATCTTTTGTATGAAGAACAGGAAGAAAGGGAAAACACCACTATGGGTTGTCCATACATAAAAATTAAAGCTGCAGGTTGGGAAGGGTATTTTTTGATTGACACATGGAGTCCAATTAGTGCCATTTCAAGCAAATTAAGAGATATAATTAACCATGATCCTGACTTTGTTGAATTACCAGTTGTTGGAATAAAAATTAGAGGCATTACTGGCAAACTGAGCAAAATTGTTAATAGACAGATGCTGTTGTCCTTCAGTATAAATGATGTACAGTTTACTCGAGGATGTCCTGTAATAAGTGACCTAAATGAGAATGTACTGTTGGGTATGGACTGGATATTAAAAGCTAATGCAGCATTTGATTGGGAAAAGAGTTTGTTTACCTTTATTGATCCTAAGACGAGAGTATGTTCCAGTACTGACATGTCGGTTCAAAACTGTGCTGATAAGGGAATTGAAATTAGGGACGTTACATTTTCTAAAGACAGTGGTTATTGTGTAGAGGAAATTACTGAGGATTATGATGATGGAGAATATGGGGATATAGTTCAAGAAAAATTATGGGAATCAGATAATTTGAACCAAGAACAGAAGGTAGAGTTAGAAAGATTATTGTGGAATTACTGTGATGTTTTTGATGATAGACCTGGCAGAGTAAAGAATTACCAATGTAAACTCAGGTTAAAACCACATGAGCCATTCTTTATAAAACCTTATAGTGTACCCATTGCAAAGAGAAAAGATGTAGAAAAGGAACTTCAAAAGATGGAAGAGTGGGGCATCATTGAGAGAAGTAAGAGCCAATACAATAATCCTTTGGTAGTGGTTGCAAAACGTGATGGCAGTGTCAGGCTTGTACTAGATTCAAGACACCTAAATAAGTATGTGGAAAGAGAGACCGATCATCTCGAGAATATAGACGTACTACTTCATAAATTTGAAAGAATGAAATACATGACCAGTTTAGATCTCACACCAGGATTTCACCAAGTAGAATTAGAAAATGATTCCAAAAAGTATACTGCCTTTTTGTATGGGGGAAGATGTTACCAGTATTGTGTGGTACCATTTGGGCTGAATGTCTCAGTAGCCGAATTCATTAGAGCAATTGACTTTGTTTTGGGAAAAGATCTTTTATCAAAATTAACTGTGTATGTAGATGACATTTTGATCACTGGAGAAACTTGGGAAGAACATGTTAATACTTTGAGGGAGGTTTGCAATAGATTAAGGAAAGGGGGAATGTCACTTAAATTATCTAAATGTAAGTTTGGTATGAAAAAATTGAAGTTTCTGGGGCACAGTATTTCTGAGGAAGGTATTTTGCCAGATCCTGAAAAACTCAAGGCAATTCCAAAATTCCCAATTCCAAAAACCAAGAAACAACTCAAGTCAATTTTCGGGATGTGCGGTTACTACAGAAAGTTCATTAGTACCCAAGCTCTAAATGCTCCAAGTCTTAACAGATTGCTGAAGAAAAACGCAATGTGGGTTTGGGATCAGGAATGTGAAGCGGCTTTTGAAGAAATAAAAACACAGTTATGTAACAGTAATATTTTGTACCGTCCTGATTTAAGTTTACCTTTTTGCATTATGGCAGATAGTAGTGATTATGGCCTAGGTGCTCACCTTTTCCAAGAAGTAAATATAAATGGGAAAATAGAACACAGGTCTACTGCTTTTGCTAGTCGAACCTTGAAAAAACATGAGAGGCAATACACTGTTACCGAGAAAGAGCTTTTGGCCATTTACTGGGCATTTTCTAAATTCAGAAATTGTTTATTGGGAAACCAGGTAGTTGTCTACACAGACCATAAGGCATTAATTTATATTGAAGAATGTAGGTTGCATCATGGAAGGATTACCAGGTGGGCACTCTTGTTACAACAATTTAATTACTCAATAAAATATCTTAGAGGACCCGATAATGTAGTTGCTGATGCTTTATCTAGCCTACCTGTGGGGGCTGACTTTGAAGATGACAGTGGGGAATGTGAAAAAGAATTCAAAATTATGTATTTAAGAGGGGTGGACAATGAACAAGAAATCAGAGACATTTGTAATGACATCCGACAGAATCAGAAACACGATGAGAACTGTAAACTGGTCAAAAGTTATTTAGGGAAAAAGGGACATGAAAAAGTGGGAGATTATTACAAAATCTACAAAGGGATTCTATTCAAGAGAAACAGTGTACATAGCGATGTATGGAAATTATGTTGGCCTGAATAGTACATCAATGTACTCATCAAGTACATTCATGAAAGTTTTGGTCATTGTGGGATTCAAAAGTGTATCCAGAAAATCCAAGAAAATGTGTACTTTAACAACATAGCCAGGAGGGTTAGAAAAATTTTAACGGGTTGTGACAGGTGCCAAAGAGTAAAAGTATCCAACCAAACTTGTCGAGGATTGATTCAAAACATCTTACCGAAAGAACAACACGAGTTTGTCGCTGTCGACTTATATGGACCATTACCAAAGACCAGAGGAGGCTATTGCTACATTTTTGTTATGGTTGATGTTTTTTTCAAAATTCATTAAGTCATACCCTCTTCGCAAGGCAAACAGTAAGAGCATTATTTCAAAAATCAGAGGAGACTATTTTGGCAGGGTTGGAAAACCTCAGAAAATCTTATCAGACAATGGGACTCAATTTACTTCTGGAGTATGGAAAGCTTTTGTTGAAGATGAAAATATAAGTCACATTCTTATTTCAGCTTATCATCTGTCAGGAAACCCTTCGGAGAGATACATGAGGGAAATTGGGCGATTCTTTAGAACCTACTGCAATACTGATCATGCTAGTTGGATTGACTATGTTGAGAAATTCGAAGATGTTGTGAACAGCCTACAGCATTAGTGTTTTCGCCGTATGAAATACAGTATAATAGCAAACCACCACATCCAATTAGTGATTTCATTGATTTTCCAGTCTGCAAACCATTAAGTACTCAAGAGAGAGAGGAAATAGTGAGAAAGACCATGAAATCTCAAGGTGATAAGAGGAAATGTAGACATGACAAAAGATTGAAGCCTACTCAATTTAAAATTGAAGACTTGGTCCTTGTTGAAACACAAGAGAAGTCTAAAGCCATCAGTGGTGAATTAAAAAAGTTTTTTGACATATATATTGGACCTTTCAAGATTCAGGACAATCCTCATCCGAATGCTTACCGTCTAGTCTACCCAAATTCTGGCAGACTGTTTGACCTACGAAACGTGACCGAACTGAAATTGTACAAAAAAATGTAAAAAAGTATTTTAGATAATAGATGTTTATAGACTTTTATATGTAATCTTACCAGGATATTTTTGTATACTTTGTTATGTTGTATTTATCTGATTCCTCAGGGGAGCATACATTCTTTGTGTGCTAAGTGTTTGGCGAGCACTAGGTCCCCTAGCTATGCAATTGTCATATTTCATGTTCGTATTCTGGCATTGCATCTTACACTTATTCTGTGATCCTGTATAATCAATTTTCTCCACCTGTCAGTCTATCCTCTCTTAGCTTTAAGAAATTATTTAGAGTAAATTTTCTTGAGTAATTAGACTTTAGAGAATTCAAATTTCTGTGTCCTTAAAAACCGGTGCACCGACTATTAAATGCTTTTGCTAATGTTTAACTGGGTTTGACCACTGTGTGCTGTATATTCATAGCGGACTGTGCTATTGCAGCCTGTGATAGCATGCAGTGTATATGGAAACCATACGGACTGTGAAGATGAGACTGAAATACAGTGTGCGGCATTGAGGTATACCGACCTTTAAGGAAGAAGATCACTGACCTTCAAGAAAGAAGATCACCGGTCTTCAAGAAAGAAGACACCAAAGATATGTGTAAAACTTTTCTGTTTTGTAATGTAAGGACATCAACCCTTCCGTGTTTCACGTGGAAGTGCTGATGGGGGGGTTGTGTAACATTACAGGACATATTGGGACATATTGAAGTATTCGATACTGTAGACTTTTAGGGGATGTCGATACAGATATGCAAAATGTAAAGGGAAACTTTGGTGATGTTTAAATATTGTGCTGTGTCAATATTAGGACATTTTGCACAGAAAGAACAAAAATAGAATTAATGTAAATATATATTAGTGTTAGTAACCTATTTTCATTCAATTTTGTAATTATATTTCATTTTGTAATAGAAAGACTCACTGTTTGCTGTAGCTCTGATTAATTGTATAAATTATCAGTTTTGAGCTAAATTATTTCGTATAATATGGACAAGATACATTTAAAAACTCACCAGCTAAAGAGAAAGTCTGGAAATGAACGTTTAATGCACACTTCTCTAACTTTCTATGGAGAAATTCTATATTACGATCGCAAAAATACGAAAACTTGTGAAAACTTTTTCATAACCTGATTTCGAAAGACGATTTGTATCAAGAAATAGTGCTAAAAAGATTTATTTACGTTTTGAAACACGATTTAAATCATTTTACATATAAATAGTTGTTCTAAATCACTCAAGAAATATCCAGAATCAAATGTCAAGATATTTCTGGAAACACCGGTACAAATCTGGTGAAGGTTATCCAGAAGCTGGTAGAAAAATGTTATAAAATCTATTTGGAAATTATGCTTGTAAGAATTTATATGTACTGATCCTTTTACTTAATCTGTACTAAAATTCTGTAATGTCTAATTTAGTTTTAAGTCGTGAATTGCTATCGTATTGTAAACAAAACATTGTCAAAGACTCTCATTGTTTGGAAAGATATTAATACACCTAGGAGTTGTCAGTTGCCAGTTCGGATATGCAGTGCGGTTAGCTTGGAGAGTCAGTTGTTGAGCCTGTGAAGTCTGTCAGTTCTGTTTGTAAATAAATGTCTGTAATGAAGAATTACTTGTTGTCGTCAATATGAACTCAAGACCTTTTGCGCGAAGCAGACACCTCCTAATGCAACGTTTTAACTTGGTGTTGAGGAGCTGAAATGTTATAATTTGGTGCAGAAAGTCCTGGGACGTTATAATTTGGTTGAGGAAGCTGGGATGTTATAACGTGGATCGGGAAATGCATACTTTCTGTGATCTGTACACTTGTCCATACGAGCCGTCCATCCTGATATCCGTTAATGACATTTCTCATATGAGGTGCTCAACGTGACGTTCCTCCAATGGAAATGTATCACTCTGATCCTCAGCTTAAGAGATCACGCACTCTCCGAAATACGCTTGCTCGTTGTTGCGTCGAAGACGCGATCCTGTAGTGTCTGGGTATCATTGACCGGCGTGGCGTCGGCTGAAATGTTACAAGCAATCTGGGTTGCTCCATCCATTGATAAAATAACACCACCCACTCCTTATGACGGAGAAATGCTGGAACACGATTCTCATCACTTTATTAAACTCTCATTAATATACTTGATTTTCACTATTGTGCCTGATAAAAATTCCAGAGGTTGTGTGTCTTAACTTACATCACTTCAGCTGAGAGAATTCGTGGGAACCTCGGAGTTCGTTTCCCCAAGAGTTGTAGAACGTACGAGGCACACAACAATGGGAATAAGGGAGGGACAGCCTGCTCACCGCTCAGAGCATTGAGTCCCCGGTTAGAAGTCCGGCAGGGCAGCTACATTGGGGCCCGCAGGGGTCACGCGCCGTTTGGAGGAGGGTGGGATCTTTGGTGTTGCGTGCGCCACTGGCGGCTAGCAGGTCTGAGTCTCAAGACCCGGCGTTAATTCCTTAGCTTTCTGGGATTGTGACTCCCGACGTCGCGCCAAAGGTACCCAGAGCTGCCGCTAGGTGTCACACTCAGCGAGTCGGCACCAGAGACGGAGAGAGAGAGAGAGAGAGAGAGAGAGAGAGAGAGAGAGAGGGAGGCCAACGCCGCGACTGTGCGGCAACCGGGTTTCTCTCCAAAAATGTAGCGGAACATACGAATGGATGACAGCCAAGCGCAAACTCTGTTGTTGTACCTCTGACACTGAGGCAAGAACGTAAGATCAAATTGCGGAAAATGAGGTAGTAAACGAGTTTTGAAGTATTGTACGCTTACTGAATCTATAATGCACCTCCCTAGCGCTATTTACGCTAACAGTGTATACAGTTCTGTACAGACAAAGTAAAAATGTACATACATCAAAAAAGTTTCGCATCACCTCGGCTCCAAGAGCTCCAGAACCTGTACACAAAATTGGAATTGAGATCAACATGAATATCCTTTGCACCCTTTTTATTGCTAATGAAAGTCAGGCATTGCATCTTGTACCACCATACAGGGACACCTTCGGAGGTGGTGGTCAACATTGCTGTACACACCTCTCCCTCTAATAGCCAGTAGCACGTCCTATTGCATTGATTCGTGCCTGTATTCGTAGTGGCATTTTAGCCATAAGTTCATCAAGGCACTGTTGGTCAAGATTGTCCCACTTATCAACGGCGATTGGGCGTAGATCCCTGAGAGGGTTGGTGCGTCACGTCTTCCATAAACAGCCCTTTTCAATCTATCCCAGACATGTTCTATAGCGTTCATGTCTGGAGAAGATGCTGGCCACCCTAGTCGAGCGATGTCGTTATCCTGAAGGAAGTCATCCACAGGATGTGCACGATGGGGGCGCGAACTGTCGTCCATGAAGACGAATGCCTCGCCAATATGCTGCCAACATGGTTGTACTATCGGTCGGAAGGTGGTATTCACGTATCGTACAGCCGTTACGGCGCCTTCCATGACCACCAGCGGCGTACGTCCGCCCTCCATAATGCCATCCCAAAAGAGAAGGGAACCTCCACCTTGCTGCACTCGCTGGACAGTGTATCTTGAGGCGTTCATCCTGACCGGGTTGCTTCCAAACACGTCTCCGACGATTGTCTGGTTGAAGGCATATGCGACACTCATCGGTGGATAGAACGTGATGCCAATCCTCAGCGGTCCATTCTGCGTGTTGTTGGGCCCACCTGTACCGAGCTGCAAAATGTCGTGGTTGCAAAGATCGGCTTCGCCATGGATGTCGGAAGTGAAGTTGCGCATCATGCAGCCTGTAGCGCAAAGTTTGAGTCGTAACAAGACGTCCTGTGGCTGCACGAAAAGCATTATTCAACACGGTGGCGTTGCTGTCAGAGTTCCTCCGAGCCATAATCCGTAGGATACGGTCATCCACTGCAGTAGTAGTCCTTGGACGGTCTGAACGAGGCATGTCATCGACATTTCCTCTCTCTGTGTGTATCTCCTCCATACCCGAACAACATAGCTTTGGTTCACTCCGAGACGCCTGACCCCTCCCTTCTTGAGAGACCTTCTTGGCACAAAGTAACAATGCGGACGCGATAGAATACGGTATTGACCGTCTAGGCATGGTTGAATTACAGATAAGACGAGCCGTGTACCTCCTTACTCGTGGAATGACTGGAACTGATCTGCTGTGGGATTTCCAGCTATTTTGGTGGAACGAATTATGTTTGCAGAAACAAAATAATATAGTCACATAAAACTCTCAGAGTTCATGTGAATAAAGTGAAAGAGCAAATAAATATCGTGATAAGCATCCTTCACAGAAATAGATTATAGTACTTAAAAATTCAAAAGGATAGACTGTATCTGCAGAACGATCTGCTGGTCAACTGCAAATGTGTATTGATTGCCCTTTTTGTACATACTCTAGTCACTGTGAATGTCGAGTAATTCTTTTTTCTCCATTACATGGAGAAACGAACATATAAAGCGCACCAGTATTACTGATGGAACCTTCTGGCAGATTATTCTAGTTCTGAGAGGACGTTTCATCGCAGCGCACTCTCTGCTGCAGAGTGATATTCTTTCTGGGAGTTTTATTAGTATAGACAAGTCATTTCACATGTCTGAATCAAATTTTAATTTATTTGATTTGACTCAAATAAAATCGTATTTTCATTAGAATATTATAATTCAGTATTTCCAGTTGACAAAAAAATACAATATTAATACAATTAAAGAAACTGCTGAAAATGAGGTTCTAACCTCGAGACTGTTTCAATATGAAACTCAAATAGTTACGAACAGATTTGTATTTAAGTGAGCCGGAAAAATATCTCCCTTTTTTAGAATTAACACTTTTGAGTTTTACAAAATTGTCACGTTGTTTTAGTAAACTGATGTCTGGGCACAGATTTTCGAATTACATAAATGTACGTAAAGGAAATCGAACAGGGCCAGTCCACAAGCTCCGCTAGCCACATAACAACGTATATATACGCTCACAAGCGTAAAATCTATACCAGCTGCTGTCTGAGCAGGGTGAAAGCACATACAGAGCGCATAACAAATCCGGCAATAACTCACGCATTACAGTCATTTTCACGCCTTGAAGAAGAAAGTTTTTCCGAGTCTGACATCCAGTGGCACACATAGTGACGTCCCGAGTCACGACCCCAGGAAGCTCAGAATTTGACGCTGAGTGTCTTACCCGGTAACATCTGGAGAGAACTGACCAGTTCTTGACGAGGAGCGGCCTGCTGCTGTGTGAACCTGACCTGGTGGGGTTCCAGCGGCGTTTGCTTGGCTTGTTGGAAATTCTGAGTTGTTTATACAAGGCTCTGTTCCGTCTGCTGTCATTGGACAGAAGTACATAACGTTTTACCTGACACGCTTGTTGCCATGACGGCCCAAACTGAGGAGTTGAATGTGGATGATCGAACACTCTTGGGTCGATCGTCGTAGAGGAGACTTCTCGTGCTCGATCGCTGAGGGGAGGCGAACATTCTGGTGTTCTGCACTAGGAAGTCGTCCCGACAACTTAGCTCGGTCCACAAGTTCCATGGGGGCGCAGATCTCGTGTTGACGCACACATCTTAGTGTTGCAGGCCCTTTGCTGTTCCTTATCCGTATAAACGATTTGCGAGACAATCTGAGCAGTCGCTTAGGTTGTTTGCTGATGACGCTGTCGGTTATCGACTAATAAAGTCATCAGAAGATCAAAACACATTGCAAAGAAATAGATAAATGGCTATGAGCACTATGGGACTTAACATCTGTGGTCATCAGTCCCCTAGAACTTAGAACTATTTAAACCTAACTATCTTAGGGACATCACACATATCCATGCCCGAGGCAGGATTCGAACCTGCGATCGTAGCGGTCACGTGGTTCCAGACTGTAGCGCCTAGAACTGCACGGCCACACCGGCCGGCAGACAAATTGCAGCGACCATAAATAACGAAAAGTGTGAGGTCATCCACATGAGTGCTAAAAGTAATCCGTTCAACTCCCGTCACACGATAAATCAGTCAAATCTAAAGGCCATACATTCAACTAAATACCTAGTAATTACATTTATGAACAACTTAAATTGTAAGGAACACACAGAAAATCATGTGGGGAAGGCTAACCCAACACTGCGTTTTTAGCAGGTACATCGAAAAAGTGCAAAAATGGTAGCATGTTTTGCATCAACGCGAAATAGGGGGGAGAGTGTCACTGAAATGATGGAGGATTTGTGATGGAGATTATTAAAACAAAGGCATTTTTCGTTGCGGAGCAATCTTCTCACGAAATTCCAGTCACCAGCTTTCTCCTCTGAATGCGAAAATATTTTGTTGACGCCGATCTAGATAGGAAGAAACGATCACTAGGATAAAATAAGGGAAGTCAGAGCTCGTACAGCCGGTCGTTGTGGCCAACCGGTTCTAGGCGCTTCGGTCTGGAACGGCGCTTCTGCTACGGTCGCAGGTTCGAATCCTGCCGCGGGCATGGATGTGTGTGTGGTTAGGTTCGTTAATGTTTAAGTAATTCTAAGTCCAGGGGACTGATGACCTCAGATGTTAAGTACCATAGAGCTTAGAGCCATTTGAACCATTTGAAGAGCTCGTACGAAAAAGATGTAGGTGTTTGTTATTTCCGAGCGCTATACGACATTTGGAGAATAGAGAATTTTGAAGGTGGTTCGAAGAACCCTCTGCAAGGCACTTCAACGTAATTAGCAGAGTATCGATGTAGATGTGGATGTAGATCGAGATGGCTAGTGATTGGTGAGCACATTGTAGCGGCACCAATTTGTCTGGGAGATTACCATTTTATAGTTGTACACCACCGCAGTACCGTAAGATTACAGATACGAAGAGAGGTTCTTTTCATTTTAGTCCCGACAAGGAACCACTACATAGTAAAATTCAGATTCGTAGGGTTTATTCACATTGTAATGACACATTCCGACGCAGAGACATACAACACCTCAAAGGCTGCGCCAAAGATCAAATTGAGAGGGATGTAGAATATAATCTCTGTAATGTTCATATTGGATTCGCTTTTGTTTCATACTCCAAGAAGGAGCTAAGAGACACTTTCGATTGTTGCCTTGTGGAGGACGGACGTAATTTCGGACTGTGCGGAAAGGCAGCCATGTTGTTAGTAATCATGATTTGTGCGACGAGCAGAGCAAGTCTTATTGTCTTGTGAATAAATAATTTTCGTAACACTTCGATACTTCTCACTATTTTTTAAAGTGACGTAGCATTGTATTTCCTTGGTTTCCACCGTCTACGTGAAGTGAACCGATGCCGACTTAGGAAGGTACACACGGTCAACAAAGAGAAGAACATCGAGGGCGACTAAAGAATTAATATTGTGGCAGAAGGACTAATTCTACGTCTAAGGTGAGAACTCTGATTAAATCAACAGTGACGTAGAATTCAAAAATGTAATTAATCGGAATGGTAAATTATATTACAGGCATATTTCACGCAGCACTGAATTTGTCCGCATTCAAGCTGGTCAATACATCCCGTAAAAAAAGAAAGGCCTTTCAAAAATTCTGAAGTTATAATTCCATGTCCACAATTTTTCTTCTTTACAAAAAACCAAGAAATTTAATTTTATTATTTATTTCGCCTCAACATCGTGGAGGGAATGTGCAGCATGAACACATTATCCTTCCCTGGACATTATGCTTTTGCTGATTGTCAGTATTAGTCTAACATGATAGACAGTTAGTCTATTGGTTTTCTTGTGTACGAAGAAGACTTTTTGCAATAAATCACCAGTTCATTTTTTACTTGAATTTCATTTAAAGAATGTAGTGTTCCTTTCATTCGATTTGCATTATTAATTGTTTTTAAAATAGAGTTATTAAGTAATTTTATACAAATTGTTCACCCTAGGACCTCAGGTAAGGGCCAAATTTCAAGTAGCATATTTCCATTGTATTATGTATATCAAAACTGTATCTAAAGGGATTTGTCAGAGTCTAAATAGTCTCCAACTCTGGTAACGATTTCTAATTTCACATACATGTGGTACTGCAAGACTAACGCATTGAACTGTTCCCATAACCAAAACTACACAGGACTGAAGTCGAGGGAACAGGGGACCAAGGTGTGCCCCCTCCGCCCCAACCATTCCAAAAGACATGAAGCGTCAGCATCCGATATTCACACACATTGCAGATGAAATGTGACATAATGCATAAACCACATCGGTAGTCTTTACTGATGTGGTACCTCCTCAGACAAGGTAAGCAAAATGTTAACAAGAAGTTGACGATAATGAGCTCCATTAAATGTTTGGAGTAGGATATATGGCCCTAGTAACTTATCACCAAGAATGTCTATCCATTAGTTGACGGAGAAATGAGGTTGATGTACTCTTTGTACAGCAGCATAGGGGTTTTCATAAGCCCACACGTGCTGAGTATGGAAGTTCACAGCACGACCCTTTGTGAACCGCACAGGATCAGAGAAATAAATTCTTCGTCGAAAACAGTGGACCTGCAGCACGCTTCTGTATGGGCCAATGACACAACTATGATAGGCTATCGTGGTCCTCTGGAATTAGTGCCTGGATGTGTTGAAGGTGTTACGGATACAGCAATAGCTCAAGCAGTACCAGCCGGACAACAGGATGACTTATGCCTTCTGTTGGTGTCAATCGCCAAATCTCCACACTGCTGTTGCACGTCTTTCGTCCAGCAAATCTGGTATGTCCTCCTGCATCTTAGGTGTGTGAACTGACTCATACCGTCCACTACTCGTCTTTTGGAAGCTAGAAAATCCGTGTCCTTAAGAAGCAGAAAACTTTGGGTCAACAATTTATCGCATGGTACTCTGCAACGTGGGTATTTTTCTGCGTAGTGGGAACGTGCTTACGGGCTATTTCCAATTGCTAACCCATAGCAGATAATTATATCCGTCATGTCACTTTAGGAGTAGTACGCTTCCATTGTTAACAAGCAGAAGAGAAATGGAAATTTACCAACCCATTCGTGCACAGTGCATTACAAATATCACAGTGACAGTAAACATTGCGATATGACTTACAGGGACTAGATGTTTGTCTGTGAACACATGTAATATAGAATAACGTGATGCAATTCTGAAATGTACTTAAATGCCATACTCCGAATAAATAAATGCGATACATACCCATAGTTGCAGGCAATTTACTACAAAATAACACACACTAACAACGCTAAAACTATAGTACATGCAACACAACTGCCTGTAGATTACCCAGTGCTCAGACTTGTGTGCACTGGAGTACGTCAGTACGGAAAGACACGTACAGTAGTGAACGCTATTGACGGATCATGGGTTGGGGTTCGGTTGTTTGGGGAAGGAGAGCTGACAGTGAGGTCATCGGTCTCATCGGATTAGGGAAGAACGGGGAAGATAGTCGGCCGTGCCCTTTCAAAGGAACCATCCCGGCATTTGCCTGGAGTGATTTAGGGAAACCACGGAAAACCTAAATCAGGATGGACGGACGCGGGATTGAACCGTCGTCCTCCCGAATGCGAGTCCAGTGTGCAAGCCACTGCGTCACCTCGCTCGGTTCACGGATCATGGGGGCAGCACCTGTCGCCATACATCACTTGTTTATTTAATATCTACCTTGTGTGTCAGGCGGACATATTCACACCCGAACGTCTTCAGCCACTATGGACAAGTGTAGAGATCTCACAAAGTATGCATTTCCAGACCCACGTTCAAGGTATTTTTTTTCTTGTTCTTGTGGTTGGTATCACCTATCAAAATATTTGCCACTATTTCTCCAATATCCTGTGTAGGTATTCCACCCAAGAGCCTTCAGGCGCATTTGCTCTGGTGTTCCGACAGATATTTTCGATTTCGTTTTTGGAATGTGTAGGTGGAGTGAGTCGAAATTAATACTGTTCATTACGCCTGTCATGATGTGCCACTGTCGCCGCAAAGCGTCGGTTTGTTCCCCATTAAAAAAAAAAAAAATTATTTTCAAAGCGGAATTTCACGTACCCATTCGGATGGACGGGCCACAAACTAGTCTACAACGTTTTTCGCTTCATCCATTTGTATTAACAGGAGCGGGAAAACTCTAAGAATAACCGATACTCTAACAGCGACAACAAGGCCCTGGCCCAAATTGATAGCTACCGCCACTCTCCGTTCTCCAGTTTTCCTGCTAATACGTATCGCTAAAACGAATACCAATCTGGACTAATCTCGGGCCGCCCTAACGAATGAGAATGTAAAATTCCGCTTCAAACAGCATTTCGCGTGTAACGGAAACAAACCGAAGCTTTCCGTCGACGTGATGACCAGTACACGTTTGGACTGACTGCATCTACACATTTAAAATATCTACTGAAAAACCAGAAGAAATGTGCCTGAAGACTTTTAAGAGAGACATCCGGTACATTTATACACTGAAGTAGCAAAAGTCACGGAGCACGTCGTAGCATCGTGTCGGACCTCGTTTCACCCAGTACAGAGCATCATCTCCGTGTGGCGTGTACTCAAAAAGTCGATAGAAGTCCCTTGCAGAAATATTGCACGCTGCCTCTGTAGCCACACATAGTTACGAAACACTGCCTCACCTGTAATAGAACACAGGCAGATGCAGCTCAAGTGCGTTCTGGGTACTGATACTCTAATAGAGGTGGTGATATCTGGTATAAAAGCTGAAACCTTACTGCCTGCAGCCTCCTGTAACAAATCGTCCCGTGTGCTGGATTTTTCCACGTGTAGAACATTCGCACTTACCTTGCTCAGAGATCCGTCCTGTTCCGCACCATTCTGTCGCGAGAGTTCCCGCCACTCATTGTCGTTAAGTGGATTATGTTGTGGATCAGCGGGTTCGATTTTCTCCAACTGTGGTGGTCCCGCCAAGGCATTCCTATTCTGCTCACGGTCCCCTCATGAGCAGTCTCTGCTTTCGTGGTGTAACGTTCTCTGGCAGCATGCATCCAAAGTGAAAGTTAAAAGAACATTTCGATGTATAATGTTCATTGCAACAAATAATTTATATGTATTTCTGTTAATTGTATTTCAAAAGGACATTTAAAAGATAATTATGAATTTTGCTATTATAAATGATTATTCAAAGACTGTTAAATACTATCTGTGGCGGAGGATGTGAAAACCGCTACAGAAGAAAGGATATGTTATCAAAAACGACAAAGACTGTACAAAAATTAGGTAAGATATAAATTGGCAATATATTGTAGTAGAATCGCTTGCCTTCTGCACAGACTGAATGGGAGAGGAACCCGTAACGTTGCATTAGGCTATTACGTAGTCTTCATTTGTCATAAGTCGATGATCGACGCCATTTGTAGCTCGGATTGTAGACGGTGTGTAAAGATTTTAATTGTTTCTGTTAAAATATATTTATCTAGTAAAATCTGTTTGTCACAATTACTGCAAAGTTCGCACCGGACATTACCCATTTTATTTTAGAATTTCCAGCATTTTATTGGATATCGCTGGCAGTACGGAGCTGCACCGTGAGCGAGCATTCTGGAACAGCGGCAGATTAAAATATACCATCGCAATAACGACCACATCCTAAAAAGGGTACAGGTAGAGGTGAACGAAAATAAAAACGTGTTTCTTTTCACAGCATTCCATAGGCAGAATACAAAGAGATAGTAGATTTTATCTTGTGCATTCACAGGTGGATACAAGCTGCAGCTCTTTTAAATTTTCATTCAAAAAGTGATAAATTCTGAACATAACGTGAAGTGTATTTAAAAGTGGATAATTCTTCAGGAGAGCTTAGAAATATAAAAAAGAATTCATAAAGTAAAGATAGTCTTATGCTTCAAAGCTAGTCGGGCTATATCCAGTAAACAAAAATCCAGTGCAACGTGAAAATCTTTGCTAAGTTCGATGGAAAATTATATTTTCATTCTTGTACAAACAGCTGTAGTCCTTGAATAAAAATAAAACTTGAACATTATTTTGGGAACATTCAAAGAAATTCGTCTTTATTAATCTGCAATAGAATATTTCATATGTAAAGTAATAATCATAGATGAAAAATTTATTGCAACCTTTGAAACCTCCCTTTAGAAAAATTTATGAATGATTGTGCTGATAATCTCCTTTACGTTATTTGATTTTCAAACAGCTGAGCAAAACTCAACGTACTCAGACATTTCTCTTTACTTACTCTGATCATCACTAAACGGACTCACAATATTTTAGCGCAACGCAATCTGACTTATATAATCCCCACAAAAGAATGGCCCCGACTAACAATAACCTATACCTTTCACGAATCACTAACCTCATAAAAATCTTCCTTACTCGAACTACTGCAATATAGCGAGCGCCAGTACTGCCAGCTACATAAAAGATTCTAACTATTGAAGGCACTAACTAGAAATCCAGTCCTACAAATTTACTCTGATGGACACACGTCCAGATCATCCGCTCTCAAAACTCTTGTCATCTCTCTCCCCACATCCAACACTGCTGGCGGCTCACCTCCAACTGCGCTACGCTAAGCGCTGTTCACATCCAACTGCCCAACACTACAATAGCGAATATTTCAACAATGCCAACCAGCCACAGACTGCACACAGCACAATCAGTGATTTTCATACAGAGCGCTATGTGGCGTTACCAACATAAAAACCTAAACAGCCTACTTACACCTTTCATTTCTCATGTCCATCCATGTATATGTTAAGTTTAATCTCAACGGTTTCCCAATCAAATTAAACGCAGAAAACAAAGTTTAAAACCAAACGGTCAGCTCCCGAATAATTAAATAGACAGAAAGGCATTAAAGTGGTTTCTGATCCCACTGCTTCCAGGGTTTTGTGATTGCGTTCGCGTGTCTCTTCATTCCTGTACTGATTTGCCCTATCTTTTTCTATTTCCCAGTTGTTCCCAAATTACCGCCACCCGTTATTGCTATCACCACTCAGCTGATTCAAGCCCCGTAATCGAACTCACTACGACCGCCCGTTGTTGTCGCTACTACATCTACATTTATATTGCGCAAGCCACCCAACGGTGTGAGGCGGAGGGCACTTTACGTGCCACTCTCATTACCTCCCTTTTCTGTTCCAGTCGCGTATGGTTCGCAGGAAGAACGATTGCCGGAAAGCCTCCGTGCGCGATCGAATCTCTCTAATTTTACATTCGTGATCTCCTCGGGAGGTATAAGCGGGGGGAAGCAATATATTCGATACCTCATCCAGAAACGCACCCTCTCAAAACCTGGACGGCAAGCTACACAGTGATGCACAGCGCCTCTCTTGTAGAGTCTGCCACTTGAGTTTGCTAAACATCTCCGTAACGCTATCACGCTTAATAACCCTGTGACGAAACGCGCCGCTCTTCTTCGGATCTTCTCTATCTCCTCCGTCAACCCAATCTGGTACGGATCCCACACTGATGAGCAATATTCAAATATAGGTCGAACGAGTGTTTTGTAAGCCACCTCCTTTGTTGATGGACTACATTTTCTAAGGACTCTCCCAATGAATCTCAACCTGGTGACCGCCTTACCAAAAATTAATTTTATATGATCATTCCACTTCAAATCGTTCCGCACGCACACTCCCAGATATTTTACAGACAGAAATGCATAAAAATGGTTTTTGATCCCACTGCTTCCAGGGTTCTCGTGACCGCGTACGTGTGCCCCTTCATTCGTGTACTGATTTACCCAACGTTTTTCTATTCCCCAGTTGTTCCCAAAGGAACTAGGGTGGCCGCGTACGGTCAGTCACTCTGGTCTAGGTTTTCGACAGCGCCCGCAACTGGAATCGTGCGTTTGCGCACCGCGTGACTAGATCGTATACTTAGACACATACTCCCCCAAATCGTACTCGAACTCTTATTGCGCCGCTTTAAATGCTTCCACATCATCCTTTCATTTTGCAAAACGATGAGGTATCAGTCCCCTATAACTTAGAACTACTTAAACCTAACTAACCAAATGACATCACACTGAAGCGCCTAGAACCGGCCGGCTGCATTTGGCAGCTGGGATGATGTGACACATGTGGGTTGGCATTATAGTCAGGCAAATACTGATCAGCTCTGCTGCTCCGAACGTATAAAATAAAAATTGATTAGCCTGTACCATGTGTTCGAGCATACGGGCGGCGCTCGTAAATCCAGAATATTTAAGGAAGAGTATTACTATAGTGTTGTGTGGGCTGAAAGGAATGTGTGTGAGTGAATTCCTAAAGTACCAAACTGCTGAGATCATCACTTACACTAACCCCACCTAAGAACAACACACAACCCATGCAAGAGACAGGACTCGAACCTCCGGCAGGAAGGGCTCTCAATCCGTGACATGGCGCCTCAAACCTCGTGGCTACTCCGCCCGGCGCTGAAAGGAAAGCCTGCCGAAATTCCCTTACTGTCTCACAACGCCGCTATCTGGTCCTCATTGGCATGGCAGGTTCCCCTGCTAAGAAACAACGCACGAATTCAGTTGTGTGTGCTGGGCCACACTGGGGAAAGCACAAATTCGAACAGTTCCGACCAGGCATAGGGTGAATTCAGTTAACCGAGTTCAGGAACAACTCAAACTAACGTAGTGAAAGGAAATGCTTAAAACAGAAGCTTTGCTTTTCTCTCGCGAAGGTCTGTCCTCCGCCGCGAGAACCTCCCGCAACATTGCTTTCCCTGTAATCGCACTTATCCTCGCGTTCCGAGTCCCTCTTTGCACTTTATTCCCTGAGGCTCCAACTCCATCAGCCCCTATACATCTACATTTACATGGATACTCTGCAAATTATATTTAAGTGGCTGGCAGAGGGTTCATCGAACATCGCGTGACCGTTACGGTTGCAGGTTCGAATCCTGCCTCGGGCATGGATGTGTGCGATGTCCTTAGGTTAGTTAGGTTTAAGTAGTTCTAAGTTCTAGGGGACTGATGACCTCAGATGTTGAGTCCCATAGTGCTCAGAGCCATTTGAGCCATTTCGTCGAACAACCTTCACAATTCCCTATTATTCCAATCTCGTATAGAGCGCAGAAGAAACTAACATATATATCTTTCAATGCTAGGTCTGGTTTCCCTTATTTTATTATGCTGGTCGTTTCTTCCTATGTTGGTCTCCGTCAGCAGAATGTTTTAGCATTCGGAGGAGAACGTTGGTGATTGAAATTTCGTAGGAAGCTTCCTCTGCAACGAAAAACGCCTTTGTTTTAATGATCTCCATCCCAAAGCCTCCAACATTTCAGTGACACTCTCTCCCCTATATCGTGATAATACACTTTTTCGATGCACCCCGTCAGTCCTATGTGGTAAGGATCCCACACCGCACAGCAGTATTCTAAAAGATAACGGACAAGCATAGTGTAGGCATTCTCCTTAGCAAATGTATTACACTTCCTAAGTCTCCTGCCAGTAAAATGCAGTCTTGGGTTAGCCTTCCCCAGAACACACTCTGTGTGTTACTTACAATTTAAGTTGTTCGTAATAATAATTCCTACGTATTTACGGCCTTTAGATTTTTCTGATTTATCGTGTAACCGAAGTTTAACGGATTACGTTTAGCACTCATGTGGATTACCTCACACTTTCCGTTATTTAGGGTCGATTGCCAATTTTCGCACCATCCAGATACCTTTTCTAAATGGCTTTGCAATTTGTTTTGAACTTCTGATGACTTTATTAGCCGATAAACGACAGGGTCATCTGCAAACAATCAAACTCGTTTATAGAGATGAGGAACAGCAAAGGACCCTGGAGAACGCCAGGAATCACTTCTGTTTTACTCGATGACTTGCACCACCAAACTCTGATAGGAACCTAATTGGTATACACTCTGGGCCAGAAGACTTGCCTTTATTAAGTAATTCATGTTGCTTCACTACTCCAAGGATATCTACTTCGACGTTACTCATGTTGGCACCTGATCTTGTTTCGAATTCTTGAATATTTACTTCGTGTTCCTTTGTGAAGGCATTTCGGATGACTGTGTTTAGTAGCTCTGTTTTGGCAGCACTGTCTTCGATAGTATCTCCATTGCTATTGCGCAGAGAAGGCATTGATTGTGTCTTGCTGCTAGCATACTTCACATACGAACAGAATCTGTCTGAATTTTCTTCCAGGTTTGGAGATAAAGTTTCGTTGTGAAAACTATTATAAGCATGTCGCATTGAAATCAGCGCTAAATTTCGAGTCTCTTTAAAAGATCGCCAATGTTGGAGATTTTGTTTCCGTTTAAATTTGGCATGTTTGTTTCGTTGTTTCTGCAACAGTGTTTTGACGCGTTTGGCGTACCAATGAGGATGAACTGCGTCGTTTGTTAATTTATTTGGTGTAAATCTCTGAATTGCCGCCGATACTATTTCTTTGCATTCAAGTCACATCTGGCCTGCAGTGACATTATTAATGTGGAAGGAGTGGAGGAAGATGTTATGTGAATTTTTATGTGCTTTTTTGAACAGGTATATATTTCGTTTATTTGTGGAGGACTTGGGGATCTGGGTACGTTCAATAATACCAGTATACGTTTTAATCCTCGTTACTAGTTCAGGATTATTCCTTGTTGATCTGGGTACGTTCAATAAAACCAGTATACGTTTTAATCCTCGTTACTAGTTCAGGATTATTCCTTGTTAACAGGTAAAGCGCGGTTTTCACAACCTTTTACTATTCATGAAGTAACTGCTCGAAATAGTTGTCGGAGAAAGCGTTTAGCAAAATTTCGGATGATGTTTTATGCGTACCTCCGGAATTAAACATGTATTTTCACTAACATATCGAGGATAGATTAAAGGCACCACGAACTATATTTGTATGAGTCGGGTACGCGTTTGAAATTAAACTCAACTCGTCTTTGAACCTTTCAGCTACTGTATCATCTGAATTGGGAGGTCTGTAAAAGGATCCAGTTATTATTTGATTCCGATTGCCAAGAATGTCCTCTGTGCATACTAATTCGCAGGAACTGTCTACTTCAATTTCGGGACAACCTGCTTTGAGGTGAGCCACACGTTTCTTCAAGTCAGGAGTTACGTATCGTCCCCTCCGGACCAAACCTGGGTGTTGCTCACAGTAGCCGGCAGTCTGTTGCTTTATCGCCACCGCCTGCGGCCGAACTGGTGCTCGCTGTCTCTGCGACGTTAACTCCCGGCTCTCGGCAGCTCTTTGGAACAGGAACTCGGGCGCAGCAAAAGACGGAGTACGTATCGCGCTGATTCTCTGCTCTGCCTGACCCTTCGTGGCTTCCAAACGCCCGGCAGCCGCTCTCTCAGCTCGGGACAGTAGCTCTACGCGTTCACTTTGGGACAGCCACGAACGTCGCCATAACCCTGCTCTCCTGTTCTTCGAGCACTCTGTTTAGCGGCAACTGCTCGCTTTCAGCTTCACAGACGCTTCTCGACGACCCTCGACGTTTTCGCTAACTCGATCGCTATTTCATCCTGTAGCATCTTCTAAAGTCATTCGCTTTACTTTCCACGTTCCGTTCGAGCTTAAGATTCGCAGCTTCTAAGTCATCAAATAGCTTTTCATTCACTTTCCTCGGCTCATTAAATTTCTCTTCAGTCCCTTCGTGAGTTCACCAACCGGCAGAGAGGTTGTTTGAGCATAGTGGAAAAAAAATTTGCATGCAGTTAATGCAATACTAAATCTAACCATAGTACATAACATCGTTAAATGAACCTGTATAATTAATCAATGGATTGTGAATTTGGCACATTAGTTCTACTCATTCCTCTCTCTGGGTACTTCGTTATCACTGTCTTTTTGTGCAGCATATAAAAATCAGGCTAATATTTCAAAGAAAGAAGCCGTTAAGAGCATCGAGTTGCAAGTCTGGCAGCTATTTGGTGCGTTCTGAAGTAGTTAGAGGACACACGATTTGAGTTTTCATGAAACACATTTATTCAAAAATAGCCACAAAGAATTATGGGTGGACATTCTGTAGATATACTTAAGTTGTGCCTGAACACGAAATAAACTAATCTGATCTGGCAAGAAGAAATTACATAGCGCAATTTAACTATGCATACGTGAGGGAAAAGAGAGGAAAGGGAACAGGAACATATGACTTCAGTTATCCAATCAAGCTTCACACGAAAACGACGAAATTCAGAGGAACATTACCTGCATTGCCTGCATGCACTAACATCAAAGGGGTTTACACCGATTGAAACATCTTGTTACAGCAAATACACCACCTGAGAATTCACGCAAGCATCATGAAAAGAAGTCACCTGAGTTGCACATCCAACTGTTTCAAACAGATGTGAGTGAAAATCGCTAAATGTATAAATCAATGAGAGTACACCACTGTAAGAACGAATAGATCATGAATCACGCCGAATTCATAATAAAACCATCAAGGCGGAAGGCCCCAATGATTCGAGAAACATATGGCCCCCATTAAACAAAGGCAGCTGCTACACGTTCCCACAAAACACGGAAATGCAGTAACGCAAATATTCACCCATCACTTATCAGTTAAAATAACACGGACCAACTATTGAGATTCAGTAATAGAGCGCAACGCTCACAGAATAAAGACAACTCGAGATCACAGCAGAAAATAGAACATGCGATAAACTACAATACATAAAAAGAAATATCGCACATACACGAAAACACCAGTTCTGTCATATTCACAAAGCTTTAAAGCACATTAACTCAGGCTAACCATATCCCGTAGAGCGCATTGACACCACAATAGTAGAAAGGAACAAAGCAAACTCCGGACACTGACAAAATCATAGACTCAAGCATTGCCTATCAAGAGCAATATAAAACAAAAAGTAATCGAAACACTTCATTCAGGCCAAGAGGTTTTCCGAACGGCTCCACGCATGAAGACCGCGTTTGAAGCTACGACCTATCTCATCACTGGCAGGAGAGGGCTCACTTAAGAGCACAGCTACATCCACCGAGTTCAGTCCGGAACCGCGCGACTGCTACGGTTGCAGGTTCGAATCCTGCCTCGGACATGGATGTGTATGATGTCCTTAGGTTAGTTAGGTTTAAGTAGTTCTAAGTTCTTGGGGACTGATGACCTCAGATGTTACGTCCCATAGCGCTCAGAGCCATACATCCACCGACAGCCACCGCTCGGCTCGGAGCGCATGGAAAGCCCACACGGGAAACGGACAATACCAACTTGACAACCACGAAGCTGTCGAACAGCACCGATAGAACTCTTTGCCCACGTAAGAGGTACAAAATTGGTTATCCTGTGCTTCTAGCAGACGAAAAGCAGCTCAAGTACCAAACCCAAGACAAACCTGAAAAGACACATAAAAAGACCTGGTCACACAAGGTAGGCTAATGGACGAACTTTATAAATATGGGGCTAGATTACACATGGAATATTAATGGATCACTTAAAGTACTGACATACTGATGCGCAGAACGAGTTGCTTGCACTTAACGTCAGATTATCACTGAAACTTCTCAGTCCTTCTGGGAGGGTTAGTAGAACAAACTGCAGACAAACAGAATCAAACAGGGCAACAGTCTTATGAAGCGACTCTACACAGACATTTCAACATATCATAAACACACTAATTATAATCCTTCATGCAGTGATTTTTGCGTTTTCTCCTGTGGAGTTACGGGGTACTTTTATTGATATGAGCGTCCACTGTCTACATCTATATCTCCATGGGTAGACTGCAAATCACACTTAAGTGCATGGCAGAGGGTTTATCGAACCACCTTCACAATAATTCTCTATTATTCCAATCTCGAACAGCGTGGTGGAATAACTAACACGTATATCGGTCAGTGCGAGCTCTTATTTCCCTTATTTTACTATGATGATCGTTTCTCCCTATGTAGGTCAGCGTTAACAAAATATTTTCACGTTCGGAGAAGAAAGTTAATGACTGAAATTCCGTGAGAAGATTCCGCCGCAACGAAAAACGCCTTCGTTTTGATGACGTCCTCCCCTAACTGTGTATCATGCAGTGACACTCTCTCCCCTATTCCATATTAATACAAAACGAGCAGCGCTTCTTTGAAGTTTCTCGATGTACTCCGTTAATTCCATCTGGTAACAATCCCACACCGCGCAGCAGTACTTCGAAAGGAGACGGACAAGCACAGTGTAGCTAGACTCATCAGTAGATCTGTTACATATTCTAACTGTTCCGCCAAAAAAACGCAGTCTTTGGTTTGTCTTCCCCGCATCATTTTCTCTCTCTTCTTTCCACTTAAGTAGTTCGTAACTGTAATTTTTAGGTATTAATTTAAAATTACGGCTTTTAGATTTGATTTATCGTGTAGCCGATGTTTAACGGATTCCTAGTAGCACTCTTGCGGATAACCCCACACTTTTCATAACTTTGCGCTAATTGCCAACTGCCAACTTTCGAACCATACAGATATCTTTACTAAATCGTTTTGCAACCGATTTCGATCTTCTAATGACTTTACTAGACATTACCTACAAACAGTGATCGTAGATGGCAACTACTCATGATCGCAACAGAGTTTCACTGGACACGGGGATAAGAACATTTTTCCATAACACATCCGTCAGTAGTTCTCTTTGATGAACAGGATGTGCTTCACTTCAGCAACTGCTTCATTTCTGCGCTACAATAGGGTGTCTCACGGAGACCTAGGAGCTATAAAGGGCTTGGAAAATCTCTGTCGGCTAGTCTCATAGTCTTTAAACCGGAGATGCTTATTTTGCTGTAATTGGTTTTGTGGAACCGAGAATTCATTGAGATCTTCTCTTGCAATGCTGCGTGGTGATTGCCCTTTAATCGCCTTAATGAGCTCCGGTCTTATTGCCAAAGGTAATTCAAACTGAGTTCGAGGATGTTATAAATGCATAAGATCCAAAGTTGATGAGATGTAGATTGTTTACATAGGAAAGTATCACTTTGCTTATGTCACCGAGAAATACTGGCAATGAGTGTTGTGTATAGAGTTACTAACTTATACTTCTCCACAGTACTGCTTGTGAGTCAGGTAGATCTGTGGTACATCTACATCTACATCTACATCTACATGACTACTCTGCAATTCACATTTAAGTGCTTGGCAGAGGGTTCATCGAACCACAATCATACTATCTCTCTACTATTCCACTCGCGAACAGCGAGCGGGAAAAACGAACACCTAAACCTTTCTGTTCGAGCTCTGATTTCTCTTATTTTATTTTGATGATCATTCCTACCTATGTAGGTTGGGCTCAACAAAATATTTTCGCATTCGGAAGAGAAAGTTGTTGACTGAAATTTCGTAAAAAGGTCTCGCCGCGACGAAAAACGTCTGTGCTGTAATGACTTCCATCCCAACTCGTGTATCATATCTGCCACACTCTCTCCCCTATAACGTGATAATACAAAACGAGCTGCCCTTTTTTGCACCCTTTCGATGTCCTCCGTCAATCCCACCTGGTAAGGATCCCACACCGCGCAGCAATATTCTAACAGAGGACGAACGAGTGTAGTGTAAGCTGTCTCTTTAGTGGACTTGTTGCATCTTCTAAGTGTCCTGCCAATGAAACGCAACCTTTGGCTCGCCTTCCCGACAATATTATCTATGTGGTCCTTCCAACTGAAGTTGTTCGTAATTTTAACACCCAGGTACTTAGTTGAATTGACAGCCTTGAGAATTGTACTATTAATCGAGTAATCGAATTCCAACGGATTTCTTTTGGAACTCATGTGGATCATCTCACACTTTTCGTTATTTAGCGTCAACTGCCACCTGACACAGCATACAGCAATCTTTTCTAAATCGCTTTGCAACTGATACTGGTCTTCGGATGACCTTACTACATGGTAAATTACAGCATCATCTGCGAACAGTCTAAGAGGACTGCTCAGATTGTCACCCAGGTCATTTATATAGATCAGGAACAGTAGAGGTCCCAGTACATTTCCCTGGGGAACACCTGATATCACTTCAATTTTACTCAATGATTTGCCGTCTATTACTAAGAACTGCGACCTTCCTGACAGGAAATCACGAATCCAGTCGCACAACTGAGACGATACCCCATAGCTCCGCAGCTTGATTAGAAGTCGCTTGTGAGGAACGGTGTCAAAAGCTTTCCGGAAATCTAGAAATACGGAATCAACTTGAGATCCCCTGTCGATAGCGGCCATTACTTCGTGCGAATAAAGAGCTAGCTGCGTTGCACAAGAGCGATGTTTTCTGAAGCCATGCTGATTACGTGTCAATAGATCGTTCCCTTCGAGGTGATTCATAATGTTTGAATACAGTATATGCTCCAAAACCCTACTGCAAACCGACGTCAATGATATAGGTCTGTAGTTAAATGGATTACTCCTACTACCCTTCTTGAACACTGGTGCGACCTGCGCAATTTTCCAATCTGTAGGTACAGATCTATCGGTGAGCGAGCGGTTGTATATGAGTGCTAAGTAGGGAGCTATAGTATCAGCGTAATCTGAAAGGAACCTAATCGGTATACAATCTGGACCTGAAGACTTGCCCGTATCAAGCGATTTGAGTTGCTTCGCAACCCCTAAGGTATCTACTTCTAAGAGACTCATGCTAGCAGATGTTCGTGT
This sequence comes from Schistocerca gregaria, assembly GCF_023897955.1. NCBI lineage: Eukaryota > Metazoa > Arthropoda > Insecta > Orthoptera > Acrididae > Schistocerca > Schistocerca gregaria. Next base: position 28,103 of record NW_026061727.1, read on the forward strand.
TTCAAATTCTGGAATACCCCATTCGTCTTCCTTGGTGAAGGAAGATCGGAAAACTGCGTTCAATAACTCCGCTTTAGCGGCACAGTCGTCGATAACAGTACCATCGGCACTGCGCAGCGAAGGTATTGACTGCGTCTTGCGGCTTGTGTACTTTACATACGACCAGAATTTCTTCGGATTTTCTACCAAATTTCGAGACATTGTTTCATTGTGGAACCTATTAAAGGCATCTCGCATCGAAGTACGTGCCAAATTTCGCGCGTCTGTAAATATTAGCCCATCTTCGGGATTTCGCGTTCTTCTGAACTTCGCATGCTTTTTCCGTTGCCTCTGCAACAGCGTTCGGACCTTTTTTGTGTACCACGGGGGATCCGTTCCATCTCTTACCAATTTATGAGGTATAAATATCTCAATTGCTGTTGCTACTATATCTTTGAATGTGAGCCACATCTCGTCTACATTCGCATAGTCAGTTCGGAAGGAATGGAAATTGTCTGTTAGGAAGGCTTCTAGTGGCACTTTATCCGCTTTTTTAAATAAAATTATTTTGCGTTTGTTTCTGATGGATTTGGAAGAAATGGTATTGAGCCTAGCTACAATGACCTTGTGATCACTAATCCCTGTATCAGTCATGATGTTCTCTATCAGCTCTGGATTGTTTGTGGCTAAGAGGTCAAGTGTGTTTTCGCAACCATTTACAATTCGCGTGGGTTCGTGGACTAACTGCTCGAAATAATTTTCGGAGAAAGCATTTAGGACAATCTCGGCAGACGTTTTCTGCCTACCACCGGTTTTGAACAAGTATTTTTGCCAACATACCAACTATAACCGTATGAGTGGGGTATTTATTTGTTACGAGACTCAAACTTTCTCTGAACTGTTCCGCAACTGTATCATCGGAGTCTGGGGGTCGGTAGAAGGAGCCAGTTATTAACTTAATTCGGCTGTTATGTATAACCTCCACAGACACCAATTCGCACGGAGTATCTACTTCGACTTCACTACAAGATAAACCACTACTGACAGACACAAACACTCCACCACCACTTCTGCCTGATCTATCTTTCCTGAACACCGTCTGAGACTTCGTAAAAATTTCTGCGGAACTTATTTCAGGCTTTAGCCAACTTTCTGTACCTATAACGATATCAGCTTCTCTGCTTTCTATTAGCTCTTGAAGCTCAGGGACTTTTCCAGCGCAACTACAACAATTTACAACTATAATTCCGACTGTTCCTTGATCCAAGCACGTCCTGTATTTGCCAAGCACCCTTTGACATTGCAGCCCATCCCGCACTTTCCCGAGGCCATCTAACCTAAAAAACCGCCCAGTCCACGCCACACAGCCTCTGCTACCCATGTAGCCGCCAGATGAGTGTAGTGAACTCCTGACCTATTCAGCGGAACCCGAAACCCCACCAACCTATGGCGCAAGTCAAGGAATCTGCAGCCAATACGGTCGCCAAACCGTCTGAGCCTCTGATTCAGACCCTCCACCCGGCTCTGCACCAAAGGTCCGCAGTCGTTTCTGTCAACGATGCTGCTGATGGTGAGCTCTGCCTTCATCTCGTAAGCAAGACCGGCAGCCTTCACCAAATCAGATAGCCGCTGGAATCCAGAGAGAATTTCCTCAGATCCAAAGCGACACACGTCATTAGTGCCGACATGTGCCACCACCTGCAGCTGGCTGCACCCTGTGCTCTTCATGGCATCCGGAAGGACCCTTTCCACATCAGGAATGACTCCTCCCGGAATGCACACGGAGTGCACACTGGATTTCTTCCCCTCCTTAGCCGCCGTATCCCTAAGGGGCCCCATTACGCGCCTAACATTGGAGCTCCCAACTACCAGTAAGCCCACCCTCTGCGATTGCCCGGACCTTGAAGGCTGACAATGATCCTCTGAAATAGGGCAGGCAGCTGCATCTGGCTCAGCCAGAGACAGTGCCTGAAACCGGTTTGTCAGACACACCGGGGAGGCTTTCTGATCAGCCTCCGGGGACGCCTTTCGCTGCCTGCCAGGCCTTGGAACGACCTCCCAATCAACCACAGGCGAGGGCTCAGCCCCACTGCGGGCGGCAACCGGGGCAACCACAGCGGCAGACCAATAACTTAGGTTATCTGAACATGAGAGAAACTACAGATTAAGAAAGAAAGGTTAAACCTTTGCTAATTATCTGATAACATAAAACTAATCGCTCAAATTACGTTGATTGTAAGATTTTACATTCTGTAAAGAATATCAAAAGGATGATCCACCTGGAAATACTTGAAATGAAGAAACATATGACTCAGAATGCCATGTTAGTATTAAATGACAAAACTCAGTTTCCTTGGGTCTCTGAGTGGAGGACCATCCTGCAGGTGATGTGCTGTTCATTAGGTAGGTTTGTTGCAGATACTGCTCACCTCTCCAGAGGCATATTTTGTAGTGCTGTTGTACAAACACAGTAGCTTTGATTGGAAGCATCAAAATATCGCTATGACATCACACAATCTGACGATGTATTTGGTATTTATGTATCACAGTGTGGTATTTGTTATACATAGAATATCTTTGGTTAGAAATTCTTTGTTATGTATTAGACGAGACGTCACTATTTCTACCAATTTCTTCATTTCTAACACTATGACGTAACACACACACTAGTAATGGAGTGGTGGCTTAGCAGTGATCCGTAAATCGTAACCACGCTGGACTGTGATTGGCAGATAGAGTCACAATGGCGACGTGACGCCGGGAAAAGTGTGGTGGAAAATACGTAAAATTGTGGAAAATCTGGTAGCAATAAGAAAAAGAAAGAAAAATACGTAAAACTGAGGAATACACAAAAAAATATGAAAATGGGTGAAAACTACAAAAAATATGGAATAATGAGAGTACTTCCTGTATGCGGCATCCGCTGGTGCCTCTAATTATATAATACTGGTATTAACAAATATAACTCAAGTGACATGACTTAATGTAATTCGTTACAAACAAATAGCCATTGGCTGATGCCCCCCCCCCCCCCCACGTGCTTTACAGCTCTGGAGTAGCCCCTCGCACTCAAGTGTCCCAGTTATAAAAGAGGGGAGGAGGTAATGCTTGATCCTCACTGCTTAGAGGGGAGAGTAAGTGAGCCGGTTGTCGTCACCTTTGTCACATGACAAAGTTGCCTCGATGACTACTCTGGGGACTTTAATCAATTCTCACTGGTTCTCGGGGAATAGGGAGGGGGGGGGGGAGTTTACCAAGCATTCCCAAGTTGGTGACCTGACACCTAATGTAAGATATTTGCAGATTCAGCACACCTATCCTGCAGTCCTCCATTGCCTCAATAGACATCTCTGCTGGCCAACGTCCCGTACTGAACAGAAAGACTTGCTATGTGGGTCCCATTAAATAATGTAGACGGCATTAGCACATCTGCATCTTAGCAGGATGACCAACTGAAAATAGAATGTTTGCAGTTGTGCACATGTACATTTAGATTGGAGATCTGCATCTCAAGATTGCACATAGACCGAGTATTGGGGACTGAAGACGCCAAATAAACTGTTTCAGCGCAGTGGCTCCGGGGTAAACTGACCTTATGGCATCTTCCTCAACCGAATCAGTGCATGGCAGCTAGCAGAGAAGGAGCGCAACGTCAAACTGATAAATGGGCTCATACTGTCAAGTTCTTTGTAACTTGACATGATTATGTAATCACTGAAATAGCGTCACACATGCAGTAACCACTCACAGACAGCAAGTGCAGCTCTAGCAGTGGAGGGTGTACGCATAGCGTGTCAGGGGACGCGGAAAACGGTGCAGTCGTTGATAGGAAAAGGAGAAACTGAATTGGCGACCAAAAGGGCACGACAATTGTTTTTCGAGCCAGGGATAGAAAGGGCTAAGTTTAAAAATTGTTCGCTGTCACCGTGGCTGAAGCATGAAGTCAACGGTAAGACGGCGCTAACCAAACCTGGCGCCAGTGGAAGTTTAGTGCAGCGCGCCCCACAGATGACAGGAGTGAATGATGGCTGTGGAGACGTGTACGGCCGAAGAGACGAGCAGCTGTTGAGCAGCTGGCCGCCCATCTTAGCCGAGGGGCTGCCGACTGCGTCTCCTCAGCGGCCGTTCACCACACGTTGCTGTGTCTGAACCTCTACAGCAGGCGCCCGCTTCAGGTCAGCATGCTGACCGCTGTTCGTCGTCGACAGAGGCTGGAATTCGCAGCCCAGTACCGTAATTGGACGTCCACCCAGTGGCAACAGATGGCCTCATCACGTGGTTCCCGTTTTTATGGTCCACTAGACTGACGGCTGCTGGCGCGTATGGCTAGAAACATCTAAAAGAAAACACCCGGCAACAGTCGTCAGAAGAGTCCAGGCCAGAGGCGGGAGCGTTGTGGTATTGGGAACGTTTTCATGGCAAACCCTGAACAGTTTTGTGAACGAAACGGCATTCGTCATCTAACAAGTGCTCCGTTTCACCCGCAGACCAGCGGACAAGCAGATCGCTTCATACGGACTTGCAAACAACAGTGGCCAAGCTTCTCACCACCTACACATTTACTATAATACAGAATAAAATCTGATTAATAGTTTAAATTAAAAACCTCGGAATGGTGTTTTATTGTAAAATTATTAAGATTCTAATTCGGAACAGGCGCTGCAACTCTTTTCCACCTCCTATCGCTCACACCCACGAGACGAACCATCACTGCCGGAACTTCTGCACGGCCGCAGCCATAGGTCAGTGCTTCACTTGCTACACCCACCACAGCACCCGGTGCCGCGAATGGGCCTTAGGTACCACTTCGTGCCGCGTAATCTTGTTTTTTTTTGTACTGTTTATGGCAACAGTGAGCGCTGGTGCAAGAGGCGTGGTTCAGGAACGCATTGGCTCTTTACATATTTGATTGCAGCTCCGAATGGTTTGCACCGCCGCCATCAGAACCAAATTCGTGCGTGTCATCTCTCCACCATTCTGCTGCTTTCCTTCCCCCATGTTCACTGCCTCACAGGAGCGCACGGCCTTCGCAGATGCCCGCTGGTGCCACCAAGGAACAGATGGACGATACGCCCTCGCCCTGACCGTACCCGCTCGCCGACCCAATGGAGGTGGACATGGCATCAGCATCGCCGTCGCCCTCGTCGCCCCAGGACACGCCCTTAGGCCTGGATGTGCGGCCTGGCAGCAGTTTTCTGGAGTGCGTTGCTGTTGCCTCACAAGCCACAAGGCAGGGTACAGCCAGAAGCACGCCATTCTCCACAGCTACGGCTCCTCGCTCATCTCTACGTCCAGCATCGTGCCTCCCTCCCCATTGTCATTAACTGCCTCACTACACGGCAACGGTGTGCCATTTCGGGGGGAGGGGGGGGGGAGGTAATGTGTTGGCATAAGATCTCGCCAGCACAGCAGGTGACACAGAGGTTGTGAGAAGATTGATTGTAGTCACCGGAGCAAGCGAGCCTATCGGGAGAGAGGCCAAAGACACACTCGCAAACAATGCGCCGCCAGCGCCCTCTCGACCTCCAGTATTTAGATCGCCACCGCAGATTTGGGGTGGAGAGGGGGGTAGTCAGCAGGCGTCCAGTGAGTCAACGAACTGAGTCATCAGTCACAGCCTAATGGGAGTCGAAATCGCAGTTAGCTCAGCCTCTAGCTCACAGTCACTACCTAGCCATCAGAATAGTGTGCATAGTCCAGGTCTTGTGTGAAGTAAAAGTCGGCCGTCTTAAGTAACTTCTTGTTCTTATAAGTAAAGAACCCTGTTAATACACCCATGCACTTTTTGTTATAGAAGAGGATACTGGCCACCAAACAACATGCTCTCCTTGCTTCCCACAATACAAGTCTACAGTGACAACAAGACGACACAAAATTCCTTGAATGATCTTGTCATTCTGGAAACCACAGTGGATCAACACAAATATGCGTCGATGTCAACCTCTACATGCAGTTTGTTTTTCCTAAGCGCGATGGCATCTACCAGCAGGACAATGCAACGAGTCACACAGCTCACAGTGTACGAGTGGTTTCAAAGAGTGGCTGGATGGGGCTGCTCGTTCCATGCTTGCTCAGCTGAGACAAGTAGCCAGGCTGGCCACGGCTGTAGACTTGGCACGGCTCCACATCCCTGCCGGTACCTTCCAGAAACTCAGCGACTCTCTTCCCACGCGTCTCCCAGCACTCTTAGCCGCAAAGTCATCCGACAGATGTTCACATTAATGTGAGTGCACATTGGAAGTCACAGGCAGCACTGCAGCCCTGCACGCCTTAGAGCTGAAGAGTGGGAAGCAATCAGGGCGCCATGGTTCTCAGACACTTCGTACCTCCTGTAAACCTCCAGAGGCAAAGAAGTAAGGAAGGCTGCATAGCACTGGCGTAACGGGATATTAAAGTTTGTGTTGGGATAGCAACTTTCTAACGAAATACGACACAATTAAATAAGAAACACCTCGAATATATCGCTCTTGAATATCATAAGAATTCTCTTCATTATTAAGTACCGTACAAAAAATTTATTACCATTAACGTATTCACTGGCATTGAAATGCATAGTGTAAAGGCCTTGGCCATGTATGTGTGTAATGTGCATAGAACTACTTAAACCCAACTAACCCAAGTTCTAAGGGACTGATGACCTCAGATGTTAAGTCCCACAGTGCTCAGAGCCATTTCGTAGAGGCCTGTAAGCGTAAAATCGTTAGTTCCAATTTCGCTATTAGCATCCACTTTTACTTTTATTTAAATACCGAATTTGTGATGATATGGAAACGTTTCTTATCAAGTATCGAATCACATTTTTTAATAAAAATAACGTCCTTTTTAAAATTTATTGGGTACAAAAATGCGAAACACCAGATACAAAATAAACCCTATTTTCATTTCTAGAGATTGAACTACGTTGTTGATGTACAACTTTCTTATTTAATAAACGCATTTCGCCTCTCTATATCAAATTTTTACGCGGTCAGTAATTGGAAATGGAGAGATTTTATTATCATTAAAGACTATGAGATAATGTCAGTTAATAACATTTTCATTTGTTAATAAATGTGAAACATAAATACTAAAAATAGACATTGCTACTAGCAAGATTCGAATCACAGCTACGCTCCTTTTTACTTTTCCCATTTAGCTCCGTCTTACGCTCACCATAAAAGAATTCCTAAGTTGATGGAGGCTTGTAGCTCGTAACGGTATTTTCCTCACAGGATTCGACCTGATTCCTCTTCCAGAATGCTTAAGTAACCCTCTCAAAACTATAACCTGGTCTTTGTACAAGGTGAGCTGCTTCGTGAAAAGCAGAGAAACAACTTCTTCATACAAAAGAATGGAATAAACTGTGAAGTAACACTCCTCATCGCGAAATTTTTAAACATCGTCACGCGAAGAAAGGAAGTTATAACAAATTACTCTGGAAGACAACAAGAAAAAGGCTCCTCTTCACAGGAAAAACAAGCAATAACAACTCTTCTTAAAAAAACAATCAAAATACATGTACAGCGGGCATTAATCTATTTTACTGGGAGAAATTTCTAGAAAATTGCAGGAAAATTATTTCTATTTCTGTTGTAAGTTGGTTATTAAAACTACTGTTGCATATTTAAGTAGTCACTAACGCCCGTTGTGTCTCTCGTTGAAGTGAGTATGTAAGGGACAATGTGAGTCACGTACCACACGCAAATGTTATGTTAGAACTGCCAATCCGATGGTAATATACACTGAAGAGCCAAAGAAACTGGTACACCTGCCTAATATCGTGTAGGTCCCCCACGAACACACAAGTGCCGCAACACGACGTGGCATGGACTCGACTAACGTCTGAAGTAATGCCGTAGAGAACTGACGCTGTGAATCCTGCAGGGCTGTCCATAAATCCATAAGAATACGAGGGGGTGGAGATCTCTTCTGAACAGCACGTAGCAAGGCATCCCAGATATGCTCAATAATTTTCGTGGCTGCGCACCTTGGTGGCCAACGTAAGTGTTTAAATTCAGAAAAGTGTTCCTGGAGCCACTCTGAGGCAATTCTGGACGTGTAGGGTGTCGCACTGTCCTGCTGAAATTGCCCACGTCCGTCGGAAAGCACAATGAAAGTGAACGGATGCAGGTGATCAGACAGGATGCTTAGGAACGTGTCAGAGTAGTATCTAGACGTATCAGGGGTCCCATATCATTCCAACTGCATTGAAATTTGCAGCAATTTTCGGAAGGACTGCACTTCTGTCACATTGAACGATTCTCTTCGGTCGTCGTTGGTCCCGTTCTTGCCGAATATTTTTCCGGCCACAGCGATGTCGGGAATTATATGTTTTGCCGGATTTCTGATATTCACGGTACCCTCGTGAAATCCTCGTACGGGAAAATCCCCAATTCTTCGCTACCTCGGAGATGCTGTGTCCCATCGCTCGTGCGTGGACAGTAACATCCCGTTCAAACTCACAATCATGACCTATTGTAGCAGCCTTGACAGGTCTAACGACTGCGCGAAACACTTGTCTTACGTAGGCGTTGCCGACCGCAGCGCCGTATTCTCCCTGTTTACATACCTCTCTGTTTGAATACGCATGCCTATACCAGTTTCTTTGGTGCTTCAGTCTATTTTCTAGCGGTATGGTTGAAGGCGCCGTGTGCGTGACACGGGCCAATCATTTCGCTGCACACTCACTTGCGGAGGAATATATTAAGAAGATAACTATAAGAGTTCTGTGAAGGTTACAGAACTTCCGAGTATATTAAGCAAAGGCGATATTTCAACCTTTTTTGAGAACTGTGTCGTACTATACGTACGCAAGGAAGTACACGTGCGACACTGACCTTGAACAGCGGTAGGTATGAAGGAAGTGGCAGAGGGCAATTCAGCAAGGTCCTCTCGTCTGCCCCAGAGCAGGTTACAGCAACGGAGCGTATCCGGTATCGGGACATCATTGTCGTTTCTTTCGTGTCAGAAGCGCTACTTGAAATTTCTCTATAGACCGTAAGAACACGTTTGCTAGAAATTGTTGGTCCACTTTATCAGTTTTGATGCAATTTTTGTGATGGCGTAGTGGCGCTATCGCAGGTCAAAAACGACACACTCAGAAAATGTTCGTTAAAAAAAATTGTTAGTAATGCGAGCAATATCGTTTCTTTTTTGCGAGTTAGTAGTATATCGGTCAAATATAGTAATGGAAATCCTAATCACTTACAGTCTTGACCAGTAACCCTCGCAATACTCGCATTACCAGGGGGGGGGGGGGGGGGGTACTTTGTACCCACCTTTTGAAAATATTGAAATCTACTCGGGTACTTTATTTTCTTAAGTTTTGTAAAAATTGTTTGTTGTCTTTGATGAAATCTTCTTACAGATTTTATGATTGTTTTACATTTTTCGTTTAAGATTAATCCGAAATTTTAAGTTGAAGGGAGGTGGTCATAATGTCTTACCCCCTTGGTAGTAGATGAGACTTCCCACAATGTTTGTCTTACTCCACAAATAACAGCATTATATGACCTTAGAACACATGGAAATTATATTTCTCTGGACTCATAGCAACAATAGTCCCAACAATGATTCATTTCCCTTTGTTTCTTTATTGTTTCCTGTTCAGTGGCACTTAGTTCAGTCTTAATACAACTGTGCTTCAAAACTTGTCGACATTCACTTACTGATGGAGAAATATCACAGATTTTGGAAGAAGCTACGGCTTCTCAAATGGAATCTGATCAAACTGAAGCTGTAGTGAGTGGACCTGAAGAGGATTGTGTTGTGCGCTAGGATGTGGACAGTGATAGAGCACTTACAGAAGCTGATGATGAAATCTGGGTACCTGAAACTGATGACGTCGCAGTTTGCGAGGTTAGTGACAAGGATATTACAAGCACTGGAAAAATTTATACCTCCAAACCACCTCAAATTAGAAGACGATTAGCAGAAAACACAGTGAAAGAAAGAGAAGGCATAAGAGACGAAGGTAAACTAGGAACAATAACAGACATATTTGAAGAGTTTTGGTCTCCAGAAATTGTCAACATCATAATAAAGCATACCAATCAAGATGCATTGAGGCAGAAAATACCCAAGACAGACCGACAGACAGACAGACAGACCTGCGTTCATGGCGTATATAGGACTATTTATTATAATGGGGAAGGAAAAAGACAGTAAGTCATCATTTACAGATTTATGGTTCTTTACTTAAGGAACGTTTGTTTATACTGCTACGAGTCGTACCAGATTGGAGCAGCTTACTAAAGTAATAAGATTTGATCACAGAGAGTCACGAAGCGATCGCAATAAACGTGATAAGTTTGCTGCAATACAAGAAGTTTTTGATAAAAAGAATGAATTTTGTCCAAAATATTATTCTGTTGGGATCCACACTGTTATTGATAAAAAGTTTCCATTGTTCCGTGGCAGGTGTCCCGTCAAGGTCTTCGTGAAGGAAAAGCATGGTAAATACGGTGTACTTACACGCATGCTCACAGACGCTAAAACCAGATATGTTATCTGCACGGAGCCTTATGCTGGGAAAAGAAATAATGGTACACAGCACTCAAATTCCGCTGCAGCTGTGGTCAAACGCCTGAAAGTTCCTATACATAATTCAGTGAGAAAGGTCACCACATATAGATATTACACTTCAATTGATTTGGCCGAAGATCTATAGAGGAATCACAAGCTGACTCTCGTGGGAACATTACAAGCTAATTGGAAACACATACCTCAAGAACTGAGAGACATCTCAAGACGAGAATTACATATTAGTGTTGGAAATATTCCAATCACAATTGTATCCCCCGTAAAAAACCCAAAAGAAATCTGCTATTTCTATCATCTGATCATAAATTTATACTATAATGAGACTAAAGGTGGCGTTGACACGATAGATCAAATGGTGAGAAAATATTCAACTAAGAGGGCTACAAGAAGGTGGGCGCTATCTCTTTTCTGTACTCTTGTGTACATAGCAGTGGTGAATAGGTCTACACTATTTTTGTTGAACTTGCCGGACTGGGATAAGAAGAACCTAGTAAGTGACGACTTATTCTTCAAGAACTTGGACTACAGCTCGCGAAACCATACACTGAAGAAAGGGCTAAAAATATTTCTGGACTGCCAAAGCCTGTAGTTTCAAGAATGGAGGGTATTCTCAGAGGAAAATCCAGCAGGACTACGGTGCAAAGGAAGCTCATGGAGGTAAAGGTAGATGTATTTTGTGTGTTAGTGAAAGCCTTTCAAAAGCAGAAAAGTACAACAAAGTGAACAAAACAATAATAGTCTGCCACAATTGTAAGAGGTACATATGTGCAAAACAGCAAAAAACTGTTTTATGTTCCAAGCCCAAGAAAGTCGTGAATAATTACTCTCACGACACTACGTTATGTACATAACATATATTTCTATATTACGTCAGGTATTTGTAACTATTTTAATTATAGTAAAGTGCACTTCAATAGTATTATAACGACTTTTACTACTAATTTTTCTCAAGATAATTAGACTTACTTAACTTAGAAGTGAAGTAAGTGAAAGGTTAAAACTGTTTTCAAAAATGCATTTTATAAGACATATTGAGGTACTGGATCCTGATTATGTTCATAACGCAATGTAAAAACAAGTAATGAAACGTTTTTATTTTATAAATTCTTTACGGTGGGTACAAAGTAGCCCCCCGCCGCCCTCTCTTTGGTAATACACGTTACTGAAAATGGCTTGGTATTGAGAGTGTTAAAACTGCACTGGAAGGAGAGTAAATAACTAAATCTTCTCACTGTGTACTTCACACAAATTATATACATGTTTGTATGTATATGTGTGTGTATGTATGTATGTTCGTTCCACACCTCTGCCTAAACCACAGGACGAATTTCAACCAAACTTGGTGCACGTATCATTTACTGAGTGGAAAGGAGCACTGTGGTGGTAAGGACCACAAGGGTTGGGGGTGGGGGGTGGGAGTGCAAAACCAGCGCAGCCCACGAGCGAGAACACCCACTCTTCAGTCATCCAGCATTTGTAGCTCAGATCACTTACAGACTTGCAATAAACTTGACACATAATTTCAAATCTTTAGGAAACTTTTTCTTTCTCATAACACCAAAAAATGATGAAAACAAAAAAAATGTCGCTTACTACAGTGTTGCTGTTCACTTGGCAAGCGACGTTTTAATTAATTGGGTATTTGTTGCTAACGTTGTCGTGGAAAATTTTTTATGCAGACAGTATTCGCCTATAGCTCTGAATGTAGCAGAAAATTACATCGTGGAACGACATTTACACTCCTGGAAATTGAAATAAGAACACCGTGAATTCATTGTCCCAGGAAGGGGAAACTTTATTGACACATTCCTGGGGTCAGATACATCACATGATCACACTGACAGAACCACAGGCACATCGACACAGGCAACAGAGCTTGCACAATGTCGGCACTAGTACAGTGTATATCCACCTTTCGCAGCAATGCAGGCTGCTATTCTCCCATGGAGACGATCGTAGAGATGCTGGATGTAGTCCTGTGGAACGGCTTGCCATGCCATTTCCACCTGGCGCCTCAATTGGACCAGCGTTCGTGCTGGACGTGCAGACCGCGTGAGACGACGCTTCATCCAGTCCCAAACATGCTCAATGGGGAACAGATCCGGAGATCTTGCTGGCCAGGGTAGTTCACTTACACCTTCTAGAGTACGTTGGGTGGATCGGGATACATGCGGACGTGCATTGTCCTGTTGGAACAGCAAGTTCCCTTGCCGGGCTAGGAATGGCAGAACGATGGGTTCGATGACGGTTTGGATGTACTGTGCAATATTCAGTGTCCCCTCGACTATCACCAGAGGTGTACGGCCAGTGTAGGAGATCGCTCCCCACACCATGATGCCGGGTGTTGGCCCTGTGTGCCTCGGTCGTATGCAGTCCTGATTGTGGCGCTCACCTGTACGGCGCCAAACACGCATACGACCATCATTGGCACCAAGGCAGAAGCGACTCTCATCGCTGAAGACGACACGTCTCCATTCGTCCCTCCATTCACGCCTGTCGTGACACCACTGGAGGCGGGCTGCACGATGTTGGGGCGTGAGCGGATGACGGCCTAACAGTGTGCGGGACCGTAGCCCAGCTTCGTGGAGACGGTTGCGATTGGTCCTCGCCGATACCCCAGGAGCAACAGTGTCCCTAATTTGCTTGGAAGTGGCGGTGCGGTCCCCTACGGCACTGCGTAGGATCCTACGGTCTTGGCGTGCATCCGTGCGTCGCTGCGGTCCGGTCCCATGTCGACGGGCACGTGCACCTTCCGCCGACCACTGGCAACAACATCGATGTACCGTGGAGACCTCACGCCCCACGTGTTGAGCAATTCGGCGGTACGTCCACCCGGCCTCCCGCATGCCCACTATACGCCCTCGCTCAAAGCCCTCAACTGCACATACGGTTCACGTCCACGCTGTCGCGGCATGCTACCAGTGTTAAAGACTGCGATGGAGCTCCGTATGCCACGGCAAAATGGCTGACACTGACGGCGGCGGTGCACAAATGCGGCGCAGCTAGCGCCATTCGACGGCCAACACCGCGGTTCCTGGTGTGTCCGCTGTGCCGTGCGTGTGATCATTGCTTGTACAGCCCTCTCACAGTGTCCGGAGCAAGTATGGTGGGTGTGACACACCGGTGTCAATGTGTTCTTTTTTTCATTTCCAGGAGTGTAGTTTAGGCGACAAGACTTCATAAACACTGACTGCGTGGAAAACTACCATATCATGCAAGACGTTTAAATCTATTACTTAGTTGCTACTTATTCTATTCGCAACATTTTTTATAGACAATATCCACATTTGTCTCTGAATGTACCTACAATATATAATTCTACAACTCATCTCAGTATTTGACATGTCTCCTGAACCATGAGTGAAAAACGTTCAGATTATGCATGACGTTTTAATTTATCACTTATTTGAAACCAACTCTAGTCGCAAACATCATCCATATATGCCGCTCAACGTAACTACAAAAATATATAATTATATAACAAATAGTTCAAGAGATATTACGTCATAAACAGTGAGATGCGCGAGAAACTGTCAGATGATGTGTGACGTTTTAATTTATTACTTCTTTACTGCCAACTGTGTTCACAACGCATTTCGCAGATAGTGGCCACGTATACTGCTGGATGTACCTGGAAAATTATCTTTTTGTACAACACATATTTCAGGATATACGACGTCATAAACATTTAGCTATATGAAAACACAACAGCAGGGTGAAAATTCGCTAGGCATACAGGTGAAATATGTATACAAATATGATCGAAATTTGTCTGAAATTAGGTGACGTGTACGTATACGAGCAAACTAGCGGTAAAATGCTCATCCTAATCCTTCGAACGACTTCAGTCATATTTGGCACACATATTAGTCGCTGTCTAGAATGAAGAGCTAAAAACCACCAGCTTCCTGCTGGGGTGAGCGTGATAGCGTGGAGAGAGACGAGGGGAGGAGGAGGAGGAGGACATGGACAGCAGAAGAGAGGAAATGGACAGAGAGAGGGGAGGGGACGAGATGGCAAGAGACAGGGGAGGTGTGGAGGCCGTGGATAAAGGAGGGACGGGAGAGAAGAGTGGATAAAGAGAGAGAGAGGATGGCTAGAGAAAGGGGGGAAGAAGGTGGACAGAGTGAAGCGGGAGGAAGAGATGGAATAACGGAAGACTAGAAGAAATAAATACTTGCTCAATGCCTGGTTTCTCTTCTAGTTAGAGTACTTAATTTTTTGTTCATTCAGGCTTCGAAAATTAATAGACAGTGAAGCTACATCAGGCAGTGACAAGCGGCAGCACATCGAGTCGAACTAAGCTCGTGTGACAGACAGGGGTGCCGCGAGGCATTCCACGCTGATACGACTCTGTATCGTACTGAATGGAGGGTGGTGATCCGCCACACAGAATACCAAAATATCACAAGAGTAGCGACTATGTTAAGGTACGGTCGCAGAAACCGACACTAGCGCTCCAAATGGCCTGGCGGTGAACTTTGAATTCGGGGAAATATGACGTGATAATCTGTATTCTTGCTCTGCAAAATGCGAGTACTATATGATAATATTTTTCATTTATATGAGTGGGTCTGGTGCCAAAGTGCATTTATTTTAAAACCCAATAATGCAATTTCTACCGCTTGGCTGTAATCGAGTTGAAATTATGTTCCCGATTAAGACATCTCTACCGCGCGACCGCTACGGTGGCAGGTTCGAATCCTGCCTCGGGCATGGATGTGTGTGATGGCCTTAGGCTGGTTAGGTTTAAGTAGTTTTAGGAGACTGGTCACCTCAGATGTTAAGTCCCATAGTGCTCACAGCCATTTAAACCACTTGAGGACCTCTCTATGTGTATTGCAGTCTTTGAATTGCATTGCAAATACGTTGCTCGTACTCTGTTTAATTTTTGCTGACATCCGTATTATAGGGTGAACTAAATGCTTCTGTATTTGTTTTTGTTGCATGCTAAAGGACGCTGGTTTTGTCTCGCGGTGTTCTGCAGACTCACGTATTTTTGTTACAGCTTAAGAACCTCGATTGAAATCCATTGTTAGTGTACTCTTCGTATCCTTTGTTATTTTTGTTCCCATTCGTTTTTCGTACTCCACCAAAATTTTCATTGACTTCTGCTAAAATGCACTATCTGCACTGCCTGTTAATAACGTGTGAAAACAAACACAGAACCTAAAGATCATCCAATAAGAAAGCGACATGATGCATTAATAAACTTGCAGCACTGCAAGTGCCCTGACAGCGAACCGAAGTCGTGTTACGTGTAGCCCCTACACGGGTTTCACCCCCTGTTGTGGCTGTCTCTGCACAGTTCGTAGCCAGTGTTTCTGGTGTCTGTTTAAAGCAACAGTCTGGAACGCTCTGTATCGACGCAAAGAGGATTATATACTGAGCATGGTGGCGCAGTGGTTACCACACTGGACTCTAGTTAGGGAGAACGACGGTTCAAACCCATTCCGCCATCCTGATTTAGGTTTTCGGTGATTTCCCCAAATCGCTTCAGGCAAATGCCGGGATGGTTCCTCTGAAAGGGCATAGCCACCTTCCTTCCCCATCCTTCCATAATGTGAGGGACCGATGGCCTTGCTGTTTGGTGCCCTCCAACAATTCAACCAACCAACAGTGGATTACATGTACCGAAATCCTGGCCAAAATTATTTTTGATAGTTTCAAACCTTTAAAGCACTCCCTTTCACTACTAGGTTAACTGTAGTTGTGAATACCCCTAAACTACTCCACTGCCGTCCATAGAGATGGGCCTGGGATGACTCGGCATGCATTTGTTAGTTTGTCTGACTGTCTTTCAGTTTGTACCATGCCACTTTCCACTAGTTCTTAACCTTTTGTACTTGAAAATTTCAAAGTAGATTCGTGTGATACCCTTAATTTGCTGTACCGATTTTACTGGTGACGTGATGACAGGACTGCTTCTACTAGGGCACCGAATTGCTCGTCACGTGTGTGATTGTTCCATATGTAGTTACTTTGCCATACTTTTCTCGCAATTTTTAAATGCGCCTTCAAACTAATTATAGCTATGTACTGTGTTATATATGTGCGTATTGAGAAGTGTATGTTAGTGTGTGTAATCTAGGTTGGTTCTGCTACGTTCACTTGTCTAATGTTACCGATCACAGCAGGTGATTGTCCCAGGCCTCTCGCAAAGTTCTTTTCAATTGCACGTTGGTTTATTGTCTTACTTCTCGCAGTTCACAGCCTGATGCGATAGATGGTGCTGCATGCAGCGCTAGATTGCAAGCAAAATCTATCTACGTAGGGGGGCAACACATCTGTATGCTCCACCGTGACGTAATCCAGCAAATCAGATGCCTTCCTATGAGTATGAAAGAGGGAACCTTGCCAGTTCACGACAGTCAGTTTTAGTCCCTGACGACGATGGTGGAGGGTATCATCGAAAGCGTGGAATTTTCTGAAAATTTGACGAGGCAAGTGAACCGAGAACCTTTCATGTACTTGCTACAATAGTTGACCAAACGTCCATTTTTGCCATTTTGGCCATAATTTCGGTAAATATACTCCGGTGTGCGGCACAGGTCAGCACAGCATGGGAAACATGCGATGTTGGTGTAATGTGTTGAAAGATAATGTCATGAAGATCTCGGAGAAGGGTCATAGCCACCGTCCTTAAGGCGCCAGAAATGTGATAGGTACAGTCCACATTACCATCTGTGTGGACAAGACGCGGTCATCTTATTTACCCAGTGGTACCCCATACCAACAAGTCAGATGATGAGCCCATGAGAAGATGACGAAAGCAGTCTGGCAACGTTCGTCCTCCTCAGAGCTTGCATGCATGGATACGTCCAATGTGATGTTGTACACAGGACTGGGACTCGTCTGCAATGACGACATAGTGCCACTTTGGTATGTCCAGTCTCCTTGTTGGGAGTTCCACTGTCGGCCGCCTCGGTCTCCTGCCGCGTCGATGTGGGCTTCGACAGCAGTTGTCGCTGGACGTCGCCGCACTGTCCGTGAGGGCGCTCTTCTGGCCACCAGTGAGCTCGCTGCGTTCCATGACACAGGGAACCTGGTGTGTCTGTGTGGTCCTGCACAGCCAACCAAACAGCACGTCGAGCCTCTCAGGCGCTAGTCACGTAGGGCCATTAACAGCCTACGTGACCCTCGCGAACCGATGGGCACCGTATTCACGTGACAGCGCGAGCAGCGTAACGACAAACTGCAGTCTCGGACTTTGGTAAGTGCTGGTAGACGTTTCCCCTTCGTACACAAGGTGTCACACAGTCTTCCCACAAACAAACAACACTCAAATGCGATTTCTGAACGACAAACCCGTTGTAAAATCTTTACTTACATACAGAGCATAGTGGCAGCTGTGGAAAATCACTGGTCCACATCTACCCTATACCTTGCAAGCCGTGTAATATGCTGTGGCAGATGGTGGAATCCGTGCTGGATACAGTGGCCGATGCGCAGGGAACAGTTACTGAGCGATTTCATTTGTTTCTTTAGGCGGGGCCGACCTTGTCTGGCCACTTCCAGACGGCTGGCGACACACTGCGATGGCAGAAGCGAGCCACACGCCCTGCGTTCTTCCTCAAACGATTTTACAGATACTATTCCGTAAAAAAAAAAAAAAAAAAAAAAAAAAAAAAAAAAAAAATCTTTTTTCCCTACTTATAGCTTTATATGCCAGCTTCGTGTGACGTGCCCATCATTTCGTTAATGGTGACAGTTATTATGGTACTTTGATTTAAGTAAGACATTGCATGAAATATGAAAAAGTTTAAAATAGAAAATAGGGGTTGCTAAGATTTTGCGTTTGGTACACATTACATAATATGTTGCCGCGTATAAAATTCAGCTGAGATAATGAATTTTTCTTTAGACTTTGGTGGAAGTCTCAGTCACCAATGACGGAAAAATTAATCTGATGTAGCGCACTCATCTGCAACCGTCCGAGCCAGCGAAAAAGCCAGAATGAGATATTCTCAACATTCCTCACATCTCAAACGGTTTGAGATATGGAAACAAGATTTTCGCAAATGACAGCACGCAAAGAGAAGAGTGCTTTGCCGTATGGTTAACATGCAAAACTTAATTATTGACCGCATTATACGATGAAACAATGTAATTATTAAGGGGCATCGATAGCTGGTGAAACGAGACATACTGTGGGATATAGTACAACGTAAGTGAAGACATTACAAGCTCATTTTTGAATCGGCGATGTGCTTTTTCATAAACGTTTCCTCCCTATTTTTCCTCAGTTTCTCACTTAAAAAACTTCATAACCACTGTCCATTTTCAATTTCTCGCGGTGTAATGAACAGTCCATTAAATTTTGGGCACGCAGCCACGCAAATAAAATTTCCTCCGCTGATATTTCGGCCGCGTATCGTCCGGCCATCCTCAGAGTGAGTCATAAGACTGACGACAAGATGCCAAGCGCGGCCTTAGATGCTCCACCGCGGCGGTACTGCGCATGCGATTGAGAGATGTTGGTCGGCGGCAAAGAAATACGCTTATACATGCACCGCCTGTGGCGAAGGCGTACAGACATTCGATTCGCTTATCGATGTATGATCGGCGGCGGTGACACCGTGACGACTTCTCTGCAGTTCAATTACCCCAAGAGCCGGATTCCATGCTTTGTCCAAATTAAAACAATTATCTCTGTTTATTAAATTATTAGCTGCTCTCATCTCGATACCTTGACGGCAGATTCCCAAAAGGAAGACGTGGATGTTAAAATATTCACATCACTGTAATTCATGGAATGACCTGTACCAAGACAATGTTCGGCCACAGCTGACTTGTCTGGCTGTAATAAGCATTTGTATCTTCGATGCTCTACACATCTCTCATGAACGGTGCGTGTTGTTTGATCTCTGTACGATTTCTCACAATTTCCGCTATAAATCTGATACACACCCGCTTTTCGAAGCTGTAAATCGTCCTTCACAGAGTAAAGCTGCAGCAGACTTCGTTGGGGGGGATGGGGGGGGGGTGAAAGACCACCACAACACAGAATTTCTCAAGAATACACCCACATCGGCAAAAAAGTACTAGATTTGAAAGAATTACTATCTTCTTCCTAGGTTTTACATTGAATGCTCTACAAATTTGTTGCGGAGAAAATCCATTCGATTTAAAAATGCTCTTAAGGTATGTGAGCTCTTGTTGCAAATTGTCTTTATCGGAAATACAGTGTGCCCTATGCACTAAGGTCTTAAGAACACATACGGTCTGTGAAGGGTGATAGCAGCTACTGGCATGAACATTTAGATTTGTATACGTTGGTTTCCGGTATACGGCGTGTCCTAATGTGCCATCAACTTTACGGCGAGCGACAACATCCAAAAATGGGAGGTAGACGTTTTTTTATATTTCCATAGTAAATTTGATACTAGAATGGATGGAATTCTAATGCTCAAGAAATCGATGTAATTCATTCATCCCGTGCGTCGATACCACAAATGTGTCGTCCACGTACCTCCAGAAGACCGTTGGTTTAAAACTTGCTGAGTGCAGTGCCTTGTCCTCGAAGTCTTCCATGAATAAATTATCTACCAGAGGGTAGAGGGGGCGTCCCATGACAACACCATCGATCTTGTATGAATGCATGGTTTCTCGGCGATATGAATTAATAAAATATTCTCAGGCTTCCAGCGGTTAAAATCGCACGAGCTTCCGACCGAGCTCTTCCCGGTCATTGTCAAGTGGTAAGACTGACTGCTGTGTCGACGTGGCCGCGTCGTTATACAGCCGCACTGCTAGCTGTGACGTCACTGGTGCTCTCTTCCTCGACAAACAGGGTGTTGCAAAAAGGTACGGCAAACTTTCAGGAAACATTCCTCACACAAATAAAGAAAAGATGTTATGTGGACATGTGTCCGGAAACGCTTAACTCCATGTTAGAGCTCATTTTATTACTTCTCTTCAAATCACATTAATCATGGAATGGAAACACACATCAACAGAACGTACCAGCGTGACTTCAAACACTTTGTTACAGGAAATATTCAAAATGTCCTCCGTTAGTGAGGATACATGCATCCACCCTCCGTCGCATGGAATCCCTGATGCGCTGATGCAGCCGTGGAGGATGGTGTATTGTATCACAGCCGTCCACTATACGAGCACGAAGAGTCTCTACGTTTGGTACCGGGGTTGCGTAGACAAGAGCTTCCAAATGCCCCCATAAATGAAAGTCAAGAGGGTTGAGGTCAGTAGAGAGTGGAGGTCATGGAATTGGTCCGCCTCTACCAGTCCATCGGTCACCGAATCTGTTGTTGAGAAGCACATGAACCCTTCGACTGAAATGTATAGGAGCTACATCGTGCATGAACCACATGTTGTGTCGTACTTGTAAAGGCACATGTTCTAGCAGCACAGGTAGGGTATCCCGTATGAAATCATATTTACGTGCTCCATTGAGCGTTGGTGGAAGAACATGGGGCCCAATCAAGACATCACCGACAAATAATGCCTGCCCAAACGTTCACAGAAAATCTGTGGTGATGACGTGATTGCACAAATGCGTGCGGATTCTCGTCAGCCCACACATGTTGATTCTGAAAATTTACAATTTGATCACGTTGGAATGAAGCCTCATCCGTAAAGAGAACATCTGCACTAAAATGAGGATTGACACATTGTTGGATGAACCATTCGCAGAAGTGTACCCGTAGAGGCCAATCAGCTGCTGATAGTGCCTGCACACGCTGTATATGGTACGGAATCAACTGGTTCTCCCGCAGCACCCTCCATACAGTGACGTGGTCAACGTTACCTTGTACAGCAGCAACTTCTTTGACGCTGACATTAGGGTTATCGTCAACTGCACGAAGAATTGTCTCGTCCATTGCAGGTGTCCTCGTCGTTCTCGGTCTTCACCAGTCGCGAGTCATAGGCTGGAATGTTCCGTGCTCCCTAAGACGCCGATCAATTGCTTCGAACGTCACCCTGTAGGGACACCTTCGTTCTGGAAATCTGTCTCGATACAAATATACCTCGCCACGGTTATTACGCCGTGCTAATCCATACATCAAATGGGCATCTGCCAACTCCGCATTTGTAAACATTGCACTGACTGCAAAACCACGTTCGTGATGAACACTAACCTGTTGATGCTACGTACTAATGTGCTTGATGCTAGTACTGTAGAGCAATGAGTCGCATGTCAACACAAACATCGAAGTCAACATTACCTTCCTTCTATTTTGCCAACTGGAGGTGAATAGAGGAAGTAGGGTACATACTGACGTAACTAAAATGAGCTCTAACATGGAAATTGAGCGTTTCCGGACACATCTCCACATAACATCTTTTCTTTATTTGTGTGTGAGGAATATTTCCTGAAATTTGGCCGTCCCTTTTTGTAACACACTGTATATAGTCATGTTTTCATTCCGCGTCCGTCGCGCCCGTTTTAACATCGCGATAGTCGGGTTCCGTCCTTGTTGATGGTGTTTTCAGCGGTTTTTATTTCAATAGCTTCTTTTATGACGCTATCGCAAAATCCCTCCTTCATATCGACATGTTTCGTCGAATAGAATTCGATGTCCACTTTCTAAGGCGTGTTCTTCCACGGCTGAATTTTCTGGATAGCGTAGGTGTAAGCACCTCTCGTGTTCCTTCCCGACGTTGCTCTACCATGCGTACTGTTTGGCTGACGTAGTAACAGCCGCACTGACATGGTATCTTGTACACTCGAAGCGTTCTAAGATTTAGATCGTGCTTGATGTGGCCGAGGAGAGCTCGGTCGAAAGTTCGTTGGATTATAACCACCTGACGCGGCTGGAAGCCCGAGAAAATCTTATTAATTCATATCGCCACGAAACCACGCATTCATACATGGCGTACCTCTACGGGGGGGAAACGTGGCGCCTAGGGAACCTGCTTGGGAAGAAGGCTAACCTGTTAAGCTCTCTAGCCTTCCTGCTACGCTGTCGAGATGAGAACGCGATTCCACGATTTACCTCGGCAGCCAGGTGAATCTACCGTTCAGCCAGCTCTGCCCTGTTGCGGGAAACGATACACTTCACCAGGCGGCAGCTGGATTTAAAAGGTCGCGAACTGCTGGCTATACATCTGCAGTTGACAGAGGTACTCTCACAATTAGATTTTGAGTGGGTCGACGCGGCCACTACAGCAAAAGAAGGCCACAGAGAAACAGAAAGGGTAGTTCGCGCGGATTTCTTAACAACAACACGGTGCAGAACGGAAATCAACAGAAGGAACTGTCATCAATATGACGGAGAAAGAGGTCGATGCGGGTGCCATTTCGGCGCTTAAGAAAGGTATTAACTTCGCACCAGCGCTTCAGAGAATCCCTGTCTGTGATGATATAAGTGGGGTTGAACAAACAATCCGTAAGATGCCTAGTGAGAATGCTGACTAAATTCATCGCGAAACGTGTCGCATCATTTCAAAATCTAAACCACCGAGGTCTAACTTGACTAGGGCTAAACGCAATGGTCTTCACGCACTCCGCAACGACGCACTCATCGTGGTTCTGCCAGTCGACAAGGGCAATGCATCCGTCATTGTAAATAAAGCTAACTACGATGCCAAAATTCAGTTAATGCTTGAAGAGGATATATAGCGTTAACTGCCACGGGACCCGACGTCAAGAATAATGAGGAAGACATCAGAGCTTCTAAAACAGTCAATGCTGGAAGAGGGCGTTATTAAGACTCTCCTCCCTCAGGCGCCGAGACCACCTACGCTTTCTGGACTACCAGAAATCCACAACCGATTCTCCTCTTCGTCCCATTGTGAACAGCATTGGGTCACCAACTTATAGACTGGCAGAACACCTGACCAGCCTCCTTGCACCGCATGTGGGTCGTTGTGTGCATCACATCAAGCACACCGTCGACTTTCTCAACAGAATTAAACAACTGCGTCTTAGTCAAGGAGATTTGATGGTTAGTTTTGGTGTGGTCTCCCTGTTTACACGTGTTCCGGTCAAAGACTGTATAGATCTCCTCTCCCAATTATCTGATAGCACAATTGTGGGACTGTTTAAGCACACAGTGACATAGTCGTACTTCCTACATGGCGGCCAGTATTTCGACCAGTTGGACGGCGTGGCTATGGGAAGCCCTCTGGCTCCATCCATCTTAGAACGCTTCGAGTGTACAAGATACCATGTCAGTGCGGCTGTTACTACGTCAGCCAAACAGTACGCATGGTAGAGCAACGTCGGGAAGGAACACGAGAGGTGCTTACACCTACGCTATCCAGAAAATTCAGCCGTGGAAGAACACGCCTTAGAAAGTGGACATCGAATTCTATTCGACGAAACATGTCGATATGAAGGAGGGATTTTGCGATAGCGTCATAAAAGAAGCTATTGAAATAAAAAACGCTGAAAACACCATCAACAAGGGCGGATGTTTGCAA
This sequence comes from Schistocerca gregaria, assembly GCF_023897955.1. Taxonomy (NCBI): domain Eukaryota; kingdom Metazoa; phylum Arthropoda; class Insecta; order Orthoptera; family Acrididae; genus Schistocerca; species Schistocerca gregaria. Next base: position 51,992 of record NW_026061727.1, read on the forward strand.
CTCAGCACAGCCTGGGACCCGGCTATCGCGATGTTAAAACGGGCGCGATGAACGCGGTATGAAAACATGATCATATATGACGTGGAAGAGAGCACCAGTGACGTCACAGCCAGCAGTGCGGCTGTATAACGACGCGGCCACGACGACACAGCAGTCAGTCTTACCACTTGAGAATGACCGGGGAGAGCTCGGTCGAAAGCCCGTGGGATTTTAACCACCCGACGCGGCTGGAAACCCGCAAATTTTTATTAACTATCAATCTTCTCATAAAATTCACCATTAAACTGGAAATAAGATGATAAAAGCACATGTTCAAATAAGGCCGTAATGTTCGTATCAAGATGTTGGCTGATAAGAGAAAGAGTCCTTTAAAGGTACCGGTGCATAATGACAGCAACGTCAGGCTAAATAATAATAATGTGCTAGTTAGTTTTGAATTGTTAAGTCTCTGAATAAAATCCATAGAATTACGAATGTGGTGACTCCGTTTTCCTACCAATTGTTTTAATTAGGAAGTCAAGTGTTTGGCAGAAAAATACGTCGGTGAACCAATAGCGCTCGTTATAGGTCTCATAGACCTCTACACTCTCATACTTAGACATTTTGTGAACTTTAGGAAGACCATAATATCTCGGTGGTACTTCTTTTGACTTCCTTTGGTAGTGATGAAGCGTTCAGCAAGGCAGCAGTCCATACTGTCACCTTGATAGTAGGATCTTTGTTAATCTTCCGGTATGCACCAGAACTAAGTAGACCACATAGCTCTTCCTTGTAGACTTTCTGAGGCAAAAGGACCGCAGCATTACCCGCACGCGCTGCAGTCGGAAAACTATAAGCGCGACGCCATAGATAGTACAAGGGTACTAATATCGATACGCGCTGCTGCTGCGACTCACGGAGACAGAGGATAACAGCATAACCGCGAGAGACTAATCACAGAATATCAACCAAAACCAAGATTTAATGGGAAGCATAACACGAGCCAGCCACGGCTCAACCTCCCGCCCTCAAACAAACACGATGCTGGAAGGGGGGGGGGGGGGGCTACTTAACCATCAGACTAACTAACTGGATTTAACCTGGCTAAGGTGAACCCAGTACTTGTTACCGGAATGGTTATCCTTAAGCAGCAGATTCACCGGGCCTAAAATGCGCAAATTGGTGCTAGGCCCCAGAAAATGAGGAGTAAATTTACTCATATTTCCGACACGCAGCTGCCTACTGGGGAAACTACGGACATAGACCTGATCTCCTAGCCTCCCTCTAAAGGTTCGCCGATTACGATTGTAACGCTCACCTTGATTATTATGGACCCTGAGTATATTACGTCTGGCACGGTTCCAGTTTTCATTGATGACTTGAGGAACTAGATCTTGAATTCCCCACAAGTTCTAAAAAGGGGAATTAACAGGATAGGAAAGGATCAAAGAGGCGGGAGTAGCTCCCAAGGCTTCATGATTGGTGGTATTAAAAGCAAAACTAAGCCAAGGAAGACTAGAGTCCCACTTACTAGGCGTTTTCTGAAATCAAAGCGGATTTACGATTTCGGTTAACCCTCTCCGTAAAGCATGCCTGCGGATAATACGACGCAGTCGTGATATGCTTGACACCGTTCTGAAAATAGAACGCCTTGAAAGGAGCCGAAAGGAAGGCCGGCGCATTATCGCTAACAATTTTCTTAGGGGGGCCAAAAACAATGAAAACTTTAGTTAAATGAGAAATAGTGGTGGTAGCAGTGACGTTACGGCTCGGAAGGAGCCAAGTGAATCCGGAGAACGCATCAATAGTAACTAACACGTATCGATGACCTTTCTTAGTACGAAGAAAGGGTCCTAGATAATCGATATAGAGCTTGTGCGTAGGACAGGACTCGCGCTCAGAGCTCAGCAAACCCTGTTGAAGAGCATTCTTGGGTTTGACTACATTATACAGCCGATATTGCTATACCATCTCTCTGACATTTCGCTCCATGGAGGGCCAAGAGGCTTTGACTTTTTTCAGAGTCTTAGGAACTTATAAGTGGCTACCCACCAACGAATCATGAAAGTACCGAAAAACCGGGCGCACCAGAGCTACTGGCAAACTTCTTTAACTGCTTCGCATGCCCGACCCTTTTACGCAGAATGCAACTGTTAATAATATACTCATGCGACAGTTCCCCAGCCAAATAGGGTCCTGATCCCGACGCTGAGCGACATCAAACTAAAGAGGAATTTCTCCCAATCCTGCCTCCATCTGTCTCCCGGGTTCCCTCACTAGGTGTAGATTCGGCGAACTACCGGCTGAGGACATCCGCAAGGATATTTTCAGTGTCTCTCACGTGTTTAACTTCAAATTAAATGCGTACCTCTCATCTGGCACTACGGCCAGTTTTACGGCTAAAATACCAGCATTAGATGTGTCATTTTGGACAATAAACCTTTTATTAAAGTATGGTACTCCTAGAAATGGACGATTGGCTACAGCTGCCTTAATATACTCAAACGCGGGCTCCTGGACAGGTCCTTATTCAAAACGCACTCTCTTCCGGCACTGTTCGTTTGAGGTCGCGGCCAACTAAGCCAAATTAGGGACAAAACGCCTAAAATAGTTCAACATGCCTATGAACCTAGCAATTCCGCGTTTATCAGTAGGCGGAGGCAACGCCCGTATGGTCTTAGTTCGCTCTTGTTCGATGCGAATACTCTGACCTGACACTAGGTGACCTAAGAAGAACACCTGCTGCCTTTCTAATGTCATCTTACTGGGTTTAACAGTCAGCCCGGCTCCCTGAAACCTCGAAAGAACTTTCTGGATATGATCCAAATGGACTGAAACGAACAGCTATAGATGACTAAATCGTCCAAATAATTATAGGCAAACACTAATTTCAAGTCCCTAAGGATATTATCCAGCAAACGAGTTGCCAAACCAAAAGGAACTCTGTCAAACAGATTCCAATCAGTACAAAATGCGGTAACATGTTTACATTCTTCAGCTAATGGAATCTGACAACAGGCTTGGTTCAAACCAAGAACAGTAAACCAATTAGTACCGGCAAACCAGGTAAAAGTTATGCAGATCAGAGGCAGAGGCACATTCGAAGACAACCTTAGTGTTCAAGCACCCGGTAGTTAACCACAGGTCTGAAATAGTGCTCCTGATCCTTGGGAACATGGCATATGGGGGAAGCATAAGTAGATGTAGAAGTCGTAATAACTCCTTGTTGGAGCATTTGTGATATTCTCGCCTTCAGTATCTTCACCTTAGGAGGTGAGAGGTGACGTGGGGGCTGCCTGACAGGACTATCGTCGGATAGAAGGATATGGTAATTAAGAACATTAGTGACACTCAAGTTATCACTAAGAAGCTCAGGAAAACTCTGTAACAAATCCCGTAATTGAGAAGCGTGATGCGGCGAGAGATGGGTAAGATCAAACTCATTAGCCACATCCTGAACGGCCAATGCATCTGCATTTCGATGCACAATACGTTTAGCGCACTTATAAAACGAAACATAAGGTGGCTTGCGGAGTATGGATGTAGATGTAGAAACTTCTCCACAGGAGCTAACTTAAAGAAAAAGGTGTGCCCAGAATAATCCAAGAATAACCCAGTATTTACTGAAATCACATCCCAAAATTAGATCGACCGGCAGCTCCTTGACCGAGGCTAATGACAAGGGCCAGGAAAAATCCCCCATCGATATACTCCCTCGGACCCAATCATGCAGAGGCAACACCTGGTCATTGGCCACCCGACATCTCTGCACCGGAGAAAGCACCGACCGAAGTTTCGTAAAATGACCAACTTCCAAAAACCACTCGAAGCACAATAATGAAAATGAGCTACCAGAATCGGAAAGAGCACAGATCGGTTCGCCACCTACTCGAGAACCAACGTAAGGCGATGGCGGTGAAGAGGGAGCGACAACACGGGTACGCCAGCGTCTAAAGGCTCGATCACGAGATAGCTGCCCAGTCCGGCGTCATTTATTGGCTCTGAGAGCGCGAGGCTGAATCCAAGAGCGCTCCAAGTGAGCCGTGCTGCCGCACCTGAAACAACCCCGGGGTTCCAGTTTTACGGCTTCAGCGGATGCAGACACTTCGGAATTTCCCTTGCCAGCGCCGGTGGCCTGCCCCTTAACTTCGTGACATACATCGTATCCAAGCGGCAACGCCCATATCGCTACAACCGCGGCACGGAGTTCTTCCCAAGCTGAAGGCTGATTACGGAAAACATAGTGCTACTTATCCGCAACGCGCATTCCCCTAAGAACAATAGACACCGGCTGTTGTTCAGGCAAATCGATTAACAAAGCCAAGGACGCCGTCTGAACTCTGTCCACATACTGATGTAACTGCTCTTTATCCCGCTGCATCTCCCAAATGTAACGACATTCAAGCTGTTTTCGAACTCCGGTGGTCAATCTCTGCCTAATGACGAGCTCCCTCAATTGCTGTAAGGAGAACACTTCAGTCATGGCTCGGAAGAGGAGGTTCTGCAACTCACTTCTAGCTAACAGGTACGGCAGTGACAAAATTACTTGGTGTGGAACCACGAAAGGGAGAAGCATAAAGTTCAAGACGAACCGACAACAGTAATAATTTTTCGACCTGTTCAAGCCACTCCACGACTAATTCAGTAATATCACGAGAGGATTAGGCAACTTGGCAAACATTGCGTCTAACTTCACCGAGGACGTAACAGTACCATCCCGGGCAGGCTCTCGCCCTCTCCCGAACACAGCAAGTTCCGCTCCTCAATCCTCTTCTCACCAAATCTAAACGCGTAACATTAAACTGCAATGCACTAACCAAAGAGCCCAATTCGGCGGCTAATTTTTTATGGTGATCTTCCAAAGCTAACATGCCCAAATCCGCTTTCCGATTTGTTAAATACATTAACTGGGCCTACACCCTATCCAATAGACTGGCACTAGGTTGAGTGCCTTCCAAAACGCAAATAGTGTCCTCAAGGCCCCTAACAGCCTTCAACAATAATTCAGTGGCCGCTCCTGTCTCACCCAACACCGCCGGCGTGACGTCAACCGGCTGAAAAACGGCAGCACCTAAACGGGCCACTAAATCCGGATCACTGCTCTCAGTAGCTTGGCGCCTTATTTCCAACTCGTAAACAAGATGTTCCTGAGCAGGCCGATCCCCGGACTCTGACTGACCGCCATTACAATACACCTGAAACAATCAACACCCAAAACAATGTGGTGTCACAGAACAGAAATAAAATTGTAACTAACAGTAACTGAAATGGCAAGAACACAAACGTAACCACGCTCTGCTACCAGTGAAATCCCTGGGCTAGCAGGACGGAGCGGATGCGGTTATATTTGTGGAAAGAGGTCAAAATATGTTACTGTCAGTTGCACACCATCATACAAAATTTATTTCTTAAAACACACAATCAGACAAGCAAGAATCAAAACTCTCAAGGTTTTAACGAAAGACCTCCTTTGATTTAATTTAGATCGGCTGAAGGCCACATCGAAAATCCAAGGCACAAGGCCTAAGCAAGGTACAGGAGTTCTTCTGTTGTTGTTGTTGTTGGGATGTTTAAGGGGGACTAAACAGCTAAGGTCATCAGTCCCCCATTCCAAAAAAACCAGCGAAACAAAATTTACGGAACAGGTAAAACCCCAAGGGGGGAGGAGACGCCCCTCCCCCCAGTCACTGAAAGAACACCAGTGTGTCAGCGAACACTAGAGACAAGAAGAGTACAGACGAACACTGGACAGAAAGAAACGGAAGAAAATAAGAGGGTCGGAGACTGGTTGACTGACCATGGGTACAAAAATTGGGAAAGAGTCAACCATCCGAATACACACATTAAAATCTGGAACCAATGAGACACTCGAGGACAAGATACACAGAAAGGGAAAGGGACAGGTCCCCCCTAAATGGAACCATAAAAAGGACTACCACGGATAAAATTTAAAACGTCGTCAGCCATGGAGGCATCGTCGCATAAAACCAAAGGCAACGTGCCCGGGAGATTAAAAGTCTGCCGGAGGATGCGCAGGCGGGGACACTCCAACAAAATGTGGGCGACCGTCAACCGGGACCCACACTGACACAGGGGGGGATCCTCCTGACGCAAAAGATGTCCGTGTGTCAGGTAGGTATGGCCGATGCGGAGCCGACACAGGATGACAGAGTCCCTGCGAGAAGCCCGCAGGGAGGACTGCCACACATCGGTCGTCTCCTTGACAGCCCGCAGTTTATTCGGAGAAGTCAGGCTACGCCACTCGTCACGCCACATCTGAAGCACCTTACGGCGCAACGCCAGCTGCAAATCACGAGCCGGGAGGCCGATCGCCAAAGTGGGGGCGTCGACCGCCCCTTTGGCCAGCCTGTCGACACGTTCATTCCCCGGGATGCCAACGTGACCTGGCGTCCAAACAAAGACCACCGAACGACCAGAGCGGGTAATGGCAAAAACAGACTCCTGAATAAAGGATACCAGAGGACAAGAGGTATAGCAGCGGTCGATAGCCTGGAGGCTGCTCAGGGAGTCACTGCAGATGACGATGGACGTACCTGAGCAGGAACGCATATGCTCAAGAGCGCGCAATATGGCCACCAGCTCTGCAGTAAAAATACTGCAGCCAGCCGGCAAGGAGCGCTGTTCAACATGGGCAGCGTGGGCAAAAGCGTAGGCAGGACGACCATCCACCAGGGAACCATCAGTGTAGACAGGCTCACAGCCTGAAAACGAGGCGACGAGCGCAAGAAAACGGTGACGGAGGGCCACATGCGGAACCGAGTCCTTGGGTTCCCGTGCCAAGTCCAGGCGGACGGACGGACGGGTCATACACCAGGGAGGCGTGGGTGCACAGGCCCGGAAGGGCGGCAGAAGAGGGAACGACCCCAGTTCCGACAGCAGGGACTGGACACGGACAGCAATGGAAAGCCCAGACCTAGGTCGCCGGTCGGGCAGAGGGAGGACCCTGGCAGGGAAAAGCAGGCGATGATTGGGATGGCCCGGTGAGCAATGCACATGGACAGCATAGTCGGCGAGCAGTCGGTGGCGGCGAATCCGCAGCGGGGGAACCCCGGCCTCCACCAGCAGACTATCCACGGGGCTCGTACGGAAAGCACCAGTTGCAAGCCGAACCCCACAGTGGTGTATGGGGTCCAACAACGTCAACACTGAGGGCGATGCAGACCCATAGGCCAGGCTCCCATAATCAAGCCTGGACTGCACAAGGGCTCTGTATAATCGCAACAGCGTGCTACGATCTGCACCCCAAGACGCATGGCTCAGGCAGCGGAGGGCGTTGAGGTGCTGCCAGCACTTTTGCTTCAGCTGAGTAATATGAGGAACCCATGTGAGCCGGGCATCAAAGACGAGTCCTAAGAAGCGGCTAGTGTCCACCACTTCAAGTAGGTGACCGTCGAGGTAAAGTTCCGGATGAGGGTGGACCGTCCGACGCCTGCAGAAGTGCATAACTCGAGTCTTGGCCGCAGAGAACTGAAATCCATGAGACAGAGCCCATGATGCCGCCTTGCGAACGGCTGCTTGCAGCCTGCGTTCGGCGACTCCCGTAGTCGTTGAGCTAAATGAGATGCAGAAGTCGTCGGCATACAAAGGAGGAGACACCGACGACCCCACAGCTGCAGCCAGACCATTAATGGCCACTAGAAATAAGGAAACGCTCAACACCGAGCCCTGCGGGACCCCATTTTCCTGTATATAAGATGAACTAGAGGCGGCACCGACTTGCACCCGGAAAGTGCGGCGCAATAAAAAGTTTTGAAGAAAAGCTGGAAGCTGACCACGAAGACCCCACTCGCGCAACGTAGCAAGGATGTGATGCCTCCATGTTGTGTCATATGCCTTCCGCAGATCAAAAAATACAGCAACGAGATGCTGACGGCGGGAAAAGGCCGTACGGATAGCAGATTCCAGCCGCACCAAATTGTCCGCAGCAGACCGGCCCTGACGGAAGCCACCCTGGGATGGAGCGAGGAGACCGCGCGACTCAAGGACCCAACACAAACGCCGCCCCACCATACGTTCGAGCAATTTGCACAAAACGTTGGTTAGTGTAATGGGGCGATAGCCGTCCACCGCCAGAGGGTCCGCACCGGGCTTCAAGATGGGAACGATAACACCCTCTCGCCATTGCGACGGGAACACGCCCTCGCTCCAAATGCGGTTAAAGATGGTGAGGATGTGTCTCTGGCAGTCCCTGGAGAGATGCTTCAGCATCTGCGCGTGGATGCAGTCCGGTCCTGGCGCTGTATCAGGGCAATTGGCGAGGGCAGCGAGGAATTCCCTCTCGCTGAAAGGAGCATTGTATTTTTCAGAACGACGTGTGTGGAACGATAACGGCGTCCGCTCGGCGCGCTCCTTTAGAGAGCGAAAGGCAGGAGGGTAAGTTGCAGTCGCAGAGCTCGTAGCAAAGTGCGTGGCAAGGTGGTCAGCAATGGTGGCGGCGTCCGTGCAGACAGCGCCGTCCAGGGAGATTCCAGGGACACCCATAGGGGTCTGGTATCCATAAATCCGCCGGATGCGGGACCACACGAGCGACGGGGAGACACGGGAGCCCAAGGATGAAATGTACCTCTCCCAGCATTCCTGCTTACGCCGTGCAATAAGACGACGGGCCAAGGCACGGAGCTTCTTAAAGGCGATGAGGGTCTCCAGAGACGGGTGCCGCTTATGACGCTGGAGAGCCCGCCTACGGTCGCGAATAGCCTCAGCAATCTCCGGCGACCACCAGGGGACAGACTTCCTCCGAGGGAGTCCAGAAGAGCGAGGGATGGCAATCTCGGCCGCAGAAATAATTGACGAGGTCAAGACACGGACCACCTCGTCAATGTCACCCTGTGGGAGAGAAGTAATGGTGGCAGCGGAAGTAAAAGCCGGCCAGTCAGCCCTGTTGAGAGCCCAGCGGGGCAGGCGCCCAGAAGAATGACACTGGGGCAGTGACAAATAGATGGGAAAATGGTCACTACCACACAGGTCAGGATGCACTCTCCAGTGAAGGGATGGGAGAAGTCCGGGGCTGCAAAGAGAGAGATCGATGGCCGAGAACGAGCCATGGGCCACACTGAAATGCGTGGGAGCACCGGTGTTCAAGAGGCTAAGGTCGAGCTGAGCCAACACATGCTCCACAGCGCGACCACGGTCATCGGAGACAGTCCCACCCCATAGAGGGTTGTGGGCATTGAAATCGCCCAGAAGCAGCAATGGCGGCGGGAGTTGAGCCAGCAGCGCAGCCAAGACATGTCGGGGGAGTTGCCCATACGGAGGAATGTAAACAGAGCAAACAGTAATAGCCGGCGAGAGCTCAATCCTGACAGCGACTGCCTCTAAAGGCGTCAGAAGGGGTACTGGTGAGCTACAGACAGAGTGGTGAACAAAGAGGCAAACTCCACCTGAAGCTCGTTGACAGTCAGCGCGGTTCTTATAGTATCCCCGATAACCGCGAAGGGCAGGGGTCCGCATTGCTGGAAACCAAGTTTCCTGAAGAGCAATGCACAGAACAGGGGAAACACTCAAAAGCATCCGGAGCTCAGGCAGGTGGCGGAAATAACCGCCGCAATTCCACTGGAGAATGGAAGCAGGAAGGGACTGGGAGGGCGTTAAGTCCACTAAGAGACAGACGGCGCCGCAGAGTCAACGGCCGCCACCGAGCGAGAGTCAGCTGTGTCCATAGGAGAGGTCCCCGAGGGTTCCGTGAGGGCGAGATCCGCGGCAGAGGCGAGGATCTCCACCGCATCCCCAGAGCCAGAGCTATTGACAGCAGGCGGTACTGAAACTGCCGGAGCGTCCTTCTTCTTGGACACGTTCCGGTCCTTCTTCTCGCGTCTGTCCTTTGGCTTAGAGGGCTGGGAGAGTTTCTCTAAAGGAGCGTCGGAGGCTGACGACGACGCAGAAGCCCTACGACCAGCAGGTGGATGAACCTTCAGCCACTGGCTGACATCCGGCGGGGTAGCAGAAGAACCGGAAGAAGGGAGGGCCCCGAGGGACCCCTTCCGCGAGAGAGGAGCCGGCAGAGACGACGCCGGCAGAGAAGGGGGAGGGGGAGGGGGAGGTATCGAGCCCCCTGGTTTTGGAGCAGATGTCACTCCTGAAGCATGTGCGGGGGGAGTGACAGAAGGGGGTTTGCCCCCAACTGCTAAGGGGGCAACAGAGGAAGGCTTGCCCCCAGACACAAGGGGGGCAGACAGAGATGGACGGCCCCGAGGGCCAACTGAAGGCGGCACAGAGGAGGCGACAACTGCCGCCCGCGAGGGCGACGATAACGTAGCTGCAGCATAAGAAGTTTGAAGAGGGACAGGATGCAACCTTTCAAATTTCAGTTTTGCCTCGCGATAAGTAAGCCGGTCCAGGGTCTTAAATTCCATAATCTTCCGCTCCTTATGAAGAACGGGGCAGTCCGGCGAGCATGGAGAGTGGTGTTCCCCACAGTTGACACAGACAGGCGGAGGCGCACATGGAGAATCGGGATGGGAGGGGCGTCCGCAATCTCGACATGTGGCACTGGATGGGCAACGGGAGGACATATGCCCAAACTTCCAGCATTGGAAGCACCGCATCGGGGGAGGGACGTATGGCTTGACGTCACAACGGTAAACCATTACCTTGACCTTCTCAGGCAATACAGCACCCTCGAAGGCCAAGATAAAGGCACCGGTGGCCACCCTGTTGGTCTTGGGTCCTCTGTGCACACGACGGACAAAATGCACACCACGTCGTTCCAAGTCAGCTCTCAGCTCGTCATCGGACTGTAACAAGAGGTCGCGATGGTAAATAATCCCCTGGACCATATTTAAGCTACTGTGGGGAGTGACGGTAACAGGGACGTCTCCCAGCTTATCACACAAGAGCAATGCCCGTGACTGGGCTGGGGAGGCCGTCTTGAGGAGGATGGACCCATTCCTCATTTTAGACAAACCCGCCACTTCCCCAAACTTATCCTCCAGGTGTTCCACAAAAAACATAGGCTTTGTCGAAAGAAAGGAGTCACCATCACTTCTGCTGCAGACAAGGTATTGTGGTACATAAGGCTCCTGCTTGGCACTAGATCTGCGTCCCTCCCATGGCGCAGCCAACGAGGGGAACGACTGAGGATCATATTGTGCAGCATCGAATTCAATTTTGCCTCGCTTAGAGACGCTGGTGGCAGTGCGACCACCAGCTTGCTGAGATTTATTGCGCTTCATTGCGCCACATCCGCCCAGATGCCACCTACTCCGAACGAGGGCTCTCCCCAAGGGCGCCACCCAGCCAAAGCAACGGGTACCTGGCCGATATCCCATTGCCCGGAGTCCCCGTGCCCCAGACAAGATGGGCACATACTCCTTGGCATGCATGGGGAGGAAACAGCTCTGGCATCTGTAGTGCGATCCCTGCGTGGTCAGGGGGCTACCACCAAGAGGGTACATGACGACCCCACCACAACGGACTGGCTACCGTGCTGGATTTTAGGTGTTGAAAGGGTCCACAATTGCCGTGGGCGCTAAGAAGGGGATTGCGCACAAGACGAGGAGGCAACCCAGAAGACATGGGGTGTAAATCCCTCCACACGACAATAGATAGCATGCAATATGGAGGTGCACGATGGACCAATAGAAAAACACCACGTAAGGCGTCCTTCCCCAAATGGCACGCACTAACAACGGAAATTTTGAAAATGGCAGGTCAAACCCAAGTGGGGACCATCACATAAGGCCGAAACTTTGAAGACTCCTTTTAGTCGCCTCTTACGACAGGCAGGAATACCGCGGGCCTATTCGTACCCCCGAACCCGCAGGGGGAGGAGTTCTTCTGGCGGTTTCACTTCTTCAGAATTTTTTATCTTCAATATAAATAGGCTGAAAGCCTTAGCTTTAATGTTATCCCATATAACGCGGCTGAAGGCCTCACGTTAATCAAGAATAGTGTCGCGGCTTAAGGCCGAGACAAAGATTTTCAAAGTTTAATTTAAATTGGCTGAAAACTCGGTTGAAGGCCGCATTTCAACAAAACAATTTTACGGATTTTGCCTGGGAAGAAGAGCTTTCAATTTGAAAAGGCTGAAGGCCTGATCTCAAAATACTTCGTGTAAAACTCTGCTGCAGGCCTCATATTAAAAAATAACAATCTTATGACTTAAGGGCAAGACAAGGATTTTGAATTTTTAATTTAATAGTGATTAAAACACACATCACGGAGAAAACAATTTTACGACATAAGGCCTAAAGGAAGAGATTCTGAATTTCAACTAAAATAGGATAAAGTCTTTATCCTAAAATGCTTCACATAACTCTCGGCTGAAGGCCACATACGAAACCCAAATAATCTCACGTCTTAAAATTAAAAATTGGAAATTTCTTTGTCTGGGCTTTAACTGAAAAACTCGGCTGAAGGCCACATAAAAACTACAAAATATTTCTTCCGGCTTAAAACCTAGACAAAATTTTCAACTCTTGATTTGAAAAGGCTGAAAACTCGGCTGAAGGCCACATACCTACTTGAAACCAATTTACGGCTTAATGTCTAGGCACAAGGAATTTGCAATTTTAATTTTGAAAGGCTGAAACTCGGCTGAAGGCCACATACCAGTCAAGAAACTTTTTTACGCCTTAAGGCCTAAGAAGAAAAGCCTTGAAATTTCAATAAGCAAAAACTCCGCTGAAGGCCACACACAGTACTTAAGACTAAAAAGGAAATCACTCTGTAATACACAAGGAGCGGCGCTCAGAAGGTTCCAACCTGGGGAAGTAACTAACGCACTTTTAGGTGAAACAGGCAGCCAGACCGACAACTTCTTAATCAAAAGGCAACCCAACAAAAAGCCAGCCGAGGAACCAACCAACAACATCACTTCTACTGCACCTGAACAGCAAAACGACAACAAGATGTCAATCGCACAACGTTCCGGATACTGGTGGCCAATCAAGCCAAATGAGAATAAACGCCCAAAACTACCAACACCTCAGCTGTCACACTACACGCTGTGCTGTACAATACCAACACGATGTGGAAAATACACTGCCAGAAACTACGTCAACAACCACTTTAGGTCACTGGAACGTCAACGGCCACAACACAGGAGATACCTCTGGTACACTTAATTTAAGTCATTCCTTCATTAATGAAGTTTAACACCACACAGGAAGACGGCTGCAATTCTAATCGACTTGAACGCACACACGTTGTTGCTCGCGTGGATCTCTCAGAAAGTGACAACCAGGATCAAACCAAGAGATGTGATAGCAGTTGAGGCTTGATAGTAGGTTAAGTGAGCACTCAACTTTAGTGTCCAGTTTCGGTGGCTGACGAACTTCGTAACCCTTGCAAGAAGTGCCTCACAACTACAACCGCACGTACACGCCGCCAGCGGCTCCGGTCTGACCACGCGCCACAGAGACTTCCTCGTTGCTCTGACCCAACGGACCGACTGTCACACACAGCACACCCGGAAAATATATCCGCCACACCAGACATAGTACAGCAGTACTAGTATCGATACACACTGCTACTGCGGCTCACGGAGAGAAGACAGCAACGTTATTGCGGTAACCACTGGGCTACAACAAATGATTAAAAAACAAGGCACTCATCCAGCCAGCCACGGCTCACATACGTTGCAAAGAGCAATGGTGCTGACAATTCTTTTCGGTATTCAATACTGCCTTCTCACGTTGCCATCCTGATAAGTCAATGTTGACTTTTATAGAAGAGATATTCATTTTCCAAAAACATCGCAGTTCTTCCACATAAAACATGTTCCTTAATTCTACAACACTTATTCAAAAAATGGCCCTGGGCCCTATGAGACTTAACATCTATGGTCATCAGTCCTCTAGAACTTAGAACTACTTCAACCTAACTAACCTAAGGACAGCATACAACACCCAGCCATCACGAGGCAGAGAAAGTCCCTGACCCCGCCGGGAATCGAACCCGGGAACCCGGGCGTGGGAAGCGAGAACGTACAACAGTTATTGTTTCTATACAGGCTACACTTTAGTTTCTTTTTTTGGCGTGCTTTTGCCTAGAGCGGAATGCTGTCTGTGTATTTCATTGGTCAAATTTTTCAGTGTAACGAAAATATGATTCTCTATAAATTGTTCGAAGCAAAGAGTAGGATATGACCAAATGAGGAAGCAAATAGACCAGCGTGAGGCCTAGTTGTGCGAAAAACGATTTAACTTCTTTAAATAAATCAGGGTAACTGAGAAAAACTTAAATCTTCCGTTTCTGTCATACTAAAGTCATACGCAGTGTTTAGAATTGTCACGTCGATGTCTCATATCTGCCTAGTGGTAGCGAGATGCTTTAGGAGCTTTAAGTAGAATGCTATGGACCACAGGGTGTACTCAAAAAATGTCTGAAGTAACTAATTGTGTTTTCTTATACATCATAGTTATTGTTTTGCAACACTACTATAAATCTCAGAAATTCTGCTGGTTTGTACATAATGCGGATGTAGTGGAACATAGATGCTCCAGAAAATGGCGCAAAATGTGCAAAATATTGATTTGTGTTATGTCAAAGTCATGTGTAAATATTATGTCGATATTTTGTGACCATACTTTGTCCATAATTAGCGTCCTGATACAATCGCTCTAAAACAAAAAAATTAAGTCTGAAATCCTAGCTTCACTTGAAAATATGTATCTATTAGGCTGGTGCAGAAGTTCACAGCTTTTTTTTTTTGTCAGCTGGTATTCAGGTTGCTATGGGTTTATTTAACGATTGTCAGTTTTTATTGTTAGTTCACTGTTGCTATTTGAGTTTACATGTTGAAATTTTGTGTCTGAAGATAGTGAGTGGAGCTGTCGACGCTACAAAATGGAGTACAAACAGGATAAATCGGAACATTTCCGACATTTTACACGGTCTGAGTTCATTCGAGGAGCTACAGCAGCGGAGGCACCCAGAAACATTTGCACCGTGTGTGGGGATAATACTATTGGACAGAGAACTCTAAGGAAGTGGTTTTCTCTTGTTAAGGAGGATCGTTTTGACGTTAATGATTTCGCTGTTTAATGGAAGTCGTTCACACTCATGAACCCACAATGATCCACGCGAGTGTACTCGAGAGCTGGTAAATGTGGTAAACTGCAATTATTTCACCACCGTACGAATTTAAGTGCAATGGGAAAGGCTCAAACATCAAGAGTACGGGTGCCGCATGCCCTAAGCCAAAATCACAAAATCAGCAGGTGACCACACGTGCATCATTGCTTGGCTCGTGAACAACACCGGCGATGACTACTCCGTACCGCTATTGGGGTGCAAAATAACTGATGATGGTCGAAGTACAGAGGATATAGAATATACACTGGCAATGGCAAGGAAAGCGTTTCTGAAGAAGAAAAATTTGTTAACATCGAGTATAGATTTCAGTGTGAGGAAGTCGTTTCTGAAAGTATTTGTATGGAGTGTAGTCATGTATGGTTCAAATGGTTCAAAGGGCTCTGAGCACTATGGGACTTAACATCTATGGTCATCAGTCCCCTAGAACTTAGAACTACTTAAACCGAACTAGCCTAAGGACAGCACACAACACGCAGTCATCACGAGGCAGAGAAAATCCCTGACCCCGCCGGGAATCGTACCCGGGAACCCGGGCGTGGGAAGCGAGAACGCTACCGCACGACAGCCGTGTATGGAAGTGAAACATTACGATAAATAGTTTGGACAAGAAGAGAATAGAAGCTTTCGAAATGTGGTGCTACAGAAGTATGCTAAAGATTAGATGGGTAGATCACATAACTAATGATGAAGTATTGAATAGAATTCGGGAGAAGAGGAATTTGTGGCACAACTTGACAAGAAGAAGGGACCGGTTGGTAGGACATGTTCTGAGGCATCAAGGGATCACAAATTTAGCACTGGAGGACAGCGTGGAGGGTAAAAATCGTAGACGGAGACCAAGAGATTAGACGGAGACCAAGAGATGAATACACTACGCAGATTCAAAAGGATGAAGGTTGCAGTAGGTACTGGGAGATGAAGAAGCTTGCACAGGATAGAGTAGCATGGAGAGTTGCATCAAGCCAGTCTCAGAACTGAAGACAGCAAACAACAACAATGCTAACACAGGGAAACGAAAGGAATGGTTGAGCCCAGCAAAGCAGCAACTCCCCGAACAACGACCTGTAATCATCTACAAAAGATGATGTTATGCATCTGGTGCGCTACGAATTGCTTCCCCGAAGTGTAACCATCACTACTGACGTTTATTCTCAGCAACCGAGACGTTTTGCAGACGCAATCCAAGAACGACAAGGAGGAAGACCGCGTGAAGTGATGCTACTCCACGATAATGACCACCCGCATTTTGCTAGGCTGAGGGAATACACTATACGGGAGTTGTGTTGGGGAGTCCTTCCGCAACCACGTTATTCAGCTGATCTGGTGTCCTCAAACACAGATACAACCTTGAAGGAACTTCCCTTTCCAATGAAGATGCTCTATGAACATGGCTCGACGAGTTCTTCGCCTCAAAACCACGTGATTTCCACAGTCGCGGAATATAAAACGTACTCCAGCGTTGACAGATTGTTTTAAATAGAGAAGGAGAATGTATTATTGATAAACGTCTGTGTTACGTTAGAACTTATGCACCAGACAAATACCTTTTCTGCATGAGACACGGCAGTCCGCAGAGCTTACCGGTGTGACGGGATGCCGCAGCGTGAGGGGAACGTGCATCCAGCCATGAGGTTGCCCCGCTGAACTGCAGGCGTTCATGAACAGTACAAGGCGTAGGGTAGTATCTGACAACTTCTCGGGCTTCAAACTACCCATTTCAGCGATAGTATTGCTCGTAACGGGAATATTTTTCAATCTCTGAGTTTTGACGTTATAACAACAGCAGCTGCCGAAGAGCACTGAAACACATAAATCAAAAGAAGGCAGCTGTAGTAGACGAAATTCCTTCAGAATTCTTGAAACTTTGGGTGAACTTACCTTCGTAGCACCATTCCACTTAGTAAGCGAGATATATGTATCGAGTAACACATACTCTGACATCAATAAAAAATATAAAACAGCAATTCGGAAGATGCTGACATCTGTGAAGAATATTACGGCTACGAAGAAGTCTCGGACGAAATATCAGCACAGGTCAGTTACTGGATGCAGCAGTATTCCGAGCACTTTATACACCGTGGTCGTTTCTTTACGTTTGATTAGCCAGATAGGATTCTACAAGCAGTCAGCTGAATTACTTCTTAGCAGCTTCCCTTACGGTTGGGCAATGCCTTTGCCACACACATAAAAAAGACGTATTTCACAAAAAGATTGTCAATGTAAAACGATTCCTTTCCAGGTTAATGGTTGGTTTACGATATCTCTCAGCATTCGCAACCACTGTATCCTGATGATTAGTAAATCTTCTTGGCCTCAGTATCATCCACGGGCAATTATCGTCCTAACTTACAGGCAAAGCAAGTGGAGGTCCTTTCTGTGCATACAAAAGCTTGGTGAATGTTGGGCGGTCACATCATTGTCCGGCGAGTTGCCATACCTACCTGTCACTCTGGGAATGATGGGATTCCCTCAAACATATATACATGAGATAGTCCTTCAGATGTACGCGTGAGACTCCTAGCAGTTGACGTCTAAATGTGGTTTTTTATGTATTTATTTGCAATGGATTTCGGTGTCTCTCCATTTTCTGGCATGTCTACGGTACCACGTGATCAGGCGTGTACCGGGTAATCATCAATATACACATGTCTCATAGAGGGTATAACACCAAAAATGCAGACAAAGTACCGTCTGCAACATCCAAAATTTTCGCCGTTTAATTTTCGTTGATATCTTGCACTATACTCTTGATTCTGATGCTATATGCTGTACTACAGAAACTAAATACATCAATACTTCGATTACGTATTAAATAAAAATTTGACGTTATATAATTGATTGTAATTATAATAGAAATATTATAAATTGCCGGGTAATAGCCAAGGGAACTTTATTGAGATGTATCAATAGCAAAGACGAAATGATAATAGCTGTACCGATGTTTATCTTTGCGCATGGAGAGCCTCTGTCGCGTGGCGTGCAGATGGGAGGCAGAGCAGTTTGTGTCATGAAAGAGTGCGGAAGTTTTTGTTGAACGCTCCGGCCGACCCGGTGTGTACCTATACTCGCGCCAGTGTAGACATCCCTCACTCGTTAACCTGCGATTACTGAGAGCACGGTAGGAGTGGACCGGCGGGGGAAGCTGCAGTTTCAACTGTTGCCTGTCCCGTAAGTATCCGTGGCTCTGGAGACGACTCGGGGTTCCTCTCATCAAGCAGCAGCAGCAACAGCAGCTCCGCATTGTCGTCGGCTACATACTTGTCATCCGCACAGCTACAATATCGAAGGACTGTTAATTGACAAACATTGTAGTGTAGAGAGGCTTCAACCAGCAACATTCACAGAGTGTGAATAACTTGAATAATAACTTGCAAAAGTTAAAATTTCTAGGACACCTGTGTTGCATTGTCCTCATACATTATTACCATGCAGGGTCCCTTTCCTTTCCATGCAATCGTCGAGTGTCATAAGAATATCAAAACTGATTAAATATTTACTGCTAGTTTCGTGTACTTCATACTGACCAGTTTCAGTCTAAATTTTCTGCCTTAGTAACTACATTGTTGTATTGCTTAACAGAAGCTACTTACAGCAAAATAAGTTTCGCTGGCAAAACAAATAACTACAGATACAATATAAATCTCCCACATGAACCATGGACCTTGCCGTTGGTAGGGAGGCTTGCGTGCCTCAGCGATACAGATAGCCGTTCCGTTTGTGCAACCACAATGGAGGGGTATCAGTAGAGAGACCAGGCAAATGTGTGGTCCGTGAAGAGATGCAGCAGCCTCTTCAGTAGTTGCAGGGGCAACAGTCTGGATGATTGACTGATCTAACCCTGTAACACTAATCAAAACGGCGTTGCTGTGCTGGTACTGCGAACGGTTGAAAGCAAGGGGAAACTACAGCCGTAATTTTTCCCGAGGGCATACACCTTTACTGTATGCTTAATGATGATGGCGTCCTCTTGGGTAAAATATTCCGGTGGAAAAATAGTCCCCCATTTGGATCTCCGGGCTGGGCTACTCAAGGGGATATCGTTATCAGGAGAAAGAAAACTGGCATTCTACGAATCGGAGCGAGGAATGTCAGACCCATTAATCGCGCAGGTAGGTTAGAAAATTGAAGAAGGGAAATTGATAGGTTACAAATAGATATAGTGGGAATTAGAGACGTTCAGTGGCAGGAGGAACAAGACTTCTGGTCAGGTGAATACAGGGTTATAAATACAAAATCAAATAGGGGTAATGCAGGAGTAGGTTTAATAATGAATAAAAAATAGGAGTTCGGGTAAGCTACTACAAACAGCATAGTGAACGCATTATTGTGGCCAAGATAGACACGAAGCCCACGCCTACTACAGTAGTACAAGTTTATATGCCAACTAGCTCTGCAGATGACGAAGAAATTGAATAATTTCTTTTATTTCATCATAAATTTCTTCAGATGGTGAAGGAAGACGAAAATTAAATAGTCATGGGTGACTGGAATTCGGTAGTAAGAAAAGGGAGAGAATAAACATAGTAGCTGAATATGGATTGGCCTTCGGTTGCTTCAATTTCTTCATCTGCAGAGCTAATTGGCATATAAACTTATACTACTGTAGTAGACGTGGGCTTCGTGTCTATCTTGGCCACAAAATGCGTTCACTATGTTGTTTGTAGTAGCGCGTAATGGGGCCCCTTAGGGATATGGCGGCTAAGAAGGGGAAGAAATCCAGTGTGCACTCCATGTGCATTTCCGGAGGAGTCATTCCTGATGTGGAAATGGTACTTCCGGATGCCATGAAGAACACAGGGAGCAGACAGCAACAGGTGGTGGCACATGTCGCCACTAATGACGCGTGTCGCTTTGGATCTGATGAAATTCTCTCTGGATTCCAGCGGCTATCTGATTTGGTGAAGGTTGCCGGTCTTGCTTACGAGATGAAGGCAGAGCTCTCCATCTGCAGCATCGTTGACAGAACCGACTGCGGACCTTTGATGCAGAGCCGGGTGGAGGGTCTGAGGGTCAGAGGCTCAGACGGTTTTGCGACCGTGTTGGCTGCAGATTCCTTGACTTGCGTCAGAGGATGGTGGGGTTTCGGGTTCCGCTGAATAGGTCAGGAGTTCACTACACTAAGCTGGCGGCTACACGGGTAGCGGAGTCTGTGTGGCATGGACTGGGCAGTTTTTTAGGTTAGAAGGCCTCGGGAAAGTACGGGGTGGGCTGCAATCTCAAAGGGTTCATAGCACATACAGGACGTGCTTGGATCAAGGAACAGTCGGAATTGCAGTTGTAAATTGTTGTAGTTGTGCTGGGAAAGTCCCTGAGCTTCAAGCGCTAATAGAAAGCACAGAAGCTGAAATCGTTATAGGTACAGAAAGCTGGCTAAAGCCTGAAATAAGTTCTGCAGAAACCTTTACAAAGTCTCAGACGGTGTTCAGGAAAGATAGATTAGGCAGAATTGGTGGTGGAGTGTTTGTGTCTGTCAGTAGTGGTTTATCTTGTAGTGAAGCCGAAGTAGGTACTCAGTGCGAATTCGTATGTGTGGTGGTTATACTTAACAACTGAATTGGCTCCTCCTACAGACCCCCAGACTCCGATGATATAGCTGCTGAACAGTTCAGAGAAAATTTGAGTCTCGTAACAAATAAATACCCTCACTCTAACGGTTATAGTTGGTGGGGACTTCAACCTTCCCTCGTTATGTTGGCAAAAATACTTGTTCAAAACCGGTGGTAGGCGAAAACATATTCCGAGATAGTCCTAAATGCTTTCTCCGAAAATTGTTTCGAGCAGTTAGTCCACGAACCCACATGAATTGTAAATGGTTGCGAAAACACACTTGACCTCTTAGTCATGATGCTATTAGCTCTGGACTGTTTGTGGCTGATACAGGGATTAGTGATCACAAGGTCGTTGTAGCTAGGCTCAATGCCATTTCTTCCAAATCCACCAGAAACAAACGCAAAATAAAAGCGGATGAAGTGTCACTAGAAGCCTTCCTAAGAGACAGTCTCCATTCCTTCCGAACTGACTACGGAAATGTAGACGAGATGTGGCTCAAATTCAAAGATATAGTAGCAACAGCAATTGAGAGGTTCATACATCATGAATTGGTAAGAGATGGAACTGATCCCCCATGGTACACAAAACAGGGCCGAACGCTATTGCAGAGGCAACTGAAAAAGCATGCGAAGTTCAGAAGAATGCGAAATCCCGAAGATTGGCTAAAATTTACAGACATGCGAAATTTGGCACGTACTTCGATGCGAGATGCTTTTAATAGGTTCCACAACAAAACATTGTCTCGAAATTTGGTAGAAAATCCGAAGAAATTCTGGTCGTATCTAAAGTACACAAGCGGCAAGACGCAGTCAATACTTTCGTCGCGCAGTGCCGATGGTACTGTTACCGACGACTGTGAAGGTAAAGCGAACTTACTGAACCCAGTTTTCCGAAATTACTTTACCAGGGAAGACGAACAGAACATTCCAGAATTTGAAACACTAACAGCTGCTAGCATGAGTTTCTTAGAAGTAGATACCTTCGGGGTTGCGAAGCAACTCTAATCGCTTGATAAGGGCAAGTCTTCATGTCTAGATTATATACCGATTAGGTTCCTTTCAGATTACGTTGGTACAATAGCTCCCTACGTAGCAACCCTTTACAACCACTCGCTCACCGATAGATCTGTACCTACAGATTGGAAAATTGCGCAGGTCGCACCAGTGTTCAAGAAGGGTAGTAGGAGTAATCCATTTAACTACAGACCTATATCATTGACGTCGGTTTGCAGTAGGGTTTTGGAGCATATACTGTATTCAAACATTATGAGTCAACTCGAAGGGAACGATCTATTGATACGTAATCAGTATGGTTTCAGAAAACATCGTTCTTGTGCAACGCAACTAGCTCTTTATTCGTACGAAGCAATGGCCGCTATCGACAGGGGATCTCAAGTTGATTCAGTATTTCTAGATTTCCGGAAAACTTTTGATACCGTTCCTCAAAAGCGCCTTCTAATCAAGCTGCGCGCCTATGGGGTAACGTCTCAGTTGTGTGACTGGATTCGTGATTTCCTGTCAGGAAGGTCGCAGTTCGTAGTAATAGACGGCAAATCATTGAGTAAAACTGAAGTGATATCAGGTGATCCCCAGGGAAGCGCCCTGGGACCTCTGCTGTTCCTGATCTATATAAATGACCTGGGTTCTCTTAGGTCGTTCGCAGATGATGCTGTAATTTACCGTCTAGTAAGGTCATCCGAAGACCAGTATCAGTTGCAAAGCAATTTAGAAAAGATTGCTGTATGGTGCGGCAGATGGCAGTTGGTAAATAACGAAAAGTCTGAGGTGATCCACATGAGTTCCAAAAGAAATCCGCTGGAGTTCGCTTACTCGTTAAATAGTACAATTCTCAAGGCTGTCAATTCAACTAAGTACCTGGGTGTTAAAATTACGAACAACTTCAGTTGGAAAGAGCACATAGATAATATTGTGGGTAAGGCGAGCCAAAGGTTGCGTTTCATTGGCGGGACACTTAGAAGATGCAGCAAGTCCACTGAAGAGACAGCTTACACTACACTCGTTCGTCCTCTGTTAGAATATTGCTGCGCCTTGTGGGATCCTTACCAGGTGGGATAGGCGGAGGACATTGAAAGGGTGCAAAAAATGGCAGCTCCTTTTGTATCATCGCGTAATAGGGGAGAGAGTGTGGCAGATATGATACGCGAGTTGGGGTGGAAGTCATTAAAGCAAAGACGTGTTCCGTCGCGGCGAGATCTATTTACGAAATTTCGTTCACCAACTTTCTCTTCCTAATGCGAAAATATTTTGTTGAACCAAACCTACATAGGAAGGAATGATCATCAAAATAAATTAAGAGAAATTAGAGCTCGAACAGAAAGATTTAGGTGTTCGTTTTTCCCGCGCGCTGATCGGGAGTGGAATGGTAGAGAGATAGAATGAATGTGGTTCGATGAACCCTCTGCCAAGCACTTAAATTTGAATTGCAGAGTAGTCATGTAGATGTAGATGGGGGGTAAGATATGAAAGAGGAAGCAGCCTGGTAGAATTTTGCACAGAGCCCAACTTAATCAAAGCCAACACTTGGTTCAAGAATCGTAAGAGAAGGTTGTATACATGGAAGAATCCTGGTGATACTAGCAGGTATCCGATAGAGATTTAGGAACCAGGTTTTAAGTTGTATCTTACCGTTGTATAGTCTAAGAGGTTTCCAGGGGCAGATGTGGACTCTTACCACAATCTATTGGTTATGAACAGTAGATTAAAACTGAAGAAACTGCAAAAAGGTGGAAATTTAAGTACATGGGACCTGGATAAACTGACTAAACCAGAGGTTGTACAGAATTTCAGGGGGAGCATAAGGGAACAATTGAAAGAATGAGGGAAAGGAATACAGTAGATGAAGAATGGGTAGCTTTGAGGGATGAAATAGTGAATGCAGCAGAGGACAAGTAGGTAAAAAGACAAGGGCTAGCAGAAATCCTTGGGTAACAGAAGATATATTGAATTTAATTGATGAACGGAGAAAATATAAAAATGCAGAAAATGAAGCAGGCAAAAATGAGAACCACAGGAAGTGCAAAATGGCTAAGCAGGGTTGCCTACAGGACAAATGTAAGGATGAGGAGGCTTATCTCACTTGGGGGAAGATAGATACTGCCTACAGGAAAATTAAAGAGACCGTTTGAGAAAAGAGAACAAACTGCATGAATATCAAGAGCTCCGATGGAAACACAGTTCTAAGCAAAGAAGGGAAAGCAGAAAGGTGGAAGGAGTATATAGAGGTTCTATGCAAGGGCGATGTACTTGAGGACAATTTTATGGAAATGGAAGAATATGTAAATGAAGATGAAATGGGAGATACGATACTGCGTGAAGAGTTTGAGAGAGCACTGAAAGACCTGAGTCGAAACAGGGCCCCGGGAGTATATAACATTCCATTAGAACTACTGACAGCCTTGGGAAAGCCAGTCGTGACAAAACTCTACCATCTGCAGACGAAATACCCACAGACTTCAAGAAGAATATAATAATTTCAATCCCAAAGAAAGCAGGAATTGACAGATGCGAAAATTACCGATCTGTCAGTTTAATAAGTCACGGCTGCCAAACACTAACGCGAAATCTTTACAGACGATTGGAAAAACTAGTAGAAGCCGACGTCAGGGCAGATCAGTTTCGATTCCGTAGAAATATTGGAATACGTGAGGCAATACTAACCCTACGACTTATCTTAGAAAATAGATTAAGTCTACAAATGCTAGAAACGTATGTTTCCCTTTCCTTAGAGTATTCCAGTCAACACTGTCAAAAGTTTTCTCTCTTTCAATTTCTGAAGGTGGCAGAGGTAATATACAGGGAGCGAAAGGCTATTTACAATTTGTACAGAAACCAGATGGCAGTTATAAGAGTCGAGGGGCATGAAAGGGAATCAGTGGTTGGGAAGGGAGTGAGACAGGTTTGTAGCTTCGCCCCGATGTTATTCAATCTGTATATTGAGGAAGCAGTGAAGAAAACAAAAGAAAAATTCGGAGTAGGTATTAAAATCTATTGTAATACTATCAAAGTTTTTATTTCATCTCAATGTCATCGGCAAACCTCACAGACAGCAAAGGACTACGAACAGCAGTTATGCGGAATGGATAGTGTCTTGAATGAAGGATAAAAGATGATGTCAACAAAAGCCAAACGAGGATAATAGAATGTTGTCGAATTAAGTCGGGTGATGCTGAAGGTATTAGATTAGGAAATGTGACACTTAAAGTTGTAAAGGAGTTTTGCTATTTGGGGAGAAAAATAACTGATGTTGGTCGAAGTAGAGAGGATATAAAATGTAGACTGGCAACGGCAAGGAAAGCTTATCTGAAGAAGAGAAATCTGTTAACATTGAGTATAGATGTAGGTGTCAGGAAGTCGTTTCTGAAAGTATTTGTATGGAGTGTAGCCATGTATGGAAGTGTAACATGGGCGATAAATAGTTTAGACAAGAAGAGAATAGAAGCTTTCGAAATGTGGTGCTACAGAAGAATGCTGAAGATTAGATGGGTAGATGACATAACTAATGAGGAGGTACTTAATAGGATTGGGGAGAAGAGAAGTTTGTGGCACAACTTGACTGGAAGAAGGGATCGATTTCTAGAACATGTTCTGAGACATCAATAGATCACCAGTGTAGTGTTGGAGGGGAGCGTGGAGGGTAAAAATCGTAGAGGGAGACCAATAGATGAATACACCAAGCAGATTCAGAAGAATGTAGGTTGCAGTAGGTACTGGGAGATGAAGAAGCTTGCACAGGATAGAGTAGCATGGAGAGCTGCATCAAACCAGTCTCAGGACTGTAGGCTACAACAATATAAATTAAGAGAGCGCTATTTCATTTACTCTGTATCAACCTTAGAGAGTGACTTCTGCTACCTTGGTATTTATTTGATTGTTGTTATTTTAAAAGTGAAACCGATTTCTCATATGCTTAAAGGTAATTCAGTTCAATCTTTCAATAGTAAAAAATAAATGCTTCCCGTTTTCTAAATTTTGCATTAAGTTACACTGAGGTTACTGAACGTCTTTTTTTGCATAACATTTAACGTTACTTTCAAAATTTAGTGTTTCAGAATGAGTAACTTCAAGTAGTGGGGCAACTGATGACGCGATTGATGTTAGCTGATGACACGATTACCGTTATCCAAGATGGTGGCTTTTGGAGGGAAGATAGCTCAATTGCGCTACCTCTACTAACCTAAAAAAATGGCGGGAAAGAATTGGCTATTTCCACTAACCTAAGTCAACTCTTCCTAGGAAGTAGGCATAAGTCTTTATTTAAACCATTAGAGGTAGTACCACTATCAAGTGTTTTCGCCATGCTCTTGTCAAATGTTCACGAATTTTCCTCTAAGAGCTTACTCCTGCAGCTGATGCAAGTTATTATGATATTGTCACTCAATTCGAATATAATTTTTATAAATTTGTTTAAATAAGTTTAAATTTGATTAGATTTCTTTAAATTTATTATCTACCTACGGCATTAGTGTGTTACCACCACGAGGCTAAGATATAGGTTGTCGGTATGTTACATGAAATCATTCAACTCTACACATAAGTCCTTATTAAGCAGTTAGAGTGAAATTAACGTGCATTTTCCAAGAGGATTGTGGTACTGCCTCTAAGAGCTTATTCCCAGAAATCATGGGAGTTAGTGTTGTGTTGCCTCCACTAGAGCCTGCTCATTCAATTCGGATATAATTTGTTTAAATTTATTATCTACCTACAGCATTAGTGTCGTGTTACCGCCATAAGAGGCTAAGATATCGATAGCTCTATTACTTTCACTGGACATAAGTCCTTATTTAAACAATTAGAACCTCTACAACCATCAAGTGTGTTCGCCACCGTCTTTGAGAATGTTCACGAAATTTGCTCTAACAGTTTATTCTTGCAGCTGATGAGAGTTAGTATGGTGTTTCCTTTAAATTCGAATATAATTTGTTCAAATTTTTATAAATTTATTGCCTATCTACAGCATTAGTTTCATGCTACCGCCATAACAGGCTGAGATATGAATAACTGTATTACATGAACTAGACATAAATCTTTATTTAAACGATTATAGCACTACAACCATCCACTCTGTTCACGAAATTTGCTCTAGCACCCGATGGGAGTTAGTATCGTGTTTCCAATTCACTTCGAATATAATCTCTATAAATTTGTATTAATTTCTTTAAATTTGTTTAAATTTATTATCTACCTACAGCATTAGTGTTGTATTACCGCCACAAGAGGCTTAGATATCGATGTTTTAATAGCTGTAGTACATGCACTGTATCGACGTGACAGCGTTGTGTTTCGTCCTCGGATAATAAACATCGTCCGGGTAGAGTAGAGTGCGGGAATCGGCATAAGAGGGCGACATACGTAAAACGAGAGCCAGACTTTGACGCTCAAAACACCATATCTCTTCCACTGGCCCACAACGGAGCCGGTGTTGGTCTGTATTCTAGACGTTACAGTTCACACATAAGGCGAATCTGCAAGATGGGTTCTATGGAGAGTCCCTCGAATACCAGGTCGAACGTACACCAGGATCGAGCGTCACCGCGTTGACAGAGCACCATACTACGTTCCAGTGCACGGTAGGACACGTCAATTCGACGACATTAAACGACCGGCGGCGAAGTAGTGTGCGGCAGGTGACTGGCTGTTGGTAAGCGAGAGACGGGGAGGTTGCCGTACTCCAGGTAAAGCCTGCCAAAGCAGGAAAAGGGCACCCGTGTCTGACCTGAGGGTCAAGGGAACACGGTGCCAGGCCATCCGTCAGTAGGCCGGTGAGGCTGGTCGGTCATCGTCGAAAAAGCCTGCGGTGCAAACTAACAAAGAGAAATACTTCTCGATAGTGAACACTGACAAGGCCAAGACCGGCCCGTTCTTTTGGAAGGGTGACGGAGTAATATCGAACCTTTAATATCATTCCAACGCTGACAAAGGAACCGAATGCGGCCACGATGCTCCGAGATATGTGTTTAGGCATCGGTAGTGTTTGCGCTACGTGCGGAATTCGCGATGCCCGATAGACGTTAACATATTCGGTCCGTTGATGTAGGTCCTACACACGAAGACGAAGATCCACAAGCCCAGCACTTGCAAGAGACTCCGATAATTGATGGTGGTCGTGCGTGAGATGTAGTCCGTGAAGTCGATACCGAGACAACGGATTTTATCGAGCAGTGCCACCCTCGCAGGTGTCATCCCACGCCAGTGTTCAAAGCCATTGATTTATGTACATTTACACGGCATCTCGAAGCTTCGAAGTGGCTAACCAATCCAATGCTTTGCGAACATCACGTTCGTCACGAAGAGGTAACATCAGATCATCTGCATACGCAGTGCACCTAAAAAAGAAGCCACCAAGAGAAAAACCCGTGAGGCGGTGTCGCAGCCCGCACAACAAAGGTTCTAATGCTAAGGCGTACAGTATTGTCCATAATAGGCGTACCTGTGTAACACAGCGACGAATTTACAAGGTGTTCGACAGTCTAACGTTGACAAGCGCTTTCCCTGTTGCGCCACGTAGGAGACGAGTAACACCTCGGAGGAAGCGTCGGGGTAATGCTTATTCTGAAGAACAGCAGTTTAGTACGTATGACTGACGTAATCAAATGCTTGACGAATATCGCAGCCAGAGCTCCCGATACGCGACGCACCTTAGCGAGGGCAATCAGCGGCACAGGGCGGAGCGGATATTATGCGTCCCACCTATCGATGACTCATCCATTGATAGGACACGGGATGTCGTACGCAGAATTCGAGCTGCTACTCGACGCGTGAAGTTTTTCGTATCACGGTTCAACCAAGTCAATGGTCGGTAGACTGTAGTACGTGAACCTCCGTGAGGTTTACGGATTGGGATGGTGGTACCTTCCACAAATGCAGCGGGATGTTGCGCCTCTATTGTCATGAGCTCTTGACATATAGTAGTCCAATAGGGCACCAGTAGTCTCTGGAACGTCCTATAAATCTCCAGAGGTAACCCATCCGGTCCTAGTAGCTCATTGGGTGGCCCTTTTCCTATGGCATCCAACATTTCTTCTTCAGTCACCGGTTCTAGCAGTTCCTGTTGGAGTTCCGGAGTAACCGCTGCGTGTGTCAAACCAGCGACAACACTAATGATCTCTTGATCAGATCTCGTCCTCGTGTACAGGTGAGAATAAGGGGTAAAGTATGCATTGCTTATGTCTCTTTGCGTGGCGTGACGGACGCCGTTTTCTGTAGTCACTTCATAGATCAATCCCCCGTGTATCTGCTCTCATTCCATGGCTATATGGTACATGCCCCCCCCCCCCCCCATGAACCTTGGAACTTGCCATTCGTGGGGAGCCTTGCGTGCCTCAGCGATAACGATAGCCGTACAGTAGGTGCAACAAGAACGGAGGGGTATCTGTTGAGAGGCCAGACAAACGTGTGTTCCTGAAGAGGGGCAGCAGCCTTTTCAGTAGTTGCAGGGGTAACTGTCTGGATGATTGACTGATCTGGCCTTGTAACACTAACCAAAACGGCCTTGCTGTGCTGGTACTGCGAACGGCTGAAAGTAAGGGGAAACTACAGTCGTAATTTTTCCCGAGGGCATGCAGCTTTACTGTATGGTTAAATGATGATGGCGTCCTCTTGGGTAAAATATTCCTGTGGTAAAATAGTCCCCCATTCGGGTCTCCGGGCGGGGACTACTCAAGGAGACGTCGTTATCAGGAGAAAGAAAACTGGCATTCTACGAATCGGAGCGTGGAATGTCAGACCCATTAATCGCGCAGGTAGGTTAGAAAATTTAAAAAAGGGAAATGGATAGGTTAAAGTTAGAGATAGTGGGAATTAGTGAAGTTCGGTGGCAGGAGGAACAAGATTTCTGGTCAGGTGAATACAGGGTTATAAACACAAAATCAAATAGGGATAAAGCAAGAGTACGCTTAATAATGATTAAAAAAAATAGGAGTTCGGGTAAGCTACTACAAACAGCATAGTGAACGCATTATTGTGGCCAAGATAGATTCGAAGCCCACGCCTATTACAGTAGTACAAGTTTATATGCCAACCAGCTCTGCAGATGACGAAGAAATTGATGAAATAAAAGAAATTATTCAGATAGTGAAGAGAGACTAAAATTTAATAGTCATGGGTGACAGGAATTCGACAGTAGGAAAAGGGAGAGAAGGTAACGTAGTAGGTGAAGATGGATTGGGGGTAATAAATGAAAGAGGAAGCCGCCTGGTAGAATTTTGTACAGAGCACAACTTAATCATAGCTAACACATGGTTCAAGAATCATAAAAGAAGGTTGTATACATGGAAGAGGCCTGGAGATACTGACAGGTTTCAGATAGATTATATAATTATAAGACAGAGATTTAGGAACCAGGTTTTAAATTGTATGACATTTCCAGGGGCAGATGTGGACTGTGACCACAATCTATTGGTTATGAACTGTAGATTAAAACTCAATAAACTGCAAAAAGGTGGGAATTTAAGGAGATGGGATCTGGATGTACTGAAAGAACCAGAGGTTGTAAGGAGTTTCAAGGAGAGCATAAGAGAACAATTGAGAGGAATAGGGCAAACAAATACAGTAGAAGAAGAATGAGTAGGTTTGAGGGATGAAGTAGTGAAGGCAGCAGTGGATCAAGTAAGTAAAAAGACGAGGGCTAGTAAAAGTCCTTGGGTAACAGAAGATATATTGAATTTAATTGATGAAAGGAGAAAATATAAAAATGCAGTAAATGAAGCGGGCAAAAAGGAATATAACCGTCTCAAAAATGAGATCGACAGGAAGTGCAAAATGGCTAAGCAGGGATGGCTATAGGACAAATGAAAGGATGTAGAGGCTTATTACAAAAAACTCGATGGTTTGTCACCTCATGGTTCCATGTCACAGACATCAGCGAAAGTTCTTCACCAAGTGTTATGCACAGATCACATCTGGATCACCAGTGACGACGGAACAGGCTAATATTGTTGCTCACATGCCAGTTGCGCAGTGAACTAGCTTTATTGCTGTACACTTGTACTGTGTTGAGGGACAAGGATAAAGTGATGGCATGGCGATGGAACTTGATGAGGTTTGTTTGCCATAGATACATTGACTCTGCACAAAAGAGTAAACAAGTAATCGGCAAATGAAATCTATTTATAATGTCCAGTAGCTGGTGAATGCGGTAAATGATGTTCTCACAGGAGTGCACCTTGAGGGCATACAGGCCTCAGTGATATGAGCATGTCGTCCGATCACGTGACCACGGAATAACAATGGACGTAAGTCTGGAGTGAAGCAAAGTTTCTTTATGAACCACCAGGCACACTGTACTTATGAACGAAAGCGAAATATGTGGACAGCCCTAAATAAAGCCAAACACATCAGTAGCTCACGTTAAGCTCAACCCAAGTAGTCCATGGCTCGTGCACCAGACCCAGAATACGTGTATACACGGTACTATAGCCCATCTCAAACTGGTTTGTTTTTTACTCCTGTGTGCATCATACCATTGCCATAATTTGGCCTAACAGAATATTTGCTTGTGAGTGGACACCACGTGCCACACGCTTTGCGCTGATTGCCGTCCACATATTTCTGCGGGACAGCTGTCGTGATAGTCACTAGGGGAAAGACAGACTCTGCGTACAGGAAAATTAAGGAGACCTTTGGAGAAAAGAGAACCACTTGCATGGATTTCAAGATTTGAGATGGAAACGCAGATCTAAGCAAAGAAGGGAAACCAGAAAGGTGGAAGGAGTATATAGAGGATCTATACAAAGGCGGTGTTCTTGAGGACAATATCATACAACCGGAGGAAAATGTAGATGAAGTTGATATAGGAGATATGATACTGCATCAAGAGTTTGACAAAGCACTGAAAGACCTAAGTCGAAATAAGGCCCCGGGAGTAGACACCATTCAATTAGAACTACTGACAGCCTTGGAAGAGCCACGCCTAATAAAACTACCATCTGGTGACCAAAATGCATGAGACAGAAAAATTACCCTCAGACTTCAAGAAGAATATAATAATTCCAATCCCAAAGGAAGCAGGTGTTGACAGATGTGAAAATTACCGAACTATCAGTTTAGTAAGTCATGGCTGCAAAATACTAACGCGAATTCTTTACAGACGAATGGAAAAACTGGTAGAAGCCGACCTCAGGGAAGATCAGTTAGGAAATATTGGAATACGTGAGGCAATACTGACCCTACGACTTATCTTAGAAAATAGATTATGTCTACAAAAGCTAGAAACGTAGGTTTGCCTTTCCTTAGAGTAATCCAGTCAACACTGTCAAAAGTTTTCTCTCTTTGACTTTCTGAAGGTGGCATGGGTAATATACAGGGAGCGAAAGTCTATTTACAATTTGTACAGAAACAAGATGGCATTTATAAGAGTCGAGGGGCATGAAAGGGAATCAGTGGTTGGGAAAGGAGTGAGACAGGTTTGTAGCCTCTCCCCGATGTTATTCAATCTGTATATTGAGTAAGCAGTGAAGTAAACAAAGTTTTTATTTCTTCTCCATGGATTTTAATACCTACTCCGAATTTTTCTTTTGAGGTTCGGCGATGACATTGTAATTCTGTCAGAGAGGGCAAAGGACTTGGAAGAGCAATTGAAAGGAATGGATAGTGTCTTGAAAGGAAGATATAAGATGAACACCAACAAAAGCAAAACGATGATAATGGAATGTAGTCGAATTACGTCGGGTAACGCTGAGGGAATTAAAATAGGAAATGAGACACTTAAAGTAGTAAAGGAGTTTTGCTATTTGGGGAGCAAAATAACTGATGATGGTCCAAGTAGAGAGGATATAAGATGTAGACTGGCAATTGCAAGGAAAGCGTTTTTGAAGAAGAGAAATTTGTTAACATCAAATATAGATTTAAGTGTCAGGAAGTCTTTTCTGAAAGTATTTGTACGGAGTGTAGCCATGTATGGAAGTGAGACATGGACGATAAATAGTTTGGGCAAGAAGAGAATAGAAGCTTTCGAAATATGGTGCTATAGAAGATTGCTGAAGATTAGATGGGTAGATCACATAACTAATTAGGAGGTATTGAATAGAATTGGGAGAAGTTTGTGGCACAACTTGGCTAGAAGAAGGGATCGGTTGGTAGGATCAAGGGATCACCAATTTAGTATTGGAGGGCAGCGTGGAAAGTAAAAATCGTAGAGGGAGACCAAGAGATGAATACACTGAGCAGATTCAGAGGGATAGAGAAGCATAAGGAGCTGCTTCAAACCAGTCTCAAGACTGAAGACTCCAACAACAACAACGTGGGATATGGAGGGCAGTCGTTGATGATTCCCACCATTTGACGAGTACAAATGATGGTCCCTTCACAGAGTTGATGTGCTCGGTTGACAGTCATCTGTGGAGCCCGTGTTTGTGGCATAACGGAACACTACCTGAGGATGGCGTAGTAAAACTCTGTGATTCCCGGGGGGAGGGGGGGGGGGGTCAGGGATTTTCTCTGCGACGTGATGACCGGGTGTTGTGTAATGTCCTTAGGTTAGTTAGGTTTAAGTAGGCACAGTCTACACGTGTCTCCAACTGACATTCCGGTGAGATCAGGTAAGCGGGCAGCGGCTACGCCACAGTAGTTGTCGTCGAAGCTTGATGGTACAGGCGTAAGCAGTGTGATCAGTAAATGCAGCTGGCCACAACTCGGCTGCCTTGACTGCATCCTCGAGAGAGCGGGATGTATACATCCTATTAATGTAGACTGGCAATGGAAAGGTAACCATTTCTGAAGAAGAGAAATTTGTTAACATCGAGTATAGATTTATGTATCAGTAAATCGTTTCTGAAAGTATGGAGTGTAGTCATGTATGGAAGTGAAACATGTACGATAAATAGTTTGGACAAGAATAGAATAGAAGCTTTCGAAATGTGGTGCTACAGAAGAATGCTGAAAATAAGGTGGATAGATCACGTAACTAATGAGGAGGTATTGAATAGAATTGGGGAGAAGAGCAATTTGTAGCACAACTTGACTAGAAGAAGGGATCCGTTGGTAGGACATGTTTTGAGGCATCAAGGGATCACAAATTTAGCATTGGAGGGCAGCGTGGAGGGTAAAAATCGTAGAGGGAGACCAAGAGCTGAATACACTAAGCAGATTCAGAAGGATGTAGGTTGCAGTAGGATCTGGGAGATGAAGAAGCTTGCACAGGACAGAGTAGCATGGAGAGCTGCAGCAAACCAATCTCAGGACTGAAGACCACAACAACAACAACAACAACAACAAAACATTTTTGCAAGCTCGGACCATCTGGTCCGTCAGAAACTATCACATTCATTTTTCCATACACTCCTGGAAATTGAAATAAGAACACCGTGAATTCATTGTCCAAGGAAGGGGAAACTTTATTGACACATTCCTGGGGTCAGATACATCACATGATCACACTGACAGAACCACAGGCACATAGACACAGGCAACAGAGCATGCACAATGTCGGCACTAGTACAGTGTATATCCACCTTTCACAGCAATGCAGGCTGCTATTCTCCCATGGAGACGATCGTAGAGATGCTGGATGTAGTCCTGTGGAACGGCTTGCCATGCCATTTCCACCTGGCGCCTCAGTTGGACCAGCGTTCGTGCTGGACGTGCAGACCGCGTGAGACGACGCTTAATCCAGTCCCAAACATGCTCAGTGGGGGACAGATCCGGAGATCTTGCTGGCCAGGGTAGTTGACTTACACCTTCTAGAGCACGTTGGGTGGCACGGGATAGATGCGGACGTGCATTGTCCTGTTGGAAGTTCCCTTGCGTTCTAGGAATGGTAGAACGGTGGGTTCGATGACGGTTTGGATGTACCGTGCACTATTCAGTGTCCCCTCGACAATCACCAGAGGTATACGGCCAGTGTAGGAGATCGCTCCCCACACCATGATGCTGGGTGTTGGCCCTGTGTGCCTCGGTCTTATGCAGTCCTGATTGTGGCGCTCACCTGCACGGTGCCAAACACGCATACGACCATCATTGGCACCAAGGCAGAAGCGACTCTCATCGCTGAAGACGACACGTCTCCATTCGACCCTCTATTAACGCCTGTCGCGACACCACTGGAGGCGGGCTGCACGATGTTGGGGCGTGAGCGGAAGACGGCCTAACGGTGTGCGGGACCGTAGACCAGCTTCATGGAGACGGTTGCGAATGGTCCTCGCCGATACCCCAGGAGCAACAGTGTCCCTAATTTGCTGGAAAGTGGCGGTGTGGTCCCCTACGGCACTGCGTAGGATCCTATGGTCTTGGCGTGCATCCGTGCGTCGCTGCGGTCCAGTCCCAGTTCGACGGGCACGTGTACCTTCCGCCGACCACTGGCGACAACATCGATGTACTGTGGAGACCTCACGCCCCACGTGTTGAGCAATTCGGCGGTACGTCCACCCGACCTCCCGCATGCCCACTATAAGCCCTCGCTTAAAGTCCGTCAACTGCACATACGGTTCACGTCCACGCTGTCGCGGCATGCTACCAGTGTTAAAGACTGCGATGGAGCTCCTTATGCCACGGCAAACTGGCTGACACTGACGGCGGCGGTGCACAAATGCTGCGCAGCCAGCTCCATTCGACGGCCAACACCGCGGTTCCTGGTGTGTCCGCTGTGCCGTGCGTGTGATCATTGCTTGTACAGCCCTCTCGCAGTGTCCGGAGCAAGTATGGTGGGTCTGACACACCGGTGTCAATGTGTTCTTTTTTCCATTTCCAGGAGTGTATAAACTCCGTTACTCGCTCGTTACACTCGAAGGACAGATGTTGAATGGGCCGAAACGAGCTGCCGCATAACAGCGTAGTTGCCTGCCAACTTCGAAAGAAGGTAGGTGCGGTCCCTAGCGCAACTTATAACATCGTCGAAAATCAGTGCGGACGTGAGAGCTTTGGTACACCCTGTTAAACAAACGGAAAAATGGAGGCGGTACAATCGGAGAGCGATCCACCTTCACCAACATGTGTAAGCAATTTATATATGAATTACAAAACACTAATAATAAAAAATGTTGCATGGCGCGAGATTTTTTTTTATTTTTCCGCCTCTCCCGACACGCTTCATATACCCTGCGCTGCTTGTGCTGCTAGTTAGTTGGTTAGGCATTCCATAGATTTTTTTATTTTGTTTATTTTTTATTTAATTTTTGTTCATTGTATCTGCTCGGGGCGGACGTCGCAAGACACCCGTTTCAGTTCGTCGTTGATCCATTAACTCACTTTTTTTATTACAGACGGCAGCTAACACATTCCTCCCCCCATGAACCATGGACCTTGCCGTTCGTGGGGAGGCTTGCGTGCCTCAGCGATACAGATGGCCGTACCGTAGGTGCAACCACAACGGAGGGGTATCTGTTGAGAGGCCAGACAAACGTGTGGTTCCTGAAGAGGGGCAGCAGCCTTTTCAGTAGTTGCAGGGGCAACAGTCTGGATGATTGACTGATCTGGCCTTGCAACATTAACCAAAACGGCCTTGCTGTGCTGGTACTGCGAACGGCTGAAAGCAAGTGGAAAGTACAGCCGTAATTTTTCCCGAGGACATGCAGATTTACTGTATGATTAAATGATGATGGCATCCTCTTGGGTAAAATATTCCGGAGGTAAAATAGTCCCCCATTCGGATCTCCGGGCGGGGACTACTCAGGAGGATGTCGTTATCAGGAGAAAGAAAACTGGCGTTCTACGGATCGGAGCGTGGAATGTCAGACCCATTAATCGCGCAGGTAGGTTAGAAAATTTAAAAAGGGAAATGGATAGGTTAAAGTTAGATATAGTGGGAATTATTGAAGTTCGGTGGCAGGAGGAACAAGACTTCTGGTCAGGTGACTACAGGGTTATAAACACAAAATCAAATAGGGGTAATGCAGGAGTAGGTTTAATAATGTATAGGAAAATAGGAATGCGGGTAAGCTACTACAAACAGCATAGTGAACGCATTATTGTGGCCAAGATAGATTCGAAGCCCACACCTACTACAGTAGTACAAGTTTATATGCCAACTAGCTCTGCAGATGATGAAGAAATTGAAGAAATGTACGATGAAATAAAAGAAATTATTCAGATAGTGAAGGGAGACGAAAATTTAATAGTAATGGGTGACTGGAATTCGAGTGTAGGAAAAGGGAGAGAAGGAAACATAGTAGGTGAATATGGATTGGGGCTAAGAAATGAAAGAGGAAGCCGCCTAGTAGAATTTTGCACAGAGCACAACTCAATCATAGCTAACACTTGGTTTAAGAATCATGAAATAAGGTTGTATACGTGGAAGAACCCTGGAGATACTAAAAGGTATCAGATAGATTATATAATGTTAAGACAGAGATTTAGGAACCAGGTTTTAAGTTGTAAGACATTTCCAGGGGCAGATGTGGACTCTGACCACAATCTGTTGGTTATGACCTGTAGATTAAAACTGAAGAAACTGCAAAAATGTGGGAAATTAAGGAGATGGGACCCGGATAAACTGAAAGAACCAGAGGTTGTAAAGAGTTTCAGGGTGAGCATAAGGGAACAATTGACAGGAATAGGGGAAAGAAATACAGTAGAAGAAGAATGGGTAGCTCTGAGGGATGTAGTAGTGAAGGCAGCAGAGGATAAAGTAGGTACAAAGACGAGGGCTGCTAGAAATCCTTGGGTAACAGAAGAAATATTGAATTGAATTGATGAAAGGAGAAAATACAAAAATGCACTAAATGAAGCAGCCAAAAAGGAATACAAACGTCTCAAAAATGAGATCGACAGGAAGTGCAAAATGGCTAATCAGGGATGGCTAGAGGACAAATGTAAGGATGTAGAAGCTTATCTCACTAGGGGTAAGATAGATACTACCTACAGGAAAATGAAAGAGACCTTTGGAGAGAAGAGAACCACGTGTATGAATATCAAGAGCTCAGATGGCAGCCCAGTTCTAAGCAAAGAAGGGAAGGCAGAAAGGTGGAAGGAGTATATAGAAGGTTTATACAAGGGCGATGTACTTGAGGACAATATTATGGAAATGGAAGAGGATGTAGATGAAGACGAAATGGGAGATACGATACTGCGTGAAGAGTTTGACAGAGCACTGAAAGACCTGAGTCGAAACAAGGCCCCCGGAGTAGACAACATTCCATTAGAACTACTGACGGCCTTCGGACAACCAGTCCTGACAAAACTCTACCAGCTGGTGAGCAAGATGTATGAGACAGGCGAAATACCCTCAGACTTCAAGAAGAATATAATAATTCCAATCCCAAAGAAAGCAGGTGCTGACAGATGTGAAAATTACTGAACTATCAGTTTAATAAGCCACGGCTGCAAAATACTAACGCGAATTCTTTACAGACGAATGGAAAAACTGGTAGATGCAGACCTCAGGGAGAATCAGTTTGGATTCCGTCGAAATGTCGGAACACGTGAGGCAATACTGACCTTACGACTTATCTTAGAAGAAAGATTAAGAAAAGGCAAACCTACGTTTCTAGCATTTGTAGACTTAGAGAAAGCTTTTGACAATGTTGACTGGAATACTCTTTTTCAAATTCTAAAGGTGGCAGGGGTAAAATACAGGGAGCGAAAGGCTATTTATAATTTGTACAGAAACCAGATGGCAGTCATAAGAGTCGAGGGGCATGAAAGGGAAGCAGTGGTTGGGAAAGGAGTGAGACAGGGTTGTAGCCTCTCCCCGATGTTATTCAATCTGTATATTGAGCAAGCAGTAAAGGAAACTAAAGAAAAATTTGGAGTAGGTATTAAAATTCATGGAGACGAAGTAAAAACTTTGAGGTTCGCCGATGACATTGTAATTCTGTCAGAGACGGCAAAGGACTTGGAAGAGCAGTTGAACGGAATGGACAGTGTCTTGAAAGGAGGATATAAGATGAACATTAACAAAAGCAAAACGAGGATAATGGAATGTAGTCAAATTAAATCGGGTGATGCTGAGGGAATTAGATTAGGAAATGAGACGCTTAAAGTAGTAAAGGAGTTTTGCTATTTAGGAAGTAAAATAACTGATGATGGTCGAAGTAGAGAGAATATAAAATGCAGACTGGCAATGGCAAGGAAAGCGTTTCTGAAGAAGAGAAATTTGTCAACATCGAATATAGATTTATGTATCAGGAAGTCGTTTCTGAAAGTATTTGTTTGGAGTGTAGCCATGTATGGAAGTGAAACATGGACGATAACTAGTTTGGACAAGAAGAGAATAGAAGCTTTCGAAATGTGGTGCTACAGAAGAATACTGAAGATAAGGTGAATAGAGCACGTAACTAATGAGGAGGTATTGAATAGGATTGGGGAGAAGAGTAGTTTGTGGCACAACTTGACTAGAAGAAGGGATCCGTTGGTAGGACATGTTTTGAGGCATCAAGGGATCACAAATTTAGCATTGGAGGGCAGCGTGGGGGGTAAAAATCGTAGAGGGGGACCGAGAGATGAGTACACTAAGCAGATTCAGAGGGATGTAGGTTGCAGTATGTACTGGGAGATGAAGCAGCTTGCACAGGATGGAGTAGCATGGAGAGCTGCATCAAGCCAGTCTCAGGACTGAAGACAACAACAAACAACCTTATTATTATCATTCTTTATTAATTTACTTACCTTATTAACCATCCTATCCCTATCAATTGAGATATGGAAAAATACAAACGAAAATAATAACATCCGCTAGGATTCTCCGATTCCCAGCCAGTTAGTTACCTTAGCTTTTCCGCTATCGCCGCTGTCGGCGAAAAGCGTTTACCATGTGGGTACAGGAGCGACAATTGTAAAAGTTTCTTTCCTCGATTTTTGGAAAAGTTTGCGTTTGCGGACCCCATACCTGATGATGAAAAATGCTCTATTTACAATTATCTATCGATCGCTCTAATACTGAGTCCGTTGCTCGTCAAAACCTTTAGGGTTGATTTTCTCAAAATTGCGGGGGTGTTGACCCAAAATATCTTGGAGTATTTCATTTTAGGTTCTACACAAGCAACCTTCCAAATTTGAGCCGAATCGGTTGGCCGTGTATGAGGCCTTCCCCTTGTTAGCCAGGATCGGCGACTACCTGCCCGCGCCTATCATCCGTCCCATACATGTCCGTCCTGCACACACATAATTGTGGTGCAGTAGATACATTCTACTTTACCACACTCGTCTCTAAAATAACCCGTGTTCAAGACGGTGGAAATACGAGGGTCTCTAGAATTTACCCCGAAATTCTCGAGACACTACAATGCCTTCCAGAATGCTGGAAGTTAGCAAAGTATAATTATTAAATTGTCATTACTTCAACACCCCCATCAATTTAATACTTTCCTTAACTACCCGTAAAATTCACTATCCCCAGCTTTTGACATATTTTACCAAAAGCAACTAGGACTGGACATTTCAGTAAACTGCCATTTGTTCCTCGGAGCTAATGTATTGAACATTTAGATGGCCTCGCCCTGTATAAAGACCAACAGCCGTTCTATCACATTTCGTTGTCTCTGATGAACCCTCACCGTCGAGGACAACATACTGCGTACTATTATTCAAGAAGTTTTCGAGCCATTCACATTTCTGTGAACTTATTCGAAATGCTCGTAGTTTCTTTAACAATTTGCAATGGGGCACGATGTCAAATTCTTTCCGGAAATCTAGAAATATGGAATCTGCCTGTTGCCCATCATACATAGTTCTCAGTATGTCACGTGAGGAGAATGTGTACAGGGAGTCTGCAGCAATCAGAAGTTTGGGATATTGGTCTCTAATTTTACGGGTCCGTTTCTTTACCTCTCTATATACTGGAGTCATCTGCGCTTTTTTTCCAGTCGCTTGAAACTTTACGCTGGGCGAGGGATCTACGACAAATGCAGGTAAGGGACCAATGACGTATAACACTCCTTGTAAAATCCAAAACCTATAACAATATTAATATACAGAAGAAAACGCTGCGATCTTATGCACCATCCTAATAGCTTGCGATCTCAGAATTTGCGGCGTGAGGCACCGTCACACGTCGCGAGGGCCAGGGAGACCACTCTCCCTTGGAAAAAAGCACTTGCATTAACGTGCCTGTATACTAGACTTGCAGTCATTACGACACTCGCTTTCTAAGTGGCGCACACATTCCGCCAGTATCAGGGTTATCGCCTGCTAGTTAGACAGCCAGCTATACACGCCAGCTCCTATCTAGCTCCGCTCCACCTGTCCGTCAAAACAGTGCGCATATAGCCGCGCCAGTCTCTTTCACTCTGCGCGAGAAAATTTAACATTTCTTCTTTTAAAATATGTAAAATTAAATCAATACGTTTTTTCAGTTTACTGCAAATATTACTTTTTGAAGCACTGTAATCATTTTCTTTCTTTATCTACAAATAGTGGGGATAATATGAAAAATGTTCTCAAACATAATTTTGAATGTCGAGTGTTGAGTATATACGAAATTTGGAAGGCTTCCTAACACCAAACGCTGACTGGAAGTATCTTGTATGATGAGGGGCCCTGTAGTCTGCAGGTTGACAGAAACTGTTCCGTCAGTGGAGGCGGGCCTATTTGGTAAAACATCCACACCACGTCTCCGTGCGACTTATCGCCGGCCGCGGGTGGGTCTTGAACCTGTCCTGGAGAGTGGTGGCGTGTTTCAGCCTGAATTAATGGAGTGCTCTGTTAGTTCAGAGACAGGTCTCCGTGCCGGCGCTGACGCACGGCGTGGTAGGAGGTCCGCAAAACCTCAGGCGTGGTGGGGATGTTTTGGACTTTGCGAGGCAAATAAGGAATCAACTTTTGCATTAGTATGGCCAGTGTAGCGGGCTGTGTGTAGCCTTCTTATCTTGAGAATCTGCAACTCTATTGGAATTTTCGTAAGAATCTTTACATACTTCTGCAGAACTGATATTTTTCATGTTCATTAGTGAATGACGGCGCTGCTGTTATTACGCAGTTTAATCTTAGTGATTCAGCTCATATAATGTGAGTTACTTTTTCGTTGTTTAATGAAGCTGTTTAATTAAACAGTAATAAAGTACCCAATATCAATCTGGAAATATCCACCAGGCTGTGGCTAAGCCATGTCTCTACAAAATCCTTTCTTCCAGGAGAGCCAGTTCTGCAACGCTCGCAGAAGAGCTTCGGTGAAGTTAGGAAGGTAGGAGACGGGGTACTGGCACAATTGAAGCTGTGAGGACTGGTAGTGAGTCGTGCTTGGGTAGCTCAGACGGCAGAGAACGCCGTGAGACAAATATCCCGAGTTCGAGTCTCGGTCGAGCACACAGTTTTAATCTGCCAGGAAGCGCCAGTAATAAAGTAAACTTTCATTACATCAGATTGTTGCTGCTTACAAGTGATACTCCATAGTAATGGCCCATACGAAGGAATGAACACCGCAGCTGCAACAAATCCCAGCCACCAGGTTATTCGATGAAAGCTGCCTCGTTGTGGGATTGTGGTTCTGGCTCGGAACCTGGGTCATTTTCTTGCAGGTATCGCCAGTTTTTCTCATCCAGATCGCTGCCCGAGTCAGAATGTGTGGCATGAGACCAGCCATGCGTAGCGGTCCAGATATGAGATGCACACAGACGTATATCTCATTAAGGATATTATGAGTGCAGTTACCATCTTAGTTTGGTCGCGGTACGTGGTAGTGGCTGAGTGAAGTAGGCAAAATCCGCGAAATATGGAGCAATAAATACTCTTCGGTAATACTAAATAATATGCACTGAAGCGCCAAACAGACTGGTATAGGCATGCGTATTCAAATACAGGCTGAATACGGCGCTGCGTTGGCAACGGCAATATAAGAGAACAGGTGTCACGCTCAGTTGTTAGATCGGTTACTACTGCTACAATGACAGGTTATCAAGATTTAAGTGAGTTTGAACGTGATGTTATAGTAGGCGCACGAGCTATGGGACACAGCATCTCCAAAGTAGCGACGAAGTGAGGATGTAT
This sequence comes from Schistocerca gregaria, assembly GCF_023897955.1. Classification (NCBI taxonomy): domain Eukaryota; kingdom Metazoa; phylum Arthropoda; class Insecta; order Orthoptera; family Acrididae; genus Schistocerca; species Schistocerca gregaria. The sequence goes on from NW_026061727.1 coordinate 94,447, forward strand.
GTGTAGTGAACCGTGAATATCAGGAATCCGGTAAAATATCAAGTGTCCCACATCGCTGCGTCCGAATCATTTAACGAAACATCATCGATATGGGCTTTCGGAGCTGAAAGCCCACTCGTGTATCCTTGATGACTGCACGACACAAAGCTTTACGCCTGCACTAGGCCCTTCAACACCGATATTGGACTACTGGTGACTGGAAATATGTTGCCTGGTCGGACGAGTCTCGTACGAAAGAACAGACACCATTGCTGACCTGAGGCCGTCTAGAACGAAATTACGATTGTATTAATACCTTGAGCTGCTGACGGGCGTTGACGTTTAGCAACGGGGACTGGTGAAAATGTGTGCCCGACCGGGATAGAGCGTCCTTCATGTAAGCAGGAGATCCCGGGTTCGAGTCCCGGTCGGGGCACACATTTTCACCTGTGCTCGTTTATATATATCAAAGCCCATCAGCAGCTGAAGGTGTTAATGTAATTCTAACCTCAGACATTAGTCGAGCCATGCCACGTCGAGTTGCGGTACTTCCGTGTACTCACGGGGGCTTTACACGATGTTAGGGAGGTGTCCCAGTTTCTTTGGCTCTTCAGTATATATGACTTAAGAGCATTGCCATATATGTAAAAGTGTTTTGATTGTATCACTTATGATGCAATTTAGTGGTGATAGAGTCTTCAACGTGTTTCATCAGTACTGTGGTGGCCTGAGGTGAGTGATTGTGGTTGGCAGATACCTCAGTGTACTGTGGGATGTAGAACACTTAGTTCTCTCAGAAAAGGCTATATTCTCTATTACCTTTGAAGTTTACCGCATTACTTAATATACACGCTTATACAATCCTCTCCCTGTTGCATCCATACTGGCATTAACGTTGCGTTACGCGACATATTTAACAGCAGTAATACTCTCTTAAAATAATGCTATTTAAATGAAGCTCGAAATGCGAGGAAGCTGCCTTATGTCATTAGGCATGTACTTTTCATTGCATATATGTAATATATTGTTTTCATAATATTTTCTTACAGACTATATTTGCAGTTACTGACGGAAACGCGCAAAATCGTGAAAAGCATTATACATATGAAGAAAAAGCGAAATGCTTATGCGAGATCACTGTAGAGAATCGTTCGGTTACTCATTTGTTTGTTACGAGTGGTTTTACCTCGTAGTATATCTGGATTTTTTTTTCTTTGTGACTCTGTTGATTGTCGGCAAACTGCAATTAACGAAAACGCACTGGAACATTAAAAACTGATATATTTATTAAAGTTTGAATAATGAAACTGGGCAAGCATCGTATGGCGTCTGTCAAATGAAACAATAAACGCATTTTCATATGTACGGTAAAGTTCGTAAATCACAGAGTATGTAGCTTTTCCTAAGAGTATTTGTTGCTCAGTATTTCGCGAATTTCTGTTCGCCACACTTATCCACTGTCACGCACCAAGACAGAAGTCCCTTACTATCTTACTAACAGCGCGAGACCAAGCGATAGCTACGAACATAACAACGAGTCGGTGGCAGTCCGTCATGCAGGAAAGTAAGTAAGTAAAAGAAAGAAAAGAAAAGAAAAAAGAAACATTCCTACGGCCTACGCAGACCATTGTTTCCCAATCGCGGTAGATGGCGCTGTAATTGACAAATATCCACTGTGCCTGTTTTTGCATTTAAGACACAAATCATTTGATTCTAAGTTTCATTTACGATGTAAATGTAAACCTTTCTGTTCAAAAGGTACATACTGATCTTCAGAAATTGCTTGAGTGTGTTGTAAATTTGTACGGGGCAAATAAAAGACATTTCTAGCAAATAAGCTACTTGTATGGTAACGTAGTTTTCTGTTTCCTACGGGGTTGGCTGTGATAAGTGCCCAAACCACGTGAATGCTTCGCCGGGCGTTGTGGCCGAGCGGTTCTAGGCGCTTCATTCTGGAACCGCGCGATCGCTACTATCGCAGGTTCCAATCCTGAGTTCTGAGTTCTAGGGCACTGATGACCTCAGATGTTAACCCTCATAGTGCTCAGAGCCATTTGAACCATTTGAAGCTGAATGCTTCACTTCGGTCGCCTCCCTCGAACCCCGCCAACAGGGTGACCGATTTAGATGTGCGTTCCCGCCCAACCGCTGTAAATCTCACGCTGGCCGCTACGCGGAACATAAGCCACAACCACTCTAATATGTTAAAATGCCCAGAAGGTGATAATGACAGGCTCACCTGCCATGGATACTCAACGAAATCAAGCATTCCAATGGTGAGCGGCATGGGTGCTCAGCGATAGTAAGCATCCCGATGGGAACAAAATAGTATTACCTCAAAATCTTGTTACTGGATCACGTTAAACGTCGATTCTAAGCAGACACTGGAACCGGTAACCACGTTACACTCTACAGTCCAATTTGGAAGAGTCAAGTAGGTATCCCGCTGCTGTCCAGGACGCCTCCAGACGCACTTTCGCTCAGTTCGAAGCGGGACTCAAGAATGAAGACAGCTCTACCCCAGCCAATGAGATTCCAGGCCGAAGGCGTTTGTGGAAACCTCATGGACAGTGGTGGTATACCGCCATACGACCCGACAACCAGGAGTCATGCTCCGGGGTGCCATTACTTTTCACTGTAAGGCCTCTTTGGTTGTCAGCCGCGACACCCTTACAGCACTGCAATGGTACGTCCAAGACATTGCACGTGCTGTTTTTTTTTTTTTTTTTTTTGTTCTTCATGAGTAGCCATTCTGGTCTGACACTTCAGAAAGACAATGCCTGTCAGCACACGGCGAGAGTTTCTACTGCTTGTCTTCGTCCTTGCCAAACCATACCTCGGCCGGCAAGGTTGCCTGGTCTCTCTCCAACTGAGAACGTTCGGAGCATTATGGGCAGCACCTCATCTGCATGGATACTCTGCAAATTACATTGAAGTGCCTGGCAGAGGGATCATCGAACCACCTTCACAATCCTCTATTATTCCAAACTCGTAAACCTTGCGAAACAACGAACACCTATATCTTTTCGTACGAGCTCTGATTTACCTTATCGTGGTGATCGTTTCTCCCTATGTAGTCAGTGTCAACAATATATTTTCGCATTCGGAGTAGAAAGTTGGTGAATTTCATGACAAGATTCCGTCGGAACGAAAAACGGCTTTCTTTTAATGATGTCCAGCCCAAATCCTGTATCATTTCTGTGGCACTCTCTCCCATATTTCGCGATAATACAATACGTGCTGCCCTTCTTTGAACTTTTTCGATGTACTCAGTCAGTCGTATCTGGTAAGGAACCCACACCACGCAGCAGCATTCTAAAAGAGGACGGATAAACGTAGTGTAGTCAGTCTCGTTAGTAGATCTGTTACATTTTCTAAGTGTCCTACCAATAAAACGGAGTCTTTGGTTAGCCGTTCACACAACATTTTCTTTGTGTTCCTTCCAATTTTTGGTTGTTCGTAATTGTAATTCCTAGGCATTTAGTTGAATCTACGGCCTTCATATTTGACTGATTTATCGTGTAACCGAAGTTTAACGGATTCCTTTCAGCACTCAAATGGATGACCTCACGCTTTTCGTTATTTAGGGTCAATTGCCAATTTTCGCACTATACAGATATATTTTCTAAATCGTGTTGTAATTTGTTTTGCTCTTCTCACGACTTTACTAGTCGATAAACGACAGGGTCATCTGCAAACAATCTATGACAGCTACTCAGATTGTCTTCCAAATCGTTTATAAATATAAGGAACAGAAAAGGGCCTATAACACTACCTTTGGAACGCCAGAAGTCACTTCTGTTTTACTCGATGGTTTTCCATCGATTGCTACGAACTGTGACTTCTCTGACAGCGAATCACAAATCCAGTCACAAAACTGAGACGATGTTCCAAAGCACGCAATTTCACTAAAAGCCGCTCATGTGGTACAGTGTCAAAAGCCTTCTGGATATCCAGAAATACGGAATCGATTTGAAATCACTTGTCAATAGCAGTCAACACTTCACATGTTACATAAGAACGATCTTCACTAAATCCATGTTCACTGTGTGTCAATAGATCGTTTTCTTCGATGTAATTCATAATGTTATCGTACTACCTTTCTTGAATATTGGTGTGACCTGTGCAACTTTCCAGTCTTTGGGTACGGATCTTTCGTCGGGATTTCGCCGATCTAACGCGTCAGTTCGACAGAATTTTGGCACGATATACCTCAGGAGAACATCCAACAACTGTACTTAATAATGCCGAATCGAATAAATACCTGAATAAGCACCAGATGTGGATCAACGAGTTACTTACTTGCTCGATTTCTGAAGCACTTTCTGTTGGATAAATCATCCACATTGTTCTGTACATGTACTACACATTGACGGATTTTCGTCTCATTCGCGTTATTCTTTCATGGCCTATAGTTTTTATGTGTGTTATAACGTATATCCATACTCCCAGAATGACTAGGAAGATGCGTTATAAATATGGTGAAAATACTGTTTAATTATTTGCAGTATCCTTAATATGGGAAAACCAATAATAATTAGTCTACAACAGATTGCTGTTCAAAAAGGACTCTCATCTCTTTTTTGCAAAGCATTTGCAGAAGAGAACGCTTCTGCTCATATAGTGTGTTTACCTTTAATCAGTTTCAATAGATGGTTCAAATTGCTCTGAGCCCTATGGGACTTAACATCTGAAGTCATCAGTCCCCTAGACCTGGAACTACTTAAGCCTAACTAACCTAAGGACATCACACACATCCATGCCCGAGGCAGGATTCGAACCTGCGACCGTAGCAGCAGCGCATTCCCGGGCTGAAGCGCCTAGAACCGCTCGGCCACAGCGTCCGGCAAATTCCAATAGATCATCGAACATTGAGAACAGCTGAAATCTCTCAAATTGAATGAAGCTCCATGGCTCGGCCGATCCCTTAACACGGTGCATGGTATTTGCGGCAGTTCTGTTAACTATAATCCATCGTCCATCGCACGAACAAAAAGCCCTGCCCAGTAGTTGGAAGAAATCACAGATCGCACCCGTTTACAAGAAGGGCAGTACACGTGATCCTCAAAACTTCCGTCCGGTATCCTTGATATCGATTTGTTATAGAATCTTCGAATATATTCTAAATTAAAAAATAACGAGGTATCTCTGACAGAATGACCTCCCCATGGCAACCTGTATGATTTCCGAAAACAATGATCACGTGAAACCCAACTCGCTATTTTCTCAGATTACTGCTAAAAGTAATGGACGAAAGCAGATAAATGCAGTATTTTTCGATTTTCGAAAAGTATTTGATTCAGTACCACTGCTATACTATTGTCAAAAGTAAGGCACTATGAGGAATCAATGAAAATTTGCGTCAGTTGAGGATATTTGATAAGGAGAATGTAGCTTGTAATCTTGGATGAAGAGTCATCATTAAGTATCAAAGTAACTTAGATTGTGCCCCAGGGAAGTGTCTTGGAAGCCTTGCTGTTGATATTGTGCAGGGAAATGCTAAAGTCCGTATTATTTCAAAAGTCAATATTTCACGGAATAATGCAGGTAGAGATAGCCGCACGCGGTAGCCGAGTTGTCTTGGGCGCCTTGCCACGGTTCGCACGGCTCCCCTCGGAGGTTCGAGCCCTTCCTCGGGCACGGGTGTGTGTTTTGTCCGTAATGTAAGTCAGTTTATGTTAGGGACCGATGGTCTCAGCTGTTTGGTCCCACAGGAACTTACCACAAATTTCCCAAATTTAGGTTTTTACTGAAACTAAAGGAAGTGCAAATGACAAATAATCCTGAGTTAACAACGAGCATCAAAACCGTTATAGGGATTAGTGAACACAGGGTTGTCGTAGCGAGACTGTATATTGTAATCCCGAAATCCTCGAAAAACAAACAAAAAGTATACCTAATCAAAAATGCTGATAAAAATTCACTTGACGCCTTCCTGAGAGACTCATTCCAAATTAATAATATAAGTGTAGACCAGAAGTCGTTTGCATTCAAAAAATAGTATCGGCAGCAATTGAGAGATTTTATACGAAATAAACTAACAAACGGCGGAGCTGATCCTCCGTGGTACACAAAACGGGTTAGAACACTGTTGCAGAAACAACTAAACAAACATGCCAAATTTAAACAGACGCAAAATCCCTAAGATTGCGCTAAATTCCGGGCTTCTCTAAAGGATAGCCAGAGTTCAATGCGAGATGCCTATAACAGTTTCCACGACGAAACTTTGTCTCGAAACCTGGCAGACAAATCCAAGATATGCTGGTCGTATATGAAGTATGCTAGTGGCAATTTACAATCAATGTCTCCTCTGCGGTATAACACTGGAGATACTATCGAAGACAGAGCTACCGAAGTAGAGTTACTAAACGCAGCCTTCCGAAATGCCTTCACAAAAGAAGAAGTAGTAAATGTTCCAGAATTCGAATCGAGAACAGCTGCCAACGAGAGCAACGTAGAAGTAAATCCTTGGAGTAGTGAAGCAACTCAAATCACTTAGTAAAAGCAAGTCTTCTGCTCCAGACTGTATAAAAATTAGGTTCCTTTCCGAGTATGCTGATGCATTAGCTCCATGCTTAACAATCATATACAACCGTCCGCTCAACGTGAGATCTGTACCCCAATACTGGAAGGTTGCACAGGTCACACCAATATACAAGAAAGGTAGTAGGAGTAATCCACTAACTTGCAGGACCATATCGTTAACGTCGATATGCAGCAGGACTTTAGAACATATATTGTGTTCGAACATTACGAATTACCTCGAAGGAAACGGTCTATTGACAGGCAGTCAACATGGGTTTAGTAAAGATCGTTCCTGTGAAACACAACTAGCTCTTGTTGAGTGCTATTGACAAGGGATTTGAGATCGATTCCGTATTTCCGGAAGGCCTTTGACACTGTACTGCACAAGCGGCTCGTAGTGAAAATGCGTGATTATGGAATATCGTCTCAGTTTTGTGACTGGATTGGCCATTTCCTGTCACGGAGGTCACAATTCTTAGTAACTGACGGAACGTCATCGAGTAAAGCAGAAGTGATTTCCGGCGTTCCCCAAGGTAGTGCTATAGGCCCTTTTCTGTTCCTTATCCATATAAACGATTTGGGAGACAATCTGAGCAGCTGTCTTCGGTTGTTTGCAGATGACGCTTCCGTTTATCGACTAATAAAGCCATCAAAAGATCAAATTTAAATTACTCTGAGCACTATGGGACTCAACTGCTGCGGTCACTAGTCCCCTAGAACTTAGAACTACTTAAACCTAACTAACCTAAGGACATCACACACAGGATTAGAACCTGCGACAGTAGCAGTCGCACGGTTCCGGACTGCGCGCCTAGATCAAAAGATCAAAATAAACTGCAAAATGATTTAGAAAAGATATCTGATTGTGCGAAAAGTGGCAGCTGACCCTAAATAACGAAAAGTATGAGATCATCCACAAGAGTACTAAAAGGAACTCTTTAAACTTCGGTTACACGATAAATAGGTCTAATCGAAAAGCCGTAAATTCAACTATATATCTAGGTATTAGAATTACGAACAAGTTAAATTGGACAGAACACATAGAAAATGTTGTGGGAAAGGCTCACCAAAGGCTGCGTTTTATTTTCAGGACACTTAGTAGGTCGGTTATATTTTCTAAGGAGACTGCCTACACTACACTTGTCCGTCCTCTTTTAGAATACTGCTGGGCGGTATGGGATACCTACCAGATAGGACTGACGGAGTACATCGAAAAAGTTCAAAGAAAGGCAGCACATTTTGTTTTATCGCGAAATATGGGAGAGAGTGTCACCGAAATGATACCGGATGTGGGTTAGGCATCATTTAAAGCGTTTTTCGTAGTGACGGAATCTTCTCACGAAATTCCAATCACCAACTTTCTCCTCCGGGTGCGAAAATGTTTTGTTGACACCGAACTATATAGGGAGGCACGATCACCACCATAAAATAAGGGAAATCAGAGCTCGTACGGAAAGATACAGGTTTTCATTCTTTCCCCGCGCTATACGAAATTGGAATAATAGAGAATTGTGAAGGTGTTTCTATGAACCCTCTGCCAGGCACTTAAATGTAATTTGCAGAGTATCCATGTAGATGTAGATGTAGATGTACACCAACAGATGGCTCTTTATATGATACAAAAGCAATATTTAGCATAGCAATGGAGTTTTGAAGATGTTACTTATAACAAATGCTCAGTATGTCGGCCGTCATTCACCCACAGTGCCTGTAGTCAGGCGACAACGTTGTGATATGCTCTGTACAACACACCAGTAGGTATGGTGAAAAACTGCCGTCGAGTGTTGTCTTTTAGCATCGTTAATGCGGTCGGACGATCGCGGGTGACTTGAGACCTCAGCTAAGCCCACAGCCAATAATCACACGTACTGAGGTCTGGGGAGCCGGGAGTGGCTGCTCAGCTCGTGATCCTCACTAAATAATGTGCGCGAGACATCTTGCACACGTGTAGCAGTGCGGAGTGGGGCGCCGTCCTGGATAAAAGTCGTACCTTTCGGAGAGTGTTTATTAGCCAGACATGGGACGATGCGATTTAGTAACATCGCCCTACCTCGCACCCGCCACGCTGACAGTTTGCCAAGTTGCCCGTCTGTTGCCCTAGTTTTAATGTCTTTTTACATTTCAATAAAAGCCGATGCCATTTCAGGCATTTGTTTCACTTTTTACCACTCGACCGAAATTGTTGTGTGAATTAGGCTACAGGAAAGTTAAGGAGGTATTCGGGAAACAAAGAGAAGCAGCTGTACGAATATAAAGATCTCAGATGGAAAACCAGTCTTCAGCAAAGATGGGAAAGGTGGGAGGTCGAAGGAGTATGTAGAGGGTCTATACAAAGTGTGGGGCAGCTGGTTAACAGTAGTCATTGTAAATCACTCACGTTTTGTTGTTGTTGTTTTGGTCTTCAGTCCTGAGACTGGTTTGATGCAGCTCTCCATGCTACTCTATCCTGTGCAAGCTGCTTCATCTTCCAGCACCTACCCCAACCTACATCCTTCTGAATCTGCTTAGTGTAGTCATCTCTTGGTCTCCCTCTACGATTTTTACCCTCCACACTGCCCTCCAGTACTAAATTGGTGATTCCTTGATGCCTCAGAACATGTCCTACCAACCGATTCCTACTTCTAGTCAAGTTGTGCCACAAACTCCTCTTCTCCCCAATTCTATTCAATACATTCTCATTAGATATGTGATCCACCCAACTAATCTTCAGCATCTTTGTATAGCACCACATTGCGAAAGCTTCTATTCTCTTCTTGTCCAAACTATTTATCGTCCACGTACTCCATACAAATACTTCTAAATCTATACTCGGTTTTAACAAATTTCTCTTCTTCAGAAACGCTTTCCTTGCCATTCTCGGTCTACATTTTATATCCTCTCTACTTAGAACATCATCAGTTATTTTTTTCCCCAAATAGCAAAACTCCTTTACTACATTAAACGTCTCATTTCCTAATCCAATTCCCTCAGCATCACAGGCCTTAATTCGACTACATTCCATTATCCTCGTTTTGCTTTTGTTGATGTTCATCTTATATCCTCCTTTCAAGACACTGTCCATTCCGTTCAACTGCTCTTCCAAGTCCTTTGCTGTCTCTGAGGTTCGCGAATGACATTGTAACTCTGTCAAAGTTTTTATTTCTTCTCCATGAATTTTAATACCTACTCCGAATTTATATTTGGTTTTCTTTACTACTTGCTCAATATACAGATTCAACAGCATCGGGGAGAGGCTACAATCCCGTCTCAATCCCTTTCCAACCACTGCTTCTCTTCCGTGCCCCTTGACTCTTATAACTGCCATCTGGTTTCTGTTAAAATTGAAAATAGACTTTCGCTCCCTGTATTTTACCCCTGCCACCTTCAGAATTTGAAAGAGAGTATTCCAGTCAACACTGTCAAAAGCTTTCTCTAAGTCTACAAATGCTAGGAATGTAGGTTTGCCTTTCCTTAATCTTTCTTCTAAGATAAGCCGTAGGGTCAGTATTGCCTCACGTGTTACAGCATTTCTACGGAATCCAAACTGATCTTTCTTGAGTTCGGCTTCTACCAGTTTTTCCATTCTTCTGTTAAGAATTCGTGCTAGTATTTTACAGCCGTGACTTATTAAACTGATAGTTCGGTAATTTTCACATCTGTCAACACTTGCTTCCTTTGGAATTGGAATTATTATATTCTTCTTGAAGTATGAGGGTATTTCGCCTGTCTCATATATCTTACTGACCAGATGGTAGAGTTTTGTCAGGACTGGCTCTCCCAAGGCTGTCAGTAGTTCTAATGGAATGTTGTCCACTCTCGGGTCTTTGTTTCGACTCAGGTCTTTCAGTGCTCTTTCAAACTCTTCATGCAGTATCATATCTCCCATTTCACCTTCATCTACATCCTCTTTCATTTCCATAACATTGTCCTCAATTACATTGCCCTTGTATAGACCCTCTATATACTCCTTCCACCTTTCTGCTTTCCCTTCTTTGCTTAGAACTGGGTTTCCATCTGAGCTCTTGATATCCATGTAAGTGGTTCTCCTTTCTCCTTTCTTCCTGTAGGCAGTATCTATCTTACCCCTAGTGAGATGAGCCCTCTACATTCTTACATTTGTCGTCTAGCCATCCCTGGTTAGCCATTTTGCACTTCCTGCCGATCTCATTTTTGAGACGTTTCTATTCCTTTTTGCCCGCTTCATTTACTGCATTTTTATATTTTCTCCTTTCATCAATTAAATTCAATATTTCTTCTGTTACCCAAAGATTTCTAGCATCTCTCGTCTTTTTATCTACCTGATCCTCTGCTGCCTTGACTTCTTCATCCCTCAGAGCTACCCATTCTTCTTCTGCTGTATTTCTTTTCCCCCATTCTTGTCAATTGTGCCCCTATGCTCTCCCTAAAACTCTGTACAATCTCTGGTTTAGTCAGTTTATCCACGGTCCCATCTCCTTAAATTCTCCCCTTTTCGCAGTTTCTTCAGTTTTAATCTGCAATTCATAACCAATAGATTGTGGTCAGAGTCCACATCTACCCCTGAAAATGCCTTACAATTTGTCGGCCTGAGTGGCCGAGCGGTTCTAGGTGCTACAGTCTGGAACCGCGCGACCGCTACTGTCGCAGTTTCGAATCCTGGCTCGGGCATGGATGTGTGTGATGTCCTTAGGTTAGTTAGGTTTATTTATTTCCGATTTCTAGGGGACTGATGACCTCAGATTTTAAGTCCCACTGTGCTCAGAGCCATTTGAACCTTATTTTTTGTCATTAAAATTTAAAACCTGGTTCCTAAATCTCTGTCTTACCATTATATAATCTATCTGATACCTTCTAGTATCTCTAAGCTTCTTCCATGTATACAATCTTCTTTCATGATTCTTGAACCAAGTTATATTCCCTCATAGGGGGAAATATTTGAAATATTAGAATTATTAGAATTATTTAGAATTTTTGTAAATATTTCTCGCCGTCGTTTACGAGAGCCTGGAAAATTTTGATGGTGACAATGTAGTTCGGAATATTTAAACAATTGTGGCGCTTTTTTATCCCAATTGTGCAAGGAATTCCATCAACATAACTCACCAAGCGTTATTACACTGTTGAAAATCCTTTTCATCAACCTCATAGCACTGTGCGACCACACCTCCAACCACTTCGCGAGGCTGGCCATTTCGCCTATTTCTTCATGCGGAGGCTGCACTACTCCCACTCAGGTCCATGACTGGCTACTGGCAGAGCGGAAGTTGCACTAATCCCTAAACAAAAGCTTCAGCTGGTGGCAAAGTTTCGATATTTGATACCTGAGAAATTCCTGTTGAAGCACATGCTCTCTCTCTCTCTCTCTCTCTCTCTCTCTCTCTCAAGCAGTCACGTCATGTAGTGTGCCACTGCCAGGACTGTACGCACCGTTGGTCATTGTTGGTTTAAACCACAAACAAAGCAGCATTTACCTGGTAAACCCCAGGTGTGGATGTCTTGGAAATATTCCCGCACTCTATCAGACTGATTGAGTAATTAATTACATCGGTACCCTTTTTGTGGACAGTTTTTCCTTGCTTCCTATTGGTGGATAATAGAACTGGAATATTTGATGGGATGTTATCCTACAACCTCCCAGCCGGCCGGAGTGACCGAGCGTTTCTAGGCGCTTCAGTCTGGAACCGCGCGACTGCTACGGCCGCAGGTTCGAATCCTGCCTCGAGCATGGATGTGTGTGATGTCCTTAGGTTAGTTAGGTTTAAGTAGTTCTAAGTTCTAGGGGACTGATGTCCTGAGCTGTTAAGTCCCATAGTGCTCACAGCCATTTTTACAACCTCCCAGTATGCAAACCCTACTGTTATTTTTTTCACTTGCCTCCTATCGGTCGATACTAGTACAGTTACGTCATTTGGTAGAAAGTCCATTAAGTTGAAGGTAACTGAAAATTTCGAAGTTCAGTTCAGTTGCACGCTATGTCTATAAACAATCTGTGGAGGGTTTGTACTGGTGCTACAATGAGATGGAGATGGAGGAGAATGAGCAGGAAGGGTCTACTGCCTGATATGATAGAGACAACAGCAAATACCACTGAAAGACAGATCACTGTGACGTATTGAGAAGCACTAAACCTGACACACTTAAACCACCTCCTGATCGTCCACACACAGCGCACCTGTCCCCTAGTAAACCGCCATTGCCAACGCTCAGAGGCCAGAGAAAACTGTAGCAGCCATGGATGTGCGTGTATACCAGAATGCACCATCCAAGCCATGCGCGGAGTCCAGGGATAATTGAGTTGTAGGACTTCGTATTTCATCAATGCGTTCAGGACCAACACTTGGCAGTGATCAATACTGAATTGCTCAATTGGCCATGGAGAATACATGCAACACACGCGATCGAAAAGACAGCTCAACTCGTACTGAGTATCAGTTCGCTATTCAGCTATCCAGAGGGCATAATCGCCGGGAGTTGTCCTGCAGCTGTGCGCAAAAAACGACTAGTCCGCTGGCCTGAACTTTTCTTTGTCTCTACCACTCGCAAGAGCTTTTAGCCAGCAAACCCATTTGTTCTGGCCACAGTCTACCTCTGCCACGTGCTCCTCATGACGAACTTTGTCGTCCTAGGAAACCAGCGACGTATTTATCACTGTAATTACAATCACATAGTTCGATTGCAGCCCCAACCTGATAACATTAAACAGAGATCGAAGTAACAGAAACACCTCCTCCTGAGGACTGTGGCTCTGGAAATATCAATAACCCTCTTATGACTGGGCACCTCCTTATGGCTATCGATGCCTTGAAACTGCAGTCCCCCATGTCAAACCCATATCTCCCTTATGACTGGACACAGCCGTTTTCTTTGTACATGTTGAAACAATAACCACAGTCACTTCACACCCCCAAAACTAGCTTTATAAGCCTGCCATTCACACCGCCTACTAAGTACAATACTTCGCCAGTAACTGAATGCTGGTGGCTCCAAGCAATATTCAGTGGAAAACCGCGATGGATCGACATGCCTCATTTGTTTACCTTGCATGTGTGTCTTAGGAAGAGAGGCATAATCGTCTTATGAGCTACCAGATATTAAAAACACGATCGCAAAGACCGTGTTATTGTAACCCCGCATAAAAATCGGTCTTCGTTCTACAGACACCCAAGTATCAACAACGATATCCATGCTGAAAAGTATACCTTCCTTATAAATCGAGGTATGCTAGTGCTTCTGAATAAAGTAGTCTTCCGCACAAATACCAAGATATTGAACGTGGATAGTGATTGCGGTTTCTGTATTAACAGACCGAAAGTGTAGGTGCACATTGCTAGCGATGTAAGCCCGTAATAAAGTCAACACTATCACCGAATTTAGAAAGCGATGCAGCTAAGAAACATGGTACTAGTCCAATATTTGCAACTGCTTCTTGCAGCTGCTACGTATTTGTCACACTGACAAACAGTATTTGTAGCGTCTTCTATATCGATAGTATGTAGACAGTGTAACAGAGGTTCTGCGATATATCCACGTGGCTATAGGGGAGGTTGATGGTTGATTGAGAATGATCACATACAGTGGATGGTATGTTATATGAGCAATCACTTAAAAATGCATCACTAGATGGACGTCATAAAATATGTATAAAATCCCATGACTTCTCAGGTCTTTAGTGTCAAGCTTTCAGCCAGAAATGCTGTCTGGAATTTAGTACCATTCAGCCACATATTTTGGGTGCATCCTATCGCGTTGTCTTAATGATTACAGCGTCCAGTCCCGGTAGCTGAGTGGTCAGCTCGACAGAATGTCAATCCTAAGCGACCGGGTTCGATTCCCAGCTGGACTGGAGATTTTTTCCGCTCAGGGACTGGATGTTGTGTTGTTCTAACCATCATCATTTCATCCCCCATCGACGCGCAACTCGTCGAAGTGGCGTCAAACCGAAAATGTCGTCCTAACCGCCGTCTGCTTCACGTCTGCTGTGCAGCGAGCTACGTTATTTAAGTATTAACTGTATTTTTCTTACTTGTCACTTCTTTTACCGTGTGTTTTTGCTTTTAGGAAGCTTTAATTGTCGACTGCTATTAATAGTGTTCCATAGATTTCGTGTTAGTTTTGAATACAGTCAGAGAGAGTCCCTTTAGTGAGCCATAGTGCCAGTAGTGCTAGTGTTTGTTTTCAATACAGTCCAGAGACGGGTAGTGCTATTTTCATTGTTTTCTACAAGAAGTGGCTAGCAATCACAGTTTAGTCAATAATCAGCCGCCTTTAGTGAATTAGCAGTAGTTAAAAGTTGATTAAGTCTCTTCAGTAAATTAATTCCTTAGGATGGATAGGATATGTGACTGCTGTGTACGGACGCACGAGGAGCTGGCCACTCTTCGCGAACAGCTGAGCGTGTTGATGGCCGCGGTCATCCGTCTTCAGGCTGCTACCTCGGAGTGTAGCGGCAGCGGGGAGTCTGGAGCGTCGCAAGGTACACCCCAGGTGTTACATGCTTCACCCACTGTCCCTGCTGTCAAGATATCTTCTCGGGTACCGGGCGCGGTTGGGCCACCCTCTCCGCAAGGGGAGTGGCGGGTTCAGTGGCGTTCGCGGCGCACGAGGCGGAGGGTCAATGTGGAGGCTGGCCGTGTGGCATCACCCGCTCTGTCTGTGAGTAGACATGTGGCTGCTCCTTCAGCAAGGTCCGAGCAGGCACACGGGGGGAGGGGTTTATTAGTTATTGGGAGCTCCAACGTTAGGGGGATGATGGAGCCCCTTAGGAAAATAGCGGAAAGGTCGGGGAAGAAGGCCAGTGTTCACTCTGTCTGCTTGCCGGGGGGTCTCATCCGAGATGTGAAGGAGGCCCTACCGGCGGCGATAGAGAGCGCTGGGTGCACCTGACTGCAAATTGTTGCTCATGTCGGCACGAATGACTCCTGCCGTCTGGGTTGAGAGGTCATCCTCAGTTCGTACAGGCGGTTGGCGGAATTGGTGAAGGCGGAAAGCCTCGCTCGCGGGGTGGAATCTGAGCTAACTATTTGTAGTATCGTTCCCAGAACCGATCGCGGTCCTCTGGTTTGGAGCCGAGAGGAAGGCTTAAACCAGAGGCTCAGACGATTCTGCGGAGAGCTGGGGTGCAAATTTCTTGACCTCCGCTATCGGATGCAGAAATGTAGGGTCCCCCTGAATAGGTCAGGCGTGCACTACAGGCCGGATGCGGCTACAAGGGTAGCGGAGTACGTGTGGAGTGCACATGGGGGTTTTTAGGTTAGAGAATTCCCTCCCTAGGCCCGACAAGACGCCTCCTGAGACGCGGCAAGGTAGGAGTAGGCAAAATGCAACAGGGAATAACAATATTAATGTGCTAATAGTAAACTGCAAGAGCGTCTATAGAAAGGTCCCAGAACTGCTCTCATTAATAAACGGTCACAGCGCCCATATAGTACTAGGGACAGAAAGTTGGCTGAAACCAGACGTAAACAGTAATGAAATCCTAAACTCAGATTGGAATGTATACCGCAGAGACAGGCTGGACAGTGAACGGGGAGGCGTGTTTATAGCGATAAGAAGTGCAATAGTATCGAAGGAAATTGACGGAGATCCGAATTGTCAAATGATTTGGGTGAGGGTCAAGGATAGAGCAGGCTCAGACATCGTAATTGGATGTCTCTATAGGACCCCGGGCTCAGCACATGAAGAATAATTTGGAAAACATTTCGAGTACATTTCCCCACCATGTTAGAGTTCTGGGTGGAGATTTTAATTTGCCGGATACAGACTGGGTGACTCAAACGTTCATAACGGGTGGCAGGGACAAGGAATCCAGTGAAATTTTTTTAAGTGCTTTATCTGAAAACTACCTTGAGCAGTTAAACAGAGAACCGACTCGTGGCGATAACATATTAGACCTTCTGGTGACAAACAGACCCGAACTATTTGAATCAGTTAATGCAGAACAGGGAATCAGCGATCATAAAGCGGTTACTGCATCGATGATTTCAGCCGTAAATAGAAATATTAAAAAAGGTAGGAAGATTTTTCTGTTTAGCAAAAGTGACGAAACGCAGATTACAAAGTACCTGATGGCTCAACATAAAAGTTTTGTCTCAAATACAGATAGTGTTGAGAATCAGTGGACAAAGTTCAAAACCATCGTACACTATGCGTTAGATGAGTATGTGCCAAGCAAGATCGTAAGCGATGGAAAAGAGCCATCGTGGTACAACAACCGAGTTAGAAAACTGCTGCGGAAGCAAAGGGAACTTCACAGCAAACATAAACATAGCCAAAGCCTTCCAGACAAACAAAAATTACGCGAAGCGAAAGGTAGTGTGAGGAGGGCTATGCGAGAGGCGTTCAATGAATTCGAAAGTAAAGTTCTATGTACTGACTTGGCAGAAATCCTAAGAAATGTTGGTCCTATGTCAAAGCGGTAGGTGGATCAAAACAAAATGTCCACACTGTGATCAAAATGGTACTGAAACAGAGGATGACAGACTAAAGGCCGAAATACTAAATGTCTTCTTCCAAAGCTGTTTCACAGAGGAAGACTGCACTGTACTTCCTTCTCTAGATTGTCGCACAGTTGACAAAATGGTAGATATCGAAATAGACGACAGAGGGACAGAGAAACAATTAAAATTGCTCAAAAGGGGAAAGGCCGCTGGACCTGATGGGATACCAGTTTGATTTTACACAGAGTACGCGAAGGAACTTGCCCCCCTTCTTGCAGCAGTGTACCGTAGGTCTCTAGAAGAGCGAAGCGTTCCAAAGGATTGGAAAAGGGCACAGGTCCTCCCCGTTTTCAAGAAGGGACATCGAACAGATGTGCAGAACTATAGACCTATATCTCTAACGTCGATCAGTTGTAGAATATTGGAACACGTATTATGTTCGAGTACAATGTATTTTCTGGAGACTAGAAATCTACTCTGTGGGAATCAGCATAGGTTTCGAAAAAGACGGTCGTTTGAAACCCAGCTCGCGCTATTCGTCCACGAGACTCAGAGGGCAACAGACACTGGTTCACAGGTAGATGCCCTGTTTCTTGACTTCCGCAAGGCGTTTGACACAGTTCCCCACAGTCGTTTAACGAACAAAGTAAGAGCATACGGACTATCAGACCAATTGTGTGATTCGATTGAGGAGTTCCTAGATAACAGAACGCAACATGTCATTCTCAATGGAGAGAAGTCTTCCGAAGTAAGAGTGATTTCAGGTGTGCCGCTGGGGAGTGTCATAGGACCGTTGCTTTTCACAATAAATGACCTGGTGGATGACATCGGAAGTTCACTGAGGCTTTTTGCAGGTGATACTGTGGTGTATCGAGAGGTTGCAACAATGGAAAATTGTACTGAAATGCAGGAGGATCTGCAGCGAATTGACGCATGGTGCAAGGAATGGCAATTGAATCTCAATGTAGACAAGTGTAATGTGCTGCGAATACATAGAAAGATAGATCCCTTATTTATCTACAAAATAGGTCAGCAACTGGAAGCAGTTAATTGCATAAATTATCTGGGAGTACGCATTAGGAGTGATTTAAAATGGAATGATCATATAAAGTTGATCGTCTGTAAAGCAGATGCCAGACCGAGATACGTTGGAAGAATCCCAAGGAAATGCAATCCGAAAAAAAAGGAAGTGGGCTGCAGTACGCTTGTTCGCCCACTGCTTGAATACTGCTCAGCAGTGTGGGATCCGCACCAGATAGGTTTGATAGAAGAGACAGAGAAGATCCAACGGAGAGCAGCGCGCTTCGTTACAGGATCATTTAGTAATCGCGAAAGCGTTACGGGATGAAAGATAAACTCCAGTGGAAGACTCTGCAGGAGAGACGCTCAGTAGCTCGGTACGGGCTTTTGTTAAAGTTTCGAGAACATACCTTCACCGAAGTGTCAAGCAGTATATTGCTCCCTCCTACGTATATCTCGCGAAGAGACCATGAGGATAAAATCAGAGAGATTAGAACCCCCACAGAAGCATACCGACAATGCATCTTTCTACGAACAATACGAGACTGGAATAGAAGGGAGAACCGATAGAGGTACTCAGGGTACCCACCTCCACACACCGTCAGGTGGCTTGCGGAGTATGAATGTAGATGTAGAAAGACTTGCACCCGGCGAACACTCTACCCGACGGGAGGCCACAGTGACACGAGATTCACATTTTCATGATTACAGCCACTGGTAGATTATATTCACGGCACTCTCCTATCTCAAAACTAGTTACCTCTTTCGATCCTGTCTGCTAAGGACCCTGTACGGCAAAACTCCATCGTGATGTTAATCAGTCCCTCTGCACCTTGTAACTCTCCCTCGGTCTCTGCCACGATCTCACTGCAGCCTTGTCCATGTGGTCATCACAGTTTGAGTCGTAACTGAGCCGAAGTTGGAGAAACAAACACGGAGAACTGAGTTAATGCAACGGGACCATCTTTTTACCGTGTGGTGGAAATGGGAACATTTTGTCGTAGCTCTGCTAACCGGGTGCAATGTGTAAAGCCAGTGCCAAACAAAGCTTTCTCCTGCGACACAAGCTAGTAGGAAAGACAGTACCAGCAGTTACAGTAGTGTTTATGAGGAAAGTTAGGTAGACTCCTCATAATATGTCAACTAGAAGATGGACAATGATTTTGCTACAGCTTTGAGGGATGTTTTCAAACTACAAATGGTTCAAATGTCTCTGAGCACTATGTGACTTAACTTCTGAGCTCATCAGTCGCCTAGAACTTAGGTTAGTTAGGTTTAATTAGTTCTAAGGACATCACACAAACATCCATGCCCGAGACAGGATTCTAACTTGCGACCGTAGCGGTCTCTCGGCTCCAGACTGTAGCGCCTAGAACCGCACGGCCACTCCGGCCGCCAGCGGCGGACTTAGCGCACAGCATCCCTCAGGGTGCATTTCTATCTGTCACGAAAACATTATCTCTATCTTCGTTATTTTGTACCATCCAATAGAAAGAAACTATGAGCTATAAAAACTTCACTCTCACCCAATAGAGAATTTGATAAGGTGTTACTGTGTTCCTCTCTTCCGATATGTCAAAAACAAGTACCGTCTGTGTGCTATGTGGTGATCCTACTGAAAATATACAGGTACTGCTTGACTGGAGCAGGTAACCAGTGATCGAAGTCGCTTCAGGACCTGCACTGTAGGACCACCATATCCCACAGACTATCAATTAAAATAGAGTGTCATTGGGCCTTTGTTTGATATGTTGCTTTCCGCTGTAACACATCGAAGTAGTATATGTCTGCAGCTTTGTACACCGCCATACTTGTTTTTTTTGTCCACCATGACTTCAAGGTCTCTGTCAGGTGTTAAACCGACATAAACACATTTCGATCCATTGGCTCTCACAGAATGCTGGACATTGCATGGAGTAAACTATGATGCTGTTCTCACAGCACACAGGATGGTTGAAATAAGAGAGAGGCGGTGTTTCTTACTGACAAAAATGTGGGAAACATCACAACATGTGGAAACTGGAAGAGTTTGCGGCATTGTGGAGCGTTTCCAAACAGCTATACACAGGTGATGACCTGTACATTTAATCTCATCTTCAATAGTGATGGGGGTAGCAGACGTCTTGGTGTTCCATTATGATTGAAACAGATATCACGTACATAGCTGCAATATAAGGAATCAGTGCTGGTCATCCCTGGAACGTGTTGCTCTCATAAAGACTCTCTCCCTCTCAAACAGGTGGAGTCGGTCAATCATTATGTGGTAATCAACCATGTACCAGTAGATGGAAAAGATGCCACCGATGCACTGTAATAAGCACCACAGTTGATGGTGCTATCAATTTCAGCAATATTATCAGTTTTCCATAATATCAACGCGGACCAGTGACATGGTGGCATGTTTCCCAGGTTCTACATCATCACTAAACTGCCCCCCTCTACTTTGCGAGTACCATTGCGAATGTAGATAGATGACTGGTGCATATGTACAAAAATTATCGATGAATGGATGTACTGCACAAAGTAGACCAGACAGCATCTCTACTTATGAAGTTAGGTTATCTACATATTTCTAGCAGTTTGATCATACTGCGTAATTAGTATTACGATTGCCCATCTTTCCCTGCGTGGATGTGGGTCACAGACTATTCTTGCATTGATTAGATAAAGTTGGATATTGAAAGGTCTCCTTGCACTGCCTTTGACCAACCCTCCCTAAAAACTGTCTCCTATTTCATTTTCAACTGACTAGAAGTAGGAGGTTATTATACCCATTAAACCCCAGGTCTCGTGAAGGAACAGAGAGAGCTGAATCCGTAACAGGTGTTCAGGGAGACTATTCCACACCAATCGTACTCACAGCGCATCTCCAGATGCAGACATGTGGAAGAGGTTAGCACCACTTATCGGTGTATGGTAGATATGAAAGTGTTGTGATGATATAACAGATGATCGTAAAGAAGAAATTTGTGCATGATTGAGCTCCAGACGAATGTAGTTTAGAACTGGTAGCACAGTAGATTCATATAAAATATTCCAAATTATTGGTCCTGTGTTTTGCGCCCATACAAGTAAGGTATCAGAAAGAGAGAAATGATCGTGGAACATAAACACATTCCAAGGGCTACATGGTCCTGCATTAAACACGCTATAATGCTAGAGCTGTGCTGCTTGTGACTTCTGAGTCGTGTGGAATACAACGCTGTTAATATTCCAGTGTAATAAAGCGCATGATATACATTCTTCCTGTGACTTTCTTTATGGTGAACTAGGGTGACGCACTGTAAGGTGATAAAACTACTACCTATCACGCCAAAGAAGGCATTAATTCTTAGTAAGACAAACACTCCAACTTTGTAAACACCTGGTGTCATACACCTCTGTAAAAGTATGAAGGCCAATTACAGTTCAGAAATTGTGATCTTTTCACAACAGTCCCATAAAATGGTCGTCAGCAGGCAAAAATGCATACGAAGGAACAGCGACAGCTTACAAGGAAATAAGCACTACAGGCAGTGCCAGAGAATGTGTAACAGTCCTACAGTTTACCATAGCCCCTTGTAACCTTCCTCTTGCACACAGATGTCATGGTTCGATTATAGGTTGTATTGCTCATGTGCACGATAATATTGCCATCTCCGCTATTAAGGTGTCTTTATGTAGCGCCATTCTACCACCCTCCTCCAGAATATGCAGTCCTATTGATTTCGCTAGCTTCATATCTCATGGCATTCTTCTCTAATTTTGTATATTTAACTAGTTTTTCGTGATTTTACATATTTTATCGCATTTCCCTCAATTTCAACGTATTTCACATCAGTATCTCGTGATGAAATCGGTAAAATTCGAGAAAAACCTCGTATAATGCGTTATTCAATTTTTCGTCAAAGTTTCCCATAGGTGTGGTCGTAGTGCTGACATCCCATGTACTGTCTGATATACTACAAGAATATTGCGTTTATTGTACACCAAACTAATAAAAATCCCAAGACTTGCCCTTTCCCTTATGGTCCACATGCATGAATTTTGGATAGGCCGATCATTAAAAATATAGTAGCAGTCGATTAGTACCTGTATGAGACTCCACTACATCCATCATCTGCGCCAGCCGTTGAAAAACAATTCCGTGTGCTGATATGATCCATGAGAGAGGCTGTCTGCAGACTCATGTAGTGCAGCTCCCGTGGCTTTAGATATTGACTTGTGTTGTGCAACAAATCGCCTCCTTTGCTTTTTCTAATGTTTAGAATTAGCATTCAGTGTAATAGATAGTCTGAACACAAATCAAATGTGCTAATCAGACCCCTGCTGCAAGTATCGAGTCTCAACATCTGCATCTCTTGTAGATGCCCTGTGACACCGTTTGACGCTGATCCAAATCATCAACCTCCCTTCACTGGATATTTGTCTGCCGGCATTTACTTCTCACCATTCAGAACTTGTAGACTGACCTTAAACCCCTGTCTTCCCTCCATCCTCTGTTAGGACACCACAATATTTAAATTCGTGCTGCTAAAGATCATACCTATTTCGATATAACTTATATTACCAATATTTGTGCAAGACATTTCCAGGGGCAGATTTGGACTCTGGCCACAATCTATTGGTTATGAAATGAAGATCAAAGCTGAAGAAATTGCAAAAAGGAGGGAATTGAAGGACATGAGACCTGGATAAACTGAAAGAACCAGAGGTTGTACAGAGTTTCAGGGAGAGCATAACAGAACAATTGACAGGAATGGGGGAATGTAATACAGTAGAAGAAGAATGGGTAGCTTTGAGGGATGAAATAGTCAAGGCACCAGAGGATCAAGTAGGTAAAAACACGAGGGCTAGTAGAAATCCTTGGGTAACAGAAGAAATACTCAATTTAACTGATGAAAGGAGAAAAATATAAAAATGCAATAAATGAAGCAGGCAAAAAGGAATACAAACGTCTCAAAAATGAGATCGACAGCAAGTGGAAAATGACTAAGCAGGGATGGCTAGACTATAAATGTAAGGATATAGAGGCTTATCTCACTAGGGGTATGATAGATACTGCCTACAGGAAGATTAAAGAGACCTTTGGAGAAAGGAGAACCAATTGCATGGATATCAAGAGCTCAGATGGAAACCCAGTTCTAAGCATAGAAGGGAAAGCAGAAAGGTGGAAGGAGTATATAGAGGGTCTATACAAGGACAATGTACTTGAGGATAATATTATCGAAATGGAAGAAGATGTAGGAGAAGGTGAAATAGGAGATATGATACTGCATGTAGAGCTTGACAGAGCACTGAAAGACCTGAGTCGAAACAAGGCCCCGGGAGTAGACAAGATTCCATTAGAACTACTGACAGCCTTGGGAGAGTCAGTTCTGACAAAATTCTACCATTTGGTATGAGACAGGCGAAATACCCTCATACTTCAAGAAGAATATAATAATTCCAATCACAAAGAAAGCAGGTGTGGACAAATGTGAAAATTACCTATCAGTTTAATAAGTCACAGCGGTAAAATACTAACGCGCATTCTTTACAGACGAATGGATAAAACTTATAGAAGCCGACCTCGGGGAAGATCACCTTGGATTCCATAGTAATGTTGGAACACGTGAGGCAATACCTACCCTACGACGTATCTTAGAAGAAAGATTAAGGAAAGGCAAATCTACGATTCTAGCATTTGTAGACTTAGAGAAAGCTTTTGACAATGTTGGTTGTAATACTCTCTTTCAAAATCTGAAGGTGGCAGGGGTAAAATACAGGGAGCGAAAGGCTATTTATAATCTGTACAGAAATCAGATGGCAGTTATAAGAGTCGGGGGGTATGAAAGGGATGCAGTGGTTGGGAAGGGAGTGAGACAAGGTTGTAGCCTGTCCCCGTTGTTATTCAATCTATATATTGAGCAAGCAATGAAGGAAACAAAAGAAAAGTTCGGAGTAGGTATTAAAATCCATGGAGAAGAAATAAAAACTCTGACAGAATTACAATGTCATCGGCGAACGTCAGAGACAGCAAAGGACTTGGAAGAGCAGTTGAACGGAATGGACAGTGTCTTGAAAGGAGGATATAAGATGAACATCAACAAAAGCAAAACGAGGGTGATGCTGAGGGATTTCGATTAGGAAATGAGACACTTAAAGTTGTAAAGGAGTTTTGCTATTTGAAGAGCAAAATAACTGATGATGGCCGAAGTACAGAGGATATAAAATATAGAATGGGAATGGCAAGGAAAGCGTTGGTGAAGAAGAAAATTTTGTAAACATCGAGTATAGATTTAAATGTCAGGAAGTGGTTTCTGAAAATATTTGTATTGGAGTGTAGCCATGTATGGAAGTGAAACATGGACGATAAATAGCTTAGACAAGAAGAGAATAGACACTTCCGAAATGTGGTTCTACAGAAGAGTGCTGAAGATTAGATGGGTAGATCACATACTTAATGAGGAGGTATTGAATAGAATTGGTGAGAAGAGGAGCTTGTGGCACAACTTGACTAGAAGAAGGGATCGGTTGGTAGGACATGTTCTGAGACACCGAGGGATCACCAATTTAGTATCGGAGGGCAGCTTTGAGGGTAAAAAACGGCGAGGGAGACCAAGAGATGAATACACTAAGCAGATTCAGAAGGATGTAGGTTGCAGTAGGTACTGGCAGATGATGAAGCTTGCACAGGATAGAGTAGCATGGAGAGCTGCATCAGACCACTCTCAGGACTGAAGGCCAAAACAACAACCAATATTGTCTAGATTCTCCAGTAATAATAAACATGCAAGGTGTACGATTGCTCCTATCACACCTCCTTTTATACTCTAAAAATCCACAGTGATGGCACATGATCACCCCAATCAAACTATTTTGTGAGCTGGATGTCCATTGTACTAATTCACCAATAGCCCCAAGGAGGATGAAGCATTTTATGTGTTAAACTGTACCCAGTTATAAGGGGGATATTTCCAGAGTCGGTGTCCAATGTTATGAGATTAGGGCTGCAAGTGTAATATTTAATTCTAATTACAGCGATAAATAAATTTTGCTGGTTTCCTAGGACGACGCGGTTTCGAATGTGAGGCGTGTGCCAGAGGAGGCATGTGGCCAGAACAAATGGGCTTTTCTGGCAATCGGTGGTTACAACGAAAAGTTCCAGTAGGCCAGCTAGTCGGTTATTGCACACAGCTACAGGAGTAAGTCCCAGCCACAGTGCCCTTTCGATAGCTAAACAGCAAACTAATACACAGTGTGCATTGGGCTGTCTCTGTGATCGCATGTGTTGCATGTATTCCCCTTGGAAAATTGAGTCATTCAATATCGATAACTGCCAAGTGTTGGCAATGAACGTGTTGATAACATCCTAATTCCTACCACTCCAATCACTTCCAGACGCCCTCCACGTCAGGGTGGTGCACTCTGGCGGACACACGCGTCCACCAAACTGGCTACGGCCGTCCGACCTCTGAGCGTTGGCGCTGGTTGCTCATGAGGAGATTGGCGAGTGACGTGTGGACACTGGGCATGTGCATTCAGGATGTATTTCAGCGATATCCAACATCTGGCCATGACAACTACTGCTACGGCCTGGATTGTGGTATTTTCTGTGTCTTTGTCCTATCCCCTAACACACCCTTTCTCCTCCTCCTCCTCCTCCTCCTTCCGAATGTAGTGGAGAGAACCAATTTAGGAATTCTACAAAGGTTTAAAAATCCAATCGCAATATCCAATCCCCGTTTAATCAATTTATTGTTGTTGCTTTATTGCGAGCACACATACCAGTCCGAAATCTGCACAGATTTTCTATGGACACAGCATGCAGCTGAGCTGAAATTTGAAATTTTCAGCTACCTCCAGCTTAATGGACTTTCTATAAATGACTTAACTGTATCAGTATACACCAATAGGAGGCAACGGGAAAAAATAACAGTAGGGTTCGGAAATTGGGAAGCTGTAGGATCGAATCCCATCAAATATTCTAATCCTAGTAATCCACCAATAGAAAGCAACGGAAAACTGTCCCACACGAAGGGCATCGATTTAATTAATTAGACAATCAATCTGATGGAGATATTACCTCACTCTAAGAAATGCACAGGTGGGGTTTACTAGGTAAATGCTGCTTTGTGTGTGATTCGATCCGACCACGGCCAATGGTGCATGCAGTCCTAGCAGGGTTACACTACAGGACATGACCGGTTGTGAGGAGGGGGGTGGAGGGAGAGAGAGGGGGATAGGGGAAAGAGAGAGAGCGCATGTGCTTGAACAGGAATTTCTCAGCAATCAAATAATAAAGGACAGCCACCATCAGAAGCTCTTTTGTTTGGGGATTACTGCAACGTCTGCTCTCATAGTGGCCAGTCACAGACCTGAGCAGGGGTAGCGTGGCCTCCACATATAGTAATACGTGGAATGACAAGCCCAGTGAAGTGTTTGGGCGTGTGGGCTAAAAAAAAATTTCGAAGTTGTTTAATATTCCAAGTATCTTCTCACCCTCAAAGAATTTGTAGGGAATGGAATTTTGTCTATTTAAATATTTAAAGTAAATAAATGAACTATATGATATACACTGCCTTGTATCCCTTAAATTGTTTAAATAAAGAATCTTTCACACATTGTCTTGTGTATGAGAAACTTTTTAACTCTTTATTTGGCAAATGGTGAAAATTAAAAAAAATTAAGTGCTTATATCTATTTATTATACTTAAAGAAATACAATTCAGTCAGTTTTAGAAATTTTTGACAAAAATTATGAAAATTATGAAACGTTGCTTACAAGCAACATTGCCAGCAGTAGATCACACTTATACATATCATAGGAAAAAGGAGTTTGCCGATAACCTCAAGCAAAATGTTTGCCGTACGTGAATAATTTAATTTATAAACACATTTATGCATTCCTGCTGCGTAATAGAACTGTTTTATTTTCCTTCTTGTTCTTCTTGCAATGGAATTTTTGGAAACAGTTCCTCTTTGGATCGAAGTACAATACTAGATTGCAACTGGAACACATGACTGTAGAATATTCAGACGGACAATAACGACAACGACCTTTGGGACCGTATACAGGCCAATGCTCCATATTATCAAATCGGACATCTTGTGTAACAGTCGGAGCTGTTGCCTTCCTACTCTTCTTTTATGGTGGTGGTTTGTCTGTTGAAGGTCTTCCTACTTTACTTTTACCTGAAAATATCAAACCATTGGCAGTATCTGCCCTAAATGACTTTGATGAGGTCTTCTTGTCCAGAGATTCTCTTCGAAAAATGCAGGCAAGCATTTAAAACACTCAGATCTAGAATAAATCCAAACCATCTCATGTACCATCGCCTAGTTTTCATTGGTACTCTGTAGAGCTCTATCAGCATACCAGAAAGATCAACTCCTCCCATGTGCTTGTTGTACTGACGTACAATACTGGGACAGGGCACATCAATTCCTTTTTGATTGCTGTCCCATCGTTTTCCTGTTGAGAGTGGTTGGATACCAAAAAACGAGCTTGCAAGTGTCACGATTTTATAGCCTGCCCACCTTACTAAAATGAGGTCTGAGTGACTGTCCTTCCTGTAGTCATAGCTGACTCGTCATTCAGTAACCGCTTCTCGTCATGTAGAGGACAGTTCTTTATTCAGTTCTTCCTTATGGTGCCCATGGACTCAATGTTTTGATGTTTTTTAAGTATGTTTTAAGTTCAAGGCTGTAAAATAAATTGTCAAAATAAAAGTGTTCCAATTCCATTATTTTCACGTCATCAGCAAGATCAGTTATCATCCCCTTGCCAGTATAGGGAAGAAAATCATAGACAACTCTAGACACACCAGCACGAACAAAAATCTTAAAACGCCACTTGTGTGGCTTATTTGAATATATTGGCGCAAATTACCTGCTCTTGTACCTTTATATGCAACCATCTTCTCATCTGTAGAAAATGCCGACTCTTGTTTCTGCTCACGGCAGTTCTATACAATTGACTCAAGAACAGGTCTTATTTTCAAAAGTCTGTCAGAACAGTTCACAGCATTCTCATTGCTCGTAAAATGCAGGTATCGGCGGAGTTTCTGAAAGCGCTTCAAACTGAAAATGCTGGTGAATTTTTCACAGTTCATTGACTGAGACCAATAGTCAGTCTACTAAGACATAGAAACAAGACCCATGTATATCAGAACACCGAAAAATTGTTCTATTTAATTTATATTGCTGTTTACTGACGTGTAGTTCGTTGGTCAGAGTTTAAGTTCGTTTCCTGCACAATTTTGTCAATTAGTTCTGAATCAAAGAATCTTCTGAAATAACCCAGTGGTGTATTGCCTTCATCAGAAAACAAAGGAGAGAGACTTTCTGCCCTAGCAGTTGTATCTTCCTTTACCCACATGTATGTGACTGCTTTTTTAATTTACTTTTTCACTTGACTGCCACTTGCACTAGAAGGATTCACTGCAGAAGGTCCTTGCACATGTTCAGCTTCTGAGATTTCACTTCCTAAATCAGAATCAGTGTCTGGTATAACTTGGTTATGGAACTGAGATTGACGCTCTGGAATCACTACAGCCTGCCAAAGCTTCGAGTTCAGTGTCTTCAGATTCACTTAGATCAGACAAAGCCGGGTTTTCTAGTGGAACTACTATTCCTCTCGCTTTTTCGATTCCATAAAATATTCTGGAATCCATTGCTAAAAAGCCCCTAAAAATAAAAATATCTTCTCTGTCACACCGTAAACATGTGTAATATACTAATGGCACATGTCCTAACTATAGGCAATGTTGCTCACAGGCAACATAAAAGTTTTATACTACTTACGTATTTCCAAACAAAGATTGAAATATTTCTGCTGTAAACTTACCTCTGGGTATATCTTGCCAGTAATCTTAGCAGTTTTTCTTCAATCTATTTAAATCCACTCTTTTAAAACCAAAATAAGACACCTCTGTTGCTCACACGAGGAGATCTCTGTAACACCACTGCACAAACTGCTATCTCGTGTGGAAAACCTTAAGCTATTACAAAAACTGGCGTTCGCAGTGTGTAAAGGAATGTTGCCTGGAGGCAGTAATGCCAGTGAAATGCACTGGGAAGAGTTTGTTGTCCCATAAGGCCAAGGTAAATGTGATGTTGCTTGGAAGCAACACTGCCAAATAAAGGGTTAAACAATATTCCGTACACTGCAATCAATTTTCCACCTGCTAGCCAATCAATTGGGTCTTTTTCCAGACAAATTCCTGGAGGGGGAGGGGAGGGGAACTGCTGGGGGTGTCCCAGATAGGGAGGGGTTAATTAATTGGTCGATTTAATTAATTAGTCAAATGGGCCCATATCATAAGTGTGCTTGTATTGCGAGACAATTTCCAGAGGGGTGGTGGAGAAGGAGGAGAAGTGGGGAGAAGGAGAGGGAAGGGAGGAGTATGGAGGGTTTCTTGGAATGACGGATTATCCTCAGATGGTCATAATCCACTTAGCAAAATAGTAAGTTAAGGACTCGTCAATCAAAAGAGAACAATAGGTTTTCCACTGAATGTATGCTTGATCCTGATGTAGGCAACCTGCGCTAACAAAATGTGCTGATCCTTTCCTTACCCAACTACTCCTGTTCACAGACAAATGTGAGTTCACTGGGGAGGGACTATGTTCTGAATTCGCTAAACAGCCATGTCTGGCAGCCAAAAACCCTCATGCTAAGCACATTCCGAGGCTTCGGTGCCTGTTGGATATTTGTTTGTTGGCAGGCATTCCAGACTGTCGTGTAACTGGGCCGTACCTCCTTCCACTCTAACTGGTCTTGCATATCTTATGTTTCTACAAAAGATATTGGGGCCGTTCTTGAAAGCTGTGCCACTGATTGCCCATCAGGAAATGTGGTTTCAGCATGATGATGCACCAACTCGCTTGTATCGTGCAGTTCGCAGACATCTGAACAAACGATATGGTGACAGATGGACAGGGCGAGGAGTCTTAACACAAACAAATGTGCTTAAGTGATAAACAGGTGTTCCGTTATGTTTCATTTCGAATTGTTTTGTATTGCCTTATGCGTAATTTAATCCCTCAAACAGAAGTGGATGAGTTAAAAATCGAAGTTGAAACCATTGTACAACTGAAACGGTACATTCCTGGGCATGGGTTTGTACTCAAAATATTCTTTCCTGTCTCCCTTCTACAAGTCCTAGAAGTTTGTCCGAACACCCGGCATTCAGATTTTTAGTTCGACTATCGATCGTTTATATGCTTGGACAGCGTTTTGTGTTTGTTCTTAGTTTTGACAATTATTAGCGAAAAGTGTTTTACCGTGGAACACACTTCAGACTTTCACACTTTAATAGACCTTTACTCCATTTTGTTATTCTATTTTGAAATGACAGCATTCACTTTAGGAGTGGTGCACTTTCTTTCTGAAATTACAATTACTCCGGAAAAGTAAGATTTTTGACAAATGAGAGACTGTTCCAAGATACAACATGGTCATGTACCTAGGTACAAATATCAGTTCAAATCGTTGCAATCGAGAAAAAATTTTGTCAGTAGTGTATTTCTCTATGAGAAATGTCTTACGTTATTACTCTACTCCACAAGAATAATCAGCAAGCGAAATCAATCGTTTTATCAAAAACCAGTTAGAAGTTAACAACGATCTGAAATAGAAGCTGTTGCAGCTATCACAAATTTCCCTTTTCGAGACAGGTAACTTCGTTAATACATTACATAAACTTACTTCTTTTGCAAATCTCATATACTCCATGGTGCAAGGTCTTCCGTTTGAAGGTACGAGATGGTTTGTGACTCACGAACTATAACTTATTCATCCACACGTTATGTAACTAGTCAAAATTTAACAATATTTTATTCACCACAAAATTCTTTAACCTTAGAACAGACAGTATCCTCCAAATATCTTTAATATATTACACAACACTAAATATGTAGAACTCGTTATATTTGCAAACCCTGCAGAAAACAAAACCTCAGGCCCCACAACAGCAGCAGTCGAAAATGCCAGGAACTACTTACCGCGTCCTCTAGTACGCGTTGCTTCATACAGTTCTAAAATCGGTGACTAACTGAAACACCGACCAAGAAAGAAGATGTGTTTGTAGGTACACTATCCTATGCCCCCCCCCTCCCCCTATTCTCATATTGTCATAGCCGGAGCAGCAGAAACCGATATTGCTTACATACAGTTGTAGTCAGTTTCGTATTCTAGGATCCCAGTCACATTTCTTTGGAATAGTAAATAGCGTTTTCAGGAGCTCTTTATTTTAGTCTCTGAAAGTACCGGTTCACATGCGATTAACTTTAATCTTCAGCATATACTCGAGAAATGAAGATCAAGTACTTTCAACTAAATTCAGTCCTTCATACAATAAAGCAGCCGCCACAGTGGTATGGAATCAGCTCCCGTGGTCTCACTTCACCCCAATAGACCCCGTCAGACCTTTTTCGTTTTCGATTATAGTGCTTTGCGAAACTCCGGGCCAAAGTAACTTTCACATGTTGTGTCACTGTCAAGCAAAATAGAAATAATTGCTGCTGCATGGTACAGATGGTAACAAAGAAACATGCAATGATACGAACATAACTGACGTTTTTGTTCAAAGACAGTAGTCACATTGCAAAAGGCGGAACGTGTTCTCCATAAAGCATGTGGTCACCAAACACAGCTGTGCGTGCTCTGTAACCAGCTCCCAAGCTGGGCACGAGGTTGGTAAGGAAATGTGGTAGAGCGTTCCATTCCTCAACATGTTTGACTGAGAACTCTGGATGGTCGCTGGACTATGTAGGCGAGCTGCGGTATGTACCCCAATGCATAACGACGTGGCCCACGGGGTTTAAGTTTGCCGAACATGCACTCATTCAAAGACCTCCTACACCAGTGCTTTCGATGCGATCACGCATTGTCGTTCTTAAAAGTACAGTGAGGGTCGCATACAGCCTGAAAAGATACGCATGGGAAACGAATGCAGTGTCACAATGCCGCTGACCTGCGAGTGTACCATGATCAATTTGCCCAACCAACGGTATGCCTCTCCAAAACATAACACGTGAGCGCATCGGAACGATTATATGGAGAATTCTCGTCGTACCCTCATATGGCCAGAAGTGGGAGCACGTAATGCACCCAGGAACGTCGCCGAATTTCAAGATCACTTACTGTCCTCCTGTTTTTGAGGGACAAGACGACCCGCAAATAATAAATATAACCTCTTGTATTCGTAAGCTGTTCATCGCAAGGAGACGGTATTTGCGTTGTGTACAGCGGCCAAAATGAACGATCAGTTACTTAACACAATTCCCTCGTCTTGTATGATTATAGAGATCGTTTATTTATTGGCGAGAGATAGTGATTTCGATTTTCCCTTGGTTTGTATTGTTTCAAGATACAGAGATCACAGCTTCCGCAGCAAAAGGAGGAAAAAAGGTCATGCGGACATATGGCCAGAAATGCGTTCCCAGTGAGGTAGGCCATTTTGATGGCGAAGGTAAGAGATCATTATCAGAGAAGGTATCAATGACACTTGAGAGCGCACCAGACGAATGGGAATGTTCTGCCTCTATCAGTGTTCCAGCTGCACACTCTAGGGGGCGCAATGTTATCCACGAGGGCGGTGCACTCGCACTTCGTTATCAGGGGCAACGGCCGTGCACCGCAAAGTTATGTGCAGACTATGAACGTAACTATACAGCCGATTTTGGTAGGCTTTACGTTAGTCAAATATTCGAATCAGTTACATTTTCTGAAAATTTGAAGCAAACCATGTTAATAAGCCAGTATCTTTCACTAATACCTCATTTATCGCTTTCGCCGGCCGTTGTGGCCGATCGTTTCTAGGCGCTTCAGTCCGGAACCGCGCTGCTGCTACGATCGCAGGTTCGAATCCTGCCTCGGGCATGGATGTGTGTGCTGTCCTTAGAACTACTTAAACCTAACTACCCTAGGTCTAGGGGACTGATGACCTCAGATGTTAAGTCCCATAGTACTCAGAGCCATTTGAACCATTTATCACTATCTCTGTTGGTGTCTCGTTGTTTACATTGACAATAATTCATTAAGATCATAAGAAAGAACTAATTCATTGACCAGAGACTGTTGAATGACGGAAGTCTGTCACCTGTCATAATGTTTTTATTGTACACTAGCTGACAGCCGGCACTGTCGGTCGGGGTGTTCACTTTGCTAGTTTTCCACAACGAGGAACCTTGCACGCACACCTGCCAGTAGGCTCGGCGTGGGATGATGCGCTTGGCACAGCTGCTTCAAGTATCGGCACGCCTCTGTGGCGAGGCCTACAACCGTTTGCGCCTCATAGTTGAAAGCTGCCAAAAGCGCTGCCTGGTGTCACTTCACTCGACTTCACTCGACTGCACGAGTGGCTCGGCAGTAAAGAGTCCTACAACGATGCATTCATGTAGGCGCATTCAGCGGCGTATGTCGATACCGTCAGCAAAATATGTTGCTAACAGAGTGAGCAGCAAGGATAAATATAAACATTAAGCACACTCCGGCAGTTCTTCACACATCTTGGTGTTCATGACGTCGGATCTCCCGAATTATGTGTGGCATCATGATATAATTTTGTATGTGCCTTTCGCTGCGAATGTCTGCGAAATTTGTTACGAATAGAGTTAGTAGTACAGAAGCAAATTTCAACATCAGGCATGGTACGGCTGATTTTCATACATCTCATCGTTTATGATGCCGCACCTCCTGAATTATGATTGTTACCTATCAGTAAGGGGTATGTGCACAAACTTTGGTCCATATCAGTCCAGTGGTCTAGGGGGAGATGTGCCACATACGTACATACATCAATTTTTTGTAATATGTGTGGGTTCTTTCCACGTAAACAGTGCAGTTACAATCGTCTACTGTGTGTATCTGAATAACCCAATTCCTTCTGTCCTTCACTTGGGACAGTTCCACACCACCAGTCAGAGACGTTAATCACACCTACCGTTATCTAAGATTAACACAGCTATTTCATGGAGACTACGAAAATATTCAGATTTCGTAAGTCCCCCAAATAAAAAATAAGAGTAGTCATAACAGTTGTGAGAGAACTAGTTCTGTATTTGTTTTTCGCATTTACCACTACATATTTCCCGTGTGTCTTTCCTAAAATACGCTCGTATAGCATATTGAAATAGTACTGTGTTTACGACACAATAAATTCTCTTAAAGCTGAGGGCCTCATGAGCTAAATGAAGAAGAGAGTTTCAACTACAGGGTGAGGCATAATAAAGAGCGATTTTTGAAAAGCTGTTAAATAAAGACACTTTTTCTATTTCATAATCTTAAAATATACGAAAAAGTGTTTTCTGTAACAGTAAAACGTCAGTTACTTTTTCACCGAGCGAGGTGGCGCAGTGGTTAGCACACTGGACTCGCATTCGGGAGGACGACGGTTCAATCCCGTCTCCGGCCGTCCTGATTTAGGTTTTCCCTGATTTCCCTAAATCGCTTCAGGCAAATGTCGGGATGGTTCCTTTGAAAGGGCACGGCCGATATCCTTCCCCATCCTTCCCTCACCCGAGCTGGCGCTCCGTCTCTAATGACCTCGTTGTCGAAGGGACGTTAAACACTAATGTCCTCCTCCTCCTCAGTTACTTATTATGGCGTCCGCTTAGAAGCACGCATTCCTCCAGCCAGACCTTGTACTGACTCATCACACTTCCTGTCGCATCCACTCTTTCAGGGCTTCAGTTGTTCAAGGTGGGTTATCTTGCTAAACTTTCCGCTTCAGATAACCCCAAAGAAAAAGTCACAAACATGTGACGTCCAGTGAACGAGAGGGCCATGCAATGTACCCATTTCGGGAGGCCATATCATTTGGAAACAAACGACTGACAATATTCATGCTTACTAGCGCAGTATGGGACGTTGCTCCGTCCTGCTGGAAACATTTACTCCACAACTTGCACACAATGAAGTGAACGATGAGACATAAGTTTTCTAAAACGTCTGCGTATCTCTGTGAAGTCACTGTTACAACTTAAAAATCGTTTGGCCTTATTATCCCTAATTGAAGACATTACGAACCACGCAGTAACTATTGCCCAGTGCAGTGGTTGCTGATGCAGTTCTCTAGTATTAAAGTCACTGCAAAATCGAAAGTTCTGCTTGTTCACATAACTGGAGAGACGGAAGTGAGCTTCATCCCTCATCCACAAACGGTTTACAATGTCCTGGTCCCGACTAATCATGACCAAAACTTTTAATCAGAAGCGGCTGCGGATCACATAATCTATTCCCTTAAGGACCTGTACCGTTTAGATTTTGTAGGGGTGAAAGTGCAAATCCTGGGGTAAAATCCTTCCTACCGTTCTCTTTGAAATCCCAAGTGTAGCGCTGTGCCGGCGAACTGAGCGACGAGTGTGTCTCTCAATGGCAACTCTAAAGGCTAGGCGCAGCGCAGCGCGCGTTTTTGCAATTTCACAGGTTCAAATGGGACCGCGCAAACTGCGACGCGACGCGACTGGGACGCGACACGCGCCTGCGCCAGGTCGCGCGGCTTTGTGGTAGCGGCGAAGTTTCTCGCGCCGCGCGTCACGCGGGTACTGACGGATGTGTGAGGCGGGGAGCGGGAGGGCAGTTCTGCCATATACTCACTTCGGCATGGCGCATACGGACAGTGGAAGTATTGTCCATCCGAAGAGTACGGCCTGTAATGTAAACTGAAGTTTTCTATCACTGAGAAGTGTTCTTTTTTTCGCTGTTTAAGCGCTCCGTCCATTTTCGTTAGCACGTAATAGTTTTCATTTACATACATATGTACAGTTCTTTTGTTTTGTTTATTCTTTGTCAAAAAACCCAATGCACAGTTCAATAACCGGTGAGCCATTAGCCACTGAAAGTATATCGTCTGCCTCCACAATGTTTTCAGAACGTAAGAAGGGACAGACGATTTACCGTGAGGGTAGTGAATAAGGAAGTAAGGAATATTATAAAATCGTGTCATCTAGAAGCAAGACAGGAAAGTAAAACAAGGTTACCTACTTGCTGCCTCTTATGCTGAAGTATCTCTGCGATCCGTTACAAAAAGTCGGAAAGGCATAATTTCCACAGGTATGACCCCTTTGCGCTCCTGGTAAAAAGCGTCCGAGATAGTAAAACTTACGTACTTCATATCATCATGTGGATATGGGTCTAATAAGAGACGTTATACTTCGTACATTGCAAGCCCGAAATAGTCGAGAAGCCCTCGTAAATAACGATGTTTTAATCGGCTCGTCGTGACGAGGAAAAGTATTTCAGTGGTTGCATACACGCTATCAGCGTTAATAAACTAATTACACAACAGGCTACACAAAGGAATTAGTGTCGGTACTAATATAAAAGTAGGAATATCCTGAAAGAGTGTGGTGATATGTAGAAATGTAATGGTGACAAAGGCAGATCTACTTTCATGACAATGTTTTCGGAACGATGTGAACTCTTCCTCTCACAAAGCACACTTGCTGGCTTCCGCATTCCTGTCGATCGATTTATTCGCAGCTGCTGACGATACACTGGCCATTGTGTTGTGCCACGTATCAGTTGTTTACTTTTCTCAGTAACAACTATTTTATTCGCAAACCACGGACTGTCAGTTTGGCAAGGCGTTGGTGAGGAACCGGCATCAGTAGTGTGCGTGGTATCCCGCCTGAAGACCACGCTCTTCATTACTTTGCTATTGCTCAGATAAAGAAAAGGAATAAAACTCCTTTGGTAAGTTTCCATTTCAGTCGCTCGGTTTTAAAAATAAAATGGGTTGTGAGATTCAACAAAAATTCCAACAGAATTAGCGATTTATTTTCGTGTGAGTTGTTAACCTCTTCTCATTCGAAGAAGCAACACCATTTGCGAGTAACGGCCACACTTCTCTTGTTGAAGGGTTTGAGAGCACTTCTTTTGCCAAAACACAATATGATTTGCATAAACTCATTTTTGCAGCAGTTATTGTGACACACTGTTTCAGAAATCTGTCTCATTAAACAAGTAATTGGCGCTCAGAGAGCCGAATATCTTATCAAAAAACTCATTGTGACGGTTTGTGGCAACATAAGAGAAGAAATTTCATGTTTACTTTCATATTAGGACACTCTTGTCTCACTAGTTGTCGATAACTCTTAAAAAATTAGTCAGTGGAATGAAAAAAAATAAATAGGGAAGTGTAACTACTGATATACCGTGATAGATAAGAAAGCTCAGTGTGTTTACGACGTGGCAAAGTATGGTTCAAATGGCTCTGAGCACTATGGGACTTAAAATCTGAGGTTATCAGTCCCATAGAACTTAGAACTACTTAAACCTAACTAACCTAGGGGCATGACACACATCCATGCCCGAGGCAGGATTCGAACCTGCGATCGTAGCGGTCGCGCGGTTCCAGACTGAAGCGCCTAGAACCACTTGGCCACACCGGCCGGCGTGGCAAAGTACTCTCCTCCTTGTGTCGTCATTCGCCAAAATCTCGTTTCGATGTCTCGAGCGGTTTAGGAAATACCAGTGATGTAGGAATATTTCATTCCCGTGGCGTAAGATTGGAAGTGAATGCGCTACATGGGATCCATTTTCTCGAAATCGAAGACAGATGGAGACCTCCTCCTAAGTCTAAACCAAAATTTAATATGTTAGCTGAATTTCATACTCAGAAACATATGGTGTAATACGCACCAAACGCTAAATCATAGCGTCCCCTATTTTTCATTGCAAACTTTTTGAGTTTTGCGTAGTGACTTACTAAAATGTGTAGATCCCAGTAAGCATGACCATTAGCGAGATGATGGGCACTTGGCCAAGAAGTTTACACAAAGAGCTACAAGTACGGAAAAAAATCAAATATTTTCAGTGAATAGTTTCTGTAAATTATTAGAGAAAGGTAAAAAGGTGCGCGCGCTTCGGTTCTGTCATTGCAGAGCGTCGCCAGTCGGCGCGTGCTAAGTACGGTGTACGTGTCGCAATATGCACTGCAGCCGCGCGACTCGTGCGGCACGTGCGTGTCGCGCTGTAGTGTCGTGTCAAGGCACACGTGCTATACGCGTTTCATTTGGCGTACACGTTCGATGTTTTTCAGGCGAGCGCACAGTTTTTGGTCTCCCAGTTGGCGCCGTCTCCTCAATGTTCCCCAGCCACTTTTTAATCGCCCAGGCAGGTGCACCTGCCGATTTCGATTAACGCTGAAGTCGTTGCGGATTGCACGACGTGCTAGCTGGTACGAACTACCGTTTTGATAAAATGCTTTGACAGTCTATGTTCCATTATGACTAAATGTTATTTCGCGTCAAACGTAACTGACGCTATCCCCTGCACCTCTATCCGACGCAACTTGATTCACTCGCTTTTTAAAATCGCTCGATATTATATCTCACTGTGCATAAAACTATAAAAAGGTAGCACGTGCAAGAATGTAATGAATCATGAAGAAATCCCAAGAAAGATCATCGAAATGCCAGCAAGATTATTACCGAAGTAGACGCCTTGTGATTAACCGAATAATACTGAAGTAGCCAGATCAGTTATTCATGTTTTCCGAGTGAGCTACGTGGTGTGCTTACAATTTAAAGCCACAGTGGCAACAAGACGGCAGCCTTTTCTGATGAACGGAGTGCTCCAGTATTCATCTACAGACAAGAAAACGAAGTAAACGCGCTCTCATACGGCTTCTATTTGACTTTCTCTGCAGGAAAGCCACAACAAACGACAAGACTGAAAGAATACTTGCATTAAGGTATATGTCCATTCGGTTTGAATGTTTCTTGTTTTGTCATATTTTGCCTGATAAAGAGGTGATAGCTCGAAACGCGTTGCAGTATTAAATAAGTTAAGTAAGTGAACTGGTAGGAATTTCTGAAAAACCTGTTTGTAAAGCCCTGTGATAATATTCTTTTGTACTCTCTTTCGAGAGATGTATTCGAATCCAGACCGATTGCTTCGGTTTACGCTTTCGACGGCACCACCTCAGAATGGGTTTTTGATGTCGCCGTAGAGAACGTCACAACTACTTCTCACCTCAGTTGTGTACAAAACGGTGGGACCCCGAGTGAGTAAACAAAAGAGTTACGATAACGGATTCAGTTTTTAGACTACAATAACGCACCGATAACTGATTACCGCCCGAATGCACGGTTATTGGTTGCGGGACTGAATACACGCAAAAGATAACAGCAGGAACGAATCGCCTTACGTAACAGGTTAAAGAGTGACTGATACGGCGCACTCGGAGTGTCTCTTAAAAACAGTGTAAATTACCAGTCTGTGTGAGAGGATCTCTTGAAAAATACTCAGCCAGTAAGCAACTATGTCGTTGCACTATACGAAAGGTATCGACTGGCTTTATTACCTAATTCTGCCTGAAGTAAAACGTGTGAAAATGTAATTTTATTTACGTTTTGTACTCCTAACACAAAGTACCTCTTAGAAAGCCACCAAATGATTTTATAAAATAAGGGCAACAAAATATATTAGGAAAATACTTTAATCGGTCTTCATGAACAACTCCATTAGCCACGATACACTTCTGGCTACATTTATAAAGCTGGAACTGTTCTTCGGACAGATTGAAGCATTACCGCCACACTACTTCGGATGTCTGTTCGAATACTAACCACACAGCTATACCCAACTACCGTAAAGGCTACCTAAACCGTTCTGGATTGAACTATTAGTACTACGTTTTTTTGAGGATCAACCTCAATAGCCACGAGGCTAACGATGTAGCTTGGATTCTTATGGGAAACGATTTCGATAAAGGAGAAACCACGAATAGATCTTACATCAAACCTCCTCCATCCTTTCTGGTGCGATAGAAACGCTTGCATATAATTTAATATGCAGGGAACAAAACCAGATCTAGACGTAGGCTGGAAAAAAGTTAGCATAAATCAAGAGAACCACCCACAACGTTAATAAATATTGAAGGCATCTTATATTCGTCACTCTTCTTTTAACCTGTAGCGCAAAGTGTCGAATATTTCGAGGTGGGGCTGTCCATCAAAACAAG
This sequence comes from Schistocerca gregaria, assembly GCF_023897955.1. Lineage (NCBI taxonomy): Eukaryota > Metazoa > Arthropoda > Insecta > Orthoptera > Acrididae > Schistocerca > Schistocerca gregaria. The sequence continues at coordinate 134,303 of NW_026061727.1, forward strand.
GGAAAAAAATCCATTACACGTGGATCGGGAAACGCATACTTTCTGTGATCTGCACACTTGTCCATAGGAGCCGTCCATCCTGATATCCGTTAATGACATTTCTCATATGAGGTGCTCAACGTGACGTTCCTCCAATGGCAATGTATCGCTCTGATCCTCAGCTTAAGAGATCACGCACTCTCCGAAATACGCTTGCTTGTTGTTGCGTCGAAGACGCGATCCTGTAGTGTCTGGGTATCGTTGACCGGCGTGGCGTCGGCTGAAATGTTACAAGCAATCTGGGTTGCTCCATCCATTGATAAAATAACACCACCCACTCCTTATGACGGAGAAATGCTGGAACACGATTCTCATCACTTTATTAAACTCTCATTACTATACTTGATTTTCACTATTGTGCCTGATAAAAATTCCAGAGGTTGTGTGTCTTAACTTACGTCACTTCAGCTGAGAGAATTCGTGGGAAACTCGGAGTTTGTTTCCCCAGGAGTTGTAGAACGTCCGAGGCACACAACAATGGGAATAAGGGAGGGACAGCCAGCTCACCGCTCAAAGCATTGAGTCCCCGGTTATGTGCGGCAGGGCAGCTACATTGGGGCCCGCAGGGGTCACGCGCCGTTTGGAGGAGGGTGGGATCTTCGGTGTTGCGTGCGCTATTGGCGGCTAGCAGGTCTGAGTCTCAAGACCCGGCGTTAATTCCTTAGCTTTCTGGGATTGTGACTCGCGACGTCGCGCCAAAGGTACCCAGTGCTGCCGCTAGGTGTCACACTCAGCGAGTCGGCACCAGAGAGGGAGAGAGAGAGAGAGGGAGACCAACGCCGCGACTGTGCGGCAACCGGGTTTCTCTCCAAAAATGTAGCGGCACATACGAATGGATGACAGCCAAGCGCAAAATCTGTTGTTGTACCTCTGACACTGAGGCAAGAACGTAAGATCAAATTGCGGAAAATGAGGTAGTAAACGAGTTTTGAAGTATTGTACGCTTACTGATTCTATAATGCACCTCCCCAGAGCTATTTACGCTAACAGTGTATACAGTTCTGTACAGACATAGTAAAAATGTACATACATCAAAAAAGTTTCGCATCACCTCGGCTCCAAGAGCTCCGGAACCTGTACACAAAATTGGAATTGAGATCAACATGAATATCCTTTGCACCCTTTTTATTGCTAATGAAAGTCAGGCATTGCATCTTGTACCACCATACAGGGACACCTTCGGAGGTGGTGGTCAACATTGCTGTACACACCTCTCCCTCTAATAGCCAGTAGCACGTCCTATTGCATTGATTCGTGCCTGTATTCGTCGTGGCATTTTAGCCATAAGTTCATCAAGGCACTGTTGGTCAAGATTGTCCCACTTCTCTACGGCGATTGGGCGTAGATCCCTGAGAGGGTTGGTGCGTCACGTCTTCCACAAACAGCCCTTTTCAATCTATCCCAGACATGTTCTATAGCGTTCATGTCTGGAGAAGATGCTGGCCACCCTAGTCGAGCGATGTCTTTATCCTGAAGGAAGTCATTCACAGGATGTGCACGATGGGGGCGCGAACTGTCGTCCATGAAGACGAATGCCTCGCCAATATGCTGCCGACATGGTTGTACTATCGGTCGGAAGGTGGTATTCACGTATCGTACAGCCGTTACGGCGCCTTCCATGAACACCAGCGGCGTACGTCCGCCCTCCATAATGCCATCCCAAAAGAGAAGGGAACCTCCACCTTGCTGCACTCGCTGGACAGTGTATCTTGAGGCATTCATCCTGACCGGGTTGCCTCCAAACACGTCTCCGACGATTGTCTGGTTGAAGGCATATGCGACACTCATCGGTGGATAGAACGTGATGCCAATCCTCAGCGGTCCATTCTGCGTGTTGTTGGGCCCACCTTTACCGAGCTGCAAAATGTCGTGGTTGCAAAGATCGACTTCGCCATGGACGTCGGAAGTGAAGTTGCGCATCATGCAGCCTGTAGCGCAAAGTTTGAGTCGTAACAAGACGTCCTGTGGCTGCACGAAAAGCATTATTCAACATGGTGGCGTTGCTGTCAGAGTTCCTCCGAGCCATAATCCGTAGGATGCGGTCATCCACTGCAGTAGTAGTCCTTGGGCGGTCTGAACGAGGCATGTCATCGACATTTCCTCTCTCTCTGTGTATCTCCTCCATACCCGACCAACATAGCTTTGGTTCACTCCGAGACGCCTGAACCCTTCCCTTGCTGAGAGTCCTTCTTGGCACAAAGTAACAATGCGGACGCGATAGAATACGGTATTGACCGTCTAGGCATGGTAGAATTACAGACAAGACGAGCCTTGTACCTCCTTACTCGTGGAATGACTGGAACTGATCTGCTGTGGGGTTTCCAGCTATTTTGGTGGAACGAATTATGTTTGCAGAAACAAAATAATATAGTCACATAAAACTCTCAGAGTTCATGTGAATAAAGTGAAAGAGCAAATAAATATCGTGATAAGCATCCTTCACAGAAATAGATTATAGTACTTAAAAATTCAAAAGGATAGACTGTATCTGCAGAACGATCTGCTGGTCAACTGCAAATGTGTATTGATTGCCCTTTTTGTACATACTCTAGTCACTGTGAATGTCGAGTATTTCTTTTTTTTCCATTACATGGAGAAACGAACATATAAAGCGCACCAGTATTACTGATAGAACCTTGTGGCAGATTATTCTAGTTCTGAGAGGACGTTTCATCGCAGCGCACTCTCTGCTGCAGAGTGAAATTCTTTCTGGGAACTTTATTAGTATAGACAAGTCATTTCACATGTCTGAATCAAATTTTAATTTATTTGATTTGACTCAAATAAAATCGTATTTTCATTAGAATATTATAATTCAGTATTTCCAGTTGACAAAAAGATACAATATTAATACAATTAAAGAAACTGCTGAAAATGAGGTTCTAACCTCGACATTGTTTCAATATGAAACTCAAATACTTACGATTAGATTTGTATCTAAGTGAGCCGGAAAAATATCTCCCTTTTTTAGAATTAACATTTTTGAGTTTTTTAAAATTGTCACGTTGTTTTAGTAAACTGATGTCTGGGCACAGATTTTCGAATTACATAAATGTACGTAAAGGAAATCCACAAGCTCCGCTAGCCACATAACAACGTATATATACGCTCACAAGCGTAAAATCTATACCAGCTGCTGTCTGAGCAGGGTGAAAGCACATACAGAGCGCATAACAAATCCGGCAATAACTCACGCATTACAGTCATTTTCACGCCTTGAAGAAGAAAGTTTTTCCGAGTCTGACATCCAGTGGCACACATAGTGACGTCACGAGTCACGACCCCAGGAAGCTCAGAATTTGACGCTCAGTGTCTTACCCGGTAACATCTGGAGAGAACTGACCAGTTCTTGACGAGGAGCGGCCTGCTGCTGTGTGAACCTGACCTGGTGGGGTTCCAGCGGCGTTTGCTTGGCTTGTTGGAAATTCTGAGTTGTTTATACAAGGCTCTGATTCGTCTGCTGTCATTGGACAGAAGTACATAACGTTTTACCTTATATGCTTGTTGCCATGACGGCCCAAACTGAGGAGTTGGATGTGGATGATCGAACACTCTTGGGTCGATCGTCGTAGAGGAGACTTCTCGTGCTCGATCGCTGAGGGGGGGGGGGGGGGGGGGGCGATCATTCTAGTGTTCTGCACTGGGAAGTCGTCCCGACAACTTAGCTCGGTCCACAAGTTCCATGGGGGCGCAGATCTCGTGTTGACGCACACATCTTAGTGTTACAGGCCCTTTGCTGTTCCTTATCCGTATAAACGATTTGCGAGACAATCTGAGCAGTCGCTTAGGTTGTCTGCAGATGACGCTGTCGGTTATCGACTAATAAAGTCATCAGAAGATCAAAACACATTGCAAAGAAATAGATAAATGGCTCTGAGCACTATGGGACTTAACATCTGTGGTCATCAGTCCCCTAGAACTTAGAACTACTTAAACCTAACTATCTTACGGACATCACACATATCCATGCCTGAGGCAGGATTCGAACCTGCGATCGTAGCGGTCACGTGGTTCCAGACTGTAGCGCCTAGAACTGCACGGCCACACCGGCCGGCAAACAAATTGCAACGACCATAAATAACGAAAAGTGTGAGGTCATCCACATGAGTGCTAAAAGTAATCCGTTAAACTTCCGTCACACGATAAATCAGTCAAATCTAAAGGCCATACATTCAACTAAATACCTAGTAATTAGAATTATGAACAACTTAAATTGTAAGGAACACACAGAAAATCATGTGGGGAAGGCTAACCCAACACTACGTTTTATTAGCAGGTACATCGAAAAAGTGCAAAGATGGTAGCATGTTTTGCATCATCGCGAAATAGGGGGGAGAGTGTCACTGAAATGATGGAGGATTTGTGATGGAGATCATTAAAACACAGGCATTTTTCGTTGCGGAGCAATCTTCTCACGAAATTCCAGTCACCAGCTTTCTCCTCTGAATTTAAAAATATTTTGTTGACGCCGATCTAGATAGGAAGAAACGATCACTAGGATAAAATAAGGGAAGTCAGAGCTCGTACAGCCGGTCGCTGTGGCCAACCGGTTCTAGGCGCTTCGGTGTGGAACGGCGCTTCTGCTACGGTCGCAGGTTCGAATTCTGCCGTGGGCATGGATGTGTGTGTGGTTAGGTTCGTTAATGTTTAAGTAATTCTAAGTCTAGGGGACTGATGACCTCAGATGTTAAGTCCCATAGAGCTTAGAGCCATTTGAACCATTTGAAGAGCTCGTACGAAAAAGATGTAGGTGTTTGTTATTTCCGCGCGCTATACGACATTTGGAGAATAGAGAATTTTGAAGGTGGTCCGAAGAACCCTCTGCCAGGCACTTCAACGTAATTAGCAGAGTATCGATGTAGATTTGGATGTAGATCGAGATGGCTAGTGATTGGTGAGCACACTGTAGCGGCACCAATTTGTCTGGGAGCTTACCATTTTATAGTTGTACACCACCGCAGTACCGTAAGATTCCAGATACGAAGAAAGGTTCTTTTCATTTTAGTCCCGACAAGGAACCACTACATAGTAAAATTCAGATTCGTAGGGTTTATTCACATTGTAATGACACATTCCGACGCAGAGACATACAACACCTTAAAGGCTGCGCCAAAGATCAAATTGAGAGGGATGTAGAATATAATCTCTGTAATGTTCATATTGGATTCGCTTTTGTTTCATACTCCAAGAAGTAGCTAAGAGACACTTTCGATTGTTGCCTTGTGGAGGAAGGACGTAATTTCGGACTGTGCGGAAAGGCAGCCATGTTGTTAGTAATCATGATTTGTGCGACGAGCAGAGCAAGTCTTATTGTCTTGTGAATAAATAATTTTCGTAACACTTCGATACTTCTCACTATTTTTTAAAGTGACGTAGCATTGTATTTCCTTGGTTTCCACCGTCTACGTGAAGTGAACCGATGCCGACTTAGGAAGGTACACACGGTCAACAAAGAGAAGAACATCGAGGGCGACTAATGAATTAATATTGTGGCAGAAGGACTAATGCTACGTCTAAGGTGAGAACTCTGATTAAATCAACAGTGACGTAGAATTCAAAAATGTAATTAATCGGAATGGTAAATTATATTACAGGCATATTTCACGCAGCACTGAATTTGTCCGCATTCAAGCTGGTCAATACAGCCCATAAAAAAAGAAAGGCCTTTCAAAAATTCTGAAGTTACAATTCCATGTCCACAATTTTTCCTCTTTACAAAAAACCAAGAAATTTAATTTTTTTATTTATTCCGCCTCAACATCGTGGAGGGAATGTGCAGCATGAACACATTATCCTTCCCTGGACATTATGCTTTTGCTGATTGTCAGTATTAGTCTAACATGATAGACAGTTAGTCTATTGGTTTTCTTGTGTACGAAGAAGACTTTTTGCAATAAATCACCAGTTCATTTTTTACTTGAATTTCATTTAAAGAATTTAGTGTTCCTTTCATTTGATTTGCATTATTAATTGTTTTTAAAATACAGCTATTAAGTAATTTTATACAAATTGTTCACCCTAGGACCTCATGTAAGGGCCCAATTTCAAGTAGCATATTTCCATTGTATTATGTATATCAAAACTGTATCTAAAGGGATTTGTCAGAGTCTAAATAGTCTCCGACTCTGGTAACGATTTCTAATTTCACATACATGTGGTACTGCAAGACTAACGCCTTGAACTGTTCCCATAACCAAAACTACAGAGGACTGAAGTCGAGGGAACAGGGGACCAAGGTGTGCCCCCTCCGCCCCAACCATTCCAAAAGACATGAAGCGTCAGCATCCGATATTCACACACATTGCAGATGAAATGTGACATAATGCATAAACCACATCGGTAGTCTTTACTGATGTGGTACCTCCTCAGACAAGGTAAGCAAAATGTTAACAAGAAGTTGACGATAATGAGCTCCATTAAATGTTTGGAGTAGGATATATGGCCCTAGTAACTTATCACCAAGAATGTCTATCCATTAGTTGACGGAGAAATGAGGTTGATGTACTCTTTGTACAGCAGCATAGGGGTTTTCATAAGCCCACACGTGCTGAGTATGGAAGTTCACAGCACGACCCTTTGTGAACCGCACAGGATCAGAGAAATAAATTCTTCGTCGAAAACAGTGGACCTGCAGCACGCTTCTGTATGGGCCAATGACACAACTATGATAGGCTATCGTGGTCCTCTGGCATTAGTGCCTGGATGTGTTGAAGGTGTTACGGATACAGCAATAGCTCAAGCAGTACCAGCCGGACAACAGGATGACTTATGCCTTCTGTTGGTGTCTATCGCCAAATACCCACACTGCTGTTGCACGTCTTTCGTCCAGAAAATCTGGTATGTCCTCCTGCATCTGAGGTGTGTGAACTGACTCATTCCGTCCACTATTCGTCTTTTGGAAGCTAGAAAATCCGTGTCCTTAAGAAGCCGAAAACTTTGGGTCAACAACTTATCGCATGGTACTCTGCAACGTGGGTATTTTTCTGCGTAGTGGGAACGTGCTTACGGGCTATTTCCAACTGCTAACCCATAGCAGATAATTATATCCGCCATGTCACTTTAGGAGTAGTACGCTTCCATTGTTAACAAGCAGAAGAGAAATGGAAAATTTACCATTCGTGCACAGTGCATTACAAATATCACAGTGACAGTAAACATTGCGATATGACTTACAGGGACTAGATGTTTGTCTGTGAATACATGTAATGTAGAATAACGTGATGCAATTCTGAAATGTACTTAAATGCCATACTCTGAATAAATAAATGCGATACATACTAATTGTTAAAAGCAATTTACTACAAAATAACACACACTAACAACGCTAAAACTATAGTACATGCAACACAACTGCCTGTAGATTACCCAGTGCTCAGACTTGTGTACACTGGAGTACGTCAATACGGAAAGTCACGTACAGTAGTGAACGCTATTGACGGATCATGGGTTGGGGTTCGGTTGTTTGGGGAAGGAGAGCTGACAGTGAGGTCATCGGTCTCATCGGATTAGGGAAGGACGGGGAAGAAAATCGGCCGTGCCCTTTCAAAGGAACCATCCCGGCATTTGCCTGGAGTGATTTAGGGAAACCACGGAAAACCTAAATCAGGATGGACGGACGCGGGATTGAACCGTCGTCCTCCCGAATGCGAGTCCAGTGTGCAAGCCACTGCGTCACATCGCTCGGTTCACGGATCATAGGGGCAGCACCTGTGGCCATACATCATTTGTTTATTTAATATCTACCTTGCGTGTCAGGCGGACATATTCACACCCGAACGTCTTCAGCCACTATGGACAAGTGTAGAGATCTCACAAAGTATGCATTTCCAGACCCACGTTCAAGGTATTTTTTTTCTTGTTCTTGTGGTTGGTATCACCTATCAAAATATTTGCCACTATTTCTCCAATATTCGGTGTAGGTATTCCACCCAAGAGTACACGCGAGACAGATCTCTGGTGTTCCGACAGATATTTTCAATTTCGTGTTTGGAATGTGTAGGTGGAGTCAGTCGAAATTAATACTGTTCATTACGCCTGTCATGATGTGCCACTGTCGCCGCAAAGCGTCGGTTTGTTCCCGGTAAAAATAAAATTAATTTATTTTCAAAGCGGAATTTCACGTATCCATTCGGATGGACTGGCCACAAACTAGTCTACAACGTTTTTCGCTTCATCCATTTGTATTAACAGGAGCGGGAAAACTCTAAGAATAACCGATACTCTAACAGCGACAACAAGGCCCTGGCCCAAATTGATTGCTACCGCCGCTCTCCGTTTTCCAGTTTTCCTGCTAATACGTATCGCTAAAACGAATACCAAGCTGGACTCATCTCGGGCCGCTCTATCGAATGAGAATGTAAAATTCCGCTTCAAAAAGCATTTCGCGTGTAACGGAAACAAACCGAAGCTTTCCTTCGACGTGATGACCAGTACACGTTTGGACTGACTGCATCTACACATTTAAAATATCTACTGAAAAGCCAGAAGAAATGTGCCTGAAGACTTTTAAGAGAGACATCCGGTACATTTATACACTGAAGTGGCAAAAGTCACGGAGCACGTCGTAGCATCGTGTCGGACCTCGTTTCACCCAGTACAGAGCATCATCTCCGTGTGGCGTGTACTCAAAAAGTCGATAGAAGTCCCTTGCAGAAATATTGCACGCTGCCTCTGTATCCACACATAATTACGAAACGCTGCCTCACCTGTAATCGAACACAGGCAGATGCAGCTCAAGTGCGTTCTGGGTACTGATACTCTAATAGAGGTGGTGATATCTGGCATAAAAGCTGAAACCTTACTGCCTGCAGCCTCCTGTAACAAATCGTCCCGTGTGCTGGATTTTTCCACGTGTAGAACATTCGCACTTACCTTGCTCAGAGATCCGTCCTGTTCCGCACCATTCTGCCGCGAGAGTTCCAGCCACTCATTGTCGTTAAGTGGATTATGTTGTGGATCAGCGGGTTCGATTTTCTCCAACTGTGGTGGTCCCGCCAAGGCATTCCTATTCTGCTCACGGTCCCCTCATGAGCAGTCTCTGCTTTCGTGGTGTAACGTTCTCTGGCAGCATGCATCCAAAGTGAAAGTTAAAAGAACATTTCGATGTATAATGTTCATTGCAACAAATAATTTATATGTATTTCTGTTAATTGTATTTCAAAAGGACATTTAAAAGATAATTATGAATTTTGCTATTATAAATGATTATTCAAAGACTGTTAAATACTATCTGTGGCGGAGGATGTGAAAACCGCTACAGAAGAAAGGATATGTTATCAAAAACGACAAAGACTGTACAAAAATTAGGTAAGATATAAAGTGGCAATATATTGTAGTAGAATCGCTTGCCTTCTGCACAGACTAAATGGGAGAGGAACCCGCAACGTTGCATTAGGCTATTACGTAGTCTTCATTTGTCATAAGTCGATGATCGACGCCATTTGTAGCTGGGATTGTAAACGGTGTGTAAAGATTTTAATTGTTTCTGTTAAAATATATTTATCTAGTAAAATCTGTTTGTCACAATTACTGCAAAGTTCGCACCGGACATTACCCATTTTATTTTAGAATTTCCAGCATTTTATTGGATATCGCTGGCAGTACGGAGCTGCGCCGTGAGCGAGCATTCTGGAACAGCGGCAGATTAAAATATACCATCGCAATAACGACCACATCCTAAAAAGGGTACAGGTAGAGGTGAACGAAAATAAAAAAGTGTTTCTTTTCACAGCATTCCATACGCAGAATACAAAGAGATAGTAGATTTTATCTTGTGCATTCACAGGTGGATACAAGCTGCAGCTCTTTTAAATTTTCATTCAAAATTAGGAACATATCGTGAAGTGTATTTGAAAGTGGATAATTCTTCAGGAGAGCTTACAAATATAAAAAAGAATTCATAAAGTAAAGATAGTCTTATGCTTCAAAGCTAGTCGGGCTATATCCAGTAAACAAAAATCCAGTGCAACGTGAAAATCTTTGCTAAGTTCGATGGAAAATAATATTTTCATTCTTGTACAAACAGCAGTAGTCCTTGAATAAAAATTAAACTTGAATCATTATTTTGGGAACATTCAAAGAAATTCGTTTTTATTAATCTGCAATAGAATATTTCATACCTAAAGTAATAATCACAGATAAAAAATTGATTGCAACCTTTGAAAACTCCCTTTAGAAAAATTTATGAATGATTGTGCTGATAATCTCCTTTACGTTATTTGATTTTCAAACAGTTGAGCAAAACTCAACGTACTCAGACATTTCTCTTTACTTACTCTGATCATCACTAAACGGACTCACAATATTTTAGCGCAACGCAATCTGACTTATATAATCCCCACAAAAGAATGGCCCCGACTAACAATAACCTATACCTTTCATGAATCACTAACCTCATAAAAATCTTCCTTACTCGAACTACTGCAATATAGCGAGCGCCAGTACTGCCAGCTACATAAACGATTCTAACTATTGAAGGCACTAACTAGAAATCAAGTCCTACAAATTTACTCTGATGGACACACGTCCAGATCATCCGCTCTCAAAACTCTGTCATCTCTCTCCCCACATCCAACACTGCTGGCGGCTCACCTCCAACTGCGCTACGCTAAGCGCTGTTCACATCCAACTGCCCAACACTACAATAGCGAATATTTCAACAATGCCAACCAGCCACAGACTGCACACAGCATAATCAGTGATTTTCATACAGAGCGCTATGTGGCGTTACCAACATAAAAAACTAAACAGCCTACTTACACCTTTCATTTCTCATGTCCATCCATGTATATGTTAAGTTCAATCTCAATGGTTTCCCAATCAAATTAAACGCAGAAAACAAAGTTTAAAACCAAACGTCAGCTCCCCAATAATTAAAACAGACAGAAAGGCATTAAAGTGTTTCTGATCCCACTGCTTCCAGGGTTTTGTGATTGCGTTCGCGTGTCTCTTCATTCCTGTACTGATTTGCCCTATCTTTTTCTATTCCCCAGTTGTTCCCAAATCACCGCCACCCGTTATTGCTATCACCACTCAGCTGATCCCAGCCCCGTAATCGGTCTCACTACGACCGCCCGTTGTTGTCGCTACTACATCTACATTTATACTGCGCAAGCCACCCAACGGTGTGTGGCGGAGGGCACTTTACGTGCCACTCTCATTACCTCCCTTTTCTGTTCCAGTCGCGTACGGTTCGCGGGAAGAAAGACTGCCGGAAAGCCTCCGTGCGCGCTCGAATCTAATTTTACATTCGTGATCTCCTCGTGAGGTATAAGCGGGGCGAAGCAATATATTCGATACCTCATCCAGAAACGCACCCTCTCAAAACCTGGACAGCAAGCTACACCGTGATGCACAGCGCCTCTCTTGCAGAGTCTGCCACTTGAGTTTGCTAAACATCTCCGTAACGCTATCACGCTTAATAACCCTGTGACGAAACGCGCCGCTCTTCTTCGGATCTTCTCTATCTCCTCTGTCAACCCAATCTGGTACGGATCCCACACTGATGAGCAATACTCAAGTATAGGTCGAACGAGTGTTTTGTAAGCCACCTCCTTTGTTGATGGACTACATTTTCTAGGGACTCCCGCAATGAATCTCAACCTGGTGCCCGCCTTACCAACAATTAATTTTATATGATCATTCCACTTCAAATCGTTCCGCACGCACACTCCCAGATATTTTACAGACAGAAACGCATAAAAATGGTTTTTGATCCCACTGCTTCCAGGGTTCTCGTGACCGCGTACGTGTGCCCCTTCATTCCTGTACTGATTTACCCTACGTTTTTCTATTCCCCAGTTGTTCCCAAAGGAACTAGGGTGGCCGCGTACGGTCAGTCACTCTGGTCTAGGTTTTTGACTGCGCCCGCAACTGGAATCGTGCGTTTGCGCACCGCGTGACTAGATCGTATACTTAGACACATACTCCCCCAAATCGTACTCGAACTCTTATTGCACCGCTTTAAATGCTTCCAAATCATCCTTTCATTTTGCAAAACGATGAGATATCAGTCCCCTATAACTTAGAACTACTTCAACCTAACTAACAAAATGACATCACACTGAAGCGCCTAGAACCTCATGGCCACACCGGCCGGCTGCATTTGGCAGCTGAGATGATGTGACACATGTGGGTTGGCATTATAGTCAGGCAAATACTGATCAGCTCTGTTTCTCCGAACGTATAAAACAAAAATTGATTAGCCTGTACCATGTGTTCGAGCAAACGGGCGGCGCTCGTAAATCCAGAATATTTAAAGAAGAGTATTACGATAATGTTGTGTGGGCTCGTGCAGCCTCCGACCAGTAGGCTGAAAGGAATGTGTGTGAGTGAATTCCTAAAGTACCAAATTGCAGAGATCATCACTTACACTAACCCCAACTAAGAACAACACACAACCCATGCAAGAGACTGGACTCGAACCTCCGGCAGGAAGGACTCTCAATCCGTGCAATGCGCCTCAAACCTCATGGCTACTCCGCCCGGCGCTGAAAGGATAGCCTGCCGAAATTCCCTTACTGTCGCACAACGCCGCGATCTGGTCCTCATTGGCATGGCAGGTTCCCCTGCTAAGAAACAACGGACGAATCCAGTTGCGTGTGCTGGGCCACACTGGGGAAAGCACAAATTCGAACAGTTCCGACCAGGCATAGGGTGAATTCAGTTAACCGAATTCAGGAACAACTCAAACTCACGTAGTGAAAGGAAATGCTTAAAACAGAAACTTTGCCTTTCTCTCGCGAAGGTCTGTCCTCCGCCGCGAAAGCCTCCCGCAACATTGCTTTCCCTGTAATCGCACTTATCCTCGCGTTCCGAGTCCCTCTTTGCACTTTATTCCCTGAGGCTCCAACTCCATCAGCCCCTATACATCTACATTTACATGGATACTCTGCAAATTATATTTAAGTGGCTGGCAGAGGGTTCATCGAACCCCGCTCGACCGTTACGGTTGCAGGTTCGAATCCTGCCTCAGGGATGGATGTGTGCGATGTCCTTAGGTTAGTTAGGTTTAAGTAGTTCTAAGTTCTAGGGGACTGATGACCTCAGAAGTTGAGTCCCATAGTGCTCAGAGCCATTTGAGCCATTTCATCGAACAACCTTCACAATTCCCTATTATTCCAATCTCGTATAGAGCGCAGAAGAAACGAACATATATATCTTTCAATGCGAGGTCTGGTTTCCCTTATTTTATTATGCTGATCGTTTCTCCCTATGTTGGTCTCCGTCAGCAGAATATTTTAGCATTCGGAGGAGAACGTTGGTGATTGAAATTTCGTAGGAAGCTTTCTCTGCAACGAAAAACGCCTTTGTTTTAATGATCTCCATCCCAAAGCCTCCAACATTTCAGTCACACTCTCTCCCCTATATCGTGATAATACACTTTTTCGATGCACCCCGTCAGTCCTATGTGGTAAGGATCCCACACCGCACAGCAGTATTCTAAAAGATAACGGACAAGCATAGTGCAGGCAGTCTCCTTAGCAGATGTATTACACTTCCAAAGTCTCCTGCCAGTAAAATGCAGTCTTGGGTTAGCCTTCCCCAGAACATACTCTGTGTGTGACTTACAATTTAAGTTGTTCGTAATAATAATTCCTAGGTATTTACGACCTTTAGATTTTTCTGATTTATCGTGTAACCGAAGTTTAACGGATTACGTTTAGCACTCATGTGGATGACCTCACACTTTCCGTTATTTAGGGTCAATTGCCAATTTTCGCACCATCCAGATACCTTTTCTAAATGGCTTTGCAATTTGTTTTGATCTTCTGATGACTTTATTAGCCGATAAACGACAGGGTCATCTGCAAACAATCAAAGACGGATGCTCAGATTGTCTCCAAAATCGTTTATAGAGATGAGGAACAGCAAAGGACCCTGAAGAACGCCAGGAATCACTTCTGTTTTACTCGATGGCTTGCACCTCCAAACTCTGATAGGAACCTAATTGGTATACACTCTGGGCCAGAAGACATGCATTTATTAAGTAATTCAAGTTGCTTCACTACTCCAAGGATATCTACTTCGACGTTACTCATGTTGGCACCTGATCTTGTTTCGAATTCTTGAATATTTACTTCGTGTTCCTTTGTGAAGGCATTTCGGATAACTGTGTTTAGTAGCTCTGTTTTGGCAGCACTGTCTTCGATAGTATCTCCATTGCTATCGCGCAGAGAAGGCATTGATTGTGTCTTGCCGCTAGCATACTTCACATACGAACAGAATCTGTCTGAATTTTCTGCCAGGTTTGGAGATAAAGTTTCGTTGTGAAAACTATTATAAGCATGTCGCATTGAAGTCAGCGCTAAATTTCCAGTCTCTTTAAAAGATCGCCAATGTTGGAGATTTTGTTTCCGTTTAAATTTGGTATGTTTCGTTGTTTCTGCAACAGTGTTTTGACGCGTTTTGCGTACCAATGAGGATGAACTGCGTCGTTTGTTAATTTATTTGGTGTAAATCTCTGAATTGCCGCCGATACTATTTCTTTGCATTCAAGTCACATCTGGTCTGCAGTGAAATTATTAATGTGGAAGGAGTGGAGGAAGATGTTATGTGAATTTTTATGTGCTTTTTTGAACAGGTATATATTTCGTTTATTTGTGGAGGACTTGGGGGTCTGGGTACGTTCAATAATACCAGTATCCGTTTTAATCCTCGTTACTAGTTCAGGATTATTCCGAGTTAACAGGTAAAGCGCGGTTTTCACAACCTTTTACTATTCATGAAGTAAATGCTCGAAATAGTTGTCGGAGAAAGCGTTTAGCAAAATTTCAGATGATGTTTTATGCGTACCTCCGGAATTAAACATGTATTTTCACTAACATATCGAGGATAGATTAAAGGCACCACGAACTATATTTGTATGAGTCGGGTACGCGTTTGAAATTAAACTCAACTCGTCTTTGAACCTTTCAGCTACTGTATCATCTGAATTGGGAGGTCGGTAAAAGGATCCAGTTATTATATGATTCCGGTTGCCAAGAATGTCCTCTGTGCATACTAATTCGCAGGAAGTGTCTACTTCAATTTCGGGACAACCTACTTTGAGGTGAGCCACACGTTTCTTCAAGTCACGAGCTACGTATCGTCCCCTCTGGACCAAACCTGGGTGTTGCTCACAGTAGCCGGCAGTCTGTTGCTTTATCGCCACCGCCTGCGGCCGAACTGGTGCTCGCTGTCTCTGCGACGTTAACTCCCGGCTCTCGGCATCTCTTTGGAACAGGAACTCGGGCGCAGCAAAAGACGGAGTACGTATCGCGCTGATTCTCTGCTCTGCCTGACCCTTCGTGGCTTCCAAACGCCCGGCAGCCGCTCTCTCAGCTGGGGACAGTAGCTCTACGCGTTCACTTTGGGACAGCCACGAACGTCGCCATAACCCTGCTCTCCTGTTCTTCGAGCACTCTGTTTAGCGGCAACTGCTCGATTTCAGCTTCACAGACGCTTCTCGACGACCCTCGACGTTTTCGCTAACTCGATCGCTATTTCATCCCGTAGCATCTTCTAAAGTCATTCGCTTTACTTTCCACGTTCCGTTCGAGCTTAAGATTCGCAGCTTCTAAGTCATCAAATAGCTTTTCATTCACTTTCCTCGGCTCATTAAATTTCTCTTCAGTCCCTTCGTGAGTTCACCAACCGGCACAGAGGTTGTTTGAGAATAGCGGAAAAAAAAAATTGCATGCAGTTAATGCAATACTAAATCTAACCATAGTACATAACATCGTTAAATGAACCTGTATAATTAATCAACGGATTGTGAATTTGGCACATTAGTTCTACTCATTCCTCTCTCTGGGTACTTCGTTATCACTGTCTTTTTGTGCAGCATATAAAAATCAGGCTAATATTTCAAAGAAAGAAGCAGTTAAGAGCGTCGAGTTGCAAGTCTGGCAGCTATTTGGTGCGTTCTGAAGTAGTTAGAGGACACACGATTTGAGTTTTCATGAAACACATTTATTCAAAAATAGCCACAAAGAATTATGGGTGGACATTCTGAAGATATACTTAAGTTGTGCCTGAACACGAAATAAACTAATCTGATCTGGCAAGAAGAAATTACATAGCGCAATTTAACTATGCATACGTGAGGGAAAAGAGAGGAAAGGGAACAGAAACATATGACTTCAGTTATCCAATCAAGCTTCACACGAAAACGACGAAATTCAGAGGAACATTACCTGCATTGCGTGCATGCACTAACATCAAAGGGGTTTACACCAATTGAAACATCTTGTTACAGCAAATACACCACCTGAGAATTCACGCAAGCATCATGAAAAGAAGTCACCTGAGTTGCACATCCAACTGTTTCAAACAGATGTGAGTGAAAATCGCTAAATGTATAAATCAATGAGAGTACACCACTGTAACAACGAATAGATCATGAATCACACCGAATTCATAATAAAACCATCAAGGCGGAAGGCCCCAATGATTCGAGAAACATATGGCCCCCATTAAACAAAGGCAGCTGCTACACGTTCCCACAAAACACGGAAATGCAGTAACGCAAATATTCACCCATCACTTATCAGTTAAAATAACACGGACCAACTATTGAGATTCAGTAATAGAGCGCAACGCTCACAGAATAAAGACAACTCGAGATCACAGCAGAAAATAGAACATGCGATAAACTACAATACATAAAAAGAAATATCGCACATACACGATAACACAAGTTCTGTCATATTCACAAAGCTTTAAAGCACATTAACTCAGGCTAACCATATCCCGTAGAGCGCATTGACACAACAATAGTAGAAAGGAACAAAGCAAACTCCGGACACTGACAAAATCATAGACTCAAGCATCCTATTAAGAGCAATATAAAGCAAGAAGTAATCGAAACACTTCATTCAGGCCAAGAGCTTTTCCGAACGGCTCCACGCATGAAGACCGCGTTTGAAGCTACGACCTATCTCATCACTGGCAGGAGAGGGCTCACTTAAGAGCACAGCTACATCCACCGAGTTCAGTCCGGAACCGCGCGACTGCTACGGTTGCAGGTTCGAATCCTGCCTCGGGCATGGATGTGTGTGATGTCCTTAGGTTAGTTAGGTTTAAGTAATTCTAAGTTCTTGGGGACTGATGACCTCAGAAGTTACGTCCCATAGCGCTCAGAGCCATACATCCACCGACAGCCACCGCTCGGCTCGGAGGGCATGGAAAGCCCACACGGGAAACGGACAATACCAACTTGACAACCACGAAGGTGTCGAACAGCACCGATAGACCTCTTTGCCCACGTAAGAGGTACAAAACTGGTTATCCTGTGCTTCTAGCAGACGAAAAGCAGCTCAAGTACCAAATGCAAGACAAACCTGAAAAGACACATAAAAAGACCTGGTCACACAAGATAGGCTAATGGACGAACTTTATAAATATGGGTCTCGATTACACATGGAATATAAATGGATCACTTAAGGTACTGACATACTGATGCGCAGAACGAGTTGCTTGCACTTAACGTCAGATTATCACTGAAACTTCTCAGTCCTTCTGGGACAGTTAGTAGAACCAACTGCAGACAAACAGAATCAAACAGGGCAACAGTCTTATCAAGCGACTCTACACAGACATTTCAACATATCATAAACACACTAATTATAATCCTTCATGCAGTGATTTATGCGTTTCCTCCTGTTGAGTTACGGGGTACTTTTAATGATATGAGCGTCCACTATCTACATCTATATGTACATGGGTAGACTGCAAATCACACTTAAGTGCTTGGCAGAGGGTTTATCGAACCACCTTCACAATAATTCTCTATTATTCCAATCTCGAACAGCGTGGTGGAATAACTAACACGTATATCTGTCAGTGCGAGCTCTTATTTCCCTTATTTTACTATGATGATCTTTTCTCCCTATGTAGGTCAGCGTTAACAAAATATTTTCACGTTCGGAGAAGAAAGTTAATGACTGAAATTCCGTGAGAAGATTCCGCCGCAACGAAAAACGCCTTCGTTTTGATGACGTCCTCCCCTAACTGTGTATCATGCAGTGACACTCTCTCCCCTATTCCATATTAATACAAAACGAGCAGCGCTTCATTGAAGTTTCTCGATGTACTCCGTTAATTCCATCTGGTATCAATTCCACACCGCGCAGCAGTACTTCGAAAGGAGACGGACAAGCACAGTGTAGCTAGACTCATCAGTAGATCTGTTACATATTTCAACTGTTCCGCCAAATAAACGCAGTCTTTGGTTTCTCTTCCCCGCATCATTTTCTCTCTCTTCTCTCCACTTAAGTAGTTCGTAACTGTAATTCTTAGGTATTAATTTAAAATTACGGCTTTTAGATTTGATTTATCGTGTAGCCGATGTTTAACGGATTCCTAGTAGCACTCTTGCGGATAACCCCACACTTTTCATAGCTTTGCGCTAATTGCCAACTGCCAACTTTCGAACCATACAGATATCTTTACTAAATTGTTTTGCAACTGATTTCGATCTTCTGATGACTTTACTAGACATTACCTACAAACAGTGATCGTAGATGGCAGCTACTCATGATCGCAACAGAGTTTCACTGGACACGGGGAGAAGAACATTTTTCCATAACACATCCGTCAGTAGTTCTCTTTGATGAACAGGATGTGCTTCACTTCAGCAACTGCTTCATTTCTGCACTACAATAGGGTGTCTCACGGAGACCTAGGAGCTATAAAGAGCTTGGAAAATCCCTGTCGGCTAGTCTCATAATCTTTAAACCGGAGATGCTTATTTTGCTGTAATTGGTTTTGTGGAACCGAGAATTCATGCAGACTTTTCCCCATGGGAGTAATGTCTCAAACTTTCTACGCTTTGATCGATCCCTGGAAGACCAGTAGTAGGTTCCGAAGCACATCTGGAGGCATTCTGTAGCCTTTGGACCTTCTGAGTGTTGATGAAACACTGAAATTACATCGAGATTTAATACAACAGGCACCATGCGGAATCTTCTCCATGGGAATAATGTCTCAAACTGTCTACGCTTTGATCGATTCCTGGGAGACTAGTCATGGTTTCCGAAGCCCATCTGGAGGAATTCTGTAAGCTTTCGACCTTCAGAGTGTTGATGAAACACAAAAATTGCATCGTGATGGAAACAACATTCACCATGCGGACTTTTCTCCCTGGGAGTAATGTCTCAAACTGTCTACGCTTTGATTGTTCCCTGGAAGACTAGTAGCAATTTCCGAAGCAGATCTGGAGGCATTCTGTAATCTGTGGACCTTCAGAGTGTTGATGAAAACAGAAATTGCATCGTAAGGGAATACAACATTCACCATGCGGACTTTTCTCCATGGGAGTAATGTCTTGAACTGTCTTCGCTTTGATCGTTCCCTGGAAGACCAGTAGTAGTTTCCCAAGCAAATCTGGGGGCATTCAATTATCTGTGGACCTTCAGAGTGTTGATGAAACGTAGAAATTGCATCGACCTTGAATACAACATTCACCATGCAGACTTTTCTCCATGCAGTAATACTGAAATTGTCTACCCTTTGATCGTTCCCTGGAAGTCAGTAGTAGTTTCCGAAGCACATCTGGACCCATTCTGTAATCTGTTGACCTTCAGTGTGTTGATGAAACAAAGAAATTGCATCGGGATTGAATACAAACGGCTCCATACGCACGTTTCTTCATGGGAGTAATGTCTCAACTCTGTCTACGCTTAGATATTTCCCTGTAGGATCAGTAGTAGTTTCCGAAATACATCTGGAGGCATTCTATAATCTGTGGACCTTCAGAGTGTTGGTGAAACATAGAAACTGCATTGTCATTAAATACAACAGGCACCATGCTTACTTTTCTCCATGGGAGTAATGTCTCAAACTGTCTACGCTTTGATCGTTCCCTGGAAGACCAGTAGTAGTTTCCGAAGCACATCTGAAGGCATTCAGTAATCTTAGGACATTCAGAGTGTTGATGAAACACAGAAATTGCATCGGCATTGAATACAACAGCACCATGCGGACTTCTCTCCATGTTAGTATTGTCTCAAATTGTCTACGCTTTGATCGTTCCCTGGAAAACCAATAGTAGTTTCCGAAGCACATCTGGAGGCATTCTGTAATCTGTGGACCTTCAGAGTGTTGACGAAAGATAGAAATTGCATCGGGATAGAATACAACAGGCACCATGCGGACTATACTCCATGGGAGTAATGTTTCAAACTGTCTACGCTTTGATCGATTCCTGGGAGACCAGTCGTAGATTCCGAAACACATGTCGATTCATTCATTAATCTGTGGACCTTCAGAGTGTTGATGAAACACAGAAATTGCATCGGGATTGAATACAACAGGCGCCATGCGTACTTTTCTCCATGGGAGTAATGTCCCAAACTGTCTATGTTTTGATCGTTCCCTGGAAGACCGGTAGTAGTTTCCGAAGCACATCTGGACTCATTCTGTAAACTGTTGACCTTCAGTGTGTTGATGAAACACAGAAATTGCATAGGGATTGAATAAAAAAGCCACCATACGCACGTTTCTTCATGGGAGTAATGTCTCAAACTGGATACGCTTAGATATTTCCAGGTAGGACTAGTTGTAGTTTCCGGAGCACATCTGGAAGCATTCACTTATCTTTGGACCTTCAGAGTGTTGATGAAACGCAGAAATTGCATCGAGATTGAATACTACAGGCACCATGCGGACTTTTCTCCATGGGAGTAATGTCTCAAACTGTCTACGCTTTGATCGTTCCCTGGAAGACTAGTAGTAGTTTCCAAAGCACATCTGGACTCATTCTGTAATCTGTTGATCATCAGTGTGTTGATGAAACACAGAAATTGCATCGGGTTAGAAACCAACAGGCACCATGCTTACTTTTCTCCATGGGAGTAATGTCTCAAACTGTCTACGCTTTGATTGATTCCTGGGAGACCAGTAGTAGTTTCCGAAGCACATCTGGGGCATGCTGTAATCTTCCGACCTTCAGAGTGTTGATGAAACACAGTAATTGCATCGAGATTGAATAGAACATGCACCAATGCGGACTTTTCTACATGGGAGTAATGTCTCAAACTCTCTACGCTTTGATCATTCCCTGGAGGACCAGTAGTAGTTTCCAAAGCACATCTGTAGGCATTATGTAATCTGTGGACCTTCAGAGTGTTGATGAAACACAGAAATTGAATCGGGATTTAATACAACAGGCACCATGCCGACTTTTCCCCATTGGAGTCATGTCTCAAATTGCCTACGCAATGATCGTTCCCTGGGAGAGCAGTAGTAGTTTCCCAAGCAAATCTGGAGGCATTGTATAATCTGTGGATCTTCAGAGTGTTGGTGAAACACAGAAATTGCATCGAGATGGAATACAACATTCGCCATGCGGACTTATCTCCATGGGAGTAATGTCTCAATCTGTCTATGCTTTGATCGTTCCCTGGAAGAACAGTAGTAGTTTCCGAAGCACATCTGGACTCATTCTGTAATCTGTTGATCTTCAGTGTGTTGATGAAACACAGAAATTGCATCGGGATTGAATACAAAAGCCTCCATACCCACGTTTCTTCATGGGAGTAATGTCTCATCTCTGTCTACGCTTAGATATTTCCCTGTAGGATCAGTAATAGTTTCCGAAATACATCTGGAGGCATTCTATAATCTGTGGACCTACAGAGTGTTGGTGAAACATAGAAATTGCATTGTGATTAAATACAACAGGCACCATGCTTACTTCTCTCCATGGGAGTAATGTCTCAAACTGTCTACGCTTTCATCGTTCCCTGGAAGACTAGTTGTAGTTACCGAAGCACATCTGGAGGCATTCAGTATTCTTTGGACCTTCAGAGTGTTGATGAAACACAGAAATTGCATCGGGATTAAATACAACAGGCACCATGCGGACTTTTCTCCATGGGAGTATTGTCTCAAACTGTCTACGCTTTGATCGTTCCCTGGAAAACCAGTAGTAGTTTCCGAAGCACATATGGAGGCATTCAGTAATCTTAGGACATTCAGAGTGTTGATGAAACACAGAAATTGCATCGGCATTGAATACAACAGGCACCATGCCGACTTTTCTCCATGGGAGTATTGTCTCAAACTTTCTACGCTTTGATCGTTCCCTGGAAAACCAGTAGTAGTTTCCGAAGCACATCTGGAGGCATTCTGTAATCTGTGGACCTTCAGAGTGTTGATGAAAGATAGAAATTGCATCGGGATAGAATACAACAGGCAACATGCGGACTTTACTCCATGGGAGTAATGTCTCAAAGTGTCTACGCTTTGATCGATTCCTGGGAGACATGTCGTAGATTCCGAAGCACATGTCGAGGCATTCATTAATCTGTGGAACTTCAGTGTGTTGATGAAACACAGAAATTGCATCGGGATTGAGTACAACAGGCGCCATGCGGACTTTTCTCCATGGGAGTAATATCTCAAACTGTCTACGTTTTGATCGTTCCCTGGAAGAACCAGTAGTAGTATCCAAAGTACATCTGGAGGCATTCAGTAATCGTTGGACCTTCAGAGTTTTGATGAAACACCGAAACTGAATCGGGATTGAATACAACAGGCACCATGCGGACGTTTCTCCATGGGAGGAATGTCTGAAGCTGTCTACGATTAAATATTTCCCTGGAGGACCAGTACTAGTTTCAAAAGCACATCTGGAGGCATTCTATAATCTGTGGACTTTCAGAGTGTTGGTTAGACACAGAAATAGCATCGTGATGGAATACAACATTCACCATGCGGACTTTTCTCCATGGGAGTAATGTCTCATATTGTCTACGCTTTGATCGTTCCCTGGAAGACTAGTAGTAGTTTCCAAGGCACAACTCGAGGCATTCTGTAATCGGTGGATCTTCAGAGTGTTGATGAAACACAGAAATTGCATCGGGATTGAATACAACATTCACTATGCGGACTTTTCTCCATGGGAGAAATGTCTCAAACTGTCTATGCTTTGATCGTTCCCTGGAAGACTAGTAGTAGTTTCCGAAGCACATCTGGACTAATTCTGTAATCTCTAGACCTTCAGTGTGTTGATGAAACACAGAAATTGCATCGGGATTGAATACAAAAGCCTCCATGCGCACGTTTCTTCATGGGAGTAATGTCTCAAACTGTCTACACTTTGATATGTTCCTGGCAGACCAGTAGTAGTTTCCGAACCACAGCTGGAGGCATTCTGTAATCCTTGGACCTTCAGAGTGTTGATGAAACACAGAAATTGCATCGAGATGGTATACAACATTCACCATGCGGACTTTTCTCCATGGGAGGAATGTCTCAAACTGTCTACGCTTAGGTATTTCCCTATAGGACTAGTAGTAATTTCTGAAGCTCATCTGGAGGCACTCTGTAATCTGTGGACCTTCAGAGTGTTGATGAAACACAGAAATTGCATCGGGATTGAATATAACAGGCACCATGCGGAATTTTCTCCATGGGTGTAATGTCTCAAACTGTCTACGCTTTGATCGACTCCTGGGAGACATGTCGTAGATTCCGAAGCACATGTGCAGGCATTCTGTAATCTGTGGACCTTCAGAGTGTTGATGAAACACAGAAATAGCATCGGGAATGAATACAACAGGCGCCATGCGGACTTTTCTCCATGGGAGTAATGTCTCAAACTGTCTACGCTTTGATCGTTCCCTTGAAGACCAGTACTAGTTTCCGAACCACATCTGGAGGCATTCTGTAATCAGTGGACCTTCAGTGTGTTGATGAAACACAGAAATTGCATCGGGATTGAATACAACAGGCACCATCCAGATGTTTCTCCATGGAAGGAGGGTCTGAAGCTGTCTACGCTTAGATATTTCCCTGTAGGACCAGTAGTAGTTTCCGAAATACATCTCGAGGCATTCTACAATCTGTGGACCTTCAGAGTGTTGATGAAAGATAGAAATTGCATCGGGATTGAATACAACAGGCAGCATGCGGACTTTTCTCCATGGTTGGAGAGGAATGAAGAAAATTGTGAAGTAGAGGTAGGTGAGAACCAATTATAATGCAACACATAGTCTGTGACAATGGCAAAAAAGAAGAGAGACGGTGTGTCAGTGAGAAGATACAGCAGCAGTAGGAAGGAGTGAAACAGATAGTATCAGTAATATAGAGCAAGCCAGAGACAGTGACAGCAAGAGGAAATACTACTACTACTACTACTACTACTACTACTAGTAGTAGTAGTAGTAGTAGTTGTTGTTGTTGTAGTAGTAGTAGTGAGTGAGTGAGAATGGGCAAGCCATGGTGAGGGGTATGAGTGATATATTAGTGAGAAGAGAACAAGTATATTTGTGTACCAAAAGTGTTGGGAAATTTTTGGGAAGGTGCTGGGTAAAGTAGGATGAGGCAGCTGGAATCAGATTTTTCAGTCAATTATTTATAAAGGAGCATACACACTTATTTGTGCTTAGAGAGCAGCATTTTCCCATTGGTAGATGAAACACTCAAAAAATATTACGTGTAACTGAAGCAAGTCATCAGGTTCTTCCATTTTCTCCCTATATAACACTTAAAATGCTGAGATGAAGTGGGAGATATGATACTGCGCAAAGAGTTTGACAGAGCACTGAAAGACCTAAGTTGAAACAAGGCCCTGGGAGTTGGCAACATTGCATTAGAACTACTGACAGCCTTAGGAGAGCCAGTCCTGACAAAACTCTACCATCTGGTGAGCAAAATGTATGAGACAGGTGAAATACCCTCAGACTTCAAGAAGAATATAATAATTCCAATCCCAAAGAAAACAGGTGTTGACAGATGTGAAAATTACCGAACTATAAGTTCAATAAGTCACAGCTGCAAAATACTAACGAGAATTCTTTACGGATGAATGGAAAAACTGGTAGAAGCTGACCTCGGGGAAGATCAGTTCGGATTCCGTAGAAATATTGGAACACGTGCAGCAACACTGACCCTATGACTTATCTTAGAAGCTACATTAAGAAAAGGCAAACCTGTGTTTATAGCATTTCTAGACTTGGAAAAAGCTTTTGACAATGTTGGCTGGAATACAGGGAGTCGTTTCTGAAAGTATTTGTATGGAGTGTAGCTTTGTATGGAAGTGAAACATGGATGATAAATAGTTGGACAAGAAGAGAATAGAAGCTTTCGAAATGTGGTGCTACAGAAGAATGCTGAAGATTAGATGGGTAGATCACATTACTAATGCGGAGGTATTGCATACAATTGGAGAGAAGAGGAGTTTGTGGCACAGCTGGACTAGAAGTAGGGATTGGTTGGTAGGACATGTACTTAGGCATCAAGGGATCACCAATTTAGTATTGGAGGGCAGTGTGGAGGGTAAAAATCATAGTGGGAGACCTAGAGATTAATACACTAAGCAGATTCAGAAGGGTGTAGGCTACAGTATGTACTGGGAGATGAAGAAGCTTGCACAGGATAGAGTAGCATGGAGAGCTGCATCAAACCAGTCTCAGGACTGAAGATCACAACAACAACAACAACAACAACAACACTAAAAATCTTGAAAACGGCTTAATGTTTTTCCCCATTTGTGTGTTATTATTAGTGTATCAAAGAAATAAAAGAAGAAACTACTCCGTCTTCATCAGTGACCCATTATAAAGTTAGTTAGTTGCTCATTCCATGGACAATTTTACATGACAGATTGTAATGATGTGGAGAAAGTCATTTTACATTGAAATTCCAAGTTAATTTGTACATATAATTACTTTCTGATCATTTCCTAGTTTGTGTTTTTTCTTTATTATTTACAAAAAGAAATGTGTGTTCAGATTTAAGTTAGTAATTCCTGTTCACCATAGTATCCTTTGCATCACATATATGATGTAGGTATTGTCATAATTAGATACAGCATACATACATCACAATTCTAGATGTTAATATAACTAATATGAAATTAACATTATACAATGTGTTTAAAAAATTTCATAATGGACTAATGGATTGGTATTAGATGTGCCCTATAACAATTCTGACATACAAGCAGTACACTTCAAGAAACAAGAATATACAAACAATATTTAATATTTACAATGAGAACAGCATGTTTGAATGACACTGAAAAGAAAACAAGAGGTTATTAGTCATCAAGGAATTCAAAATACTCATCCATGATATAGAAACATTAATTTAATACTTAAGTTTTATTTCTGACTTAAATTTTTTGTCATCCATAATTCCCTTGATCTAAATTGACAGTGTGTTATACAGCTTTATTCCATAATGGCTCAACCTGTTTTGAGTTTTTGTTTTTATTTTTCTACATGCAGATTCTTCCTGATGTGTGTTGTACTTCTGTAAATCTGAATTCATATGTCAATTACTTGTGTGTGTACTTCTATCAGACATACTTTTGAATATGAACAACAATGGTACTGTAAGTATTATTAACTGCATGAATAAGGGCTTGCAGTGTGTTTGTGGAGAGCTGTATTTAATAATTTTAATGACATTTTCCTGTCATTTCAAAGTATCTGGAAGTGAGGTTTTTTGACACCTCAGAACATTCTTCTATAAGATGCAGCAGACTGGAAATAAGCAAAATACACTAACGGTGTACATTGTTTGCAACAAATTCCATAAATTATGCTCGGTGCAAAACATGCAGAATTGAGTTTTTTGGATATGTAAATGCAATGGCTTTTCCAGCTGAAGACATGGCCAGTGTGCATGCCCAATAATTCTGTAAACTTTACTTTCTCTATTTCATGGTCACTCAATAAAAACTGGAGGATATACTTCTCATTTCCTTTACTGTACTGTAGGTAATTTATTTTATTTAAATTAAATGTTAACTTATTAGGAAGAAACCACTGCAGCACGGAATTCACAACATTTTCAGCAGTAATAGATAAGGATTTTCCATCATCACCAAATTATGGTTGTATGGTCTGCAAATAACATCATTTTTGACAAACTGTTTGGGCTTTTAATGTCAATTATATAGATCAGAAATTATAGGTGGGGCCATGAACAGTACCCTACAGGACACCTGTTGCCACCCTCTTAGCATCTGATAGCCACTTTATTTTTTGCCTGTTTTGAGACCCTGTGAGTTCCAAAACCTGTGTTCTATGTTGTAGATAGGATTAAGTTAGTTCCTTGCCAATATCTTTGATGCTATAGCTTCCAGTTTCTAATGGAGTATTTAGTGGTTCACTGTATCAAAGGCATTGATAAGATCTTGGTTGATTCCTACAACACTTTTGTTATGGTCTAAATTCCTTCTGGCTCCTTCATGAGACTTGTATGGCTCCTGTGTTATAACCTGTATGAAAGCTGTGTTGATTACAATTCAGAAGATTGGAGGTGTCGAGATAGCTTATGATCCTGATTTTCATCAACTTCCTAAAGATTTATGAAAGAGATTGAAGGAGGGACATATGTCTGCAGTTTTCTACCTAGCATGAATACCCATTTTTGAACAGAGCTCTAACCTTAGAAATTTTCATCCTCTGTGTGAACACACCTTCACTGAATGAGAAATTGGCAGTATGTACCAGTGGCTACAAAATTTGTGGAGCAACTTTTTTATTTGTGACACTTTATCCATTTCTGCAGACATTTTTGGCCTCAGACTATTAATTACTTCCACATTTCATATTCATTAGTGGAACTTATTCTCCTACTGATGCCTACTTTTGTGCTGTTATTTTCTTTTGTTTGTTAATGTTCATAATAGTTTCTCAAGTACACTTAGAAAGTAGTTAATAATGTAATTGAGCAATGCTTCTTTTTTTAGTTGATTGTTATCTCCAGATATAAGTATAGTCTCCTGTTCCTTACTGCTTTTCCCAGTTCTCTTTAACAATTTACCATGTTCTGCTTGATTCATTGTCTGACTCCCTTACCAATCTATAATTATGTAATATGTATGCTACATTAATTATCCTTTTTATACACTTACATTTGCAGTTTCATACTTTTTTTTCCTTTTTAGTGTCAGAAAAAATTTTCACTTCAGTGTAGAAATTTCTCAGTGTGTGTTTGTAAGTGTATGTGAGCTGACTCTCATGAATCTTTATAGACAGCACATTTCCAGATCTATCATGGAAAGAGAGAACATGTCATTTGTATTTGTTTGTGGCAATACGTATGCCGAGGATTGGTCAGTCACTGTGGTAGTAAACTGGTGGCAGTTTTCAGGGGAGAAAATTCTTTTGTACCTATGATGTACTATTGTTGTATTTACGGGAAGTGTGAAAACTGTAATAAGTGCATTGTGGTCAGATAAGCCTAGGTCAATGTTCCTTACTTCTATATCTGAGGTTTCTAGATTTGAAGATGTATTGTCTATGAAACTTTTTGAAGAGTTTGTTAGCATAGCTGGGATATTTATACACATGCCGGAAAAGTTTTGCATCATCCCAGTTCCAAGAACTCCTGAAGATAGATGTTGACTGTGGATATTGTATTACAGACACAGTCCCTTTGACTGTTAAGAGATGTCACTAAACCCACCCAAAGATGTATACAACCATGCATGAGCAGCACCTCTTAGACGGAGGGGCTCCAACAGCCAATAAGTTCGAGTCATTCCACCTGGAAGGTGGTAGACAGCTCATGTTGTCTGAAGTTCAGCCATGCCTAGATGGCCAATACTGTGGTTTGATCACATCCACTTAGTTACTTTGTGCTAGGAAGGGCTCTCAACAGGGGAAGTGTCCAGGCATCTCGAAGTGAACCAAAGTGATAGTGTTCAAATATAGAGGACATACAGAGATACAGGAACTACTGATGACAATCCCCGCTCAAGCCACCCAAGGGCTACTACTGCAGTGGATGACTGCTAGCTATGGCTTGTGGCTCATAGGAACCCTGACAGCAATGCCAGAATAATGCTTTTTGTGCAGCCACAGGATGTTGTGTTATGACTCAAACTGTGCACAACAGGCTGCATGATGGGCAACTCCACTCCTGACATCCATGGTGAGGTTAATTTTTGCAACCATGACAACATGCAGTGTCTTACAGATGGGTCCGACAACATGCTGAACAGGCCACTCAGGATTGGCATCACATTCTCTTCACTAATGAGTATCAAATACGCCTTCAACCACACAATCGTTGGAGATGTGTTTAGAGGCAACACGGTGAAGCTGAACACCTAAGACACACTGTCCAGCAGGTGTAGTTTCACTATGTGGGGCTGATGTATGTTGCTGCTGGTCATGGAAGGCATCATAATGGCTGTATGATACATGAATGCCATTCTCCAACCAATAGTGCAATGATATCCTCAGCATATTCGTGAGGCATTAATTGTTGTGGATGAGAATTCATACCCCCATGAATGACTTCCTTCAGGATAATTATATTGTTTAACTAGAGTGGCCAGCATGCTCTCCAGACAGAACCCATCAAACTTGTCTGGGATGGATTGAAAATGGCTGTTTATGGATAACATGACCCGCCAACCACTCTTGGGGATCTATGCCAAATCGCCGTTGAGGACTGCGACAATCAGGACCAACAGTGCCTTGATGAACTTGTGGATGGTATGCCATGACAAATACAGGCATGCATCAATGCAGGTGGATGTGCTATTGGGTATTAGAGGTACCAGTGTATACAGAAATATGGACCCCCACCTGTGAAGGTATAACTGTATAGTGGTACAACATGCAGTGTGTGGTTTTTATGAGCAATAAAAAGGGCATAAATGTTGTTTTCTATTCCAGTTTTCTGTACAGGTTCTCTACTCTCCAACTCTAGGGAATGAGGTTATGCAAAACATTTTTGATGTGTGTATTAGAATAAAAGTTGAAACTATATAGAAAATTAAGGAACGGAATTTTAATTGCACTGTGTACCAACATATTGACATTATAAAGTCCCAAGATACAATTATTGACTTTTTCTCACCACATAAGATGCTCAGTCTAATTTATAAAAATGTCTGGATCACAGATCTTGTTTCTAGAACACTTTCACAGCTGCCACACTTTCTATACCAAGAAGTCCCTTCCATACAGCCTAGTCATCCATGGCTGTTGCATCAGTAGTGATGAGCAGTTCCTCTGAAAATATGCTGAGGATCTCACTGAGGCCTTCACAGACTGTTAATACCTTCCCAGCTTTGTAGAACAACACATCCCCGTGCCTTATTGCTCCAGTCACCCACCACCTCGCAAAGATACAGCATTCCACTCATGACATGGTAGTACAATCAGGACTGGAGCAACCATATCATATTCTCCTTCTCCCCTGCAGGTCCGGGGTTTAGAGTAGGCCCGAGGTATTCCTGCCTGTCGTACAAGGTGACTAAAAGGAGTTTCACATGTTTCAGCCCTTATGTGATGGCCTCCTGTAGGGTTTGACTTCCATTCTTCAAACTTTTCTGAAAGAATGAGCCAATTGGAGAAGGGAGCCTTGAAAGGTCCATTGTGTCCTTCGTGAATTAAGATCTTTAGACCCGTGACCACACAGGCATCGTGCTGCTGATGCCTGCACTGTTAACTCCCTGATATGCCAAGGGGTAGATGTCCATCCTCCTGGGGCACCGGGACTCCCAGCAAAGGCCATCCTATCAGATGGCAACTGTTGGGAGGGCCCCTGGTCAGAGTGGGCGGCATCAGGGTGGATGACAAACGATGAAGCGCAGTCCATCATCTCTTGCTGGTGGTGAAACACCAGCAGTTTCTAAGCTATCACAAGCACAATTCAACACACAAAAGTACAAGTAAGAGCTTAAATGTGGTCCAGGGTATCACATTTCACAGAGACATTGTTTTGCAGTCCGAAATTGAGCTGCATGCCAATTTAGAGTGACGAGGTGTAAATTTCATCCAGCATGTCCACAGGGGTCGGAAGGATAATGAGGTTGCCAGCGGTGCCTTCATATTGGCCTTTGAGGGTGATACATTGTTCAAGAAGGTCAAGGTGATGGTCTACTGGTGTGATGTAAAGACCTGTATCCATCCCCCAACTCGGTGCTTTAAGTGCTGGAAGTTCAGCAATATGTTTTCCCGCACTACTTCCAGTGTCACAAGCCAAGATTGTGGTTGCCCACCACATCACAATACTCCATGTGCACTGCCTTCCACGTGTGTCAACTGCAGAGAGCACCATTCACCTTGCTCACCTGACAGCAGGATTCTCCAGAAAGAAAGGAGAATCATGGAGTACAAGACCCTGGACTGAATGACCTACACTGAGGCTAAGAGAAAATTTGAACACATGCATTCTGTGTGTATGACATAGTCTTGCACCACCCCTACAACAGTTCTGACACCATGAGCTGTGCCAAACCAGGTCACCTCTCAGAGCTGGTAGACTCCCCTGCCCCCCTGATGTTGGAGAGCATTTCCATCCCTGTTGATCCTGCACCACCTACTTGAGGAGCAACACGACCCCCGCCCCCCCCCCCCCCCCCGCCCCCACCGCCGCCATCATTGCGCAACAATCAAGGCTGGAGCTGGAGAAGCGTAAGTGTTCTTCAGCTTCTCTCCCTAGGAAGTGGTCCCTTGGGTCACTCCATTCCTAGGTATCTTCTAGTGGGAAACATGCTGGCCAGGGTAGTTGACTTACACCTTCTAGAGCACGTTGGGTGGCAGGGGATACATGCGGACGTGCATTGTCCTGTTGGAACAGCAAGTTCCCTTGCTGGTCTAGGAATGGTAGATCGATGGGTTCGATGACGGTTTGGATGTACCGTGCACTATTCAGTGTTCCCTCGACGATCACCAGAGGTGTACAGCCAGTGTAAGAGATTGCTCCCCACACCATGATGCTGGGTGTTGGCCCTGTGTGCCTCGGTCGTATGCAGTCCTGATTGTGGCGCTCACCTGCACGGCACCAAACACGCATACGACCATCATTGGCACCATGGCAGAAGCTACTCTCATCGCTGAAGACGACACATCTCCATTCGTCCCTCCATTCACGCCTGTCGCAACACCTCTGGAGGCTGGCAGCACGATGTTGGGGCGTGAGCGGAAGACGGCCTAACGGTGTGCGGGACCGTAGCCCAGCTTCATGGAGACGGTTGCGAATGGTCCTCGCCGATACCCCAGGAGCAACAGTGTCCCTAATTTGATGGAAGTGGCGGTGCGGTCCCCTACGGCACTGCGTAGGATCCTATGGTCTTGGCGTGCATCCGTGCATCGCTGCGGTCCGGTCCCAGGTTGACGGGCATGTGCACCTTCTGCCGACCACTGGCGACAACATCAATGTACTGTGGAGACCTCACGCCCCACGTGTTGAGCAATTCGGCGGTATGTCCACCCGGCCTCCCGCATGCCCACTATACGCCCTCGCTCAACGTCCGTCAACTGCACATACGGTTCACGTCCATGCTGTCGCGGCATGCTACCAGTGTTAAAGACTGCAATGGAGCTCCGTATGCCACGGCAAACTGGTTGACACTGACGGCGGCGATGCACAAATGCTGCGCAGCTAGCGCCATTCGACGGCTAACACCACGGTTCCTGGTGTGTCCACTGTGCCGTGCGTGTGATCAATGCTTGTACAGCCCTCTCGCAGTGTCCGGAGCAAGTATGGTGCGTCTGACACACCGGTGTCAATGTGTTCTTTTTTCCATTTCCAGGAGTGTAGATCTCACTAGACCCTCTCACATGATGGATATAAACTATTCAGGCAATAAATCAGTGGAAGCAGGTGACTGTGAGCCGTACAGTGCTTCACTGAATTTTCCGTGCCTTCCCAGTCTCACGATGTCATCGTCCAGTGGAACTGTGGTGGTTTTATCCACTGCCTGGCTGAGCTACAGCAACTGTTGAGGTTTAAACCTGGTATCTGCATTGCCCTCCAGGAAACCTGGTTCCCTGCCCTCCGTCACTATAAGGCATATTACAGCAACCACAGTGACTATAATCGATTGACAGGTGGAGTTTGCGTTTATGTTCTAAACTCAGTCTGTAGTGAACATGTGCCCCTTCAAAACTCTCTTGAAGCTGTGGCTGTCAGAATAAACATGATGCACGAAATAACTGTCTGCAATGTGTATCTTCATCTAGATGGTGCAGTACCCCTGAATGTATTAGCTGCACTAATTATTAAACTGCCTAAACCTTTCCTTCCTCGGGAGATTTTAATGCCCATAACCCCTTGTGGGGTGGTACCATAGTTACTGGGCGAGGCAGAGTTGTCGAAATTTACTGTTGCAATTTGACCTCTGACTCTTAAATACTGGGGCCACCACATGCTTCAGTGTGGCTCATGGGAGTTACTCAGCCATTGACGTATCAATCTGCAGCCCAGGACATCTCCCATCTATCCACTGAAGGGCACATGACTACCTGTGTGGTAGTGAGCACTTCCCCATCTTCCTGGCAGTGCCCCAGCATCAGGCACACAGATGCCTGCCCAGATGGGCTTTGAACAAGGCTAACTGGGTAACTTTCACCTTAGCTGTCACCGTTGAATCTCCCCCATATTCTAACATCGATGTGATGGTTGAGCAGATGACTAGCACAATTGTTTCTGTCACAGAAAACGGAATCCCTCGCTCTTTAGGGTGCCCAAGGAGTAAGGCAGTCACTTGGTGGTCGCCGCAAATCATTCAGGCAATTGAGGAGTGTCTGCATGCTTTACAGCCCGTAAGTGGCACCCTTCCCTGGAGCACATCATAGTCTTTAAATGGCTCCGTGCCAGTGTTCGCTACCTTATCGAACAACAGAAGGAGTGGTGTTGGGAGAGATAAGTCTCCACCATTGGAGGCCACATGTCTTCCAAAGTCTGGAAAAAGATCAAATGTCTCTTTGGGTACCAAGTCTCAATGGCTGTCCCTGGTGTTACCATAAATGGCGAGTTATGTACCGACACAAATGTGATTGCCAGGCACTTTGCCGGGCACTGCATTGGATAATCACCCCCCAAGGTTTCGCACACTGGAATGGTGGCTGAAAGGTAATGTACTCTAATGCACTACATGCTGTGGTGAATCCTATAATGCCCCATTTACAAAGTGGAAGCTCTTCAGTGCTCTTGCACATTGCACCGACACAGTTCCTGGGCCTGACCGCACCCACAGCCAGGTGATTAAACATATCTCATCTGACTGCAAGTGACATATAATCATCATCTTCAACCGGCTATGGTGAGATTGTCTAAAAACTCACTTGATGTTGACAGCTATCACCCCATCTGCCTCACCAATGTTCCTAAAAAGCAATGCCACAAGAGTGAGAATAAAACGGATGAAATGTGTAACACAAAACAGAAAGAAAGGAAAAGCCACAAGAATGAAGGGCACACTATGAACACTAAAAGGAACAAAAGAGGACAAGAAAACAACAGAAGAGAGTAAAACATGAAAGCAGATTACAGTGGCTGGCAACCACGAGGATAGAAAGGCAAAGCCAGTGACTCTGCAACACATTAAAATCTCAACCGTACAGCACTAGGCTGGAGGACACAGAGGGTCAAAGGATACACTAAACCCTACATATAAGTATAAAACCCACTCTCACGGATAAAATGTAAAACTAAAACTGCTGTGGAGTCACTGTGTCCAACACCGAAGGCAGGTTGGAGGGAAAGTTGACAGTCGGTCACAGAGCGGCTAAATGTGAGTAGTCCAGGAAGAGGTGGACAACTGTCATTTGGAAGCCACAGCGAGACTTAGGTGGCTTCTCGCAACAGAGTAGTTAACCATGCATTAGCCTCATATAGTCAATGCAGAGCCGGCAGAGGATGACTGATTCCCTGGGAGAGGCCTGCCTGGAAGACTTCCACACATTCATAGCCTCCTTAATGGCATGCAGTTTGTTGCGTGTGCTGTTATGCCATTCCATCTCCCAAAGCCAGAAAACCCCATGGTGTAAGACAGAATGTAGGTCAGCTTCAGAGAATGCCTATCTCCAGAAGCAGTTTCCACGTCGCCTGTTTGGGAGCCATTCCGTGGTTTTTCAGTGGACCCCAGGACACATCATTAGCCCTGGCCATGAACTTGCTGATAGGCACATGTGAGAAAACGCAAATCACCAAAATGTAAGTAGTTACTCTTTTTAAAAAAAATTGTGAATTTAACTGTTTAATAATATAAAACTTACACAACTGTATCGTTATAAATCCCACTGATGATACCTTAGAACAGGAGAATGTGAAAAGTGTATGGGATAAATAAAGTAACTAGCAGCAGGATAAGGCAGCTTTATTTACAAAACAAATTTTTATATGCTTGCTGCAGAGGATGGCCACACAAACAGACTTGTTATTCATGCCATGCCAGGCATTTCCACATGGCCCATACCAGAAATTCAGAAGATTCATCTGAACATCCATAAAACAATACAACGCACAAAATTCAACAACATATGCAAATGTAACAATCTGGTACCTAAATAATCAATGTAAAAATTAAAAACACTTCAACCACCACGCAAAAAGCAATGCATTCTGCTCAGAAAATATGGTTAAAATACGAGATAAAATCCCTAAGACTCTAAAAAACAAGAGTTAAATTATGAGTTGTATAAGACATATTTACAACTCGCAGACACCATAAATCATATGAAACTTTTCTCCCATCTGGTCAACAGGGTCAAAAAGCTTTCAAAACTGGTGCACAAAGAATAGAAACAGTTAATAGAAGAAAGATCAACCTACTCAAAAAACTCCAGTTACAACATATTACCTTTACTCACACACACAAATTCTACCCAAGATTAGTGAACCTTACGGACACACTGTTAAACAGTAAAGAAAGACAGCTGTTGGAGAAAGGATGAAAATACAATGTAAATTTAGAAAAAGATGAAGGTTCCTTAGGAAATCTAATTATAGAAGCATAAAGTGTTTTGACAAGGGATGATAGGAATGAAAATAGCAGTGTCAGCATTGGATTAACTAGAGAACCAGTAAAAAAAGAAATCCAGAATATAATAACCAGCATCCAAATGCAACAACACAAAAACAACAAAAACTCAGATCTGCAACACTAGGATAAACTAGGAAAAAACTACAAAAACAAAATGTTATCTTTTTAAAATAATAATTCCAATCCCAAAGAAAGCAGGTGTTGACAGATGAGAAAATTACCAAACAATCAGTTTAATACGTGACAGCTGCAAAATACTAACACGAAAGTTTTACAGACGAATGGAAAAACTAGTAGAAGCCGACCTCGGGGAAGATCAGTTTGGATTCCGTAGAAATACTGGAACACATGAGGCAATACTGACCTTACGACTTATCTTAGAAGAAAGATTAAGGAAAGGCAAACCTATGTTTCTAGCATTTGTAGACTTAGAGAAACTTTTGACAATGTTGATTGGAATACTCTCTTTCAAATTCTAAAGGTGGCAGGGGTAAAATACAGGGAGCGAAAGGCTATTTGCAATTTGTACAGAAACCAGATGGCAGTCATAAGAGTCGAGGGGCATAAAAAGGAAGCAGTGGTTGGGAAGGGAGTGAGACAGGGTTGTAGCCTCTCACTGATGTTATTCAATCTGTATATTGAGCAAGAAGTAAAGGAAACAAAAGAAAAATTCAGAGTAGGTATTAAAATCCATGGCAAAGTAATAAAAACTTTGAGGTACGCTGATGACATTGTAATTCTGTCAGAGTCAGCAAAGGACTTGGAAGAGCA
Source organism: Schistocerca gregaria (assembly GCF_023897955.1). Lineage (NCBI taxonomy): Eukaryota > Metazoa > Arthropoda > Insecta > Orthoptera > Acrididae > Schistocerca > Schistocerca gregaria. The sequence continues at coordinate 170,841 of NW_026061727.1, forward strand.
GTTGAATGGAATGGACAGTGTCCTGAAACGAGGATATAAGATGAACATCAACAAAAGCAAAATGAGGATAAAGGAATGTAGTCGAATAAAGTTGGGTGATGCTGAGGGAAATAGATTAGGAAATGAGACACTTAGAGTAGTAAATGAGTTTTGCTATTTGGGGAGCAAAATAACTGATGATGGTTGAAGTAGAGAGGATATAAAATGTAGACTGGCAATGGCACGGAGAGCGTTTATAAAGAAGAGAAATTTGTTAACATCGAGTATAGATTTAAGTGTCAGGAACTCTTTCCTGAAAGTATTTGTATAAAGTGTAGCCATGTATGGAAGTGAAACATGGATGATAACTAGTTTGGACAAGAAGAGAATAGAAGCTTTCGAAATGTGGTGCTAGAGAAGAATGCTGAAGATTAGATGGGTAGATCACATAACTAATGAGAAGGTATTGAATAGGATTGGGGAGAAGAGAAGTTGTGGCACAACTTGTCTAGAAGAAGGGATCCGTTGGTAGGACATGTTCTGAGGCATCAAGGGATCACCAATGTAGTATTGGAGGGCAGCGTGGAGGGTAAAAATCATAGAGGGAGACCAAGAGAAGAATACACTCAGCAGATTCAGAAGGATGTAGGTTGCAGTAGGTACTGGGAGATGGAGAAGCTTGCACAGGATAGAGTAGCATGGAGAGCTGCATCAAACCAGTCTCAGGACTGAAGACCACAACAACATCAACAACAACAACATTTTAAAAGGAGACAAGGGGACCACAATATTACTGATACACCAAGAACAATACATTGACAAAACACAAGAAATCATTTTACAAAATAGCATTACAAATTTAAAATCAGACATGACATTCAGATTAAAGACAAAAGTAAAAAAAAAAAAAAAAAAAAAAACACTCTGAAAAATATTGACATCATACTGGATAACATGGAGAAAAGAAAGTTGTCATAGATCAGTCCCACTGCGCTGGTTCTCCAAAGCCAACCAAAAATCCACAAACCGAATCTTCTGTGAGGCCAATACTGGATGTTAGAAAATCCCCCCACATTAAAGCTTGCAGGATACATGTTAAAATTTCTGTCTGAAAATTTCAAATTACAAGAAGACAGAACTATTAAAAACACTTCACAGCAAATACAACGAACGAAAGATATAACCCTCCTTTCATTTGTTATAGAAAACATGTATTGCAACATACCAGTACCAGAAATAGTTCAAATGGCTCTGAGCACTATGGGACTTAACATCTGAAGTCATCAGTCCCTTAGATCTTAGAGCTACTTTAACCTAACTAACCTAAGGACAACACACACACAGTCATTCCTGAGGCAGGATTCGAAACTGCAACCTTAGTGGCTGCGTGGTTCCTGACTGATGCGCCTAGAATTGCTTGGTCACACCGGCCAGGAGTACCAGAAGTAATAGAAATTATACATAAGTACCTGAAAACTTATAGTCACCTTCCTGATGAACAGATTAAGGAAATATGCACAGTAATAAAGCTCATAACACAACGAAATTACTTCAAATTCAGTAATGAATTTTATTTAGAAGAAGATGGATTACCAATTGGGTCCCCAGTTTCAGAAGCCTTAGCAGATATTTTTGTAAACCACATTTAACAGATCATTTTCACAAAAATATTTGCAAAAGAATACAACATATTATACTGGTTCAGATACATGGATGACATCCTTTGCTTAACAGATGTACCACAAAGAAAATTTGAAAAACTACATACTGACATCAGCAAGATCCATAAAAATATAAAATTCACAATTGAAAGAGAACAGAACAACCAAATTAACTTCCTGGATATAACAATAAAAAAACAGAACCATAAGCATATGTTTGAAATTTACCGTAAACCCACAGCAACAGACAATATGATTCCTCAATCCTCTAACCACCCGCTCACACAAAAGCAAACAGCACTTCAACACATGCTCCACAGACTCAACACAGTACCACTTGCCAAAGAAGGCTACCAAAAAGAATTGGACATAATGATGCAGGAGGCACAAAGTAATGGTTACAACAGTAACACAGTAACCAAGCTTAACAACAAAATTAAAAGTAAAATAAAAGCAGAAAGCTCCAAACCACAGACAACAACACAACAGAACCAAACACAAACATGCAGTCTCATAACAACTGCACAGGATAATCAGAAAAAGTTGAAAGAAAACAGTAGATGATACACAATGACATACAAATGCAAACTCACCTATCAAATCACCAACATTTTCAAAAGATAAGGAATAAACATAGCAGACACAATAGACAGTTCTATTCAAAAATACACCCCAAAACTGACAAATAACAGAGACATATACCAGAAAGCAGGTATATACCAGCTACAGTGTAACACTTGTGAAGGCAGTTACATAGAGCAAACAGGGGAACATTTGATGTCAGATACAAAAAACACATGAGAGTTTGGAAATATGGGACAAACCACATCACATTTGCAGAATGCCTAAGAGAAAATGACCACAAACCAACCACTAGAGACAATGACATAAAGTAATTAGAATCGACAGTAAAACAACACCTCCTAATAATGCAAGAAAATTACCACATACAGAAAACCAAAGCAGAAGGGAAAATCCTGTTGAATGACCAAGTACATATGCCAAGCCATTCATTATTTAAAATAATAGAATACCATCTGCAAAAAGGATTAATAGAATAATACAGTCCAATATAATAATAATAGAATCCAAAAAATCCATGAACCCCTCCACAGAATGTTGAAAGGAAAAGTCAAATCAGCTGTCGCTGTCACCAAAATTTTCAACCACTCACTAATAGCTTGTACTCCCGCCTCCACTGCCCCCCCCCCCCCACCCAAATTAAAACTCATCAGCTCTATCCCCCTCCCTCCCTCTCTCTCAATCATACGCACACGCAGTATAAACATTAGAAATAGAAGTTAGTCTCAAACATATACTTCGTTACATTTGCAACAAATAGGTAAACTTCTCAAAGAAGATGAAACAAATAATGTAGTTGCAATATTTACGTTGAGAAAAACAGTGTACGACGAAATAGTTGTATCGAGTGACAAAAGAACAATAGTCGACCACAAAAAGGTGAGAAATATGGTGAATGGTGTATGGAAGGTGAGAACACAAAGATGTGATTATATGGCAGTGATAAAAGTGGTAGTGTGACCTTCAGACCAGATGTGAGGATAAGAAAATTAGCAAATCATAAGTAATTACTTTTTTTTACAAAGTGAACTGTTTAATAATCTAAAAGTAACAAAATTGTATCATTATATATCCCACTGATGATGCCTTAGAACAGGAGAAGGCGAAACACATATGGGATAAATAAAGTAACTAGCAGAAGGAAAAGGAAGCTTTATTTACAAACCAAAAATATATATCACAGTACCCTGGAATGGGGAATGTATTAAGCACTATCTTTTACATCCCTTCCACAATAATATTCCACTGACCACTGAACCTAGATATTATCACTACTACACAACCCCTGCTCGCTGCCCTTTACCTCGTGGCTCATGCCCCTGTAATAGACATAGATGCAAGACTTGTCCCATACATCCTCCCTCCACCACCTACTCCAGTCCACTCACAATTGTCACTTGTCCAATCAAAGACAATGCTACCTGTGAAACCAGTCATGTGATCTAAAAGCTAAGCTGCAACCACTGAGCTGTATTTTATGTCGACACGGCAACTGACGAAATGTATGTTCACATGAATGACAACCAAAATCCTGTGATGAAGAAACAGTTGGGCCAATCAATTGCTGAGCATGTTGCGCAGCATGATATTTGTCATTTCAGTGACTGCTTCACAGCCTGTGCCTTCTGGATTCTTCCCACCAACACCAACTTTTCTGAATTGCACTAGTGGGAACTCTCCCTACAGTATAGCCTACATTTAAGTAACCCTCAACCTTCATTAGTCACTGTCTACCACCAAACTATACCATTCTTTGTTCCCATTCCAGAACACAATTCCGGTAATGCACCCACAGTTTTTATAGCTACCTCCTTTTCTGATGGCCCTCCCGCCCCCCCTGCCGACATCTGTCTAATCTCCTGACTCCAACTAGCTGCCGTACCCTCTCCCCGCTTTGTCCATGTAACCGTCCACAAGCAGCACATAACTGTCCCCCTACCCTGCTATCTCTCCCTGCCCCATTCTCCTCCTTCCCTACCACCTGTTTGCTTCTCCCACCATGTGCTTCTGCTTGCAGTCTGGTCTTGGGTGCAAGAGCTTGTGTGCTTTTGTGTTTGTTTTCCTTGCTCTGATGAAGATTTGTTATGATTATTAATATGCAGCCAATATGCAAGGTATCAACATTCTATTAAGGAATGGGATTATCATTGTCTACCGTCAAAGAAAAGCTCTACAGTTGGGTGCATTTCCTTGAAGAAGCTTCTGGCTTTGAAACATTTATAACACTGTGGGCTCAATCTTATTTCTGTTATCTCTCTCTGAAAATAATGCTAATAATCAAGAACATATATTTAAGATTATTTCTATTTTCTTTCATCTGTGATCAGATTCTACAAATTTCCAAAAATTTACTTCTTTTCAGTTTTAATATCTATTGAGTAATAGTGACTGTTTACTAGCACTGAAGTTAACTAAAACGAAACAATAGTTGTTAGCAACACTATCCCACAAGGATTTTTGTGCATGATCTTTCACACAGCACTGAAGATGAGTTCCCACTGTCGTATTTGTAGTCCTCTACTGTTTCATGTTTCAGGTTCAGAACCCACTAAATTATTCAGATGTTCATCATCATGATGATGGTTCAAGTAAGGTTAAACCATGTAATGGATAGAATGGGAACTTCATTGCAGAAGACAATAGAAAATATACCATAGATGTTATGTTACATCAATAGTTGTGATACAAGCCGTTCAGAAGCTGTACAGTTTCAGAGGATCAGCACCTGAAATTGCTGTTGATAGTTCCGTCCTTAAAATGGATAGCCAGAAGTTTCTTTTATAAGGTCAAAATTATGAGCTCACCAATCTTTAATCATGTCTTTAAGATCCTATTTGGGATGACCAGATCTCTTACAGTTTCTAATGATGTATGCAGACAGGTACTTAGTATGGACATCCATGGAGCACAATACTTATTATGTCTTCAGAAAGTAAATGTGCACACAATACAGATGAAGTGATCAAAAGTTGTTTCACATACAGTTAAGTAAAACATGGCAAAGAATGGTTGTTGTAAACACAAATATCATTAAATAAAACTGAAACACACACATAATGATATTTATTGCTCATAATTGTAAAATAAGTTCTCTCAGCCTGACTTAAATGAATGGAGAGGCAACACAAATAATTCCCAAGAGTGGTCTAGAATGCAGCCTAGCTAAACTGAAGCCATACCTGAAGAAGATTAACATCAGAATCAAGAGAGTGGAGTGAATGTAGGCCGTAAACAGATTTCTTCTATGGTATTAATGAACTGTGTTAATTTATTATTGTTTACAAAACCTGTGAGCCAGAAGGCTAAGTTTTATTGGCTGTGGATAATGTCATTATATTTTGTTTGTAGCAGTATGTTACTTCGCATGAGCAGCGTCTATTCAAAAGTTCAATTCTAATTTATGCCTATGCATTGGAAATCAAGGGCTTATTATTATTATGGGACCCAACTTGCTTATTAAAATGTAGTTACTGAAAAATCTGTAATTTTTAATTCAGGACTCTTGCTCATTAGTACTGGTGTCAATAGAAATTAGAAAAATCAGATGATCAAAAGTGTATCAACAGATCCTGGAAATTCACAGCAATATGTCCATAACTGGCACTACAAATCTGGATAAAGTTAAACTAACAATTATCAATATCTTTTAATGCATATAACAAAGAAAGTTGCTGTGACTTACCAAATGAGGAAGTGCTGGTAGATAGACACAATAAAAAATACACAAACACACACACAAATTCCAAACTTTCACAACCCAAAGTTGAAGCAACCTTGGGTTGCGAAAGCTTGAAATTTGTGTGTGTATTTGTGTATTATTTATTGCGTCTGTCTACCAGTGTTTTATCATTTGGTGAGTCACAGCATCTTTGTTTTTTATGTATATTTTTACCATGTGGAATGTTTCCCTCTATTATATTGGATATCTGTTAAGATAGTTAAGTTTACTGAAAAGAGGAAAAATAGCCCTTTAATTTGAAAGTGATCTTTCCTTCAAAATATACCTATTAACTCGTAAGACTTTGCATAAAGTATGAACTTAATCATCAGAATTTTGTAAATAAAGTTACCAAAAGTCTTATGTGGATCTTAATATACGATACTGGTGTGGTGCCACTGCTCCACACTTCTCTCCAGTGCTAAACTAGTGATCCGTTAACATCTTAGAATGCATCCTGTCCACTAATCCTTTCTTTTAGTCAGCTTGTTTAGGAAATTTCTTTTCTCTCCAAGTCCATTCACCCATCTTATGTTCAGCATACATCTGTAGCACCACATTTCAGAAGCTTCTATTCTCATCCTGTCTAAGCTGTTTGATATCCATGTTTCACTTCGTATATACCAACAATCAATACAAATGTTTCCAGAAAAATCTTTGTAACACCTAAATCTACAAACATGTTGTGAATATTGCAGTTCCATGTTGTGAATACTTCAGTTGTCTTTATTTCTGTGTCTAAGAAAATTAGAGAGAAATTTCCCCTCTCTTTTTTTTTCGGGCATGTTCATAGCTGTGTTTTCACACAAACCTGTTTCAGCATTTTCTGTACTATCTGATGATAGCAAAAAAAAGTGCTGAAAAATGTCTCACTGAAAACAAAGCTACAAAGGTGTCTTGCATAAAGTGCAATTACTCTACAACCTAAGTTTATATTCAATGCTCCAAAATTTCTCTTCTTCAGAAACACTTTCCTCTCCATTGTCTGCCTAGATTTTATATCATCTCTACCTTGAACATCATTGGCGATTTTGCTGCCCAAATAGCAAAAATCATCATCTTTAAGTGTCTCATTCATTAATCTAATTCCCTCACATCACCTGATTTAATTTGACTACATTCCATTATCTTCTTTTGCTTTTGTTTATGTTCATATCATATCTTCCTTTCAAGAACTGTCCATTCCGTGCAACTGCTCTTGCAGGTCTTTTGCTGTCTCTGACAGAATTACAATGTTGTCAGCAAACCTCAATGTTTTTATTTCTTCTCCATGTATTTTAATTCCTATTCTGAACTTTTCTTTTGTTTCTTTTACTGGTTGCCCAATATACAGTTTGAATAACGTCACGTATAGGCTACAACCCTGTGTCACTTGCTCCCCAACCACTTCTTCCCTTTCATGCCCCTCAACTGTTATAGCTGCCATCTGGTTCTGTAAAAATTTTAAATAGTGTTTCACTCCCTGTATTTCATCCCTGCTTCATAATTTGAAGGAGAGTATTCCAGTCAACATTGTCAAAAGCTTTCTCTAAGTCTACAAATGGTAGAAACATAGGTTTGCCTTTCCTTAATGCATCTTCTAAGATAAGTTGTAGGGTCAGTATTGTCACATGTGGTCCTACATTACTCCAGAATCCAAAGTTATCTTCTATGAAGTCAGTATCTGCTGCTTTTTGGTCCTTTTATAAAGAATTTGTGTTTGTATTCTGCAACGACAAATTCCTAAACTGACAGTTTGGGAATATTCACACTTCTCAGCACCTTATTTCTTTGGAAGCGAAATTAATACATTCTTAGTGAAATTTGTGGATATTTCACCAGTTTCGTACATATAGCACAGCAAATGGAATAATTTTGTCATTGTTGTCTCTCCCAATGCTATCGGTAGTTTTGACAGAATGTTGTCTACCCCTGGGTACTTGTTTCCTTGTTTCAGTGTGAGTCTTCAGTGCTCAGTCAAATGCTTCTCACAGTATATCTCCCTTGTTATCTTCATCTGTCTCTTCTACTATTTGTATGATGTTGCCCTCAGTTATATCTCCCTTGTATAGATCCCCTATACACCGATGAGCCAAAACATTATGACCACTGCCCACTGTGATGTCGGACGCCACCTGATAGCGTTACAGGCATATGACACTCTAAAAACAGTAAGTAAGTGGGAAGCAGATGCATATGGGTATCACCCTAATGAAGATACAGGTCCTCACAGCTTTACTTCTGCCAGTATCTCGTCTCCTATCTTCCAAACTTTACAGAAGCTCTCCTGTGAACCTTGCAGAACTAGCACTCCTGAAAGAAAGGATACTGCAGAGATATGGCTTAGCCACAGCCTGGGGGATGTTTCCAGAACAGTTTTAATCTGCCAGAAAGTTTCATATCAGTGCACACTCCACTGCAGAGTGAAAATCTCATTCCGGAAACATCCCCCAGGCTGTGGCTAAGCCATGTCTCCGCAATATCCTTTCTTTCAGGAGTGCTAATTCTGCAAGGTTCGCAGGAGAGCATCTGTAAAGTTTGGAAGGTAGGAGCCGAGATACTGGCAGAATTAAAGTTGTGAGGACCGGGCATAAGTCATGCTTTGGTAGCTCAGATGGTAGAGCACTTGCCCACAAAAGGCAAAGTTTCTGAGTTCGAGTCTCGGTAGGGCACACAGTTTTAATCTGCTAGGAAGTTTCATATCAATGCGCACTCCGCTGCAGAGTGAAAATCTCATTCAGGAAACCAACAAAATGATTGTATTGTGAGGGGGCTTTGTGCAGCTTCTGTCCCATAAAGCACTTAGGATTATGGATGAAATGGGATGACTGTTGCTTTGTAGTAACCATACCAACACAGTGTAATAGAGTGAGAGGAGCTTGCTGGAGCTTCTTTCAGAAATAATTCACATAGGGTTTTGGATGAAGTGTGATGATTGTGGCTTTGTAGTAACTATACCAACAGGATGATAGTATTGTGAGGGGAGTTTTCTGAAGCTCCTTTCAGAAATAATTCACATATGACTATGAATGAAATGCAATGATTGTGGCTTTTTAGTAACTGTATCAAAACTCGTGGTATTGGTCGGAAAGCTTTTTACAGTTTCTTTTGGAAATAATTCACATAGGACTACGAATGAGATGAGATGATTGTGGCTCATTAGTAATTATACTGGAAAAGTGATAGTATTGTGAGGGGAGCTTTCTGCGGCTTCTTTCAGGAATAAATCACATAGGCTTATGGATGAAATGCTAGGATTGTGGCTTTGTAATAGCTATACCAACAGATTGATACTTGAGTGAGAGGAGCTTGCTGCACCTTCTTTCAGAAATAATACACATATGGTTATGGATTAAATGCAACGGTTGTATGTCTTCAGTAACTATAACAACAAAGTAATAGTATTGTGAGGGAATCTTCCTGCAGCTTCTTTAAGAAATAAATCTCATAGTGTTATGGGTGAGATGCCATGTATGTGGTTTTGTTGTAGCTATAGCAACAAAATGATTCTACAGTGAGAGTACCTTTGTGCAGCGTCTTTCAGAAATAATTCACATAGGGTTATGCATAAAATGCTATGGATATGACTTTGTAGTTACTATACCGACAAGGTGATAGTATTGTGAGCTTTCTGCAGCTTCTTTCAGAAATAATTCACATACCATTATGAGTGAAGTGCAATGATTGTCACTTTTTAATAACTATACCAACACTTTGTTTCTAGAGTGAATGGAACTTTTTGCAGATTCTTTCAGAAATATTTCACAGCATGCTATGAATCAAATGCAATAATTGTGGCTTTGTAGTAACTACACCATCAAGGTTTATTGTATTTTGAGGGGAGCGTTCTGTGGTTTCTTTCAGAAATAATTCACATGACGTTACAAATTAAATGCAATGATTGTTGCTTTGTAGTAGCTATATGAACAGATTGATTGTTAAGGAAGAGGATCTTACTGCAGATTCTTTCAGAAATAATTCACAAAGTGTTATGGATGAAATGTGATGATTCTGGCTTTATGGTAACTACACCAAGAAAGTGATTGTAGTGTGAGAGGAGCTTTCTGCAGTTTCATCCAGAAATAATTCACATAGTGTTATGGCTGAAATGAGACGACTGTGGCTTTGTAGTAACTAACTGTGAAAGTGATTGTAGTGTGAGAGGAGCTTTCTGGAGCTTCTTCCAGAAATAATTATCATAGTGTTAAAGATGAAATGCCATGATTGTGGCTTTTTTGTAACTATACCAACAAAGGGATAGTAATTTGAGAGGAGCTTTTGTCAGCTTCTTTCAGAAATAATCTTCATAGGGTTATCGATAGAATGCAATGCTTGTTGCTTGTTGCGGACCTTTCCTACAAGAGAGTGCAAGAATTCAAATAGCTAGGGGCACTTTCCACTGTGAACTCATCATGTGATGTAGAGATCAATGCCAGAATACAAGCAGGAAACCGATCTTTCCACAGCCTAGCACAACTGCTTTGGTAGAAATATCTCTCCAGACAGTTCAAGATTCAACTGTACAAAACCTTTATCCAGCCTCTTGTTCTATATGGCTGTGAGACATGGAGTATCCGGAAACAGGGCTTCCATAAGCTCCTTGTTTCTGAGAGAAAAGTGCTTCGGAAGATTTTTGGTACAGTTCTGGATGCAGATACCGGGGAATGGAGGATCAGATACAATGAAGAGCTTGAGGAACTATACCAGCGGCCCAACATAGCAGGTACCCTGAAAGCCAAACAAATGCAGTGGGCCGACATTGTAGCTTGGATGGAGGATCACACCTACAGGAAAGAGACTGCCAGGGAGACCCAAGAACAATTGGAGGGGTGGACCCCATGAAGATTTAATCCAAGTGTCAATAGATGTGGACGAATGGCAGATAGCAGCATTGGACAGAATACAGTGGAGGAGGAAACTTGTAGATGTGTGTGGTCTACTGGGCCTGATCACGTAGTAGTAGTAGTAGTAGTAGTAGTAGTAGTAGTATTGCTTTGTGTAAAATTTCAAACAAAGTAACAGTACTGAGAGAGGTGCTTTTGCAGCTTCCTTCAGAAATAGATCACAACTGAACCAACAATGTGATAGTAATGTGAGAGAATCTTTCTGCAGCTTCTTTCAGAAATAATTTCCACAGGGTTATGGATGAAATGCGATGAATGTGGCCTTGTAGAAACTGTACCAACAAAGTGACAGTACTGTGAGCAGAGCTACAAGCAATTCGTTTCAGCAATAATTAACGTATGGTAGTGGATGAAATCAGAAGATTCTGGCCTTGTGGTAACTGTACCATGAAAGTGATAGCAGTGTGGTAGGAGCTCCCTGCAGTTCCTTTCAGAAATAATACTCATATGGCAATGCATGAAATGCGATGATTCTGGCTTTGTAGTAATCATACCAACAAAGTGATGCAAATGTGGGAGGAGCTTTCTGCAGCTTCTTTCAGAAATAATTCTCACAGTGTAATGGGTGGAATGCGATGATTCTAGCTTTGTAGTAAAGATACCAACAAAAGTGTGTCTGCTGTGGGAGGAGCTTTCTGCTGCTTCTTTCAGAATTAATTCACATAGGGTAAAGGATTAAACTGCAATGATAATTTCTGTGTAGTACTCAAGTCAACAATGTGACACAAATGTGGGATTAGCTTTCTGCAGCATCATTCAGAAATAATTCGCATAGGGTTATTCATGAAATTCAATGACTCTGGCGTTGTAGTAATCGTACCAACAAAGTGATGCGAATGTGGGATTAGCTTTCTGCAGCTTCTTTCAGAAGTAATTCGCATGGTGTAATTGATGAAATGTAATGATTCTGGCTTTGTAGTGTTACGCAAGTGTGGGAGGAGCTCTTTGTAGTAGAAATAATTCTCATAGGGTAATGGATGAAATGAAATGATTCTGGCATTGTTGTAATCATAGCAACAAAGTGACACAACTGCGGCAGGCCCTTTCTGCAGCTCCTTTCAGAAATAATTCACATAGGGTAATCAAAGAAATGCAATGATTCTCACTTTGTAGTAATCATACCAAGAAAACAACGCAAATGTGAGAGGCGTTTTCTGCAGCTTCTTCCGGAAAAAATTGAAATAGGGTAACAGATGAAATGTTGTAATTGAGGATTTGTATTAATCATACCAACAGAGTGACGCCGTTCTGGGTGGAACATTTTGCAGCTTTTTTCAGAAGTAATTCACATAGTGTAATAGATCAAAATTGATGATTCTGACTTTGTAGTAATGACACCAACAAAGTAACGCAAATATGGGTGGAGCTTTCTGTAGCTTCTTTCAGAGAAAATGCACGTAGTGTAATGGATGAAATGTTTTGATTCTGGTTTTGGAGTAATCATACCAACAATGTGACGCTGCAGTGGGAGGTTCTTTTGGCACTGCCTGTGAGAAATAATTCATATAGTCTTAAGGATGAAATGAGATGATTATGGCTTCGTAGTAATCATACCAACAAAGACACGGTGCTGTGGGAGGAGATTTCTGCAACTTCTTTCAGAAATAATTCACATAGCATGATGGATGAAATGGGATGTTTCTCACTTTGCAGTAATCATACGAACAATGTGACTCTGCTGCCTGAGGAGCTTTCTGCAGCTTCTTTTAGAAATAGATCAGATACGGTTATGGATGAAATGTTACAATTCTGGCTTTGTTGTAATGATACCAACAAACAGATGCTGCTGCAAGAGGAGCTTTCTGCAGCTTCTTTCATAAAATAACCACATACAGTAATGGATGAAATTGGATGATTTTGGCTTCGTAATAATCATACGGAGAAAAAGACGCAGCTGTGGGAGACCCTTTCTGTAACTTCTTTGAGAAATAATTCACATAGGGTAATGGATGAAATGCGATGATTCTGGCATTGTAGTAATCATAGCAACAAATAGACACTGCTGCCGGAGGAGGGACAGCAGCTTCTTTCAGAAATAATTCGCATAGGGTACTGGAAGAAATGCGTGATTCTGGCTTTGTAGTAATCATATGAACAAAAAGATGCTGCTGTGCTAGGAGCTTTTCTGCAGCTACTTTCAGAAATAATTCACATAGTGTAATGGATGAAATTCGATGATTCTGGCTTTGTAGTAATCTGATGAAAAAAGAGAAACTGCTGTGGAAGGATATTTCTGCACCTCTTTTCGGAAATAATACACATATGGTAATGAATGAAATGGAATGATTCTGGCTTTGTAGTAATCATATGAACAAAAAGAAGCTGCTATGTGAGGAGCTTTTTGCAGCTCCTTTCAAAAATAACTCACATATGCTAATGGATTAAATGCAATGAATCTGGCTTTGTAGGAATCATACAAGCAAGGAGACGCTACTGTGGAAGGAACTTTCTGCTGCTTCATTCACAAATAATTCACTTAGTGTAATGGATGAAATGCGATGTTTCTAGCTTTGTAGTAACCATACCAAGAAACAGGTGGTGCTGCGAGTGAAGCCTTCTGCATCTTCTTTCAGCAATAATTCACATAGGATAATGTATGAAATGTGTTGATTCTGGCTTTGTGGTAATCATACCAACAAAGAGACGCTGCTGTGGGAGGAGCTTTCTGCAACTTCTTTCAGAAATAATTCACATAGCGTGATGAATGAAATGGGATGATTCTAGCTTTGTATTAAATATACGACCATAAAGACACTGATGTAGCAGGAGCTTTATGGAACTCCTTTCAGAAATAATTCACATGGGGTAATGGATGAAATGCAATAATTCTTGCTTTGTAGTAATCATACCAATATAGATATGCTGCTGCAGGAGGGGCTTTCTGCAGCTTCTTTCAGAAATAATTCACATATGGTAATGGATCAAATGCGATGATTCTGGCTTTGTAGTAATCATACCAACAAAGAGACGCAAATGATGGAGGAGCTTTCTGCAGCTTCTACATCTACATCTACATCCATACTCCGCAAGAGACCTGACTGTGTGTTTTTGGAGGGTACCCTGAGTACCTCTATCGGTTCTCCCTTCTATTCCAGTCTCGTATTGTTCATTGAAAGATGTATTGTCGGTATGCTTCTGTGTTTGCTCTAATCTCTGATTTTGTAGCCATGGTCTCTCTGCGAGGTACATGTAGGAAGTAGCAATATAATGCTTGACTCTTCGGTGAAGGTATGTTCTCGAAACTTTAACAAAAGCCCGTACCGAGTACTCTCCTGCAGAGTCTTCCACTAGAGTTACTCTATCATCTCCGTAACCCTTTCAAGATTACTAAATCATCCTGTAACGAAGTGCGCTGCTCTCCGTTGGATCTTCCCTATCTCTTCTATCAACCCTATCTGGCACGGATCCCACGCTGCTGAGCAGTATTCAAGCAGTGGGCGAACAAGTGTACTGTAACCTACTTCCTTTGTTTTCGGATTGCATTTCCTTAGGATTCTTCCAACGTATCTCAGTCTGGCATATGCTTTACTGACGATCAACTTTATATGATCATACCATTTTAAATCACTCCTACTGCGTACTCCCAGATAATTTATGGAATTAACTGCTTCCAGTTGCTGACCTGCTATTTTGTAGATAAATGATAAGGGATCTATCTTTCAGTGAATTCACAGCACATTACACTTGTCTACATTGAGACTGAATTGCCATTTCCTGCACCATGCGTTAATTCGCTGCAGATCCTCCTGCAGTTCAGTACAATTTTCCGTTGTTACAACCTCTCAATACACCACAGCATCATCTGCAAAAAGCCTCAGTTAACTTCTGATGTCATCCACCAGGTCATTTATGTGTATTGTGTATAGCAACAGTCCTATGGATGTCTCTATAGGCCCCCTGGCTCATCAGCTGTTGTCGCTGAGCACCTGAAGGATAATTTGGAAAATATTTTGAGCAGATTTCTCCACCATGTTATAGTTCATGGTGGAGATTTTAATTTGCCAGATATAGACTGGGAGACTCAAACGTTCACAACGGGTGGCAAGGACAAAGAATCCAGTGATTTTTTTTTTAAGTGCTTTATCTGAAAAATACCTTGAGCAGTTAAACAGAGAACCAACTCGTGGCGATAACATATTAGACCTTCTGGTGACAAAATTATCTGAACTATTTGAAACAGTGAATCCAGAACAGGGAATCAGCAATCATAAAGCAGTTACTGCATCGATGATTTCAGCCATAAATAGAAAAATTAAAAAAGGGAGGAAGATTTTTCTGTTTAGCAAAAGTGACAAAAAGCAGATTACAGAGTACCTGACAGCTCAACACAAAAGTTTTGTCTCAAGTACAGATAGTGTTGAGGATCAGTGGACAAGGTCAAAACCATCGTACAATATGCGTTAGATGAGTATGTGCCAAGCAAGATCATAAGAGATGGAAAAGAGCCACCATGGTACATCAACCGAGTTAGAAAACTGCTGCGGAAGCAAAGGGAACTTCACAACAAACATAAACATATCCAAAGCCTTGCAGACAAACAAAAATTATGCGAAGTGAAATGTAGTGTGAGGAGGGCTATGTGAGAGGCACTTAATGAATTCAAAAGTAATGTTCTATGTACTGACTTGGCAGAAAATTTAAGAAATTTTGGTCTTATGTCAAAGCGATAGGTGGATCAAAACAAAATGTCCAGACACCACAGATGACAAAAGGGTAGATACCGAAATAGACGACAGAGTGATAGAGAAAAAATTAAAATCACTCAAAAGAGGAAAGCCCACTGGACCTGAAGGGATACCAGTTCGATTTTACACAGAGCACACTGTGGAACATAGCCCTCTTCTTGTAGCAGTGTACCGTAGGTCTCTAGAAGAGCATAGCATTCCAAAGGATTGGAAAATGGCATGGTCTTCCCCATTTTCAAGAAGGGACTTCGAACAGATGTGCAGAACTATAGACCTATATCTCTAATGTTGATTAGTTGTAGAACTTTGGAACATGAATTATGTTATAGTATAATGAGTTTTCTGGAGACTACCAACCTACTCTGTAGGAATCAGCATTTGTTTTGAAAAAGATGGCCATGTGAAACCCAGCTCTTGCTAATCATCCACAAGACTCAGTGGACCATAGACATGGGTTCACACTTAGATGCCGTGTAACTTCTTTCAGAAGTACTTCACTTAAAGTAATGGATAAAATGCAATGATTCTGGCTTTGTAGTAACCTTACTAACAAAGAGAAGCAAATGAGACATTAGCTTTCTGTAGCTCCTCTCAGAAATACTTCACATAGTGTGATGGATGAAATGCGATGAATCTGGCTTTGTAGTAACCATACCAACAAGGAAACAGGAATGAGGGACGAGCTTTCTGTAGCTTCTTTTATATACCTCACATCAGGTAATGGATGAAATGTGATGATTCTGTCTGTGTAGTAATCATACCAACAAACAGATGTAAATGAGGCAGGAGCCTTCTGTAGCTTCTCTTATATACACCACATCAGGTAATAAATGAAATCTGATGATGCTGTCTGTGTAGTAATCATACAAACAAAGAATTGCAAATAAGAGAAGGGCTTTCTGTAGCTTCTCTCAGAATAACTTCACATAGGGTAATGGATGAATTGCGATGATCCTGGCTTTGTAGTAACGTTACCAACAAATGTACGCGTATGAGGGGAGAGCTTCCTGCAGCTTCTCTCTGAAATACTTTGCATGGGGTTATAGATGAAATGCGAATATTCTGGCCTCTGTAGTAATTATACCAACAAACAGTCACAAATGAGGGAAAAGTTTTCTTTAGCTTCTTTCAGAAATACTTCACATTGTTTAATGGACACCCCATGAACAATGGACCTTGCCAATCGTGGGGAGGCTTGCGTGTCTCTGTGATACAGATAGCCTTACAGTAGGTGCAACCACAACGAAGGGGTATTTGTTGAGAGGCCAGACAAATGTGTGGTTTCTGAAGAGGGGCAGCAGCCTTTTCAGTAGCTGCAAGGGCAACAGTCTGGATGATTGACTGATCTGGCCTTGTAACAATAACCAAAACGGCCTTGCTGTGCTGGTACTGTGAACGGCTGAAAGCAAGGGAAAACTTCCTGAGGGCATGCAGATTTACTGTATGATTAAATGATGATGGGGTCCTCTTGGGTAAAATATTCCAGAGGTAAAATAGTCAACCAATTGGATCTCCGGACGGGGACTACTCAAGAGGATGTCGTTATCAGGAGAAAGATAACTGGTGTTCTACGGATCGGAGCATGGAATGTCAGATCCCTTAATCTAGCAGGTAGGTTAGAAAATTGGTGAAGTTCGGTGGCAGGAGGAACAAGACTTTTGGTCAGGTGACTACAGGGCTATAAACACAAAATCAAATAGAAGTAATGCAGGAGTAGGTTTAATAATGAGTAGGAAAATATAAATGCGGTTAAGCTACTACAAACTGCAGAGTGATAGCATTATTGTGGCCAAGATAGATACGAATCCCACACCTACTACAGTAGTACAAGTTTATAGGCCAACTAGCTCTGCAGATGATGACTAAATTGAAGAAATGTATGATGAGATAAAAGAAGTTATTCAGATAGTGAAGAGAGGTGAAAATTTAATAGTCATAGGTGACTGGAATTCGAGTGTAGGTAAAGGGAGAGAAGGAAACATAGTAAGTGGATATGGATTGGGGCTTGGTAGAATTTTGCACAGAGTCCAACTTAATCATAGCTAACACTTGGTTTAAGAATCATGAAAGAAGGTTGTATACATGGAAGAACCCTGGAGATACTAAAAGGTATCAGATAGATTATATAATGGTAAGACAGACATTTTGGAACCAGGTTTTAAATTGTAAGACATTTCCAGGGGCACAGGTGGACTCTGACCACAATCTAATGGTTATGACCTGTAGATTAAAACTGAAGAAACTGCAAAAAGTTGCGAATTTATGGAGATGGGACCTGGATAAACTGAAAGAACCAGAGGTTGTAAAGAGTTTCAGGGAGAGCATAAGGGAACAATTGACAGGAATGGGGGAAAGAAATACAGTAGAAGAAGAATGGCTAGCTTTGAGAGATTAAGTAGTGAAGGCAGCAGAGGATCAAGTAGGTAAAAATATGAGGGCTGCTAGAAATCCTTGGGTGACAGAAGAAATATTAAATTTAATTGATGAAAGGAGAAAATATAAAAATGCAATAACTGAAGCAGGCAAAAAGGAAATCAAACATCTCAACAAACAGATCGACAGGAAGTACAAAATGGCTAAGCAGGGATGGCTAGAGGACAAAGGTAAGGATGTAGAAGCTTATCTCACTAGGGGTAAGATAGATACTGCCTACAGGAAAATTAAAGAGACCTTTGGAGATAAGAGAACGACTTGTATGAACATCAAGAGCTCAGATGGAAACCCAGTTGTAAGCAAAGAAGGGAAAGCAGAAAGGTAGAATGAGTATATAGAGGGTCTATACAAGGGTGATGCACTTGAGGACAATATTATGGAAATGGAAGAGGATGTAGATGAAGATGAAATGGGAGATACGATACTGTGTGAAGAGTTTGACAGAGCATTGAAAGACCTGGGTCAAAACGAGGCCCCCAGAGTAGACAACATTCCATTGGAACTACTGACAGCCTTGGGAGAGCCAGTCCTGACAAAACTCTTACCATCTGGTGAGCAAGATATATGAAACAGGCGAAATACCCTCAGACTTCAAGAAGAATATAATAATTCCAATCCCAAAGAAACCAGGTGTTGACAGATGTGAAAATTACTGAACAATCACTTTAATAAGCAACAGCTGCAAAATACTAACACGATTTCTTTACAGACGAATGGAAAAAATAGTAGAAGCTGACTTCAGGGATGATCAGTTTGGATTCTGTAGAAATACTGGAACACATGAGGCAATACTGACCTTACGACTTATCTTAGAAGAAAGATTAAGGAAAGGCAAACCTATGTTTCTCGCATTTGTAGACTTAGAGAAAGCTTTTGACAATGTTGATTGTAACACTCTCTTTCAAATTCTAAAGGTGGCAGGGGTAAAATACAGGGAGCGAAAGGTTATTTGCGATTTGTACAGAAACCAGATGGGAGCCATAAGAGTCGAGGGGCATGATATAGTAGCAGTGGTTGGGAAGGGAGTGAGACAGGGTTGTAGCCTCTCACTGATGTTATTCAATCTGTATATTAAGCAGGCAGTAAAGGAAACAAAATAAAAATTCAGAGTAGGTATTAAAATCCATGAGGAAGAAATAAAAACTTTGAGATTTGCCGATGACATTGTAATTCTGTCAGAGACAGCAAAGGACTTGGAAGAGCAGTTGAATGGAATGGAGAGTGTCTTGAAAGGAGTATATAAGATGAACATCAACAAAAGCAAAATGAGGATAAGGAAATGTACTCGAATTAAGTTGGGTGATGCTGAGGGAATTAGATTAGGAAATAAGACACTTAAAGTAGTAAAGGAGTTTTGCTATTTGGAAGCAAAATAACTGATGATGGTCAAAGTAGAGAGGATATAATATGTAGACTGGCAATGGTAAGGAAGGCATTTCTGAAGAAGATAAATTTGTTAGCATTGAGTATAGATTTAAGTGACAGGAAGTCATTTCTGAAAGTATTTGTAAGGAGTGTAGCCATGTATGGAAGTGAAACATGGACGATAACTTGTTTGAACAAGAAGAGGATGCAAGTTTTCTAAATGTGGTGCTAAAGAAGAATGCTGAAGATTAGATATGTAGATCATATAACTAATGAGGAGATATTGAATAGGTCTGGGGAGAAGAAAAGTTTGTGGCACAACTTGACCAGAAGAAGGAATCGGTTGGTAGGACATGTTCTGAGGCATCAAGAGATCGTCAATTTAGTATTGGAGGCCAGTGTGGAGGGTAAAAATCGTAGAGAGAGGCCAAGAGATAAATACACCAAGCAGACTCAGAAGGATGTAGGTTGCAGTAGGTACTGGGAGATGAAGAAGCTTGCACATGATAGAGTTGCAGGGAGAGGTGCATCAAACCAGTCTCAGGACGGAAGACCACAACAACAACAGTGTAATGGACGAAATGCGATGAATCTGACTTTGTAATAACCTTACCAACAAAGATATGCCTATGAGGGAGGAGCTTACTGCAGCATCTCTCAGAAATACTTCACATAGGGAAATTGATGAAACACGATGATTCTGGCTTTGTAGTAACCATACCAACAAAGAGATGCAAATGAGTGAAAAGCTTTCTTCAGCTTCTCTCAGAAATACTGCCTATAGGGTAAAGGGTGAAGTGCAATGATTCTGGCTTCATAGTAACTATACCAAGAAAGACATGCAAAGGAGGGAGGAACTTTCTGTAGCTTCTCTCAGAAATGTTTCACATCGGGTATGGATGAAATACGATGATTCTGGCTTTGTAGGAACCCTAACATCAGAGAGATGCCTATGAGGGAGGAGCTTCCTGCAGCTTCTCTCTGAAAAACTTCACATAGGGTAATGAATGAAATGCGATTATTCTGGCTTTGCAGTAACCATACCAAAAAAGAGACGCAATTAAGGGAGGAGCTTTCAGTGGCTTCTATAATAAATACCTCACATCAGTTAATGGATGAAATATAATGATCGTTTCTGTGTACTAATCATACCAAAACAGAGATGCAAGTTTTGGAGGATCTTCCAGCAGCTTTCTCTCAGAAATACTTCACTTAAGGTAACGGATGAAATGCGATGATCCTGGCTTTCTAGTAACCATACCAACAAAGAAACGCAAATGAGGGAGGAGCTTTCTGTAGTTTCCCTCAGAAATACTTCACATCAGGTAATGGATGAAATGTAATGATTGTGTCTGTGTAGTAATCATACCAACAAACATATGCAAGTGAGGGAGGAGCTTTCTGCAGCTTCTCTCTGAAATACTTCACATAGGGTAAAAATGAAATGGGATGATTCTGGTTTTGTAGTAACCATACCAACAAAAGACACAAATGAGGGAGGAGCTTTCTGTAGCTACCAACAGAAATAATTCACATTAGGTAATGGATGAAATGTATTGAATGTGTCTGTGCACTAATCTTACCAAGAATCAGATGCAAGTGATGGAACAGCGATCTGCAGCTTCCCTCAGAATAAGTTCACATAGAGTATTAGATAAAATGCGGTTATTCTGGCTTTGAAATAACCATATTAGCAAACAAATGCAAATGAGGGAGTAACTTTCTGTAGATTCTCTCAGAAATATTTCACATCAGGTAATGGATGAAATCTAATGATTGTGACTGTGTATTAATCATACCAATAAACAGATGCAAGTGACGGAGGAGTGTTCTGCAGCTTCTCTCAGAAATACTTCACATAGTGTAGTGGAAGAAATTCAATGATTCTGGCTTTGAAGTAACCATACCAACAAAGTGACGCAAATGGGGTAGTAGCTTTCAGTGGCTTCTCTCTTAAATACTTCACATTAGGCAATGGATGAAATGTAATGATTGTGTCTGTTTACTAATCATACCACAAAGCAGATGCTGGTGACTGAGGAGCTTTCCGCAGGTTCTCTCTGAAATACTTCGGGTAGGGTAATTTTAATGATTCTGGCTTTGTAGTAACCATAGCAACAAACAATGCAAATGAGAGAAGAGCTTACTGTAGCTTCCCTAAGAACTACTTCACATCAGGTAATGGAGGAAATGTAATGATTGTGTCTGTGTACTAATCATACCAACAAACAGATGCAAGTGAGGGAGGAGCTTTATTCAGCTTCTCTTTGAAATTCATAACCTATTGTACTGGATGAAAGGCAATGATTCTGGCTTTGTAGTAACCATACCAACAAAGGAACGCAAATGAAGGAGGAGCTTTCTGCAGCTTCTCTCTGAAATACGTAACATACGGTAACAGATGAAATGCGATGATTCTGGCTTGGTAGAACCATACCAACAAACAATTGCAAATTAGGAAGGATCTTTCTGTAGCATCCCTCAGAAATACTTCACATCTGGTAATGGATGAAATGTAATGTTTGTGTCTGTGCACTAATCATACCAACAAACAGATGCAAGTGAAGGAGGAGTTTCCCGTACCTTTTCTCTGAAATACATTTCAGAGGGTAATGGATGAAATGTAATGATTCTGGCTTTGTAGTAACCATACCAACAGTCAAACACAAATGAGGGCGGAGCTTCCTGCAGCCTGTGTCTGAAATAAATCACAAAGGGTAATGGATGAAATGCAATTATTCTGGCTTTGTAGTAACCATACCAACAATCAAACCAAAATGAGGGGGAGCTTTCTGTAGCTTTTCTCAGAAATACTTCACATAGAGTAATAGATGAAATGCGATGATTATGGCTTTGTAGTAACCATAACAACAAACAAACGCAAATGAGGCACTACGTTTCTGCAGCTTCTCTATGAAATACATCTCATGGGGTAATAGATGAAATGTGACAGTTCGGCTTTGTAGAACCATACCAACAAACAAACGCAAATAAGGGAGGAGCTTTTTGTAGCTTCCGTCAGAAATAATTCACATCAGGTAATGGATGAAATGTAATGATTGTGTCTATGTACTAATCATAGCAACAAACAGATGTAAGTGAGGGAGGAGCTTTCAGCAGCTTCTCTCTGAAATACATCACATAGGGAAATAGATGAAACGCGTTGATTCTGGTTTTGTAGTAACCATACCAACAAACAAACCTAAATGAGGGAGGCCCTTTCTGTAGCTTCCCTCAGAAGAACTCAACATCAGCTAATGGATGAAATGTAATGATTGTGTCAGTGTACTAATCATACCAACAAACAAATGCATGTGATGGAGGAGCTTTCTGCAGCTTCTCTCTGAAATACATCACATTGGGTAATAGGTAAAATGCAATGATTCTGGCTTAGTAGTAAACTTACCAACAAATGCACGCCAATGAGGGAGGAGCTTTCAGTAGCTTCCCTCAGAAATACTTCACATCAGGTGATGGATTAAATATTAAGACTGTGATGGTGTACCAATCATATCAATAGAAAGATGCAAGTGAGGGAGGAGCTCTCCGTAGCTTCTATCCGAAATACACCACATAGGGTAAATAATGAAATACAATGATTTTGGCTTTGTAATAACCATCCCAACAAACTAAGGCAAATGAGGGAGAAGCTTTCTGTAGCTTTTCTCAGAAATACTTCACATAGGGTAATAGATGAAGTGTGTTTATTCTGGCTTTGTAGTAACAATACTAACAAACAAACGCAAATGATGGGGCAACATTCTGTAGCTTGCCTCAGAAATACTTCACATCAGGTAATGGATGAAATGTAATAATCGTGTCTGTGTACTAATCATACCAACAAACTGATGCAGGTGAGGGAAGAGCTCTCTGCAGCTTCTCTGTGAAACACATCACAAAGGGTACTGGGTGAAATGCAATGATTATTACTTTGTAGTAACCATACCAACAAACAAACGCAAATCAGGGAGGAGCTTTCTGTAGCTACCCTCAGAAATATTTCACATCAGGTGTTGGATGAAATGTATTGATTGTGTCTGTGTACAAATCATACCAACAAACAGATGCAAGTGAGGGAGGAGATTTCTACAGTTTCTCTCTGAAATACATCACATTGGGTAATGGATGAAATGCAATGATTCTGGCTTTCAAGTAACCGTACCAACAAACAAACGCAAGTGAGGGAAGAGCTTTTTGTAGCTTTTCTCAGAAATATTTCACATAGGGTGATAGATGAAATGCGATGATTCAGGTTTTGTAGTAACCATACCAACAAACAAACGCAAATGAGGGAGGAGCTTTCTGTAA
Source organism: Schistocerca gregaria (assembly GCF_023897955.1). NCBI lineage: Eukaryota > Metazoa > Arthropoda > Insecta > Orthoptera > Acrididae > Schistocerca > Schistocerca gregaria. Next base: position 194,455 of record NW_026061727.1, read on the forward strand.
CTTACCTCAGAAATATTTCACATCAGATAATGGTTGAAATGTAATGACTGTAGTAACCATACATAGGGTAATGGATGAAATGCTATGATTTAGGCTTTGGGGTAACCATACCAACAAACAAAATCCATAAAGGAAACGTAATGATTGTGTCTCTGTACTAATCATACCGAACAAAGGGATTCAATTGAGGGATTAGCTTTCTGCAGCTTCCCTCAGAAATAATTCACATCAGGTAATGGATGAAATGTAATGATTGTGTCTGTGTACCAATCATACCAACAAACAGGTGCAAGTGAGGGTGGAGCTTTCTGCAGCTTCTCTCTGAAATACATCACATATTGTAATTGGTGAAATGCAATGAATCTGGCTTTGTAGTAACCATACCAACAAACAGATGCAGGTGAGGGAAGAGCTTTCTGAAGCTTCTCTCTGAAATACGTTTTATAGTGTAATAGATGAAATGCAATGATACAGGCTTTGAAGTAACCATACCAACAAACTTATGCAAATGAGGGAGAATCTTTCTGTAGCTTCGATCAGACATACTTCACATCAGGTAATGGACGAAGTGTAATGATTGTGTCTGTTTACTAATCATACCAACAAACAGATGCAAGTGAGGGAGGAGCTTTTTGCAGCTTCTTTCGGAAATACTTCACATAGGACAATAGCTGAAATGCAATTATTCGTGCTTTGTAGTAACCATACCAACAAACAAACACACATCAGGGAGGAGCTTTCTGTACTTTTTCTGAGAAATATTTCCCATAGGGCAATAGATTAAATGCAATGATTCTATCTTTGTAGTAACCATACCAACAATCAAACGCAAATGAGGGAAGAGCTTCCATTAGCTTCCCTCAGAAGTAGTTCACATAAGGTAATGGATGAAATATAAGGATTGTGTCTTTGTACTAATCATTCCAACAAACAGATGCAAGTGAGGGAGGAGCTTTCTGCACCTTCTCTCTTAAATACATAACATATTGTAATAGATGAAATGCGATGATTCTGGCTTTGTAGTAACCGTACCTACAAACAAACGCCAATGAGTGAGGACCTTTCAGTAGCTTTTCTCAGAAATATTTCACATAGGGTGATAGATGAAATGCCATGATTCTGATTTTGTAGGAACCATACCAACAAACAAACCAAATGAGGGAGGAGCTTTCTGTAGTTTCCCTCAGAAATATGTCACATCAGGTAATGGATGAAATGTAGTGATTGTAGTAACCATACATAGGGTAAAGGATGAAATGCAATGATTTAGGCTTTGGAGTAACCATACCAACAAACAAAATCCATAAAAGAAATGTAATGATTGTGTCTCTGTACTAATCATACCAAACAAAGGATTCAATTGAGGGATTAGCTTTCTGCAGCTTAACTCAGAAATAATTCACATCAGGTAATGGATGAAATGTAATGATTGTGTCTGTGTACTAATCATACCACATAGTGTATGCTGCCGTGGTGTGTGCCTCGCCCTTGCCTTCGGCTGTAATTGGCACAGTGCCCGAAGGGCTCAGTCCCTCCGGAGGCCTTGCGCCACCACTGTTATTCCATCTTAGCCACGTATCACGGCTCTGGCATTGTCTACACTGACGGTTCGATGGTTGCTGGTCGTGTCTTTTATGCCCTAACTCTAGGGGACCATTGTGAACTACTTTCATTGCCGGTTGGCTCAGCTTTTACACTGCTGACGTGGTCACCATCTTTTGAGCTCTAGAGTATCTCCGCTCCTGCTCAGGTGAGTCCTTCATTATCTGTGGTGATTACCCGAGCGGATTACCAGCTCTCGACCAGTGTTTCCCTCGTTCTCGTCTGGTGATTCCTATCCAGTTGTCCCTGCATAATCTTGCCCGTTGCGGCAGATCTGTTGTCTTTGGAACCCAGGCCATTTTGGGATACCTTGCAATGAAACTGTTGACTGCCTGGCGAAAGAGACCACCAGTAAAGCATCTCTGGAGAGACTGATTTGCCGGTGACTGATTTGCGGGCACTATTACGCCACGAAGTTTTAGATTTATGGGACAGTGATTGGCGCAAACTGCCCATGCCAAACAATCTCCGTCATAACAAGGAGACGATGACTGTGTGGTGGTCATCCATGCGATCCACCGCAGGGACTCAGTCATCCTTTGCTGTCTCCGCATTGGCCACACCTGACTGATGCCCAGTTATTTCCTGTGTCGTGAGGATCCACCTCTTTGTCGTTGTGGGGTGTCCTTGACAGTGGTCCATATTCTGTTGGAGTGCGCCCTTTTAACTGTGCTCAGGCAGACTTTTGCGCTGGCTGAAATGCTCTCTGCGCTTTTAACTGATGACTGTTCCATAGCGGACTTAGTTTTGCGTTTTATTCGGGCAGGGGGATTTTATCGCTTAATGTAAATGTGTGTGTTTTTGTGTTGATTCTGGCCTATGGGCTACGATTTTAGTCTGCTTTTTTTAATGTGTTTCTCGGTGGTTGGCTTTTCCTTTTCTGTTTCTATGGTCGGCCACCCACCGTCACACTCCGTGCGATTTTAGTTCGTCTTGTCTGGTCTTTGTCTCAGTTTCTCTCGTTCTGTGTCATCTGTCCTCTCGTTTGTTGATTGTTCTTATTCTCTGTGGGTGTTTTTAGTATTAGAAAAAGGGACCGATGACCGTAGCAGTCTAGTCTCTTTAACCCCCACAAACCAACCAATCCTAAGATGTCTACCTCAGTTGGAGAAGAAATGTCAGAAATAATTTTATTCATCAACCGTGCCGTCCTCCCACAAGCCAGTCCAGAAGTTTTGACTAATGTGAACAGTCGCTGTGAAAGCCTATGTTGTGTAAATGTGTGCTTGTCTCCTGAAGTGTACCTGGTGAAAGGAGGAGTAGGAGGTGGGTTAAAGCTCGTGGTGTGAGTAGCTTCGCAGTATTGTCTATCCTTCACGTAATATGTGTTTTCATTCTTGATAAAACACTGAATATTAGTCATCGACAAAGTTTTTTGTTGTAGCTCGTGTATTTAGAGGAAACAGCACTATCCTGGCGTACATGTTTCCTTGGGATTGAACTAGAATGTCATGAATTTCAGCCACAGTCTCCAACTGTTTTCACTATTTAACTTAAATTATTATTGGACCTGTCTGAGGAAATGTGTGTCAAGCAATGTACTTCAAAAGGCCTTTCTGCTGTGCTCTAAGTCCTCATGTTCATATACAGGATTGAAGCAGTTGAGAGTTGAGTGTTGAATCACGGTTCTGCACTAACCCCGATGACCACTGTCAGCACGTGTGGTGGCAGCTTGGGGGACATTCCATTCTTCCAGTGTTTTGGAAAGGCACAGTATGGCCAGAAAATGGTTATGACTGTAGGTTGCAGTTGATAGTGATTGAGGGAACTGTGACGGAACAACAACCTTTCAGATGTCGATAATCCTCGTGTTACATCTTGTATGACAGTATCGTGATGTTATTTCCAACACAACAGTGCTCATCCACACAGTGGTATGTGTATGTATCAATTGTATGCATGGTATTAGCTGCTCCCATAGTCAGCAATATCCTTAGATATGTTCCCTGCAGAGCATATGTGGCACGAGCTTGGACATAAACTCTGCCCCAGTGTCAGTATCCAGAATATTGTGGACCATTACAACTGTTTGAGGCCAGCTTGCCCGAGGAAGGAATCTAGTGGCCTTATGACACCCTCCCAAACAAACAAGTGTATGCAAGAAGGGCAATTGGGTGCATGTCATATTGATAAGTGAGCTCATACTGCCAAGTTCTTTGTAAATCTGACTCAATTTTGTAATCACTAAAGTAACATCACATACCGTCTGAACCCATGGCATTTCTTTTCTTTCTGTGAATTTCAATTTCTTAGTTGGGCAGTGTTTATGAACATCTTGGGCTGAAAGAAAATTAGCATGATATAGAGACGTAAAACTATTAGAGACGTAATTAAATGTAAAAGTGTCACTAAAAACATATTTAAAGTGAAAAGCCTGAAAAAACACCAAGTTGTGTGTCCAGAAAATCTGTATCACAATGGGTTAACAGTGAGCAGCAACTGCAACCAAATGGGAAAATTATCTTCTTCCGGCCCAGGATGTTGTAGCAGATTTTCTGCAACTTCACATTCCTAATGCTTCTGTATATTTTTTCCTGTTTCTACAAAGTCCATTCCTGGCAACTATAATTAAAATGATCCAAGTCACTGTCCTTCTTTGTATACTAAGGTGTCTGTCTGTAAATAATTTACTCTTATTTCTGGAGGCTTGGGCATTCCAATTCTTCTCTTAATATCCACTAGCTTTTGCCCTCAACTATGTTGGCACGGATCTTGAACCTGCATGAATTTTGAGTAGCCCTGAAGCTTATTATCCATAGGAAAAATGGATATAAAGAACTGAAAGTGAAGTTGTCAAAACGATGCAATGGTAAAGAATTGATATGTTTGTAAGCACAGATACAGATATTTGAAGTATGAAATAGCAAAACGCCTGGATAGGGGAACAAGCTAGTGGCGTATTTAATGAAAATAGAAAAAATTAAAGAATCTGTAGTTACAAATAAGTCAGTTCTTTACTGTTGCACCCTTTTGACAGTGTCACCTTCAGTCTTTTATATCTGTTTTCTTGCTAATAAGCTTCAGGATATTTATGAACATTCATGTCAATGAAGTCGTTTGCTTAATAAGCTTATCAGTGACAATAGTTAAAGTAATTTGTGAATGAATTCAAGAATGTCTGTGGGTAATGGAATTAAACTGTTAACATTAGTAAGATTTTGGAAAGTTTCATCATCATAATACTATTTACTACTTTTTACTGATTTTTCTCATTTCTGGTCCCGGTTTGTTTTGTTTAGTTTTATAAAACTTCCACTGTCCTGATGTTTTTTTCTTCCAGTATAATGAAATGATGCTTATATGAAACTGAGTTGATCCACATAAAGCACTTGCAGTACCTTGCATGCCTGCATACAATAAAAAGTATTTAATATTGCATTTTTTGTAATCGGTTCAGCATGCAACTCTTTATACATAAACTGTCAGTAGCTGCCCACAGAGTTATTTTCAATTCTCCTGTAATTAAATAACATAAAACATGATAAATAGATGTAAAAACTTTTTATAATACGGAAAAATGCCTGTACACCATTATTATTTGCAGTATGTAGATAGTCACAGGATATGTGATGCATTCCCTTATGGATCTGAGTTACTGGGTACACATTTGTTTCCATACTATTCGGGCCCACATAGTTAAATGTACAGTTCAGTTTATCATGTTTTATAGATAATTTCACTTCAAAATTTCTCTGAGGGTTGAAATGCTTTTATAAATATGTAATGTTGGATCATTGGCTGTTGTCAGCTTAGCATATAATTTTAATGGTCTTTTATCCATTCTGGATCTTTCTGAACTCAACAGCTGTGAACAAATGTTGATTAAGAATGCAACCAACCATGAGTACTTCTAAGAGTATTAATTTAAATGCCATTACCAGTCTCAAGCTATTATGGCTGTCTACAGGTTTTTATTTTATTTACTTACTTTTTTTAAGTAATTGCAACAATGTGCTAATATACATGTATTTGATAAAATATAAAATGAAATACTTACATACCCTTGATTTGTTTTGTCGGTATCATTTAGGCTTTCTTTGGTCCTTAAGCATTTTCAGCATGACACACGAAGAGTTAAGAATGATAGACAATGCACTTCTTCTAAACAATCCACTGTGTTGTGCACACACTTCACAGTATTTTTCATCAGTTGCAGCCTTTGACAAGTACTTCACATGTAATGATTTTGCTTACAGTGAAAAGTCTATCCACTGACCAAAGATATCACTCATTTCTCAACAAGGAAACATCTCATCTACTGTAGGTTAAGTAAAGAATGTGTGGACAATGCAAATCTAAATAACAGAAAAATGCATTGTCCAGAAAAGTGCACTTCTTACAGGTGAGGAACTCTAATTGTAGCATGTCATAGGAGAAATTAACAAGAAGATTTATCAGGCTACTCTCGAGAAGCAATGGCATGTGTTTTGATTTTGGTCCCTGACAATATTCTTCAATTGATGTTAAGTTGGGCAGCTAGTGGAATAAGGATACCCTTGTTCAGAGTCCTAACACAGACCAATCATGTTTAATTTGTGTGAAAAGTGCAATGAACATTTTCAGGATTGTTTGTTAGCCAGCTGTAGTTGCACATTTAGAATTTGCTGAGGTGAACTGAAGGTGTGAATGCATATTTCTAGTTATTTTAAGATGCCCATTTTCCTCCATAAGTTAGTTGTATATTTTGTTTGTAGATTACCTTTAGTGTTTGAAATGCTGTATCTATATTGAGGCATGTGAGTGGCAGTTGCAGATTTACTTAAATGTTTTTAGTCTAAAAGCATCCTTGTATTTATGATATCTTGAAGTTGCTGCCAGTCAGGCCAAGATAAAACCTGATGCAATTGTTACAATCAGTACTGTATATTCCTCAGTTTTTAGAGACCCAGCCCAATGCTTTTGGTTTTATGTACTATGTTATGTTGCAGCATTTAGTGTGCATCTATGGGCTTAAAGTCGAAATTGTGCAAAAAATATTAGTAAGTTACCAGATTCAACCATAGAATGTTTATGAAATATTACATATGTCATGTTAATTGAAAGAGGAAAGAGTTTTTTAATTAACTAATCCATACATACAGCAATAACATCTTTTACAGTTGTAGATGATGATGATCTGCTGTTAATTTTGAAGTGTTTTGTACAATTTTTTATACACATTGCCAAACAATTTTACAATTTACGTAAAAAAAAATACAGTTTGTGTCGCATAACTACACACTGGGTGAGCGAATATTTGTAGTTTGGGCACTGCCTTTCAGCTGTCTTAAGTACCTTGACAATACTTTTAGCATCCCCTTGTATTCTTTGTGTTGTCTCTTTAGCCCATTTGAAAAAGCAGAGTCATTAGCTCACAACAATGTTAAGATGACAAAATTGTATTAAGTATGGAAATTATCCATCACAGAAACTGCATGCAGAATTTCACATTATTTCTAATTAAATAATAATAATTTTTTCAATGCCTGCTTGATGTTACATAAATAATCATGGACTTTTTAGTATTAACTATTTGAGAGGTATGCTTCATTTTTTTTAATATCAGGGTATTAATTCATTCAAAAAATTTATGGTGCAGTTTTATTCCTTTGTAGAAAATACTGTCTGCTGTTTTGTTTATCTTGAAACATGAGTCGGACAAAACTGACATTTACTCAGATCATGTGAATACTGCTGTTTGTGAGATAACTGCTTTGTTCTGTATAAGCCAAAAATATTGTTATTCAGTCTGATATTATGTAATTGCCCAAACTATGAGGTTTGTGGTGGGATTATTTGGGACAGAGATGCTACATATTAGTATGTTGTGCAAACAATAATGTAAAATGAATGACTTACAGGGGATGATGTGAAGTTTGCACTATGTGCAGATTTAGACTGCTCAGCTATAACTGAAGTTGTATTTAACAAATGTTGAAAATTGATCTTCTACCTTAGACTTATAATTACCTTTGATGTTTACATTCTGTATGTAGCAAACATCACTACAGAAATCTGCCATTGCGCTGCTTGTAAAAGTTGTAACTGTTTGATAGTAATTTGTCATGTTGACATAATGATTATTCCTTAATCTAGAATGTTTCTAGTTACGTAAGTACTTTTATTCATGTTATATAGTAACCTGTTTATACATTATGTATGTAAAAGTTTATTGTTCGCTAGGAAACTTAAGTTTGGGTCAACAGAATTCCCAACAGACAGTTATAATTTATGATAATAATTAAAATAATTTATGCACAATTATCATAAAATATTCAAAAATTAAATGTAAACTTAGTAACAATCAGATTAATGCTTAAAGACATTCTTTCCTTTCTTACTGTACACTGATTTCTGCAGGCATTTTTGAGTGTAAAGATGCCTTGCTGGTACCTGGTACTTAATGCTGTAAATGTTAGCTGTGTTAGCTTCAGTTTTGCTTGGTTACTTTATATTTGTATGCATCATATGGGACAAGTCAAAACAATACTACTTTTGTGTAAAACAAATGAGCTCTATATTCGCATGTTAACAATACTATCAGAGGTGATGACATTCTGTGATCATCTGAAACGTCATTTCTATGATGTTTCTGGATGTAACAGCAAAACTAGTGCTGCAATCGGGCTGATTTGACGATGGGACTAGTGCTACAATGGGACTGGCGTGAAGATGAAAACGTTCTTGAGTGGATAACCCTCTCTGGGGTGCAAGAATTTCTCTTGATAGGTGTGCAGCCACCAGGATTACGCTCTGTTCATAGCTGTATTGGACATTCCATATTTCTTAGACTCCTGGATCAATCTGTACTGCTATCACACTGTCTACCACACCCTGTTCTTTGTACCTCCCTCTGCAGGTGCAGTGGGTAACATGACACTTGTGAAGAGGCTACAGTTTCCTTTCCAAGAGAATATTGGTCCTACACAGACCCATCCTCACTCCACCCATGAACAACAGTTCTCAAATTTTATATGGATATGAATCTGTATGTGCATCAAAGCCCTTCTTATGCAGCACAAGACATGGGTAGCCAACATACGTTTGCGGCACTGTGAACTGTAACTTGACAGCTTACCACTACCTTATCCAAGACTGCCTCTAAAGTAGTGGCAACAAAGGCTGTGCATATGTGGCATGTACTTCTTTTTGAGAACATCCATCAAGGGTTTCAGAGTATTTAATTCTACAGCATTGAATGTGTCACGAAGTGCTCTTTGACCCAGTTAAGTTATAACATTATATAAATAACACACAGCAGAGTGAACAGTATTAATGGCAATGATAACAATGTCGATGACATGAACAACAATTATAATAGTCTATTCACTGGACAGTAAATTTGTAATTATTTATTTATTCTGTTAGATGAGTTGATTGTTAATCAGTGCAATGATGACTGCATTACCACCTGAAGCAAGACTGCTTAATACAAATTTCTGCTTTATTCAATCAATTTTTGGTGTGCACATATGTTGCTGCAACAATAAAGTAAAATTAAATGATATGATTGAATTGTTCATTTGATGGAATTCTGTATTCATTTCGATGTTAAGTACACCAGTGTATCATTTCTTTAATGCCTCATCTGAATCCTTGTCACTATAGCCTTTTTTACCTCGAATTTATGTATAGCATTGCCTAACACTTGTTTGTAATTTAGTTTTCAAAGCTATAATTGTAAAAAAAAAAAACATGTTGTTTGTGTTTAATATGTTGTTTTAGTTTAGTATGTTGTTTCACTGTTAGTATGTTCTGAACATTAAAGAATATTACTAACTATCCTGAAATACATTATTAAAGTTATCCCCTACTGTCACTCGCAGTGTTTTTTGTAAGTCATTGTAATATGTTGATGCTGATTTACACTTTTATGGCCACTTACCATTATTTTGTTACTGATCTCTTATAAAAGCAAATTCTTGATTTTTTATACATCATCTATTTTTATATCTTTATTGCCTGTTGCGGAAAGTGGATGTTAACAATGTTGTTGAATTATAGTGTAAGCAGCTATGCCTTCATCCAGAAAGAAATAAAAATATGTTTGACATGTATAGGTATTTTAATTCATCTCCCTAAGGATATCTCACATATAACTTATTTCACCTCTGGCAGTGTTTATTAATTTGATGTGGTAGTCAAGAAGCAACCTCAAGATGTAAAACAAACTCTTGCAACGTTTTTGTCCATAAAATTTGGAATTGGGAAGAAAGATAATGGTGGCAAGTGCTGTTATCAAATAGACAACACTGAAATGGTTGTATTTATACACTACATTAGAATTTTCCAATAATCAAAATTTCTTTTGTGACAGCATTATGGGATAATTTTCTCCTATTCCCACATGAGGGTGCACAGATAGCTTGAGCATTTGGGAGCTTCTTCCATACTCAGTTAAGAGAGTTAGCTCTGCCAGTAACACTGTGACAGTTTTTTACATACAGAGGATGACAGTGTGCGGTTCAACAGGCAGGTCCTGTCAATAACAGAGAAGCTGTTGAAAGCTTGATTTCTCCCTAAAACCTTAAGGGGCAAGTAAATCTGAAAAACATATCTAAAAATTTCATAATCTTGTTCTGATTGTGTAGAAACAATTGTTACTCCTAAGTAACACTCGGACGCAATAAATAAGCCCTGTTGTGGTAAATAAATTTACACTCATATTTAGGGTACGCTAATTATCACATTCGTTTAGGGAGTGACTCGTTATCATGTTAAGGCACCATTTTCAAAATTTTAAGTGGTATGTAAAATCTTGTGGCTTTTGCAAACTGAAAAAGAGGAACTTGCAGTTTATTCCATGCCATCGACAGGAAAACTGTGAAGGCCTAATGATGTAAACAGAAAGGTATACTAGGGTTTAACCTCCCATTTATATTGATGCTTTCACAGTGCTCTCCCAGAAAGTGGGTGGTCACAAGTGCATGGCATACTGTCTCATCTGTTCCAAAACACAAATATTAGGGTATGAGATTGATAACCATTTACCATTCATTGTTCCACAGTGAGAAACACACGGTTGGTTGGCCCACACTTACTGATTACTTAAAATATGTTTTTAACAATTATGAATGTCGTTCCTCGGCGTGAGAGATAATAAATGCATTTCAAGTTCTTGTTAAGATTGATCACACTTATAACATTTCCAGTTAAGGGTAATAGTATGTAATTAATTCGTAAGGACATAGTTTATAACCATGTTTTGGTGGAAATAGTTTAACTGTTCTTTACCATAGGGAGTCACATGTTGATGCTGGGTTCTGTACTGCACTGCGTTACTTCAAATCTGATTTGTGACAAATATTAAATGGTGTCTCTGTACAGGTTGACTTGTCATTTTCCAGCTAAGTCTCTTTACTTTTGACTATTTTGGAGACTATGTCATTATTGTGACACAACATCACATTGCAGCTTAAAATATTTGTAGCACCAACATTTACAACTCAATTTTTGGACAGACACTGTGTACATATATTATTTTTGAGATGATATTGTCCCTTCTTTTATACCTCCATTGAAAAATAGTTTAGGTAATTTCCTCTATGTATCCGCCTGACCCCAGGTAAAACCATCCCTCCTATGGGTCCGTCTATGTCCCCCTCACTTCCATACATAAAATGGGGTTCACTGAACTTAAAAATTGAAACTATATCTCTTTCTGTGTCAAAAGTGTCTACATAGCATATTTAAGTTTTACTTGATACATGGGTTTCCTACTACTTTCCATTCTGTCACTCTTACTGTGCCTTTCACTGAGTCATACCTTCCCTCTATGTTATATTAACATTTAATAACGTGCTTTCTCTGATACAAACTTAAGATTAACTACAGACTGTTCATTAAGACCTCATTTGCTGTTACACATGGAAATGTTGTTATCCAGTTTGTTCTTATCAGTAGAGTTGTGTACCACTCATTTTGAAATCATGAAGTAGTACTGAGAATACAGAAGTTTCCTTTAATTTGTTACTTTTCCTCTCAACTACTTTGTCATATACTAGGTATATATGTGATACAGCAGCTTTTCACTTTCCACTGAGAACACATCTATCTTTTTGTTAATCCCAGTTGAAAAAAACATTAAATTATCAAACTCAAAACCTTTATTTATTTTGTGTCAAACACTTTATGCCCAATTATGTAACATATGTATAACTATCAGCTTTTTCATACACTTTGACACATATAAGGTTCACACACAAGTTACTAGCATTTTCGTTTTGCATGTTGCTACGGGTTTCTTTATCAATTGCCATTTTAATTTGTAGTTCATTGTTGCTATCTCAGTTTACATTTTGACATTTGGAGATAGTGAGTGGAGCTGTGGACACTAGAAAGTGGAGTGCCAAATGGAATAATCTGAACATTTTCTTCTTGAGTTCAGTAGAGGGGTGACAGCAGTGAAGGCAGCCAGAAACATCTGCACCATATGTGGGGATAATGCTATTCATCAGAGCACAGCAAGAATATGGTTTTCTCGTTTAAAGGAGGACCATTTTCACATTAGTGACCCACTAAGTTCATAAAAATGCGAAGGCCTTTCTGAAGATCATGGAAAGATTAATCCACAGTGATACATGCCAGTGTATTCAAGATCTGGGTCATTGATGATCATGATCATTCCACCACTGTGCAAATTTTGCATGCAACAGAAAGGTTACAAAATGAGGTGTATGAGTACCGCATGTCCGAAGTGAAAACAGCGAAAATCATTTGGTGGTCATATCTATCTCTATTTGCTCATCATCAAGTGGCTCATGAAATACTGAACATTACAATTGTTGTGGGGTTAGGGGTCAAACCCGGGACTCCACATGGCAGACCTGAAGCTGGGACCCACCACACCATATTTTGTCAGGAGAGCGAGCAAGTTCAAGAATTTTGAGAGGCAGTGCAGAGTGATACAGTGGTATTCAGTAACATTGCTTTATTCAGCTAATTTACAGTATTTGATGGTGAAGCGTAGTGTCAGCTTGCTGCCCGCCCGATGTCCTGCAAGTCCAGCCGGGTCAGCAGACTCCTGGTATGCCGATGCCGCTGCTGTTGTTATCAAGGCTGCCTGCCAACGGAACTTGGCCGCCGCTCTCCCGGTCACCACCCAGCGATGCGTAGCGCCTTGCGACTTTCTCCGCCCCATTAGGCCTGCTCTGTCTGACCAAGGGATGAAGGTGGATGTACTGGTCACCCGTAGCCCTCAGGCCACCGCTGCTCCCAACACGTGACCTGACTCAAACCCACGCGCACCTGGATTCTGTGCTGAAATTTTCCGCTAATGGTGCTTGCCGGATGGCAACACCCACTGCCATCTCTGGCACTGTCGTAGCGCTGCTCTGCTACCCTCAGGGTACGCCTCGCCCAGTCCCAGTATGCCAGGTGGGAAGCAAACTTGGCCACTACACTAGAGTGGAACTGAGTCCCTCCTGGACCTGCTGCAGACTTCTCTCACTGCCGTTTTTCAGGCAGACCGTGCTATCTCCAAGTGGAAGGATGCCATTCCACCCTCCCCTGGCGTTGTGTCCCCCTATGCAGAATATAGCCCAAGCAACAACATAGAAACAAAGTAGAAATTTATACAGAATGCTTATAATATTGCTGCCAGACTGGCCACTATAAGCATAGAGCAGCACAGGTCTGTCCCGACGCTCCACTGACCTGGCAGACCCTGTCAAGCTAAACTTGCCCATCTATTTATATTGGTTTCTCCCTTGCTTCTGACATAGTGTCAGAGAGAGACAGGAACAATTGTAGGGATAAATTCCTACAGGTCAGCCATTTACAAATATCCACTCCTGGCTCTGGCCTAGTGCCCCACCTCATACATCCACTAACTAAGAGCAACACTGCAGTTTCCTACCTTGTTGTTGCTCCACTCAAAACAAATCATGCATGCAATATCGCTGTCGCAGCTCTGCGCCGGCAGATGCCATGTTTACCTTGCCTGGCCTGCTGGCTGTCGTCCGTTACGGGACTCTGCCAGCAGCCCCAGATTTCATCCCCCAACAGCGCCTTCATTGAATTTCGAAAAAATTTCCCTTTCCCTTGACTAGACTGACACTAGTGCAGCACTATCCTGGTGATGAAAAATTGTGTCTGTATTCTAACATAAGGAAAAGAAAGGATTGGTTGAGGCCAAACAAAGGAGCAACATCCCATACAAAAATCAGCACGCTTTCACAAAAGATAATGTTATGCATCTAGTGGGACGACGATGGTGGGGTATATTATGAATTGCTTCCGCAAGATGTAACCATCGTTGCTGACATTTTCTGTCAACAGGAAAGATGTCTTGCATATACAGTCTAAGAACAGCAACCAGGAAGTCCACGTGAAGCAATACTGATCCCTGAAAGAGCCTGCCTGCATTCCATACAGTATTTTTTTGTCAGTCTAGCAAAAGTTGGGTTGGGAAGTCATGTCCCACCCAACTTATTCACCTGATCTTGTGACTCAGATTTGAGCCTTTTCCACTCTCTATCAAATAACCTTCATGGAACTTCCCTTTCGGATTAAAAAAGTGTTCTGAACATGACTCAATGAATTCTTCACCAGAAAACCATGCCATTTCTATTTCGCAGAATCGAAAATTTCCCCAATGTTTGCTGTCCATTGTAAGCACTGAAGGATGATATATTATTGTACGCTGAAGTCTCTGTTATGTTTATTAAACCTATAGAAAAAGTATACAAACTAATGCACCAGCTACGTACCTGCGTTGGGGCCTAGCGCAATGGTTATCATATAAACATGACGTAGAAGGTTGTTGGATCAAAAAACGACAAATGAAACTTTTTTTCAATTTACAAATCCGATCAAAAGAATGTGATTATTATTTTTATTCAATTAATTCGTTTACATGTAATTTTTGATATTATTGTTTGTTTTATTTACCCTATTTTTCTTTCTGTCATTCTTTTTTCTCCTGGAATCTGCCTGTGTCACCTATAATGTGGAAATAATTGTTAATGTGTGTGTGTGTGTCCGTCTCGAGTTGCTTCATAGAGGTTAGCTTTAACCACCATAAACAAAGCAAGTGCGATTTTTAAATCTGCACAGATTGTTGATTGCTATTCTCTCTGATGCATTTCACATCATGGGGTTGTGGTTAGCTTAGGACACAAATTTGAATTCAGGGCTTTGTCTGCCATGGTTGTCATTTCTCACTTAGAATCAGCTGTCCATAGACCATCTCACATTTCCAATGTACCTGGAAGTGGCTGCCTCCGACATTACTTTGCATTAATTGGTGCATAGTAATGACGTAAAACAAATTAATATTTCTACTTTGACAGTTCTCTGCAATTTATTGCATAATTTGGTAAACCATACTGTTTTTTCTGACATGCTCTGGTGGTTTCCAGTGATTAAGGGTGTCAGTGTGGTACTGGTGTGCAAGACTCACACTCCCTCTTGGCTATCAAACTTACTTGGAGTTGCTTCGCTGATCATCTTTTCAGGATAGCCACCTGTGATGTCCTGCACGACTTCTTCTCTGAATATAGGATGCTACATGGAGGAAATTTTTTATACTTTAAAATATTCTTGAGTGTACGGAGTTATTTTAAAACTCAATCTCACTGTATTTTCATGACACACAACAGGTTCTGACAGACCGGAAGGTTCCAAGCTTACAAAAAATGTTTTAGCTGTATGAAAACTATCACATTCATTTTTCCATAAATACAGTCTACAAATCTCACACAGTTTAACAAGACAACTGTCTGGACCTTAATTATTGATTCTTTCTCTTACATTCGTAATTGTCCCTTCTCTTCTTTCAACAACATTCAAATGTTCACACAGTAATGTTTCACGTCGCACGGAGTGCGGCGCGTTTATTCCTTGAGCTGGACGTGTAACTCCAGGTGACTACCTGCCCACGCCGATCATCCGTCCCATACACGTCCGTCCTGCACACACACATAACTGTGGTGCAGTAGACACAGTTCTACTCATCTCTAAAATAAAACGTGTTCAAGACGGTGGAAATACGAGGGTCTCTAGAATTTACTCCGAAATTCTTTAGGCATTACAATGCCTTCCAGAATTCTGGAAGTTAGAAAAGTATAATTATCAAATTGTCATTACTTCAACACCCCCCCCCCCCAATCAATTTAATAATTTCCTAAATTGCCCATAAAATTCACTATCCCCAGCTTTTGACACAGTCTATTGAAACGTGCACTCTTAGCTAATTTTGGTAAAATATGTGCCATTTGTTCCTCGGAGCTAATGTATTGAACATTCAGATGGCCTTTGTTGTACAGCTCTTGTGTAGAACGGATTTCACATCCACATGCTTCAGTCATCTATGTTCCCATTTCCGTAATTGACAGATTCTTCAAGAAGATGCTTAAGCCATGGGGTGTCTGTCATAGCTGTCGCCGAAGCTGGATATTCTGCTTCTATTTCCTAGTGAAACTCATCTGTCTCCTTGTCACAAGAAACAGTTTTTCAAACAAAAAACTATAAGAAAGTGAAGAAGACAGAAGATCTACAACATAACACAGTCAGAATCATCATAGCAGTAATAGCATTTAAAATTTCCTTTTTTGTAACACAGACCAACATCAAGTCTCCCTTTAATATATCAAAGAATTCATTTCAAAAATTTCTACTCTAATTCTGTTGGTTTACTTTGCTGTCTACTAAAATAGTTAAGTGATGCAGTTCGTCTGGTCATAGCTGTCATTTCCTTCATAAAACTTTCAAAAGTTTTTTTTTAGTTTGCATACAAGACTTTTCTTAATCTTTACACCAGGTCTCAATGCAGGAATCAATTTTGTACATCTGTTTGTTCCATAAATGAATTATGTTCCTTCACCACACTAAGGAGCATTCTTAGTGTTGTGAATTGAGCAAGTGGAGTATAGTCATATCTCTTTCAATATTTCCAGACATGTCTATTTTTACTTTGAACATCCCCTTACTGTCAGTTATACTTTTATTTGCTGTAAGTGGTGCATAAGTCAAAGTTCCATTAGATGACTGAGAGCCCAATTATTCCTTTATTGCTTTTTCCCATTCTTCTTCTTCTTCTTTATGATGCCTAACCTGAACGTCTTCAGACTTCTGAGGTAAGTTTTCCCACGAATGTTTTTGCATTCAAGGGAAACATTGCATAATCCTTGAAAAACCTAAACTTTCTTGTTATTCTATTGCTTTTCCACAAAGTTTCTGCTCGCTTCCACTTCTTCTGACATTGTGGGCCTTGAGTTACCTTCAACAGCTTGCACAAAATCAAGGACTTCAAAACAGAACTAACTTTGAGGAAACTAAAGAATGTTCTGAATTACGTTGTTCACTTGAATGGTCTTCTTCAAGATCCAATCATCACTGGTTTCACCTTCAAATAGAAACTTATCTTTTTCAAAAATTACATCTCTCCCAAATACAACTTTGTGTTGCTTGGTGCACCATATTCTGTGGCTAATAAGACAGTTTCCAGTCACGAAACATTTTAATGGGCTAGTTCCTTTTCAATACTTTCCTTGGAATGTGCCACTATGCAACACACCCAAACTCATATTTGTTCAAATTTGGCTTTCTTCCAGCCGATAGCGTTTCTAGAATTTGTGCATCTAAAACTGAAGTATAACTATGGTTAATGATAAAAGTATCTACCAGTAACTTTTGACTAAAATGGCTTTCAAACTTCGCGTCCAAGAATTGTGCAATGAGCCTTTTCAATGACAGTATGATTTAGTCGCTCTGCCACTCCATTTCGTAATTGAATTTGCAAATATACTCATGACCGTTGTCACTTTTTAATCTCCTGATTTTCAGCAAATACATACTTTGGAAATACGAAGCAAGAATTGTTACCAATATTGTATCGACCACCATGCCATACAGTTCAGTGAGCAGACACATGGGTATTATATACTGTAGGACTGTAGGTTTCTGAGTGTTTTTCTCGTGAATGGCTAGCCATCTGGCCGTATGGCTGGGGCATTGTAACTCTATGGGGTAGTGCTGCCAACACATGCCATCCCACTCTTAACTTCATTTCCCAACCCTCGCACTCCCCTTGTTAGTGTGTGTGTATACACGATTGAATCATTTCTGTGAGCAGCAGCTATAGCTATCACCCTTTTGAATTGAACCCGCTGAATTTTTAAAAACAAGCATCAGCCAGCCATTTATAGTTTATGCACTGACAATCAATTATTTAGTGAACCTGACACTAGAAGAGCACCTTTTAGTTTTCATTTGAAATTCCAGTCCACAAACTATGCTTTCAACATAAATTTCTCCAACCTTTATTCATATTTGATTCACCAGTTCATTCACATCCATCAAAGAACAGATTAATTAACTAAATATCCTGTTACCCTCAAATCCAGAAACCAATCCACTCTGCCACCTGGAAAACTTCCAGTAACAGCTGAGAAAGAAAAATTATTTTCATTTCTGTTTATTTTTTGGAGAGATATAGCTAAATTTGCAGAACTATACTTCTATGCATTTGTGGCAATCTAACATTGTATTTTTCCCCAATAATGGCATTGTTTCCCACATCTGTAACACATATATTGGGTTGGTACATAAGTTTGTTCCGTTTTTCTGTATGTTTGATAAACACAACAGATACACATACACACCCTACTCATCCATAATATATTCTCCTTCACTATTTACAACAGTTTATCAATGCTGAGATAACTTTTCGATTCCATGACTGTAGAGTTCGAGTGGTTTTGAGGTGAAGAACTCGTCGAGCCATGGTAGGAGCACCTTTTGCATCCGGCAAAGCTTAGCTTGAAGTTTGTTCGATAGGGAGCAGGAAAAACTGAGGGTGGAAGATCAGTTGAATAAGGTGAGTGCAGAATGACCTCCCAACCCAACTCTAGTATAAGGTTTTTGGTCAGTCTAGCAGAATGGGTGAGGGCGTTTTCGTGGAGTAGCATCACTTTTCGCAGTCTGCCTGGTTGTTGTCCTCGAATTGCATCCACAAGATGTCTCAGTTACTGACAATAAATATCATCAGTGATGGTTACATCTCGGGGAAGCAATCTGTACTACACCACACCATCACTGTTCAACTAGATGCATAATATTATGGATGCATGCAGGCTTTTATATGGGGAGTTGCTGCTTTGTTTGGGGGCAACCATTCTTTTCTTTTCCTTATGATCTTAGGATAAAGACACCATTTCTTGTCACCTATAAGGCTATAACGATACAAGTTAGGAATGGTCAACGTTGCTTTCAAGCAAACTGATCACTAACAATGAGAAAAGCACATACATCCACCTGCTGATTTATGTGTTTTCGGCTTAGAGCATGTGGTACCTTTTTTCAACCTTCTCCATTGCATGCAAATGTCGCACGATGGTAGAATGATCACAGTTAATAACATTTGCCAGTTCTCGAGTTTGCTGACATTGATTATTGTGGGTTAATGTGTTTAAACAATCTTTATGAAACTTCGACTGTCTTCCTGAATGTACTGAATCACTGATGTCAAAATGATCCTTCTTAAAACGAGAAAACTGCATTCTTGCCATGATCTGTCTCATGGAATTATCCCCCTCCCACATGTGGCGTGAATGTTTCTGACTGCCTCCGTAGCTGTCATTCCTATTGAACTGTAATAGAAGAATACATCAGAAATATTTAGATTTCTCCACTAGGCACTCCATTTTCTAGTGTCCAAACCTCCACTCATTATCTCTATATAACAAAATGACAATATGTGAACTCATATAGCAACAGTGAATTACAAAGTAAAAAATGACAACTCCTAGCATCCACAATATCAACTAAAATCTTATTTTAGACAAAGCTTTGGCTGCATCATACATAGCTTGAGACTTGGTTGTCTCTGAATACATCCTTTAACCTTGCTGTCAGATCCTGTCGACAATGGCAATTCATTTACTGTCCAGTTGTTACCTTTAGAATTATTAAGTTTTGCTTCTTTGTCTAGTAATCTACCCTTTAAGAAATTCGGTTCCAATTCCTCACTTGAGAAGGTATTCAGAGCAGTAACAACTACTTCGGATTCTGGTGGAATTGTTTGTAAGAAACCGCATACTATATCAGTTCCTCCAATATTATCATCCGATCCTTCAAAATACCCATTAACTTACGAAACTCCAAAAAATTAATTTCAAGAGTTATTGTCATTTGCATTAATCTTTAAAGGTCGTTCTTAATAAAAGCCATACCTTTCAGCTCAAATGTTTGAATTAATGTATTTCTCATTTTTGGTGTAGGCCTACTCCAAGCAACTTTGTGAAATTCTTTGGATTACTTGAGACTTACACTTCTTATCGGTTTTGCCAAGCTCTCCTAGAAGAGTTTGCTTCCACGCACACTATACAGCTGTCTCAGCCATGTCCATGTATCTCTTTCACACAAAACTCACTTCCAGCTCACATAGAAGTATTTCAGTCCTAAATTTTCAGTTGCTAAAGTTCTTCCCATTAAATAACAGTACCTTGTATTCCTCCTCCTCTTGAGCCATGACTCTAAATTAGGTACTGGATTAATTTTTTCCACCTTTATTTGTTGTACTGCAACACCTGGCACCTGGGTCCATGACCAGTTGCTAAGAAAATAACAGTTATTTAGGATAAGTAATTTCAACTCGTTACTTCACACAATTTACAATTACAACCACGGGACAACAATGAAGACAAAATACAAACAGAGCGAAGAAACACAGAAAAAACACATAAAAAAGACAAAGAGAAAATAACTCAAAGGATTATTATTACATTATCATCATTTCCACACACTTTGTATTAGATAGGAAACTCCATGTCCAAACAATGAACAATGGCACCATTTAACCAAGATACAAAACAGCCTACCACCACAAGTAAAAAACATAGCCTTGATTTTAGAAATCTGAAATCATTAACTGATCATTGCTTTGCATTGTGTGAATTTTTGGTCCATATGTGTACAGTGAAATATCAAACAAGCTGCAGTGCATGAATGATTTTTATAAAATTAATAAACACTGTGAATGAGACTTTTATACAATGTGTAGCTATCTCCATACTGTTGTCTTTGTCCATGTTTGTACTGTATTGTAACACTCTTTTGGTCTCCTTCAACTATTATTTATGCTACTTGTCAACTCAGATTATACAACCTGGGTCCAGCAAAAATTGTCATTTTAACAGCCCTGGACATCTGCTGCCGTTTAGGTTACGGAATCTTCTTCTTGATACAGTTATGAAGTGTAGTGGTATGACCGAGAGGGAATTTGTTCTCGCTTGATATGGCTAATCACTATATGACACTGTTTGTCGTCTATCTTGATATATACACTCCTGGAAATTGAAATAAAAACACCGTGAATTCATTGTCCCAGGAAGGGGAAACTTTATTGACTTACACCTTCTAGAGCACGTTGAATGGCACGGGATACATGCGGACGTGCAATGTCCTGTTGGAACAGCAAGTTCCCTCGCCGGTCTAGGAATGGTAGAATGATGGGTTCGATGACGGTTTGGATGTACCTTGCAATATTCAGTGTCCCCTCGACGATCAGAGGGTGTACGGCCAGTGTATGAGATCGCTCCCCACACCATGATGCCGGGTGTTGGCCCTGTGTGCCTCGGTCGTATGCAGTCCTGATTGTGGCGCTCACCTGCACGGCGCCAAACACGCATACGACCATCATTGGCACCAAGGCAGAAGCGACTCTCATCGCTGAAGACGACACGTCTCCATTCGTCCCTCCATTCACGCCTGTCGCGACACCACTGGAGGCGGGCTGCACAATGATGGGGCGTGAGCGGAAGACGGCCTAACGGTGTGCGGGACCGTAGCCCAGCTTCATGGAAACGGTTGCGAATGGTCCTCGCTCGCCGATACCCCAGGAGCAACAGTGTCCCTAATTTGCTGGGAAGTGGCGGTGCGGTCCCCTACGGCACTGCGTAGGATCCTACGGTCTTGGCGTGCATCCGTGCGTCGCTGCGGTCCGGTCCCAGGTTGACGGGCACGTGCACCTTCCGCCGACCACTGGCGACAACATCGATGTACTGTGGAGACCTCACGCCCCACGTGTTGAGCAATTCGGCGGTACGTCCACCCGGCCTCCCGCATGCCCACTATACGCCCTCGCTCAAAGTCCGTCAACTGCACATACGGTTCACGTCGACGCTGTCGCGGCATGCTACCAGTGTTAAAGACTGCGATGGAGCTCCGTATGCCACGGCAAACTGGCTGATACTGACGGCGGCGGTGCACAAATGCTGCGCAGCTAGCGCCATTCGACGGCCAACACCGCGGTTCCTGGTGTGTCCGCTGTGCCGTGCGTGTGATCATTGCTTGTACAGCCCTCTCGCAGTGTCCGGAGCAAGTATGGTGGGTCTGACACACCGGTGTCAATGTGTTCTTTTTTTCATTTCCAGGAGTGTAGTTTAAACGACAAGACTTCATAAACACTGACTGCGTGGAAAACTACCATATCATGCAAGACGTTTAAATCTATTACTTAGTTGCTACTTATTCCATTCGCAACATTTTTTGCAGACAGTATCTACATTTGTACCTACAATATATCATTCTACAACTCATCTCAGTATTTGACATGTCTCCTGAACCATGAGTGAAAAACGTTCAGATTATACATGACGTTTTAATTTATCACTTATTAGAAACCAACTCTAGTCGCAAACATCATCCACATATGCCGCTCAACGTACCTACAAAAATATATAATTTTATAACAAATAGTTCAAGAGATATTACGTCATAAACAGTGAGATGCGCGAGAAACTGTCAGATGATGTGTGACGTTTTAATTTATTACCTCTTTACTGCCAACTGTGTTCACAACGCATTTCGCAGATAGTGGCCACGTATACTGCTGGATCTACCTGGAAAATTATCTTTTTGTACAACACATATTTCAGGATATACGACGTCATAAACATTTAGCTATATGAAAACACAACAGCAGGGTGAAAATTCGCTAGGCATACAGGTGAAATATGTATACAAATATGATCGAAATTTGTCTGAAATTAGGTGACGTGTACGTATACGAGCAAACTAGCGGTAAAATGCTCATCCTAATCCTTGGAACGACTTCAGTCATATTTGGCACACATATTAGTCGCTGTCTAGAATGAAGAGCTAAAATCCACCAGCTTCCTGCTGGGGTGAGCGTGATAGCGTGGAGAGAGACGAGGGGAGGAGGAGGAGGAGGAGGAGGAGGAGGAGGAGGAGGACATGGACAGCAGAAGAGAGGAAATGGACAGAGAGAGGGGAGAGGACGAGATGGCAAGAGAGAGGGGAGATGTGGAGGCCGTGGATAAAGGAGGGACGGGAGAGAAGAGTGGATAAAGAGAGAGAGAGAGAGGATGGCTAGAGAAAGGGGGGGGGAAGGAGGTGGACAGAGTGAAGCGGGAGGAAGAGATGGAATAACAGAAGACTAGAAGAAATAAATACCTGCTCAATGCCTGGTTTCTCTTCTAGTTAGAGTACTTAATTTTTTGCTCATTCAGGCTTCGAAAATTAATAGACAGTGAAGCTACATCAGGCAGGGACAAGCGGCAGCACATCGAGACGAACTAAGCTCGTGTGACAGACAGGGGTGCCGCGAGGCATTCCACGCTGATACGACTCTGTATCGTACTGAATGGAGGGTGGTGATCCGCCACACAGAATACCAAAATATCACAAGAGTAGCGACTATGTTAAGGTACGGTCGAGCTCCAAATGGCCTGGCGGTGAACTTTGAATTCGGGGAAATATGACGTGATAATCTGTATTCTTGCTCTGCAAAATGCGAGTACTATATGATAATATTTTTCATTTATATGAGTGGGTCTGGTGCCAAAGTGCATTTATTTTAAAACCCAATAATGCAATTTCTACCGTTTGG
This sequence comes from Schistocerca gregaria, assembly GCF_023897955.1. Taxonomy (NCBI): domain Eukaryota; kingdom Metazoa; phylum Arthropoda; class Insecta; order Orthoptera; family Acrididae; genus Schistocerca; species Schistocerca gregaria. The sequence continues at coordinate 217,889 of NW_026061727.1, forward strand.
CTGTAATCGAGTTGAAATTATGTTCCCGATTAAGACATCTCTACCGCGAGACCGCTACGGTGGCAGGTTCGAATCCTGCCTCGGGCATGGATGTGTGTGATGGCCTTAGGTTGGTTAGGTTTAAGTAGTTTTAGGAGACTGGTCACCTCAGATGTTAAGTCCCATAGTGCTCACAGCCATTTAAACCACTTGAGGACCTCTCTGTGTGTATTGCAGTCTTTGAATTGCATTGCAAATACGTTGCTCGTATTCTGTTTAATTTTTGCTGACATCCGTATTATAGGGTGAACTAAATGCTTCTGTATTTGTTTTTGTTGCATACTAAAGGACGCTGGTTTTGTCGCGCGGTGTTCTGCAGACTCACGTATTTTTGTTACAGCTTAAGAACCTCGATTGAAATCCATTGTTAGTGTACTCTTCGTATCCTTTGTTATTTTTGTTCCCATTCGTTTTTCGTACTCCACCAAAATTTTCGTTGACTTCTGCTAAAATGCACTATCTGAACTGCCTGTTAATAACGTGTGAAAACAAACACAGAACCTAAAGATCATCCAATAAGAAAGCGACATGATGCATTAATAAACTTGCAGCACTGCAAGTGGCCTGACAGCGAACCGAAGTCGTGTTACGTGTAGCCCCTACACGGGTTTCACCCCCTGTTGTGGCTGTCTCTGCACAGTTCGTAGCCAGTGTTTCTGGTGTCTGTTTAAAGCAACAGTCTGGAACGCTCTGTATCGACGCAAAGAGGATTATATACTGAGCATGGTGGCGCAGTGGTTACCACACTGGACTCTAGTTAGGGAGAACGACGGTTCAAACCCATTCCGCCATCCTGATTAAGGTTTTCCGTGATTTCCCCAAATCGCTTCAGGCAAATGCCGGGATGGTTCCTCTGAAAGGGCATAGCCACCTTTCTTCCCCATCCTTCCCTAATGTGAGGGACCGATGACCTTGGTGTTTGGTGCCCTCCAACAATTCAACCAACCAACAGTGGATTACATGTACCGAAATCCTGGCCAAAATTATTTTTGATAGTTTCAAACCTTTAAAGCACTCCCTTTCACTACTAGGTTAACTGTAGTTGTGAATACCCCTAAACTACTCCACTGCCGTCCATAGAGAGGTGCCTGGGATGACTCGGCATGCATTTGTTAGTTTGTGTGCCTGTCTTTCAGTTTGTACCATGCCACTTACCACAAATTCTTAACCTTTTGTACTTGAAAATTTCAAAGTAGATTCGTGTGATACCCTTAATTTGCTGTAACGATTTTACTGGTGACGTGATGACAGGACTGCTTCTACTAGGGCACCGAATTGCTCGTCACGTGTGTGATTGTTCCATATGTAGTTAGTTTGCCATACTTTTCTCGCAATTTTTAAATGCGCCTTCAAACTAATTATAGCTATGTACTGTGTTATACATGTGCGTATTGAGAAGTGTATGTTAGTGTGTGTAATCTAGGTTGGTTCTGCTACGTTCATTTGTCTAATGTTACCGATCACAGCAGGTGATTGTCCCAGGCCTGTCGCAAAGTTCTTTTCAATTGCACGTTGGTTTACTTTCTAACTTCTCGCAGTTCACAGCCTGATGCGATAGATGGTGCTGCATGCAGCGCTAGATTGCAAGCAAAATCTATCGACGTAGGGGGGCAACACATCTGTACGCTTCACCGTGACGTAATCCAGCAAATCAGATGCCTTCCTATGAGTATGAAAGAGGGAACCTTGCCAGTTCACGACAGTCAGTTTTAGTCCTTGACGACGATGGTGGAGGGTATCATCGAAAGCGTGAAATTTTCTGAAAATTTGACGAGGCAAGTGAACCGAGAATCTTTCATGTACTTGCTACAATAGTTGACCAAACGTCCATTTTTGCCATTTTGGCCATAATTTCGGTAAATATGCTCCGGTGTGAGGCACAGTTCAGCACAGCAAGGGCAACATGCGATGTTGCTGTAATGTGTTGAAAGATAATGTCAGGAACATCTCGAAGAAGGGTCATAGCCACCGTCCTTAAGGCGCCATAAATGTGATAGGTACAGTCCAAATTACCATCTGTGTGGACAAGACGCGATCATCTTATTTACCCAGTGGTACCCCATACCAACAAGTCAGATGATGAGCCCATGAGAAGATGACGAAAGCAGTCTGGCAACGTTCGTCCTCCTCAGAGCTTGCATGCATGGATACGTCCAATGTGATGTTGTACACAGGACTGGGACTCCTCTGCAAAGACGACATAGTGCCACTTTGGTATGTCCAGTCTCCTTGTTGGGAGTTCCACTGTCGGCCGCCTCGGTCTGCTGTCGCGTCGATGTGGGCTTCGACAGCAGTTGTCGCTGGACGTCGCCGCACTGTCCGTGAGGGCGCTCTTCTGGCCACCAGTGAGCTCGCTGTGTTCCCAGACACAGGGGACCTGGTGTGTCTGTGTGCTCCTGCACAGCCAACCAAACAGCATGTCGAGCCTCTCAGGCGCTAGTCACGTAGGGCCATTAACAGCCTACGTGACCCTCGCGAACCGATAGGCACCGTATACACGTGACAGCGCGAGCAGCGTAACGACAAACTGCAGTCTCGGACTTTGGTACGTGCTGGTAGACGTTTCCCCTTCGTACACAAGGTGTCACACAGTCTTCCCACAAACAAACAACACTCAAATGCGATTTCTGAACAACAAACCCGCTGTAAAATCTTTACTTACATACAGAGCATAGTGGCAGCTGTGGAAAATCAATGTCCACATCTACCCTATACCCTGCAAGCCGTGTAATATGATGTGGCAGATGGTGGAGTCCGTGCTGGATACAGTGGCCGATGCGCAGGGAAAAGTTACTGAGCGAGTTCATTTGTTTCTTTAGGCGGGGCCGACCTTGTCTGGTCACTTCCAGCCGGCTGGCGACACACTGCGATGGCAGAAGCGAGCCACACGCCCTGCGTTCTTCCTCAAACGATTTTACAGATACTATTCCGTAAAAAAAAAAAAAATCATTTTTCCCTACTTATAGCTTTATATGCCAGCTTCGTGTGACGTGCCCATCATTTCGTTAATGGTGACAGTTATTATGGTACTTCGATTTAAGTAAGACACTGCATGAAATATGAAAAAGTTTAAAATAGAAAATAGGGGTTGCTAAGATTTTGCGTTTGGTACACATTACATAATATGTTGCCGCGTATAAAATTCAGCTGAGATAATGAATTTTTCTTTATAGACTTTGGTGGAAGTCTCAGTCACCAATGACGGAAAAATTAACCTGATGTAGCGCACTCATCTGCAACCGTCCGAGCCAGCGAAAAAGCCAGAATGAGATATTCTCAACATTCCTCACATCTCAAACGGTTTGAGATATGGAAACAAGATTTTCGCAAATGACAGCACGCAAAGAGAACAGTGCTTTGCCGTATGGTTAACATGCAAAACTTAATTATTGACCGCATTATACGATGAAACAATGTAATTATTAAGGGGCATCGATAGCTGGTGAAACGAGACATACTGTGGGATATAGTACAACGTAAGGGAAGACATTACAAGCTCATTTTTGTATCGGCGATGTGCTTTTTCATAAACGTTTCCTCCCTATTTTTCCTCAGTTTCTTACTTAAAAAACTTCATAACCACTGTCCATTTTCAATTTCTCGCGGTGTAATGAACAGTCCATTAAATTTTGGGCACGCAGGCGCGCAAATAAAATTTCCTCCACTGATATTTCGGCCGCGTATCGTCCGGCCATCCTCAGAGTGAGTCATAAGACTGACGACAAGATGCCAAGCGCGGCCTTAGATGCTCCACCGCGGCGGTACTGCGCATGCGAGTCAGAGATGGTCGGCGGCAAAGAAATACGCTTATACATGCACCGCCTGTGGCGAAGGCGTACAGACATTCGATTCGCTTATCGATGTATGATCAGCGGCGGTGACACCGTGACGACTTCTCTGCAGTTCAATTACCCCAAGAGCCGGATTCCATGCTTTGTCCAAATTAAAACCATTATCTCTGTTAATTAAATTATTAGCTGCTCTAATCTCTATACCTTGAAGACAGATTCCCAAAAGGAAGACGTGGATGTTAAAATATTCACATCACTGTAATTCATGGAATGACCTGTACCAAGACAATGTTCGGCCACAGCTGACTTGTCTGGCTGTAATAAGCGTTTGTATCTTCGATGCTCTACACATCTCTCATGAACGGTGCGTGTTTGATCTCTGTACGATTTCTCACAATTTCCGCTATAAATCTGATACACACCCGCTTTACGAAGCTGTAAATCGTCCTTCACAGAGTATAGCTGCAGCAGTCTTCGTTGGGGGGGGGGGGGGGGGTGAAAGAACACCACAATACAGAGTTTCTCAAGAATACACCCACATCGGCAAAAAAGTACTAGATTTGAAAGAATTAATATCTTCTTCCTAGGTTTTACATTGAATGCTCTACAAATTTGTTGCGGGGAAAATCCATTCGATTTAAAAATGCTCTTAAGGTAAGTAAGCTCTTGTTGCAAATTGTCTTTATCGGAAATAGAGTGTGCCCTATGCACTAAGGTCTTAAGAACACCTACGGTCTGTGAAGGGTGATGGCAGCTACTGGCATGAACATATAGATTTGTATACGTTGGTTTCCGGTATACGGCGTGTCCTAATGTGCCATCAACTTTACGGCGAGCGACAACATCCAAAAATGGGAGGTAAACGTCTTTTTATATTTCCATAGTAAATTTGATACTAGAATTGATGGAATTCTAATGCTCAAGAAATCGATGTAATTCATTCATCCCGTGCGGCGATACCACAAATGTGTCGTCCACGTACCTCCAGAAGACCGTTGGTTTAAAACTTGCTGAGTCCAGTGCCTTGTCCTCGAAGTCTTCCATGAATAAATTAGCTACCAGAGGGTAGAGGGGGCGTCCCATGACAACACCATCGATCTTGTATGAATGCATGGTTTCTCGGCGATATGAATTAATAAAATGTTCTCAGGCTTCCAGCGGTTAAAATCGCACGAGCTTCCGACCGAGCTCTCCCCGGTCATTGTCAAGTGGTAAGACTGACTGCTGTGTCGACGTGGCCGCGTCGTTATACAGCCGCACTGCTAGCTGTGACGTCACTGGTGCTCTCTTCCTCGACAAACAGGGTGTTGCAAAAAGGTACGGCAAACTTTCAGGAAACATTCCTCACACAAATAAAGAAAAGATGTTATGTGGACATGTGTCCAGAAACGCTTAACTCCATGTTAGAGCTCATTTTATTACTTCTCTTCAAATCACATTAATCATGGAATGGAAACACAAATCAACAGATCGTACCAGCGTGACTTCAAACACTTTGTTAGAGGAAATGTTCAAAATGTCCTCCGTTAGCGAGGATACATGCATCCACCCTCCGTCGCATGGAATCCCTGATGCGCTGATGCAGCCCTGGAGGATGGTGTATTGTATCACATCCGTCCACAATACGAGCACAAAGAGTCTCTACATTTGGTACCGGGGTTGCGTAGACAAGAGCTTTGAAATGCCCCCATAAATGAAAGTCAAGAGGGTTCAGGTCAGTAGAGAGTGGAGGTCATGGAATTGGTCCGCCTCTACCTGTCCATCGGTCACCGAATCTGTTGTTGAGAAGCATACGAACCCTTCGACTGAAATGTATAAGAGCTACATCGTGCATGAACCACATGTTGTGTCGTACTTGTAAAGGCACATGTTCTAGCAGCACAGGCAGGGTATCCCGTATGAAATCATAATTACGTGCTCCATTGAGCATTGGTGGAAGAACATGGGGCCCAATCAAGACATCACCGACAAATAATGCCTGCCCAAACGTTCACAGAAAATCTGTGGTGATGACGTGACTGCACAAATGCGTGCGGATTCTCGTCATCCCACACATGTTGATTCTGAAAATTTATAATTTGATCACGTTGGAATGAAGCCTCATCCGTAAAGAGAACATCTGCACTAAAATGAGGATTGACACATTATTGGATGAACCATTCGCAGAAGTGTACCCGTAGAGGCCAATCAGCTGCTGATAGTGCCTGCACACGCTGTATATGGTACGGAATCAACTGGTTCTCCCGCAGCACTCTCAATACAGTGACGTGGTCAACGTTACCTTGTACAGCAGCAACTTCTCTGACGCTGACATTAGGGTTATTGTCAACTGCACGAAGCATTGTCTCGTCCATTGCAGGTGTCCTCGTCGTTCTCGGTCTTCACCAGTCGCGAGTCATAGACTGGAATGTTCCGTGCTCCCTAAGACGCCGATCAATTGCTTCGAACGTCATCCTGTCGGGACACCTTCGTTCTGGAAATCTGTCTCGATACAAACATACCTCGCCAGGGTTATTACCCCGTGCTAATCCATACATCAAATGGGCATCTGCCAACTCCGCATTTGTAAACATTGCACTGACTGCAAAACCACGTTCGTGATGAACACTAACCTGTTGATGCTACGTACTGATGTGCTTGATGCTAGTACTGTAGAGCAATGAGTCGCAGGTCAACACAAACATCGAAGTCAACATTACCTTCCTTCTATTTTGCCAACTGGAGGTGAATAGAGGAAGTAGGGTACATACTGACGTAACTAAAATGAGCTCTAACATGGAAATTGAGCGTTTCCGGACACATCTCCACATAACATCTTTTCTTTATTTGTGTGTGAGGAATATTTCCTGAAATTTGGCCGTCCCTTTTTGTAACACACTGTATACAGTCATGTTTTCATTCCGCGTCCGTCGCGCCCGTTTTAACATCGCGATAGTCGGGTTCCGTCCTTGTTGATGGTGTTTTCAGCGGTTTTTATTTCAATAGCTTCTTTTATGACGCTATCGCAAAATCCCTCCTTCATATCGACATGTTTCGTCGAATAGAATTCGATGTCCACTTTCTAAGGCGTGTTCTTCCACGGCTGAATTTTCTGGATAGCGTAAGTGTAAGTACCTCTCGTGTTCCTTCCCGACGTTGCTCTACCATGCGTACTGTTTGGCTGACGTAGTAACAGCCACACTGACATGGTATCTTGTACACTCGAAGCGTTCTAAGCTCTAGATCGTCCTTCACAGGCCTCATGAGCTGACGAACTTTTGCTGGGGGCCTGAACACCGATGAAATGTTATATCCCTTCAGTAGCCTGCTAATCTTTCCCGACACTGTACCACAGAAAGGCTAAAACACAAGTTTCTTGTTTTCTTCTTCGGTGGTGTTCTCTTCTCTCTTAGTTTGTTTTTTGCGTGTCGCGCCAGATATAGCCTGTGATACCTGTCCGTGGCTGTACCCGTTTTCCCGGAAGACGTTTCGGAGGTGGCTCAGTTCTAGTGGCAGACTTGCTGCGTCTGGGACGACTTTAGCACAATGAACGAGGGTATTCAGAAGGCCACTTTTTGTGCCGGATGGTGGTGGCTGAGTTACCGATCTGTGTGTGTAGGTTTCCTGCGGGGACTGTGGCTGAGGTGCCCGTTGGTTTTCCGTCGAACGAGTACGTCAAGCAAGGGCAGTGCATCATCTGTCTCGACTTCCATCGTAAACTTGATGTGGCCGAGGAGAGCTCGGTCGAAAGTTCGTTGGATTATAACCACCTGACGTGGCTGGAAGCCCGAGAAAATCTTATTAATTCATATGGTTACGAAACCACGCATTCATACATGGCGTACCTCTACGGGGGGGGGGGGGGGGGGGGGGGACGTGGCGCCTAGGGAACCTGCTTGGGAAGAAGGCTAACCTGTTAAGCTCTGTAGCCTTCCTGCTACGCTGTTGAGATGAGAACGCGATTCCACGATTTACCTCGGCAGCCAGGTGAATCTACCGTTCAGCCAGCTCTGCCCTGTTGCGGGAAACGATATACTTGACTAGGAGGCAGCTGGATTTAAAAGGTCGCGAACTGCTGGCTATACATCTGCAGTTGACAGAGGTACTCTCACAATTAGATTTTGAGTGGGTCGACGCTGCCACCACAGCAAAAGAAGGCCACAGAGAAACAGAAAGGGTAGTTCGCGTGGATATCTTAACAACAACACGGTGCAGAACGGAAATCAACAGAAGGAACTGTCATCAATATGACGGAGAAAGAGGTCGATGCGGGTGCCATTTCGGCGCTTAAGAAAGGTCTTAACTTCGCACCAGCGCCTCAGAGGATCCCTGTCTATGATGATATAAGTGGGGTTGAACAAGCAATCCGTAAGATGCCTAGTGAGAATGCTGACGAAATTCATCGCGAAACGTGTCGCATCATTTCAAAATCTAAACCACCGAGGTCTAACTTGACTAGGGCTAAACGCAATAGTCTTCACGCACTCCGCAACGACGCACTCATCATGGTTCTGCCAGTCGACAAGGGCAATGCATCCGTCATTCTAAATAAAGCTGACTACGATGCCAAAATTCAGTTAATGCTTGAAGAGGATATATAGCGTTAACTGCCACGGGACCCGACGTCAAGAATAATGAGGAAGACATCAGAGCTTCTAAAACAGTCAATGCTGGAAGAGGGCGTTATTAAGACTCTGCTCCCTCAGGCGCCGAGACCACCTACGCTTTATGGACTACCAGAAATCCACAACCGGATTCTCCTCTTCGTCCCATTGTGAACACCATTGGGTCACCCACTTATAGACTGTCAGAACACCTGACCAGCCTCCTTGCACCGCATGTGGGTCGTTGTGTGCATCACATCAAGAACACCGTCGACTTTCTCAACAGAATTGAACAACTGTGTCTTAGTCAAGGAGATATGATGGTTAGTTTTGGTGTGGTCTCCCTGTTTACACGTGTTCCGGTCAAAGACTGTATAGATCTCCTCTCACAATTATCTGATAGCACAATTGTGGGACTGTTTAAGCACACAGTGACATAGTCGTACTTCCTACATGGCGGCCAGTATTTCGACCAGTTGGACGGCGTGGCTATGGGAAGCCCTCTGGCTCTATCCATAGCCAAACTTTTTATGGCAAAATTTGAAGACTTCGCCTTGGACACGGCTCCAGCTAAACCAAGTTGCCTTTAGCGTTACGTTGATGACACTTTCATCATGTAGCCCCATGGTCGTGAATTTTGGAACACGTGAACAGCATTCACGGCCACATCAAGTGTAAGATGGAAGTCGAGACAGAGGGTACATTGCCCTTGCTTGACGTCCTCATTCGACGGAAAACCAAGGGGCACCTCAGCCGCAGTGTCTACAGAAAACCCACACACACACACACACACACACACACACACACACACACACACACACACACACACACACAGATCAGTATCTGCACGCTCTCAGCCACCACCATCCGGCACAAAAACGTGGCGTTCTGAATACCCTCGTCCATCGTGCTAAAGTCGTCCCAGGCGCAGCAAGTCTGCCACTAGAACTGAGCCACCTCCGAAACGTCTTCCGGGAAAACGGGTACAGCCACGGACAGGTATCACAGGCTATATCTGGCGCGACACGCAAAAAACAAACTAAGAGAGAAGAGAACACCACCGAAGAAGAAAACAAGAAACTTGTGTTTTAGCCTTTCTGTGGTACAGTGTCGGGAAAGATTAGCCGGCTCCTGAAGAGATATAACATTTCATCGGTGTTCAGGTCCCCAGCAAAAATTCGTCAGCTCATAAGGCCTGTGAAGGACTACCTAGGGCTAAGAACGCCTGGAGTGTACAAGATACCATGTCAGTGTGGCTGTTACTACGTCGGCCAAACAGTACGCATGGTAGAGCAACGTCGGAAAGGAACACGAGAGGTGCTTACACCTACGCTATCCAGAAAAATCAGCCGTGGAAGAACACGCCTTAGAAAATGGACACCGAATTCTATTCGACGAAACATCTGTCGTTATGAAAGCGGAGGGATTTTGCGATAGCGTCATAAAAGAAGCTATTGAAATAAAAACCGCTGAAAACACCATCAACAAGGACGGATGTTTGCAGCTCAGCACAGCCTGGGACCCGGCTATCGCGATGTTAAAACGGGCGCGATGGACGCGGTATGAAAACATGATCATATATGGCGTGGAAGAGAGCACCAGTGACGTCACATCCAGCAGTGCGGCTGTATAACGACGCGGCCACGGCGACACAGCAGTCAGTCTTACCACTTGAGAATGACCGGGGAGAGCTCAGTCGAAAGCCCGTGGGATTTTAACCACCCGACGCGGCTGGAAACCAGCAAATTTTTATTAACTATCCAATCTTCTCATAAAATTCACCATTAAACTGGAAATAAGATGATAAAAGCACATGTTCAAATAAGGCCGTAATGTTCTTATCAAGATGTTGGCTGATAAGAGAAAGAGTCCTTTAAAGGTACCGGTGCATAATGACAGCAACGTCAGGCTAAATAATAATGATGTGGTAGTTAGTTTTGACGTGTTAAGTCTCTGAATAAAATCCATAGAATTACGAATGTGGTGACTCCATTTTCCTACCAATTGTTTTAATTAGGAAGCCAAGTGTTTGGCAGAAAAATACGTCGGTGAACCAATAGCGCTCGTTATAGGTCTCATAGACCTCTACACTCTCATACTTAGACATTTTGTGAACTTTAGGAAGACCATAATATCTCGGTGGTACTTCTTTTGACTTCCTTTGGTAGTGATGAAGCGTTCAGCAAGGCAGCAGTCCATACTGTCACCTTGATAGTAGGATCTTTGTTAATCTTCCGGTATGCACCAGAACTAAGTAGACCACATAGCTCTTCCTTGTAGACTTTCTGAGGCAAAAGGACCGGAGCATTACCCGCACGCGCTGCAGTCGGAAAACTATAAGCGCGACGCCATAGATAGTACAAGGGTACTAATATCGATACGCGCTGCTGCTGCGACTCACGGAGAGAGAGGATAACAGCATAACCGCGAGAGACTAATCACAGAATATCAACCAAAACCAAGATTTAATGGGAAGCATAACATGAGCCAGCCACGGCTCAACCTCCCGCCCTCAAACAAACACGATGCCGGAAGGGGAGGGGGGCTACTTAACCATCAGACGAACTAACTGGATTTAACCTGGCTAAGGTGAACCCAGTACTGGTTACCGGAATGGTTATCCTTAACTAGCAGATTCACCGGGCCTAAAATGCGCAAATTGGTGCTAGGCCCCAGAAAATGAGGAGTAAATTTACTCATATTTCCGACACGCACCTGCCTACTGGGGAAACTACGGACATAGACCTGATCTCCTGGCCTCCCTCTAAATGTTCGCCGATTACGATTGTAACGCTCACCTTGATTATTATGGACCCTGAGTATATTACGTCTGGGACGGTTCCAGTTTTCATTGATGACTTGAGGAACTAGATCTTGAATTCCCCACAAGTTCTAAAAAGGGGAATTAACAGGATAGGAAAGGATCAAAGAGGCGGGAGTAGCTCCCAAGGCTTCATGATTGGTGGTATTAAAAGCAAAACTAAGCCAAGGAAGACTAGAGTCCCACTTACTAGGCGTTTTCTGAAATCAAAGCGGATTTACGGTTTCGGTTAACCCTCTCCGTAAAGCATGCCTGCGGATAATACGACGCAGTCGTGATATGCTTGACACCGTTCTGAAAATAGGACGCCTTGAAAGGAGCCGAAAGGAAGGCCGGCGCATTATCGCTAACAATTTTCTTAGGGGGGCCAAAAACAATGAAAACTTTAGTTAAATGAGAAATAGTGGTGGTAGCAGTGACGTTACGGCTCGGAAGGAGCCAAGTGAATCCGGAGAACGCATCAATAATAACTAACACGTATCGATGACCTTTCTTAGTACGAAGAAAGGGTCCTAGATAATCGATATAGAGCTTGTGCGTAGGACAGGACTCGCGCTCAGAGCTCAGCAAACCCTGTTGAAGAGCATTCTTGGGTTTGACTACATTATACAGCCGATATTGCTATACCATCTCTCTGACATTTCGCTCCATGGAGGGCCAAGAGGCTTTGACTTTTTTCAGAGTCTTAGGAACTTATAAGTGGCTACCCACCAACGAATCATGAAAGTACCGAAAAACCGGGCGCACCAGAGCTACTGGCAAACTTCTTTAACTGCTTCGCATGCCCGACCCTTTTACGCAGAATGCAACTGTTAATAATATACTCATGCGACAGTTCCCCAGCCAAATAGGGTCCTGATCCCGACGCTAAACGACATCAAACTAAAGAGGAATTTCTCCCAATCCTGCCTTCATCTGTCTCCCGGGTTCCCTCACTAGGTGTAGATTCGGCGAACTACCGGCTGAGGACATCCGCAAGGATATTTTCAGTGTCTCTCACGTGTTTAACTTCAAATTAAATGCGTACCTCTCATCTGGCACTACGGCCAGTTTTACGCGGCCTAGCCAGCACCCAGCTCAAAGCCTGATTGTCGGCTTCTAACTGAAATTCCCGATGCTCAAGGCAGAAGTGATACTTCTCCAATGCAAACAAAACGGCCAACGCCTTGCACTCGTAGATGGAGTACTTAAGTTCGGCGCCAGTGAACCGACGAGACGCGTAAGCTAATGGCTGCGTCTGACCTTCGAACAGCTCAAATACCAGCATTAGATGTGTCATTTTGGACAATAAGCCTTTTATTAAAGTGTGGTACTCCTAGAAATGGAGGATTGGCTACAGCTGCCTTAATATACTCAAACGCGGGCTCCTGGACAGGTCCTTATTCAAAACGCACTCTCTTCCGGCACTGTTCGTTTGAGGTCGCGGCCAACTAAGCAAAATTAGGGACAAAACGATAAAATAGTTCAACATGCCTATGAACCTAGCAAATTCCGCGTTTATCAGTAGGCGGAGGCAACGCCCGTATGGTCTTAGTTCGCTCTTGTTCGATGCGAATACTCTGACCTGACACTAGGTGACCTAAGAAGAACACCTGCTGCGTTTCTAATGTCATCTTACTGGGTTTAACAGTCAGCCAGGCTCCCTGAAACCTCGAAAGAACTTTCTGGATATGATCCAAATGGTCCTGAAACGAACGGCTATAGATGACTAAATCGTCCAAATAATTATAGGCAAACACTAATTTCAAGTCCCTAAGGATATTATCCAGCAAACGAGTTGCCAAACCAAAAGGAACTCTGTCAAACAGATTCCAATCAGTACAAAATGCGGTAACATGTTTACATTCTTCAGCTAATGGAATCTGATAACAGGCTTGGTTCAAACCAAGAACAGTAAACCAATTAGTACCGGCAAACCAGGTAAAAGTTATGTAGATCAGAGGCAGAGGCCCATTCAAAGACAACCTTAGTGTTCAAGCACCCGGTAGTTAACCACAGGTCTGAAATAGTGCTCCTGATCCTTGGGAACATGGCATGTGGGGGAAGCATAAGTAGATGTAGAAGGCGTAATAACTCCTTGTTGGAGCATTTGGCTGCCTGACAGGACTATCGTCGGATAGAAGGATATGGTAATTAAGAACATTAGTGACACTCAAGTTATCACTAAGAAGCTCAGGAAAACTCTGTAACAAATCCAGTAATTGAGAAGCGTGATGCGGCGAGAGATGGGTAAGATCAAACTCATTAGCCACATCCTGAACGGCCAATGCATCTGCATTTCGATGCACAATACGTTTAGCGCACTTATAAAACGAAACATAAGGTGGCTTGCGGAGTATGGATGTAGATGTAGAAACTTCTCCAAAGGAGCTAACTTAAAGAAAAAGGTGTGCCCAGAATAATCCAAGAATAACCCAGTATTTACTGAAATCACATCCCAAAATTAGATCGACCGGCAGCTCCTTGACCGAGGCTAATGACAAGGGCCAGGAAAAATCCCCCATCGATATACTCCCTCGGACCCAATCATGCAGAGGCAACACCTGGTCATTGGCCACCCGACATCTCTGCACCGGAGAAAGCACCGACCGAAGTTTCGTAAAATGACCAACTTCCAAAAACCACTCGAAGCACAATAATGAAAATGAGCTACCAGAATCGGAAAGAGCACAGATCGGTTCGCCACCTACTCGAGAACAAACGTAAGGCGAGGGCGGTGAAGAGGGAGCGACAACACGGGTACGCCAGCGTCTAAAGGCTCGATCACGAGATAGCTGCCCAGTCCGGCGTCATTTATTGGCTCTGAGAGCGCGAGGCTGAATCCGAGAGAGCTCCAAGTGAGCCGTGCTGCCGCACCTGAAACAACACCGGGGTTCCAGTTTTACTGCTTCAGCGGATGCAGACACTTCGGAATTTCCCTTGCCAGCGCCGGTGGCCTGCCCCTTAACTTCGTGACATACATCGTATCCAAGCGGCAACGCCCATATCGCTACAACCGCGGCTCGGAGTTCTTCCCAAGCTGAAGGCTGATTACGGAAGACATAGTGCTACTTATCCGCAACGCGCATTCCCCTAAGAACAATAGACAGCGGCTGTTGTTCAGGCAAATCGATTAACAAAGCCAAGGACGCCGTCTGAACTCTGTCCACATACTGATGTAACTGCTCTTTATCCCGCTGCAACTCCCAAATGTAACGACATTCAAGCGGTTTTCGAACTCCTGTGGTCAATCTCTGCCTAATGACGAGCTCCCTGAACTGCTGTAAGGAGAACACTTCAGCCATGGCTCGGAAGAGGAGGTTCTGCAACTCACTTCTAGCTAACAGGTACGGCAGTGACAAAATTACTTGGTGTGGAACCACGAAAGGGAGAAGCATAAAGTTCAAGACGAACCGACAACCGTAATAATTTTTCGACCTGTTCAAGCCGCTCCACGACTAATTCAGTAATATCACGAGAGGATTAGGCAACTTGGCAAACATTGCGTCTAACTTCACCGAGGACGTAACAGTACCATCCCGGGCAGGCTCTCGCCCTCTCCCGAACACAGCAAGTTCCGCTCCTCAATCCTCTTCTCACCAAATCTAAAAACGTAACATTAAACTGCAATGCACTAACCAAAGAGCCCAATTCGGCGGCTAATTTTTAATGGTGATCTTCCAAAGCTAACATGCCCAAATCCGCTTTCCGATTTGTTAAATACATTAACTGGGCCTACACCGTATCCAATAGTCTGGCACTAGGTTGAGTGCCTTCCAAAACGCAAATAGTGTCCACAAGGCCCCTAACAGCCTTCAACAAAAATTCAGTGGCCGCTCCTCTCTCACCCAACACCGCCGGCGTGACGTCAACCGGCTGAAAAACGGCAGCACCTAAACGGGCCACTAAATCCGGATCACTGCCCTCAGTAGCTTGGCGCCTTATTTCCAACTCGTAAACAAGATGTTTCTGAGCAGGCCGATCCCCGGACTCTGACTGACCGCCATTACAATACACCTGAAACAATCAACACCCAAAACAATGTGGTGTCACAGAACAGAAATAAAATTGAAACTAACAGTAACTGAAATGGCAAGAACACAAACGTAACCACGCTCTGCTACCAGTGAAATCCCTGGGCTAGCAGGACGGAGCGGATGCGGTTATATTTGTGGAAAGAGGTCAAAATATGTTACTGTCAGTTGCACACCAACATACAAAATTTATTTCTTAAAACACACAATCAGACAAGCAAGAATCAAAACTCTCAAGGTTTTAACGAAAGACCTCCTTTGATTTAATTTAGATCGGCTGAAGGCCACATCGAAAATCCAAGGCACAAGGCCTAAGCAAGGTACAGGAGTTCTTCTGGCGGTTTCACTTCTTCAGAATTTTTTTTATCTTCAATATAAATAGGTTGAAAGCCTTAGCTTTAATTTTATCCCATATAACGCGGATGAAGGCCTCACGTTAATCAAGAATAGTGTCGCGGCTTAAGGCCGAGACAAAGATTTTCAAAGTTTAATTTAAATTGGCTGAAAACTCGGTTGAAGGCCGCATATCAACAAAACAATTTTACGGATTTTGCCTGGGAAGAAGAGCTTTCAATTAGAAAAGGCTGAAGGCCTGATCTCAAAATACTTCGTGTAAAACTCTGCTGCAGGCCTCATATTAAAAAATAACAATCTTATGACTTAAGGGCAAGACAAGGATTTTGAATTTTTAATTTAATAGAGATTAAAACACACATCATGGAGAAAACAATTTTACGACTTAAGGCCTAAAGGAAGAGATTCTGAATTTCAAATAAAATAGGCTAAAGTCTTTATCCTAAAATGCTTCACATAACAGTCGGCTGAAGGCCACATACGAAACCCAAACAATCTCACGTCTTAAAATTAAAAATTGGAAGTTTCTTTGTCTGGGCTTTAACTGAAAAACTCGGCTGAAGGCCACATAAAAACTACAAAATATTTCTTCCGGCTTAAATCCTAGACAAAATTTTCAAATCTTGATTTGAAAAGGCTGAAAACTCGGCTGAAGGCCACATACCAGTCAAGAAACTTTTTTTACGCCTTAAGGCCTAAGAAGAAAAGCCTTGAAATTTCAATAAGAAAAAACTCCGCTGAAGGCCACACACAGTACTTAAGACTAAAAAGGAAATCACTCTGTAAAACACAAGGAGCGGCGCTCAGAACGTTCCAACCTGGGGAAGTAACTAACGCACTTTTAGGTGAAACAGGCAGCCAGACCGACAACTTCTTAATCAAAAGGCAACCCAACAAAAAGCCAGCCGAGGAACCAACCAACAACATCACTTCTACTGCATCTGAACAGCAAAACGACAACAAGATGTCAATCGCAAAACGTTCCGGATACTGGTGGCCAATCAAGCCAAATGAGAATAAACGCCCAAAACTACCAACACCTTAGCTGTCACACTACACGCTGTGCTGTACAATACCAACACGATGTGGAAAATACACTGCCAGAAACTACGTCAACAACCACTTTAGGTCACTGGAACGTCAACGGCCACAACACAGGAGATACCTCTGGTACACTTAATTTAAGTCATTCCTTCATTAATGAAGTTTAACACCACACAGGAAGACGGCTGCAATTCTAGTCGACTTCAATGCACACACGTTGTTGCTCGCGTGGATCTCTCAGAAAGTGACAACCAGGATCAAACCAAGAGATGTGATAGCAGTTGAGGCTTGATAGTAGGTTAAGTGAGCACTCAACTTTAGTGTCCAGTTTCGGTGGCTGACGAACTTCGTAACCCTCGCAACAAGCGCCTCACAACTCCAACCGCACGTGCACGCCGCCAGCGGCTCCGGTCTGACCACGCGCCACAGAGACTTCCTCGTTGCTCTGACCCAACGGACCGACTGTCACACACAGCACACCCGGAAAACATATCCACCACACCAGACATAGTACAGCATTACTAGTATCGATACACACTGCTGCGGCTCACGAAGAGAAGACAGCAACGTTATTGCGGTAACCACTGGGCTACAACAAATGATTAAAAAAAAAAAAAAAAGCAAGGCACCCATCCAGCCAGTCACGGCTCACATACGTTGCAAAGAGCAATGGTGCTGACAATTCTTTTCAGTATTCAATACTGCCTTCTCACGTTGCCATCCTGATAAGTCAATGTTGACTTTTATAGAAGAGATATTCATTTTCCAAAAACATCGCAGTTCTTCCACATAAAACATGTTCCTTAATTCTACAACAGTTATTCAAAAAATGGCTCTAAGCACTATGGGACTTAACATCTATGGTCATCAGTCCTCTAGAACTTACAACTACTTCAACCTAAGGACAGCATACAACAGCCAGCCATCACGAGGCAGAGAAAGTCCCTGACCCCGCCGGGAATCGAACCCGGGAACCCGGGGGTGGGAAGCGAGAACGTACAACAGCTATTGTTTCTATACAGGCTACACTTTAGTTTCTCTTTTTGGCGTGCTTCTGCCTAGAGCGGAATGCTGTCTGTATATTTCATTGGTCAAATTTTTCATTGTAACGAAAATATGATTCTCTATAAATTGTTCGAAACAAAGAGTAGGATATGACCAAATGAGGAAGCAAATAGACCAGCGTGAGGCCTAGTTTTGCGAAAAACGATTTAATTTCTTTAAATAAATCAGGGTAACTGAGAAAAAGTTAAATCTTTCGTTGCTGATGGGATACATCTGTCATACTAAAGTCATACGCAGTGTTTAGAATTGTCACGTCGATGTCTCATATCTGCCTAGTGTTAGCGAGATGCTTTAGGAGCTTTAAGTAGAATGCTATGGACCACAGGGTGTACTCAAAAAAAGTCTGAAGTAACTAATTGTGTTTTCTTATACATCATAGGTATTGTTTTGCAACACTACTATAAATCTCAGACATTCTGCTGGTTTGTACATAATGCGGATGTAGTGGAACATAGATGCTCCAGAAAATGGCGCAAAATGTGCAAAATATTGATTTGTGTTATGTCAAAGTCATCTGTAAATATTATGTCGAAATTTTGTGACCATACTTTGTCCATAATTAGCGTCCTGATACAATCGCTCTAAAACAAAAAATTTAAGTCTGAAATCTTAGGTTCACTTGAAAATATGTATCTATTAGGCTGGTGCAGAAGTTCACAGCTTTTTCTTTTTTTTTTTTTTTTGTCAGCTGGTATTCAGGTTGCTATGGGTTTATTTAACGATTGTCAGTTTTTATTTTTAGTTTACTGTTGCTATTTGAGTTTACATGTTGAAATATTGTGTCTGAAGATAGTGAGTGGAGCTGTCGACGCTACAAAATGGAGTACAAACAGGAGAAATCGGAACATTTCCGACATTTTTCACGGTCTCAGTTCATTCGAGGGGCTACAGCAGCGGAGGCACCCAGAAACATTTGCACCGTGTGTGGGGATAATACTATTGGACTATTGGACAGAGAACTCTAAGGAAGTGGTTTTCTCTTGTTAAGGAGGATCGTTTTGACGTTAATGATTTCGCTGTTTGATGGAAGTCGTTCACACTCATGAACCCACAATGATCCACGCGAGTGTACTCGAGAGCTGGTAAATGTGGTAAACTGCAATTATTTCACCACCGTACGAATTTAAGTGTAATGGGAAAGGCTCAAACATCAAGAGTACGGGTGCCGCATGCCCTAAGCCAAAATCACAAAATCAGCAGGTGACCACATGTGCATCATTGCTTGGCTCGTGAACAACACCGACGATGACTACTCCGTACCACTACTGGGGTGCAAAATAACTGATGATGGTCGAAGTACAGAGGATATAGAATATAGACTGGAAATGGCAGGGAAAGCGTTTCTGAAGAAGAAAAATTTGTTAACATCGAGTATAGATTTCAGTGTCAGGAAGTCGTTTCTGAAAGTATTTGTATGGAGTGTAGTCATGTATGGTTCAAATGGTTCAAGTGGCTCTGAGCACTATGGGACTTAACATCTATGGTCATCAGTCCCCTAGAACTTAGAACTACTTAAACCTAACTAGCCTAAGGACAGCACACAACACGCAGTCATCACGAGGCAGAGAAAATCCCTGACCCCGCCGGGAATAGTACCCGGGAACCCGGGCGTGGGAAGCGAGAACGCTACCGCACGACAGCCGTGTATGGAAGTGAAACATGAAGATAAATAGTTTGGACAAGAAGAAAATAGAAGCTTGCGAAATGTGGTGCTACAGAAGTATGCTAAAGATTAGATGGGCAGATCACATAACTAACGATGAAGTATTGAATAGAATTCGGGAGAAGAGGAGTTTGTGGCACAACTTGACAAGAAGAAGGGACCGGTTGGTAGGACATGTTCTGAGGCATCAAGGGATCACAAATTTAGCACTGGAGGGCAGCGTGGAGGGTAAAAACCGTAGACGGAGACCAAGAGATGAATACACTAAGCAGATTCTAAAGGATGAAGGTTGCAGTAGGTACTGGGAGATGAAGCAGCTTGCACAGGATAGAGTAGCATGTAGAGTTGCATCAAGAAAGTCTCAGAACTGAAGACAGCAAACAACAACAATGCTAACACAGGGAAACGAAAGGAATGGTTGAGCTTAGCAAAGCAGCAACTCCCCGAACAACGACCTGTAATCATCTACAAAAGATGATGTTATGCATCTGGTGCGCTACGAATTGCTTCCCCGAAGTGTAACCATCACTGCTGACGTTTATTCTCAGCAACCGCGACGTTTTGCAGACGCAATCCAAGAACGACAAGGAGGAAGACCGCGTGAAGTGATGCTGCTCCACGATAACGACCACCCGCATTTTGCTAGGCTGAGGGAAGACACTATACGGGAGTTGTGTTGGGGAGTCCTTCCGCAACCACGTTATTCAGCTGATCTGGTGTCCTCATACACAGATACAACCTTGAAGGAACTTCCCTTTCCAATGAAGATGCTCTATGAACATGGCTCGACGAGTTCTTCGCCTCAAAACCACGTGATTTCCACAGTCGCGGAATATAAAACGTACTCCAGCGTTGACGGATTGTTTTAAATAGAGAAGGATTGATAAACGTCTGTGTTACGTTAGAACTTATGCACCAGCCAAATACCTTTTCTGCATGAGACACGGCAGTCCGCAGAGCTTACCGGTGTGACGGGATGCCGCAGCGTGAGGGGAACGTGCATCCAGCCATGAGGTTGCCCCGCTGAACCGCAGGCGTTCATGTACAGTACAAGGCGTAGGGTAGTATCTGACAACTTCTCGCGCTTCAAACTACCCATTTCAGCGGTAGTATTGCTCGTAACGGGAATATTTTTCAGTCTCTGAGTTTTGACGTTATAACAACAGCAGTTGCCGAAGAGCACTGAAACACATAAATCAAAAGAAGGCAGCTGTAGTAGACGAAATTCCTTCTGAGTTCTTGAAACTCTGGGTGAACTTACCTTCGTAGCACCATTCCACTTGGTAAGCGAGATATATGCATCGAGTAACACATACTCTGACCTCAATAAAAAATATAAAACAGCAATTCGGAAGATGCTGACATCTGTGAAGAATATTACGGCTACGAAGAAGTCTCGGACGAAATATCAGCACAGGTCAGTTACTGGATGCAGCAGTATTCCGAGCACTTTATTCACCGTGGTCGTTTCTTTACGTTTGATTAGCCAGATAGGATTCTACAAGCAGTCAGCAGAATTACTTCTTAGCAGCTTCCCTTACGGTTGGGCAATGCCTTTGCCACACACATAAAGAAAGACGTATTTCACAAAAAAATTGTCAATGTAAAAGGATTCCTTTCCTGGTTAATGGTTGGTTTACGATATCTCTCAGCATTCGCAACCACTGTGTCCTGATGATTAGTAAATCTTCTTGGCCTCAGTATCATCCACGGGCAATTATCGTCCTACCTTACAGGCAAAGCAAGTGGAGGTCCTTCTGTTCATACAAAAGCTTGGTGAATGTTGGGCGGTCACATCATTGTCCGGCGAGTTGCAATACCTACCTGTCACTCTGGGAATGATGGGATTCCCTCAAACATATATACATGAGATAGTCCTGCGGATGTACGCGTGAGACTCCTAGCAGTTGACGTCTAAATGTGGTTTTTTATGTATTTATTTGCAATGGATTTCGGTGTCTCTCCATTTTCTGGCATGTCTACAGTACCACGTGATCAGGCGTGTACCGGGTAATCATCAATATACACATGTCTCATAGAGGGTATAACACCAAAAATGCAGACAAAGTACCGTCTGCAACATACAAAATTTTCGCCGTTTAATTTTCGTTGATATCTTGCACTATACTCTTGATTCTGATGCTATATGCTGCACTACAGAAATTAAATACATCAATACTTCGATTACGTATTAAATAAAAATTTGACTGTATATAATTGATTGTAATTATAATAGAAATATTATAAATTGCCGGGTAATAGCCAAGGGAGCTTTATTGAGATGTATCAATAGCAAAGACGAAATGATAATAGCTGTACCGATGTTTATCTTTGCGCATGGAGAGCCTCTGTCGCGTGGCGTGCAGATGGGAGGCAGAGCAGTTTGTGTCATGAAAGAGTGCGGAAGTGTTTGTTGAACGCTCCGGCCGACCCGGTGTGTACCTATACTCGCGCCAGTGTAGACATCCCTCACTCGTTAACCTGCGATTACTGAGAGCACGGTAGGAGTGGACAGGCGGGGGAAGCTGCAGTTTCAGCTGTTGCCTGTCCCGTACGTATCCGTGGCTCTGGAGACGACTCGGGGTTCCTCTCATCAAGCAGCAGCAGCAACAGCAGCTCCGCATTGTCGTCGGCTACATACTTGTCATCCGCACAGCTACAATATCGAAGGACTGTTAATTGACAAACATTGTAGTGTAGAGAGGCATCAACCAGCAACATTTCATTCACAGAGTATGAATAACTTGAATAATAACTTGCAAAAGTTAAAATTTCTAGGACACCTGTGTTGCATTGTCCTCACACATTATTACCATGCAGGGTCCCTTTCCTTTCCATGCAATCATCGAGTGTCATAAGAATATCAAAACTGATTCAGCAGATTGTAGCGCAGTCGTTAGGCATTTGTACAGGTTAGTTGATATATTCTTTGCGTGTTCCGCTTGCGTTATCTAGGCACGTTCTCGTGTTTCGGTAACTGTTGTGAAACATCGATTAGAATGGACAGGGACTGCGATTGCTGTGTTCGGATGAGGGTTGACTTGGCATCCCTTCGCTCACAGCTGCAATCGGCGCTGACTTCGGTCGCGCAGCTTGAGGCTGTTGCCAATGGGCACCACTGTGGGGAGCCGGGCTCGGGTATCACAGGGATGTCAACCTCGTCCCGTCTGTCCCCAGATCGGTCTGCCGCTGTGGTTGCCCCGGTTGCTGCCCGCAGTGGGGCTGAGCCCTCGCCTGTGGTTGATTGGGAGGTCGTTCCAAGGCGTGGCAGGCAGCGAAAGCCTCCCCTGTGCGTCTGACAAACCGGTTTCAGGCACTGTCTCTGGCTGAGCCAGATGTAGCTGCCTGCCCTGTTTAAGAGGATCATTCTCAGCCTTCAAGGTCCGGGCAATCGCAGAGGGTGGGCTTACTGGTAGTTGGGAGCTCCAATGTTAGGCGATGTAATGGGGCCCCTTAGGGATACGGCGGCTAAGGAGGGGATGAAATCCAGTGTGCACTCCGTGTGCATTCCGGGAGGAGTCATTCCTGATATGGAAAGGGTCCTTCCGGATGCCATGAAGAGCACAGGGTGCAGCCAGCTGCAGGTGGTGGCACATGTCGGTACTAATGACGTGTGTCGCTTTGGATCTGAGGAAATTCTCTCTGGATTCCAGCGGCTATCTGATTTGGTGAAGGCTGCCGGTCTTGCTTACGAGATGAAGGCAGAGCTCACCATCTGCAGCATCGTTAACAGAACCGATTGCGGACCTTTGGTGCAGAGCCGGGTGGAGGGTCTGAATCAGAGGCTCAGACGGTTTTGCGACCGTATTGGCTGCAGATTCCTTGACTTGCGCTATAGGGTGGTGGGGTTTCGGGTTCCGCTGAATAGGTCAGGAGTTCACTACACTCAGCTGGCGGCTACACGGGTAGCGGAGGCTGTGTGGCGTGGACTGGGCGGTTTTTTAGGTTAGAAGTCCTCGGGAAAGTGCGGGATGGGCTGCAATGTCAAAGGGTGCTTGGCAATTACAGGACGTGCTTGGATCAAGGAACAGTCGGAATTATAGTTGTAAATTGTTGTAGTTGCGCTGGAAAAGTCCCTGAGCTTCAAGAGCTAATAGAAAGCAGAGAAGCTGATATCGTTATAGGTACAGAAAGTTGGCTAAAGCCTGAAATAAGTTCCGCAGAAATTTTTACGAAGTCTCAGACGGTGTTCAGGAAAGATAGATTAGGCAGAATTTGTGGTGGACTGTTTGTGTCTGTCAGTAGTGGTTTATCTTGTAGTGAAGCCGAAGTAGGTACTCAGTGCGAATTCCTATGTGCGGTGGTTATACTTAACAACTGAATTGGCTCCTCCTACCGACCCCCAGACTCCGATGATATAGCTGCTGAACAGTTCAGAGAAAATTTGAGTGTCGTAACAAATAAATACCCTCACTCTAACGGTTATAGTTGGTGGGGAATTCAACCTTCCCTCGTTATGTTGGCAAAAATACTTGTTCAAAACCGGTGGTAGGCGAAAACATATTCCGAGATTGTCCTAAATGCTTTCTCCGAAATTGTTTCGAGCAGTTAGTCCACGAACCCACTTGAATTGTAAATGGTTTCGAAAACACACTTGACCTCTTAGTCACGATGCTATTAGCTCTGGAGTGTTTGTGGCTGATACAGGGATTAGTGATCACAAGGTCGTTGTAGCTAGGCTCAATGCCATTTCTTCCAAATCCACCAGAAACCAACGCAAAATAAAAGCGGATGAAGTGTCACTAGAAGCCTTCCTAAGAGACAGTCTCCATTCCTTCCGAACTGACTACGGAAATGTAGACGAGATGTGGCTCAAATTCAAAGATATAGTAGCAACAGCAATTGAGATATTCATACCTCATAAATTGGTAAGAGATGGAACTGATCCCCCATGGTACACAAAACAGGGCCGAACGCTATTGCAGAGGCAACGGAAAAAGCATGCGAAGTTCAGAAGAATGCGAAATCCCGAAGATTGCCTAAAATTTACAGACATGCGAAATTTGGCACGGACTTCAATGCCAGATGCTTTTAATAGGTTCCACAACAAAACATTGTCTCGAAATTTGGTAGAAAATCTGAAGAAATTCTGGTCATATGTAAAGTACACAAGCGGCAAGACGCAGTCAATACCTTCGTCGCGCAGTGCCGATGGTACTGTTACCGACGATTGTGAAGCTAAAGCGGACTTACTGAACGCAGTTTTCCGAATTTCCTTTACCAGGTAAGACGAATAGAACATTCCAGAATTTGAAACACGAACAGCTGCTAGCATGAGTTTCTTAGAAGTAGATATGGGCAAGTCTTCAGGTCTAGATTGTATACCGATTAGGTTCCTTTCAGATTACGTTGGTACAATAGCTCCCTACGTAGAAACCATATACAACCGCTCGCTCACCGATAGATCTGTATCTACAGATTGGAAAATTGCGCAGGTCGCACCAGTGTTCAAGAAGGGTAGTAGGAGTAATCCATCGAACAACAGACCTGTATCATTGAATACAGGATATGCTCCAAAACCCTACTGAAAACCGACGTCAACCATTATGAATTACCTCGAAGGGAACGATCTATTGATACGTAATCAGTATGGTTTCAGAAAACATCGTTATTGTGCAACGCAGCTAATTCTTTATTCGCACGAAGCAATGGCCACTATCGACAGGGGATCTGAAGTTGATTCAGTATTTCTAGATTTTCGGAAAGCTTTTGATACCGTTCCTCAAAAGCGCCTTCTAATCAAGCTGCGCGCCTATGGGGTATCGTCTCAGTTGTGTGACTGGATTCGTGATTTCCTGTCAGGAAGGTCGCAGTTCGTAGTAATAGACGGCAAATCATTGAGTAAAACTGAAGTGATATCAGGTGTTCCCCAGGGAAGCGCCCTGGGACCTCTGCTGTTCCTGATCTATATAAATGACCTGGGTGACAATCTGAGCAGTTCTCTTACTTTGTTCGCAGATGATGCTGTAATTTACCGTCTAGTAAGGTCATCCGAAGACCAGTATCAGTTGCAAAGCAATTTAGAAAAGATTGCTAAATGGTGCGGCAGGTGGCAGTTGCTAAATAACGA
Source organism: Schistocerca gregaria (assembly GCF_023897955.1). NCBI lineage: Eukaryota > Metazoa > Arthropoda > Insecta > Orthoptera > Acrididae > Schistocerca > Schistocerca gregaria. The sequence continues at coordinate 243,332 of NW_026061727.1, forward strand.
AAAGTCTGAGGTGATCCACATGAGTTCCAAAAGAAATCTTCTGGAAATCGATTACTCGATAAATAGTACAATTCTCAAGGCTGTCAATAGCACTAAGTACCTGGGTGTTAAAATTATCAACAACTTCAGTTGGAAGGACCACATAGATAATATTGTCGGGAAGGCGAGCCAAAGGTTGCGTTTCATTGATAGGACACTTAGAAGATGCAACAAAGCCACTGAAGAGACAGCTTACACTACACTCGTTCGTCCTCTGTTAGAATATTGCTGCGCGGTGTGGGATCCTTACCAGGTGGGATTGGCGGAGGACATTGAAAGGGTGCAAAAAATGGCAGCTCCTTTTGTATCATCGCGTAATAGGGGAGAGAGTGTGGCAGATATGATACGCGAGTTGGGATGGAAGTCATTAAAGCAAAGACGTGTTCCGTCGCGGCGAGATCTATTTACGAAATTTCGGTCACCAACTTTCTCTTCCTAATGCGAAAATATTTTGTTGAGCCCAACCTACATAGGAAGGAATGATCATCAAAATAAATTAAGAGAAATTAGAGCTCGAACAGAAAGATTTAGGTGTTCGTTTTTCCCGCGCGCTGATCGGGAGTGGAATGGTAGAGAGATAGAATGAATGTGGTTCGATGAACCCTCTGCCAAGCACGTAAATGTGAATTGCAGAGTAGTCATGTAGATGTAAATGGGGGGTAAGAAATGAAAGAGGAAGCAGCCTGGTAGAATTTCGCACAGAGCACAACTTAATCAAAGCCAACACTTGGTTCAAGAATCGTAAGAGAAGGTTGTATACATGGAAGAATCCTGGTGATACTAGCAGGTATCCGATAGAGATTTAGGAACCAGGTTTTAAGTTGTATCTTACCGTTGTATAGTCTAAGAGATTTCCAGGGGCAGATGTGGACTCTTACACAATCTATTGGTTGTGAACAGTAGATTATAACTGAAGAAACTGCAAAAAGGTGGAAATTTAAGTACATGGGACCTGGATAAACTGACTAAACCAGAGGTTGTACAGAATTTCAGGGGGAGCATAAGGGAACAATTGAAAGGAATGGGGGAAAGAAATACAGTAGATGAAGAGTGGGTAGCTTTGAGGGATGAAATAGTGAATGCAGTAGAGGACAAGTAGGTAAAAAGACAAGGGCTAGCAGAAATCCTTGGGTAACCGAAGAAATATTGAATTTAATTGATGAACGGAGAAAATATAAAAATGCAGAAAATGAAGCAGACAAAAAGGAATACAGACGTCTCAAAATGAGAACCACAGGAAGTGCAAAATGGCTAAGCAGGGATGGCTACAGGACAAATGTAAGGATGTGGAGGCTTATATCACTTGGGGGAAGATAGATACTGCCTACAGGAAAATTAAAGAGACCGTTTGAGAAAAGAGACCCAACTGCATGAATATCAAGAGCTCCGATGGAAACCCAGTTCTAAGCAAAGAAGGGAAAGCAGAAAGGTGGAAGGAGTATATAGAGGGTCTACGCAAGGGCGATGTACTTGAGGACAATATTATGGAAATGGAAGAGTATGTAGATGAAGATGAAATGGGAGATACGATACTGCGTGAAGAGTTTGAGAGAGCACTGAAAGACCTGAGTCGAAACAAGGCCCCGGGAGTATATAACATTCCATTAGAACTACTGACAGCCTTGGGAAAGCCAGTCGTGACAAAACTCTACCATCTGCAGGCGAAATACCCACAGACTTCAAGAAGAATATTATAATTTCAATCCCAAAGAAAGCAGGAATTAACAGATGTGAAAATTACAGATCTGTCGGTTTAATAAGTCACAGCTGCCACATACTAACGCGAAATCTTTACAGACGATTGGCAAAACTAGTAGAAACCGACCTCGGGGAAGATCAGTTTCGATTATGTAGATATATTGGAATACGTGAGGCAATACTAACCCCACGACTTATTTTAGAAAATAGATTAAGTCTACAAATGCTAGAAACCTATGTTTGCCTTTCCTTAGAGTATTCCAGTCAACACTGTCAAAAGCTTTCTCTCTTTCAGTTTCTGAAGGTAATATACAGGGAGCGAAAGGCTATTTACAATTTGTACAGAAACCAGATGGCAGTTATAAGAATCGAGGGGCATGAAAGGGAATCAGTGGTTGGGAAGGGAGTGAGACAGGTTTGTAGCCTCGCCCCGATGTTATTCAATCTGTATATTGAGCAAACAGTGAAGGAAACAAAAGAAAAATTCGGAGTAGGTATTAAAATCCATTGTAATTCTATCAAAGTTTTTATTTCATCTCAATGTCATCGGCAAACCTCAGAGACAGCAAAGGACTACGAACAGCAGTTGTGGGGAATGGATAGTGTCTTGAAAGGAGGATAAAAGATTATATCAACAAAAGCCAAACGAGGATAATAGAATGTTGTCGAATTAAGTCGGGTGATGCTGAAGGTGGAAATGTGACAAAGTTGTAACGGAGTTTTTCTATTTGGGGAGAAAAATAACTGATGTTGGTCGAAGTAGAGAGGATATAAAATGTAGACTGGCAACGGCAAGGAAAGCTTATCTGAAGAAGAGAAATTTGTTAACATTGAGTATAGATGTAGGTGTCAGGAAGTCGTTTCTGAAAGTATTTGTATGGAGTGTAGCCATGTATGGAAGTGTAACATGGGCGATAAATAGTTTAGACAAGAAGAGAATAGAAGCTTTCGAAATGTGGGGCTACAGAAGAATGCTGAAGAATAGATGGGTAGATGACATAACTAATGAGGAGATATTGAATAAGATTGGGGAGAAGAGAAGTTTGTGGCACAACTTGACTGGAAGAAGGGATCGACTTCTAGGACATGTTCTGAGACATCAAGAGATCACCAGTGTAGTGTTGGAGGGGAGCGTGGTGGGTAAAAATCGTAGAGGGAGACCAATAGATGAATACACCAAGCAGATTCAGAAGAATGTAGGTTGCAGTAGGTACTGGGAGATGAAGAAGCTTGCACAGGATAGAGTAGCATGGAGAGCTGCATCAAACCAGCCTCAGGACTGTAGGCTACAACAATATAAATTAAGAGAGCGCAATTTCATTTACTCTGTATTAACCTTAGAGAGTGACTTCTGCTACCTTGGTATTTATTTGATTGTTGTTATTTTAAAAGTGAAACCGATTTCTCATATGCTTAAAGGTAATTCAGTTCAATCTTTCAATAGTCAAAAATAAATGCTTGCCGTTTTCTAAATTTTGCATTAAGTTACACTGAGGTTACTGAACGTCTTTTTTTGCATTACATTTAACGTTACTTTCAAAATTTAGTGTTTCAGAATGAGTAACTTCAAGTAGTGGGGCAACTGATAACGCGATTGATGTTAGCTGATGACACGATTACCGTTATCCAAGATAGTGGCTTTTGGAGGGATGATAGCTCAATTGCGCTACCTCTACTAACCTAAAAAAATGGCGAGAAAGAATTGGCTATCTCCACTAACCTAAGTCAACTCTTCCTAGGAAGTAGGCATAAGTCTTTATTTAAACCATTAGAGGTAGTACCACTATCAAGTGTTTTCGCCATGCTCTTGCCAAATGTTCACGAATTTTCCTCTAAGAGCTTACTCCTGCAGCTGATGCAAGTTATTATGATATTGTCATTCAATTCGAATATAATTTTTATAAATTTGTTTAAATATGTTTAAATTTGATTAGATTTCTTTAAATTTATTATCTACCTACGGCATTAGTGTGTTACCACCACGAGGCTGAGATATAGGTTGTCGGTATGTTACATCAAATCATTCAACTCTACACATAAGTCCTTATTAAGCAGTTAGAGCGAAATTAACGTGCATTTTCCAAGAGGATTGTGGTACTGCCTCTAAGAGCTTACTCCCACAAATCATGGGAGTTAGTGTTGTGTTGCCTCCACTAGAGCCTGCTCATTCAATTCGGATATAATTTGTTTAAATTTATTATCTACCTACAGCATTAGTGTCGTGTTACCGCCATAGGGGGCTAAGATATCGATAGCTCTATTACTTGCACTGGACATAAGTCCTTATTTAAACAATTAGAACCTCTACAACCATCAAGTGTGTTCGCCACCGTCTTTGAGAATGTTCACGAAATTTGCTCTAACACTTTATTCTTGCAGCTGATGAGAGTTAGTATGGTGTTTCCTTTCAATTCGAATATAATTTGTTCAAATTTTTATAAATTTATTGCCTATCTGCTGCATTAGTTTCATGCTACCGCCATAACAGGCTGAGATATGAATAACTGTATTACATGAACTAGACATAAATCTTTTTTTTTAACGACTATAGCACTACAACCATCCACTCTGCTCACGAAATTTGCTCTAGCAGCCGATGGGAGTTAGTAGCGTGTTTCCAATTCACTTCGAATATAATCTCTGTAAATTTGTATTAATTTCTTTAAATTTGTTTAAATTTATTATCTACCTACAGCATTAGTGTTGTATTACCGCCACAAGAGGCTTAGATATCGATGTTTTAATAGCTGTAGTACATGCACTGTATCTACGTGACAGCGTTGTGTTTCGTCCTCGGATAATAAACATCGTCCAGGTAGAGTAGAGTGCGGGAATCGGCATAAGAGGGTGACATACGTAAAAAGAGAGCCAGACTTTGACGCTCGAAACACCAGATCTCTTCCACTGGCCCACAATGGAGCCGGTGTTGGTCTCTATTCTAGACGTTGCAGTTCACACATAAGGCGAATCTGCAAGATGGGTCCTATGGAGAGTCCCTCGAATACCAGGTCGAACGTACACCAGGATCGAGCGTCACCGCGTTGACAGTGCACCATACTACGTTCCAGTGCACGGTAGGACACGTCAATTCGACGACATTAAGCGACCGGCGGCGAAGTAGTGTGCGGCAGGTGACTGGCTGTTGGTAAGCGAGAGACGGGGAGGTTGCCGTACTCCAGGTAAAGCCTGCCAAAGCAGGAAAAGGGCACCCGTGTCTGACCTGAGGGTCAAGGGAACACGGTGCCAGGCCATCCGTCAGTAGGCCGGTGAGGCTGGTCGGTCATCGTCGCCATAGCCTGCGGTGCAAACTAACGAAGAGAAATACTGCTCGATAGTGAACACTGACAAGGCCAAGTCCGCCTCGTTCTTTCGGAAGAGTGACGGAGTAATATCGAACCTTTAATATCATTCCAGCGCTGACAAAGGAACCGAATGCGGCCACGATGCTCCGAGCTATGTGTTTAGGCATCGGTAGTGTTTGCGCTACGTGCGGAATTCGTGATGCCCGATAGACGTTAACATATTCGGTCCGTTGATGTAGGTCCTACACACGAAGACGAAGATCCACAAGCCCAGCACTTGCAAGAGACTCCGATAATTGATGGTGGTCGTGCGTGAGATGTAGTCCGTGAAGTCGATACCGAGACAACGGATGTTATCGCGCAGTGCCACCCTCGCAGGTGTCATCCCACGCCAGTGTTCAAAACCATTGATTTATGTACATTTACACGGCATCTCGAAGCTTCGAAGTGGCTAACCAATCCAATGATTTGCGAACATCACGTTCGTCACGAAGAGGTAACATCAGATCATCAGCATACGCAGTGCACCTAAAAAAGAAGCCACCAAGAGACAAACCCGTGAGGCGGTGTCGCAGCCCGCACAACAAAGGTTCTACTGCAGGGCGTACAGTATTGTCCATAATAGGCGTACCTGTGTAACACAGCGGCGAATTTACAAGGTGTTCGACAGTCTAACGTTGACAAGCGCTTTCCCTGTTGCGCCACGTAGGAGACGAGTAACACCTCGGAGGAAGCGTCGGGGTAATGCTTATTCTGAAGAACAGCAGTTTAGTACGTATGACTGACGCAATCAAATGCTTGACGAACATCGCAGCCAGAGCTCCCGATACGCGACGCACCTTAGCGAGGGCAATCAGCGGCACAGGGCGGAGCGGATATTATGCATCCCACCTATCGATGACTCATCAATTGATAGGACACGGGACGTCGTACGCAGAATTCGAGCTGCCACTCGATGCGTGAGATTTAGGAACCAGGTTTTAAATTGTATGACATTTCCAGGGGCAGATGTGGACTGTGACCACAATCTATTGATTATGAACTGTAGATTAAAACTCAATAAACTGCAAAAAGGTGGGAATTTAAGGAGATGGGATCTGGATGAACTGAAAGAACCAGAGGTTGTAAGGAGTTTCAAGGAGAGCATAAGGGAACAATTGAGAGGAATAGGGCAAAGAAATACAGTAGAAGAAGAATGAGTAGGTTTGAGGGATGAAGTAGTGAAGGCAGCAGTGGATCAAGTAAGTAAAAAGACGAGGGCTAGTAAAAGTCCTTGGGTAACAGAAGATACACTCCTGGAAATTGAAATAAGAACACCATGAATTCATTGTCCCAGGAAGGGGAAACTTTATTGACACATTCCTGGGGTCAGATACATCACATGATCACACTGACAGAACCACAGGCACATCGACACAGGCAACAGAGCTTGCACAATGTCGGCACTAGTACAGTGTATATCCACCTTTCGCAGCAATGCAGGCTGCTATTCTCCCATGGAGACGATCGTAGAGATGCTGGATGTAGTCCTGTGGAACGGCTTGCCATGCCATTTCCACCTGGCGCCTCAATTGGACCAGCGTTCGTGCTGGACGTGCAGACCGCGTGAGACGACGCTTCATCCAGTCCCAAACATGCTCAATGGGGAACAGATCCGGAGATCTTGCTGGCCAGGGTAGTTCACTTACACCTTCTAGAGTACGTTGGGTGGATCGGGATACATGCGGACGTGCATTGTCCTGTTGGAACAGCAAGTTCCCTTGCCGGGCTAGGAATGGCAGAACGATGGGTTCGATGACGGTTTGGATGTACTGTGCAATATTCAGTGTCCCCTCGACTATCACCAGAGGTGTACGGCCAGTGTAGGAGATCGCTCCCCACACCATGATGCCGGGTGTTGGCCCTGTGTGCCTCGGTCGTATGCAGTCCTGATTGTGGCGCTCACCTGTACGGCGCCAAACACGCATACGACCATCATTGGCACCAAGGCAGAAGCGACTCTCATCGCAGAAGACGACACGTCTCCATTCGTCCCTCCATTCACGCCTGTCGTGACACCACTGGAGGCGGGCTGCACGATGTTGGGGCGTGAGCGGATGACGGCCTAACAGTGTGCGGGACCGTAGCCCAGCTTCGTGGAGACGGTTGCGATTGGTCCTCGCCGATACCCCAGGAGCAACAGTGTCCCTAATTTGCTTGGAAGTGGCGGTGCGGTCCCCTACGGCACTGCGTAGGATCCTACGGTCTTGGCGTGCATCCGTGCGTCGCTGCGGTCCGGTCCCATGTCGACGGGCACGTGCACCTTCCGCCGACCACTGGCAACAACATCGATGTACCGTGGAGACCTCACGCCCCACGTGTTGAGCAATTCGGCGGTACGTCCACCCGGCCTCCCGCATGCCCACTATACGCCCTCGCTCAAAGTCCGTCAACTGCACATACGGTTCACGTCCACGCTGTCGCGGCATGCTACCAGTGTTAAAGACTGCGATGGAGCTCCGTATGCCACGGCAAAATGGCTGACACTGACGGCGGCGGTGCACAAATGCGGCGCAGCTAGCGCCATTCGACGGCCAACACCGCGGTTCCTGGTGTGTCCGCTGTGCCGTGCGTGTGATCATTGCTTGTACAGCCCTCTCACAGTGTCCGGAGCAAGTATGGTGGGTGTGACACACCGGTGTCAATGTGTTCTTTTTTTCATTTCCAGGAGTGTATATTGAATTTAATTGATGAAAGGAGAAAATATAAAAATGCAGTAAATGAAGCGGGCAAAAAGGAATATAACCGTCTCAAAAATGAGATCGACAGGAAGTGCAAAATGGCTAAGCAGGGATGGCTATAGGACAAATGTAAGGATGCAGAGGCTTATTACAAAAAACTGGATGGTTTGTCACCTAATGGTTCCATGTCACAGACATCAGCGAAAGTTCTTCACCAAAAGTTATGCACAGATCACATCTGGATCACCAGTGAAGACGGAACAGGCTAATATTGTTGCTCACATGCCAGTTGCGCAGTGAACTAGCTTTATTGCTGTACACCTGTACTGTGTTGAGGGACAAGGATAAAGTGATGGCATGGCGATGGAACTTGATGAGGTTTGTTTGCCATAAATACATTGACTCTGCACAAAAGAGTAAACAAGTAACCGGCAAATGAAATCTATTTATAATGTCTACTAGCTGGTGAATGCGGTAAATGATGTTCTCACAGGAGTGCACGTTGAGGGCATACAGGCCTCAGTGATATGAGCATGTCGTCCGATCACGTGACCACGGAATAACAATGGACGTAAGTCTGGAGTGAAGCAAACTTTCTTTATGAACCACCAGGCACACTGTACTTAGGAACGAAAGCGAAACATGTGGACAGCCCTAAATAAAGCCAAACACATCAGTAGCTCACGTTAAACTCAACCCAAGTAGTCCATGGCTTGTGCACCTGACCCAGAATACGTGTATACACGGTACTATAGCCCATCTCAAACTGGTTTGTTTTTTACTCCTGTGTGCATCATACCATTGTCATAATTCGGCCTAACAGAATATTTGCTTGTCAGTGGACACCACGTGCCACACGCTTTGCGCTGATTGCCGTCCACATATTTCTGCGGGACAGCTGTCGTGATAGTCACTAGGGGAAAGATAGACACTGCCTACAGGAAAATTAAGGAGACCTTTGGAGAAAAGAGAACCACTTGCATGGATTTCAAGATTTGAGATGGAAACGCAGTTCTAAGCAAAGAAGGGAAACCAGAAATGTGGAAGGAGTATATAGAGGGTCTATACAAGGGCGGTGTTCTTGAGGACAATATCATACAACAGGAGGAAAATGTAGATGAAGTTGAAATAGGAGATATGATACTGCATCAAGAGTTTGACAAAGCACTGGAAGACCTAAGTCGAAATAAGGCCCCAGGAGTAGACAACATTCAATTAGAACTACTGACAGCCTTGGGAGAGCCAAGCCTAACACAACTACCATCTGGTGACCAAAATGCATGGGACAGAAAAATTACCCTCAGACTTCAAGAAGAATATAATAATTCCAATCCCAAAGAAAGCACGTGTTGGCAAATGTGAAAATTACCGAACTATCAGTTTAGTAAGTCATGGCAGCAAGATACTAACGCGAATTCTTTACAGACGAGTGGAAAAACTGGTAGAAGCCGACCTCAGGGAAGATCAGTTAGGAAATATTGGAATACGTGAGGCAATACTGACCCTACGACTTATCTTAGAAAATAGATTATGTCTGCAAAAGCTAGAAACGTAGGTTGACCTTTCCTTAGAGTATTCCAGTCAACACTGTCAAAAGTTTTCTCTCTCTGAATTTCTGAAGGTGGCATGGGTAATATACAAGGAGCGAAAGGCTATTTACAATTTGTACAGAAACAAGATGGCATTTATAAGAGTCGAGGGGCATGAAAGGGAATCAGTGGTTGGGAAGGGAGTGAGACAGGTTTGTAGCCTCTCCCCGATGTTATTCAATCTGTATATTGAGTAAGCAGTGAAGTAAACAAAGTTTTTATTTCTTCTCCATGGATTTTAATACATACTCCGAATTTTTATTTTGAGGTTCGGCGATGAAATTGTAATTCTGTCAGAGAGGGCAAAGGACTTGGAAGAGCAAATGAAAGGAATGGATAGTGTCTTGAAAGGAAGATATAAGATGAAAACCAACAAAAGCAAAACGATGATAATGGAATGTAGTCGAATTACGTCGGGTAACGCTGAGGGAATTAGATTAGGAAATGAGACGCTTAAAGTAGTAAAGGAGTTTTGCTACTTAGGAAGTAAAATAACAGATGATGTTCGAAGTAGAGAGGATATAAGATGTAGACTGGTAATGGCAAGGTAACCATTTCTGAAGAAGAGAAATTTGTTAACATCGAGTATAGATTTATGTATTTATTTCATCTCAATGTCATCGGCAAACCTCAGAGACAGCAAAGGACTACGAACAGCAGTTGTGGGGAATGGATAGTGTCTTGAAAGGAGGATAAAAGATTATATCAACAAAAGCCAAACGAGGATAATAGAATGTGTTCGAATTAAGTCGGTTGATGCTGAAGGTATTAGATTAGGAAATGAGACACTTAAAGTAGTAAAGGAGTTTTGCTATTTTGGGAGCAAAATAACTGATGATGGTCCAAGTAGAGAGGATATAAGATGTAGACTGGCAATGGCAAGGAAAGCGTTTTTGAAGAAGAGAAATTTGTTAACATCAAATATAGATTTAAGTGTCAGGAAGTCTTTCCTGAAAGTATTTGTATGGAGTGTAGCCATGTATGGAAGTGAGACATGGACGATAAATAGTTTAGACAAGAAGAGAATAGAAGCTTTCGAAATATGGTGCTAGAGAAGAATGCTGAAGATTAGATGGGTAGATCACATAACTAATTAGGAGGTATTGAATAGAATTGGGGAGAAGTTTGTGGCACAACTTGACTAGAAGAAGGGATCGGTTGGTAGGATCAAGGGATCACCAATTTAGTATTGGAGGGCAGCGTGGAAAGTAAAAATGGTAGAGGGAGACCAAGAGATGAATACACTAAGCAGATTCAGAGGGATAGAGAAGCATAAGGAGCTGCTTCAAACCAGTCTCAGGACTGAAGACTCCAACAAAAACAACGTGGGATATGGAGGGCAGTCGTTGATGATTCCAACCATTTGACGAGTTCAAATGATGGTCCCTTCACAGTGTTGACGTGCTCGGTTGACAGTCATCTGTCGAGCCCGTGTTTGTCGCATAACGGAACAATACCTGAGGATGGCGTAGTAAAACTCTGTGATTCCCGGGGGGAGGGGGGGGGGGGGTCAGGGATTTTCTCTGCGACGTGATGACCGGGTGTTGTGTAATGTCCTTAGGTTACTTAGGTTTAAGTAGGCACAGTCTACACGTGTCTCCAACTGCCGGTTGACATTCCGTTGAGATCAGGTAAGCGGGCAGCGCCTACGCCATAGTAGTTGTCGTCGAAGCTTGATGGTACAGGCGTAAGCAGTGTGATCAGTAAATGCAGCTGGCCACAACTCGGCTGCCTTGACCGCATCCTCGAGAGAGCGGGATGTATACATCCTTTTAATTCTGCCTGATTAATGTCCCGTAAAGTGCGCGAAACCCTATCAGCACAGATGATGATCCAAGTGTCTATCTAATCGAGCTCGCAAATGACAGTGCCGAGTTCTGGGCGTAGTGTATGCTGAGGAATTTGGTCATAGCGAATTGTACAATAAAACTGCCCCCGATCACCATATCATCTATCCTGCCTGGGCATAACTGTGTTAATTCCTCAGTAAAGAACTGAGGAACGTTCACGCCTTTTGTTGGTACCGGACGCTGCGTAATCATTGACGAGGAGTATCTCTGGGATTATAAGAGCCATGCCCCTGGCATTTGATAGGTAACTTATATCGGTCGCTATTAATCTTTCTTTGAAAAGTTTTGCGGGGCCACTGCCTGTATCCAACGCATGTGATACGCGTGTCGTGCATCCAGAAATGTCCTGGAAGCCAAGAATGTATATTTCCTGCAATAAGGCCACCTCAGTGTCGGCTGAATAAAGTGTGTCGCGTAACAATGCAAGATTCTCGCGCAACTGGATGATATTGATGTTATCCTTCACGAATCGACATGACTGTCGTTCGCCCTCGACGGCAGCGTCAGTCATCGGTGCACCCGGTGACGACAGGTTCGCTCACCCGCACGCCACCCTGACGTTACCATTACCATGTTGTCCGCAGGAGATGGGTAGGATGATGTAACTCCCCCTCTTCTGCATGTGGTGTGCCCACCTGAGAGTCGTCCGCCCACGAGTTACTGGAGAGAGGCTGTCGGTGTGGTTCATCGGCTATCAAAGAAGCCCCTCTTGTTACGATTCCTCGCGGCTGCGTCGGTGTTCCATCGCCCCTCCATCCCCGCACTAGTGTCAGCAAGAAGAAAAGTCCGTCGTGGCAGTTCCTAAGAGTGAGCAGCGTCGGTCGACAACTCCGGAGCACGGACATCCACGACACTGTCTACATCGGTGTGATCGTTTGCCCCTGCCCACAAGAGACAGTCCCGAGACGGCGTGCCTCCGTGCCTCGGCGCCTTCAGAGAGGAAAGTTCGGGTTGGCACGACTCGTGAATCAACATCCAGCCGCTCGTTGTGAGGTGACGATTGCTGTTCAGGTCAATCAGGCGACTCCGTCTGCATAAGGAGGACCGTATGTGGCTCATCAACAGCGTCTTCGCCCGCCTGCGGTGGCAGCATGTCCCGATCCCCGCCGCACGACGTCGCAGATGTACATAAGTAACTGGCAGGATCGATGGAGGAACGTGCTGTGCCGCTTCTCTTGAAGGACTCTTGGCGATCCGCCCCTGCAAATAATCAGAGCGAATGTGACTCTCCTGGCTGCTTCCTGAGCATGTGCCCGGTTGTCCATCGTACGCGATAATTGTACGACATCTCATTTTCATTTTGTTCGTTGCATCTGCTCGGGGCGGACGTCGTAAGCCATCCGTTTAAGTTCGTTGTTGCTCGATTATCTCAGTTTTTTTTTAATACAGAGGGCAGCTAACCCTCTGACCGAGCACGCTGAGCTACCGTGCCGGCGTCCATCTAAGCCACCAAGGGCACAGAGGATAGCGCGACTGCAGGGATTTACCTCTGGCACGCCTCCTGCGAAATCCACATTGTGCGAATGCACGAACAGTGCCCGAACTCTTACGGGAATCGGCAATGCGCCGTGAGGAATGAGTATAATGGGCGGGGACACAACGAATGTAGTGCGGGACAATACGTTGAGAATGTGGGTATCGCAGGAGGCGTGCCAGAGATAAATCCCTGCAGTCGCACTATCCTCTGTGCCCTCGGTGGCTCATATGGATAGAGCGTCTGCCATGTAAACAGGAGATCCCGGGTTCGAGTCCCGGTACGGGCCACACATTTTCATCTGCCCCCATTGACGTATGTCAACGCCTGTAAGCAGCTATGGGTGTTCATTTCATTGCAGTATCATTCTAACGAGCTGCATGGTCAGCGATGGTATCTGTTCTTTCGGACATGTCCAAGAGAACAGATACCATATATATATATATATATATATATATATATATATATATATATATATATATATACTTGAGAGGGGGGGATAACGGACTTCGTGGATACCTCAGAAAGTGGCCTTACACCCCTGCCTGCGTGTTCAGCGGTATCAGCGCCGGTAAGTCCATCAAAGTACGTAAACTGTGGTTTGTCGGCAGTGCACTGTTCTTCGTCAATCATCTAAATATTGACTACGCTGGCTGTGTGCTAAAAGTGAATACCAGTTGTGTCCTTTGGATCTAGACGCAGTTCGTCACGCAACAAGTTTTCTACTTCGTGTGCTCGCGGTCTCGGATATTCGGCTTGGAATGTAATCTTGGTAGTGTTCTTCCTAAATGAGTTCGTCATGTCATTGCAGTGAGCTTGTAGTAAGCGTCTCGCGCTCGCGAACGCCACGAGGCCGGCGGGGCGGCGACGACGCGTCCTCGCCGGTCCGTCACTGACGGCCAACTTTGGTCGCAGTAATTCTACCGACGTGGAATTCTTATATTTCGACCGTGTCTACGAGTTCGAATAATGATTTCCAAACGAAGCGAAAGGATGAGTTAAATTGCAATGTATCTTGACAAATACTATATCCTAACTATTGTGTTGCTTCTATTTGCAGTCGTAAACAGCAAGCTGAATCTCCACAAATCGCTGAGATTTGAATACAGGCTCTTCTGAACTGGGCATTGGTAATGCTCTGTTCTTGGATTCTAAATTATTATTTTGCCTAAATTATTATTTTGCCCCTCATTGTACATTAGTCATAGCAGGACGTCAGGTTTTGCCGGCCTCTGTGGTCGAACGGTTATAGACGCTTCAGTCCGGAAACACGCGGCTGCTACGGTCGCAGGTTCGAGTCCTGCCTCGGGCATAGATGTGTGTGATTTCTTAGGTTAGTTAGGTTTAAGTAGTTCTACGTTCTAGGGTTAAGTCCCATAGTGCTCAGAGCCATTTGAGCCATTTTAATAATATTGTTTACTTTTTTCGCACTCCACGGGGTCAGTAATCGTGTTCTGATGCAACCCCAACTCCAATTGCGAGACGAGCTGCAATAGGTATCCAGGTTGAGGATCCGTGGTGCGAACACACGGATCCAAGTGGTCCCCCAGATTCTCGACTGGTTTTAAATCCGTGGAGTTTGGTGACCTGGTCCTCTTCGAACTACACACGTACACTGCCAACTGTGTGACAATTTGCATTGTACTGATGATAGATGCAGTGGTGCTGAGGAAAAACGAGCTGCATATAGAAGTCGACACGGTTCACAGTGGTGGATGCATACATGTTATGATCGACTGTGCCTTCCGGAATGACGATATCACCCACGGAAGGCCACGGAAAGATATCCAGGTCATAACGTTGCCCCCCCCCCCCCTTCCCCATCACCCCCTCCCCCGCCTGGACCATTCCGATGACTGTTGAAGGGTACCTGCTTTCAGATGTCTCATTCAGATGAAGCGTAAAACGTGATTTACCTGAAAAGGCCACTCTGTGGACGTCCAGTTGCAGTACTGGCGTGCAAACTCCACCCTTCGTCGCCAGTGAATGGCAAACAGCAGTCACCACGGGCGCAGGAAGCGGGCGCCTACTGCTCAAGCCCACAAGTAGCACCGTAGGAGTACGCATTACGAGTGATTTAAAATGGAATGATCATATAAATTTGATAGTCTGTAAAGCAGATGCCAGACTGAGATTCATTGGAAGAATCTTAAGGAAATGGAATCCGAAAACAAAGGAAGTAGGTTACAGTACGCTTGTTCGCCCACTGCTTGAATACTGCTCAGCAGTGTGGGATCCGTACCAGATAGGGTTGATAGAAGAGATAGAGACGATCCAACGGAGAGCAGCGCGCTTCGTTACAGGATCATTTAGTAATCGCGAAAGCGATACAGATATGATAAACTCCAGTGGAAGATGGAGAGATGCTCAGTAGCTCGGTACGGGCTTTTAAAGTTTCGAGAACATACTTCACCGAAGAGGCAAGCAGTATATTGCTCCCTCCTACGTATATCTCTCGAAGAGACCATGAGGATAAAGTCAGAGAGATTAGAGCCCACACAGAAGCATACCGACAGTCTTTCTTTCCACGAACAATACGAGACTGTAATAGAAAGGGAGAACCGATAGTGGTACTCAGGGTACCCTCCGCCACACACCGTCAGGTGTCTGCAGGGTATGGATGTAGATGTAGATGTAGATGTAGATTATGTCAACGACTGGCAAAGGTCCCGAGTTCGAGTCTCGGTCTGGCACGTAGTTTTAATCTGTCAGGAAGTTTCAACGACTGTATTGTTTTCCGCTTCCCTTGACATCTTGCATGTACCCTCCACTGCCACTGCTGCGGCGTGCTGTCTGTGAGTGATTATTGCACGCTGACGTCAGACTTAGGCAGTGGTCACGTGGACTGTCTACATACAGACCATGCACGCCACTGAGCGAGGTGGCGCAGTGGTTAGCACACTGGACTCGCTTTCGGGGGATGACGGTTCAAACCCGTGTCCGGCCATCCTGATTTAGGTTTTCCGTGATTTCCCTACATCGCTTCACACAGATGCCGGGATGGTTCCTTCGAAAGGGCACGGCCGATTTCCTTCCCTATCCTTCCCTAATTCGTGCTTGTGCTCCGTCTCTAATGACCTCGTTGTCGACGGGACGTTAAACTATAATTTCCTCCTCCACAATGCACGCCCTGCCTCCACCACGCTTGCGTGTGACACCAACTGAGCCGTGCTGCGGTCACGTTGGTGCTGTTCTACAACGTACAGTTTTCGCCCTCTGTTTGAGGCCAGACGGTATCGTTTAGTTGGCACGGTTGAGTTTGTTTGTCAGCTTCTCGTGTTGACTGGCGCCACTCGGTTTCGCAAGGGTTGCATGCCAGCTAGTGGCAGCTGCGGCTGTTATCGATATGTAGTAACTGTTGCCCCATCTTTGGGGCGACGTCGTTGGTTTTCTGGGTCGTGTGAGTTGGCCAGTTCGGTTGGGGACTCAGGAGGAGCCAGGCCCGCACAGTGCCAGAACACGTCGGGGCCGCTGGCGGTACGCACGGACTGCCGGATGGAAGGGCTGTGTTCACGAGGGAGTACGACCTCGTCGTAAACCGGATCCAGCAAGCTTTAAGGTCAGTGCATTTCAATCCATGTACAGAAACCTCCACCAATGTGATATCTCGCGATTCTCCAGTGACTTGGGTTCGTGTTGCTGCTCGTAGTTTCGCCGACGCGAAGAGTAGCGAGTGGAGTGCTTGGGAAAGGCAGATCTGATTAGCTTCTTATTACTATTTACTGCGTTCAACTTGTTACAATTTGTTAAGTTCAACAAACGGTAATTTTTTTTGCCTGGTGGCCGCTAACGTCCCAGTTACCTACCCTGGGGGTTAGTGTGCGTAACGGCAGTGTAAGTTTCCTCGCCTTTCCTCTGCTGTCCAGTAAAGCGCGTAGTTTTGGAAGCTTTCTTGATCGTAGGCCGGCTGGTGATTCTTCTACTCCGGTTGTAGTGATTGCTTTCTCGTTCCGGGGGCTCTAAACACAGTATTCTGGGGACGTAATACAGACTGCCGGTTCCAGCTTTGGCGTATTGTTCCATCGTTGCATTTGGTTTATCAGACGTCAGGTAGCTTCACCAAAATTACCATTAGTCATTCGTCTGAATTACCATCTCGTGAAGTGAATGCAACTCTCGGCTGTCAATCTCATCGCTCGCGAAAGTGTTTGTTGCCGGAGCTTCTCTGAGGTCGATTCCTGGAGCACCGTCTGTGGCCCCTTGGTTCTTGTAAGACATGTGTGTTCCAAAAGGACTGATGGCCAATAGTTCTGTGTTACGCTCCTTCAGCTCACGCCTTCTGCGGGTATAATCTGCCTCAGTATCCTTTAGGGAACTTATGTACTGGTCCTTGTGTTTTAGTATTGTATTATTTACTACAATACCTTGTAATGCCTACATTAGAGGTTATATATGTCTACTTAATAGTTCTGGTCACCTTCTGGAATAAATCTAGCAGTGTAGTGTTCAGTGGTTGGTTAACTTTGAAAGCGTTGTTTTTTAATTAACCTTTGCTATTGTATTTGCTGTTTTACAGCAGATTTCTAAACTTTTTATATTATTGCCGTTCCTGGCGTGATTGTAGCCATCTGCCTTAAAATTATAATTTGTCATTCCTGGCCTCTGATGCCTTCTGCTGTGTTTGTGGCGACTTACCTTTAATATTCCAATACCAGTAAGTTGTGAATTGCAGCTAGTTCTTATACAATTCTTAATATATTGCCATTCCTGGCGTGTAAGACTTTCTGCCCAGATCACAGTGGCTTGCTTTTAAAACATTATCTGCTGTATCTGTATTTAATGGTGATTTGCTAAATTCTAACACACTGAAAACTCTTTTTTAGACAGTTGTTTACTTCTTCATTATTAACGTGTGATATTTTTTATTTATTGTTGAGTATGGAATTACTGGTTTAAAATAAATTGTGTATAACGGCCCCGTCCACAAGCGTAACCAAATCCTGCTTTCTCTTGCCTAGCAGGTTTCACCAATAACTAACAACGTAAGCCACATGAAGGGGAACGGAACAAAATCGGCAGATGTAAAGGTAATATGCAGAGTACCACAGGGACGTGTTATAGCACCGTTGCTGTTTACACTATATATATATATATAAGCGTGGGATGCCTTTCAAGGCTATTCGCAGATGATGCAGTTGTCTATACCATAGTAGCAACGCCACAAGATGGTACGAATTTGCATAACGACCTACACAGATTCGATGAGTGGTGCAGGCTCTGACCGTTGACCCTGAACGTAAATAAATGTAACATTGCATATAAGTAGGAAAAGAAATCCGCAACTACACAGCTATACCATTGATGACAAGCACCTGGAAATAGCATATGCCGTAAAATATCCGATAGGCGTAACTATCCAGAGCGACCTTAAGTGGTATGACCACGTAAAAGAAATAATGGGAAAAGCAGACACCAGACTCCTATTTCCTTACGATTCTTGCGATCAGTCTAACTCAGCAACGAACGAAGTGGTTTATAAGGCGCTTATTCGCCCGATTCTTGAGTATTGTCCATCCATCTGGGATCCCTGTCAGTTAGGACAGAAGTTCCAACGAAGAGCGGCGCGTTTCGTCACGGGATCGTTTAGCTGGCGAGAGACCATCACGGAGATGCTAAACAAACTCCATTGGCAGACGTTACAAAAGAGGCGTTGTGCATCACGGAGAGATTTACTACTGAAATTTCGGGACAGCACTTTTCAGGAGGAGTCGGACAACATATTACTTCCCTCCACATACCACGCGGAGAAAATTACAGATCTTAGAGCCAATACAGAGGCTTACAGCCAATCATTCTGCCCACGCAGTATTCGCGAGTGGAACAGGGCTGGAGGGATCAGATAGTGGTACCGTAAGTACCCCCCGTCACACACAATTTGGTGGCTTGCGCAGTATGATGTAGACGTAGACGAAAATCTGAGTTTCTATCATTAAACACGATGTGAAGAGGAGCTGACATTTGCAGTTATTCTCATTTGTAATTAAAAATCAAGCACTCATTTTAACAACTGAACGAATTATATTAGTATTACTCTTGTAATACGTAGTTAGTGTAATTTTTACGAAATTCGTAGTTTTAATGCGATTATTAAAGTTTTTACATCTGGCCAGGTGAAACGTATTGACAGTCCTTTTTACAGGCGACACAGCTACAGTTCTACAATGATTTCCTGGTTCTTGTTTCATTATGGGCCATTAGTTCACTGCTTCCGCAACAGTAGAAGAGAGAATGTTAGTTTGGCAGGAAGAATAGTTTCCTGACGATTCCTGAAAAATGTTTTTCACCCTTTTGTAACAAATGAGTCTCCCTTTCTGTCCACAGCGTCTGGTTCTTACACAAAGAGAGCGTTTATGTTTTACGACTTTTACTTACTCCAATGCATACACGGAAACATTATCAAGACAAGGTCTTCATATAAGGGTTGATCAAAATGTTTCTGTTCGAAGGCCGTACAATCCAGAAACGATATTTCAATCCGGCGAAATCCCCGTCAGCATTGAGGTACTCGCCCCATCGGTGCACCATGTTGATGAAACACGGTGTCCTGCTGCGTGAAGAAGTCCATTGCTGCGTGCTACACATCGTCCATCCTTCAGTGGCTTTTCTGAAGGGACGAAAGGTATGACAATCACATGGGGCAGAGATCAGTAGTTGGCACAAATGCGTCACGGCATGTGCAATGTGGAGACGTACGTTATCGTGAAGCACCAGCAGCCCTTAGCGCACGCATTCTTCATTCTCTGAAGGGCGTCTACCGCTGCTTATCCTTCGGCAGTGAAGGAAACAATAACAGCACGTTGGTCCCTTTTCGACGCATTTGGTAATATGCCACGTTTAGACATTTACCGAACACACGTCGGATAGAAAGGGATACCACACTAATCCCTTGCCTGCATCTTACTGTTTATATACCCACATATACGTCAAGTTACGTTATATATATGCTGCAGCAACGCCCTAAAACGGAACTTTTTGGTCGACTCATATTATACAGAGTGTTACAAAAAGGTAAGGCCAAACTTTCAGGAAACATTCCTCACACACAAATAAAGAAAAGATCTTATGTGGACATCTGTCCGGAAACGCTTAATTTCCATGTTAGAGTTCATTTTAGTTTCGTACTTCCTCTATTCACCGCCATGATTTCATATGGGATACTGTGCTGTTCGAACACGTGCCTTTACAAGTACGACACAACATGTGGTTCATGCAATATGGAGTTCCTGCACATTTCAGTCGAAGTGTTCGTACGCTTCTCAACAACAGATTCGGTGACCGATGGATTGGTAGAAGCGGACCAATTCCATGGCCTCCACGCTCTCCTGACCTCAACCCTCTTGACTTTCATTTATGGGGGCATTTGAAAGCTCTTGTCTACCAAATATACAGACTCTTCGTGCTCGAATTGCGGACGGCTGTGATACAATACGCCATTCTCCAGGGCTGCATCAGCGCACCAGGGATTCCATGCGACGGAGGGTGGATGCATGTATCCTCGCTAACGGAGGTTATTTTCAACATTTCCTGTAACAAAGTGTTTGAAGGTACGCTGGTACGTTCTGTTGCTGTGTGTTTCCATTCCATGATTAATGTGATTTGAAGAGAAGTAATAAAATGAGCTCTAACATGGAAAGTAAGCGTTTCCGGACACATGTCCACATAATATATAATCTTTCTTTGTGTGTGATGAATGTTTCCTGAAAGTTTGGCCGTACCTTTTTGTAACACCCTGTATATATTATACAACGTTCGTTATGGAGCAAACCTTCTAATGAGTTACATATTAACATGTTGTCGTCTTACGATCCTCGTCATTCCCGGAGGTTTAGATCTGAGTACCAACATAGCAATCTCCAAGCCGTGTAAATATCTCTACAAGCACTGTGAAATACTGAAATTTATTCCTGAAATTCAACTTAACTGTAAAAGGTATAGATGTACTACCGATGCGACATTTGAAAATCTGATACCAGGGCCGGCATAAATTTGTTTACAAGGTGTACAACTTTGCTTCCCCCGTTTTTCCCCAACATTTGAGGCTTTAGAGACAAAAATTGATTACACTTGTATCATTCAAGGTATTTTCGACCGGTGGCCAATACGTTCTCCCATCTTTCGGGCACTGTACGAATCCAGCGTCGAAAAAGTTGTTCATCTTTTGAAACGTTCCAAGAATAGATCCAATTTCCTACTTCTTCACGAGTTCAGAACTTTTCGTCAGCCAGGCCATGCGCCATTGATCTAAACAGGTGATAGAGGGAGCAATGTGTGAAGAATACGGCGAGTGGGGTAGGACCTCCCATTTTAACGTTTCCAAGTACATTTTGACCTCCTTTACAACGTGGGTCGAGGGTTGTCGTGCTGCAAAATCACTTTATCGTGCCTCTCGCTCTATTGCGGCCGTTTCTCTTTAAATGCTCTGCTCAAACGCATTAACTGCGTTCGATAACGAGCACCTGTGATTGTTTCACTTGATTTTAACACCTCATACTGCACCACACGACGCCGAGCTGGTTCCACCAAATGCAGAGCATGATCTCGGAGTCGTGAATATTCGGTTTGGACGAGATATCCCCATGATTTTCTGCCTTTAGGTTATCGTAATGAACCCATTTTTCGTCCCCGGTCACAATGCGATGCAGATCCCTTCCGTTTTTGTCTCTGAAGCAACTATTCACACAAAAACGCCGTTCAACATCTCTCGGTTTCAGTTCACAGGGGATCCACGTTCTTTCTTTCTGAATCGTGCCCATAGCCTTGAGACGTTTTGAAATATCTTGCTGTGTCACTCCCACTAATCGTGCCAATTCTTCTTAAGTTTGACGAGAGTCTTCACTCAGCAATGCCTCCGATTCTGCATCTTCGAAAACATTCTCTATTCCACCACTATGCCGGTCTAAGACGTTAAAATCACCGCTCTTGAATCGTTGAAACCACTCACGCAACGTTCTTTCACTAATAGCGTCCTTACCATACGTGCTTGAGAACATTCGATGAGACTCGCCGCTGTTTTGTTCATATTGAAACAAAACAGTAACACCTCCCGCAAATGACGAGAATTAGGATCGTAAACTGACTTTATTACGCAGACACAAATCGACTAATGTCTGAATGAGGTTATGTTGACCGAGGTCAAGGCTAACTGCCTGACGTCTGCGATCTGTTTCTCTCGACCGCTACTTATCGTTGCCGCCACCTATCGGCAAACGGCGGAAGCAAAGTTGAACACCTTATATATTACAGTTAAGTTGAATTTAAGAACTAAGTTTCTGTGTTTGAAACTGTAGTTCGTCATCAAATATGAATTCAGAAATATTTTTGCTGCTTTGACGTTTAGCTTAAAATTATATTTTCAAAATAAGGGTCCAACCATTCCTTCGCACTTCAACTGTGGGAGAACCGTAACCAGAGTTAAGATTACTCAAGTGCGGTGAACAGGAAACAGTAAAAAAGAAAAGACCTTGTAATTTATTTTTCATATTTCATTAATATCTGCAGGTACTTTTACGAAATAGACATTTGATAACCCTTATCAATCAGTTTCCAATTGTAACTGCTAGGTTCCAGATTTTCATTGTGTGAGTATGTGATCCTTACGGAAGCTTGTACAAGACTCGAGAATAAACTATCGGTAGTAGACAGTGGGGAGCGAGATTGTCGCGCAGTGCGGATACTAGTTGAAAATAACATGTGGAGTGGATTCTGACCGACCGCAGGAGAACAGTGACATTGCATTGCATTGTACTGTATGTTAACCGGGAACCTAGAAACGACGGAGAGGCTCCGTCCCGGCCGCAGCCGCAGTGGTTCACAACCCCACGACGACTACCGCAGTCCACTTCACCGCTCCGCCGCCCCACACCGAACCCAGGGTTATTGTGCGGTTCGGCCCCTGGTGGACCTCCCAGGGAACGTCTCGCACCAGACGAGTGTAGCCCCTATGTTTGCGTGGTAGAGTAATGGTGATGTACGCGTACGTGGAGAACTGTTTTGCGCAGTAATCGCCGACATAGTGTAGCTGAGGCGGAATAAGAGGAACCAGCCCGCATTCGCCGAGGCAGACGGAAAGCCGCCTGAAAACCATCCACAGACTGGCCGGCTCACCGGACCTCGACACAAGTCCGCCGGGCGGATTCGTGCCGGGGACCAGGCGCTCCTTCCCGCCCGAAGACGTGCGTTAGACCGCACGGCCAACCGGGCGGGCGAACACTGACATAGTCGGATTAAAGTTTACATTGTCACGGTGAATTAAATACGTTAGGTCGTCTACTCGCAGTTGAAACAATTTTGGAGTAATATTAATAATGACAGCACGAAACAGATTAGTAACTGCAATGCTGTCGGCAATAAAGCTAACATGACACAAATCGAAACTCAGAGTGAGTTTGATGGATATCAGAAATCAAACTTGACAGTGCCGCCCATGACTTGAGTTGGGAACTGTCGCAGAGCTCGAACTCTGGCTGTGTCGATTGGCTAGGGTATGAGAGAGTGCTGCAATTAGGTGCCAAACTGATTCTTATAAACCGGATCCAATCCCCGCGAGTAACCCTTTCGCTACGATGAACTTCTGTAGAAGTCGGGAGCGAATGTGGCGCTCAACCGGTGGACTGGTGCAGCAGTTCCGCTTCGCGTCATACTTCTCCGCTTCACTACGCTCGACTTGTGTGGAAGCTTGACCTATGCACCATCTAGCGGCTTTGTTCAACGTCTGTAGTTAACAACAGTCGCTAGATGCAGTTGCAATCACTTTCAAAGTGTTTGTTTCGCTCATTTCCCGCCTTGATTCTGATCTGAAGTGACGTGTTGTTAACTTCTGTTTCTACTAGAAGTGATATGGCAGGTAAGCGATATACTGTGGATGAAACTCTTTCTCACATACTGGATAGTGACTCTGAAGGTGAAAGGGAATCATCGTCCGAATCTGACGATTAATATGGAACACTTATGAGTGATTTGTATAAATCTTGCCTAATAAATATATAGTACAAAGTCCAATAATGGCGACAGCACTACGAGTGTGAAAGCAGGACAGAACAGAGCTGCAGGGCGCGCAAAAAATGCGGCGTGCAGCGGGCACTGGTGCTCGGCCACAGCGCACGGCGCCGGCATCAAAGGCTGAATATGAACTGCACTCACATAACGCACCAAACACACCACAAAGTTAATCCTTTTCTCAACATTCATTCCCACGGTACCATTTTTCTGGCAATTTTTGAAGCAGTACATATACACGTGAACTAATATTTAATGCGGATAACAAAACTGTCATGTTACAATTATGCATGTAATAGATATTTTTAACGGAATTCGTGTACGTCTCCAATGTAACAACACTTTTTAGTTTCTGTGATGTGTAAAGTGTAAAACTAACTTGCAGAGACGTTAATCAGCCACACTCAAACTAAATTGGAGGACCGAATAAAATAGTAGAAGTAGACGAATCTTATATATATTAGACGAAAGAACCAGAGAGGACGGCCTTCTAAAAGTGAAGTAGATCATATTTGGGTTATCGGTGGAACAGAAAGGGTGTCCAAATAAAATGGCTCTGAGCGCTATGGGACTTAACATCTATGGTCATCAGTCCCCTAGAACTTAGAACTACTTAAACCTAACTAACCTAAGGACATCACACAACACCCAGCCATCACGAGGCAGAGAAAATCCCTGACCCCGCCGGGAATCGAACCCGGGAACCCGGGCGTGGAAAGCGAGAACGCTACCGCACGACCACGAGATGCGGGCAAAGAGAGTACCGCAAGTGTTGTGAGGGTATTGTCCCGAGACAAGTTGAGTTTAATCGGTCTCATAAAACACTTCATACTGCCTCCAACAAAAGTAATCACACAAGATTTCAGTCGTACCAGACTCTGAAGGCTGAAGGGTTCTACCACGAATTTGTGAACCACTCTAGCGTCTTCCAAAGAGACAAACTCCACAGTGTCCACACCCAGAATATAGAATGGCTGTGGAAGTCTGTCAAGTCTCCCATAAAAAGAGAAGGGCGTCCAGGACAGAGGAACGGACTGTACTCCTTCCAGTACCTGTACTTCCACAACTTGGCGTTTGCAGGGAAAAGTCGATGCATGCGACACTCTTCCGATATTCCTGCGCGATATTGGCAGAGTTTATCCTGGCCACAGGAAAATGGAATTGCCCCTGTACTTTATACATCACACGGTCTGTTACAAGACGATAACACCAACGACGAGTAAGGTAAGTCGTCTCCTTTGAATTTACAAATGCTTCTCCAACACTTTTCTTTGGTCGTTTTTGTAGTGACAACTTGAAACATACTCATAACGCCCGCCACGAGACTTCCGTAATCGATTTACTATCGCACGTTCGATATGTATCGTTTGGACCCCACCAACTTCGATAGGCAATCATTCTTGGGAATTACCAAAATTTCAGTATCTGTGCACGTACCGGAGACGTCAATATATGAATCTATTTTATACACAAAAATTAGGGCTAACATCCTGAGCAGTGAATCTGACAGACTATATTTTATTTTTCAGATCAGCAAAATTTTATGGAGAAGGTCTGTACACGGCATATAATCTGATATAACAACTAGCATTTTTCTATTATTGCAGTTAATGGTGCCGAATTTAGCGCACGGTCTGTCAAAGATCATTATAAACAGTGAGCTACTCAGCGAGGAAGGCTTTCCGTTGAGATGTCAGTGAGGAAGAAGTTCACCTGAGAAAGTAAGTCGTCGTTCTTTTCGTTGTCTAAACAAAACTGTTGCACCCATCGTATGAAAAACAAAGAACAGATACGTAGATGCCCTACACAGAGTTATCATCAATTATCGAAAAGCTTACTGAAGGCTTACAATAAATATTAACTAGATGACGTGAAGTGTTAAAAGTACAACAAAAAAGACAGTTTCAACACAGGAATGTAGATCGTCACTATTGTGTTTTAATTTAACGGTATTTCTCGCAGCTGATACTGAGTAAATGATTTAGATTTATTTGATAATTCGCGTTACTCGACTCGAAGCTATCAATTTAATTTTGTGATTTTCTCGTGTTACATTAGTTGTGTGATGAAGGCGTTGTATGAGAGTTTGATTTATTGGTGACAGACAATGATAGTTCAGTCTAGCTAAACGAATCACGATGCACTGAAGTACGATTCTTTCCTTTTTTGGCAGTATAGACTTGGTGGATCGAATATTAACACTCGATTGCAGCCCAAGTTGCAAAGAAGACGTGTGTGAAGTATAAAAGCGTATGTATATTGAACAATTGTTACCAGTAAGCTGGTTTGTTAATCGTTTTAGTTCAAAATTAATTGTTGACAACTTAAATTTTGTTAAACTGTCTCGGGAGGGTGCAGTACATGAGTGGCAGAAGACGCAGTTGAACCAAAAATGGATCCATACCTGAGGCGAAAAAAATTAGTTAACAAGTTGAGAGACTGTGTAGATGATATAAACTGAAAACGGAAGAAAATTGACTCTTTAATAGTTTATAAGTTACATAGCCACTTTTGTATCGGAATATTTAAACAACTCCACAAAATATATAAAAGAGTGTCTGTGTCGATGATTACACATTAACAATGAGCGTTTTAATAAAATACCAGCGCGAAAATAATGAGTAATGAAAGAGAGACTGACGACACACATGAAATACTTCCACTTTTAACTGAGTAAGCTTGGTGTCCGCCATTATAAGTGATGCTCGCTAACTTTCCATTACCTGTCATGTGTTCTTGTAGCTTTATAACTGCACCACGTGCTGCATTAGTTTGGCAGCCAGTGGACATCTTTTTTTATTTTTTTTACATTACGTGGGGTGTTTACGTTTACATAATAGGTATTTTCTCGTTAGCTAATATACATTAAACCATATTATCGATCCGTACTTGTACTGTATGCCTGTAGTCAACTAACTTCAATGCCACCTAATAATAATAAAATATATTTTGGGTTCTATGTTTTTATGGGTGATGGGCTGTTTAGGCTCTTTGAATAAGACCAGTGTACGACTAGCGCAATAATTTCATTTCTTTGTTATGTTATACGTGGAACTGTTTCATGTTTGACTAACATATTCAAACAGAAAGATTTTAAACAAAACGAGCTTTGGTCACCACTTTTATACTGTCAATCATACTATTAAAAAACTATATCGAACATGCCATTGTGTTAAAATCCTATATCGATCCTATGTGACAACATATAAAACTAACTGACAAGTTCATTTGTAAAATGAAATGAAATGTCGTGTGACGAGGTCCTCCAGTCGGGTAGACCGTTCGCCTGATGCAAGTCTTTCGATTTGACGCCACTTCGGCGACTTGCGCGTCGATGAGGATGAAATGATGATGATTAGGACAACACAATACCCAGTCCCTGAGCGGAGAAAATCTCCGACCCAGCCGGGAATCGAACCCGGGCCCTTTGGATTGACAGTCTGTCGCGCTGACCACTATTTTATAATTTTTATTTTTATTTCTTTTAACAGTAAGGAACAGAAAACTAGTAAGTGCACTCGTTGCGTCGAGTTGGGGACGCACGTAACTAAAACCATACTAATAGTTGTAGAAAAGGGCATAAAGAAAGAGAGCAAAGTGCGGGGCGAAGGAAACCATGAAACAAAACTGAAGGGTGGAATCCATACCACCATTAACCAGTGCTACATCTTGCACCGGATGGGAAAACTAAAACTGCGAAGACCTTTTCGCACCGGGGACAAAAAGAGGAAATGGGACAAATACTGCTACAGAGTGTGAGGGTTCCCAACGAAACTCTCCATCTGCTGTATCATCCAGGTATGACTTCTCTTAATGATGAAAGTAGATCCCACCTTGTACCGTGTAGTGTTCTATTATCGTATTGTAATTTTAGCTTCTCTTACCCGTGATGTTCCAGCTACCTGGAGGGTCGTGGAACGCACTCCACAAAAAATTGGAAAAATATTGTCGATACTTTGGGTTACGGAGGATCTTGCAATGCCGTTCCTGCAAATAGTTCCAAAAGTCTAAAGTGTCCTTAGTGCCGTCTTGAAACAAATAGTGCACTGCATGTCCACGAAGCCACGTCGTTGCATTAGTTTTAGTGCGTGGGTAATACGTTTCATCCGGGTATAAGATAGTCTTGGGGTCGATATGATGCGGCGTTACCCGAAGGAAGTATGCTGACATTTGCCTCACTAAGTGCCACACTGCTGTAGACTCGCCACAGCTGAGACGGTGTTCATCGTTGTCTTGAACGCCACAGCTCGTGCACATGGGTGAGTCTACCATGTGGATCGCATGAAGCCTTGATCTGGTCACCTGCTTACCGTTGATAGTGATATACCACATCGCCGTGACGTCAGTGTCTAGTGTTACGTGGTGAATTGTCCTCAACACTACTCGCTAGTTGACGTTTGGGTGCTTCCTCTCCACGACGTTATCGGGTCGTCCACGTTGCAGGACCCTACAAAGAGTCTTTGCCGTCGCCAGTTGAGTCGCTGGTAAGGCAAGTCGAACGTAACTGAGTTCGAGGTAAAAGACACCGATGTAGAAGAGCGAAGAGGGGACGTGGTGTATTGGCACAGGCGGCAACAGGGAGGGCGGTGCTAGTTCTTCTATTAACAAACTGGTCAGACTGTCCGGACGGCGGTGCCATAGTTTGACTAATGTGCTGACAAATAGGGCGACCGCTTTGTCATAAACGTGATAAAGGCCAAGCCCTCCCCGATCCGGGGGAAGGGTGAGAGTCTCATATTTGATCTTGAAAAGCATTCCAGAACTCACGAAGGACCCAAAAGCCGCAAGTATACGGCGAGCTAACATCACCGGTATAGGTAATATCTGGGCGTAGTGCGGAATGCGTGACGCTAAATGTGTGTTGACATACTGGGTCCGTTGGACGATATCCAGGGCTCGTAGGCGGTTGTTGGCAATTCCAGTCCGAACATTTCGTAAAAGCCTTCGAAAGTTGTGAGCAGCGGTCCGTCGTATATCGTCTGTAAAATCAATGCCGAGACATTTCAAACTATCACTGAGCTGTAAGGGGGTGACACTGTTCTCAGACAATCCGACCCCGATGTTCATCGCCACCAATTTTGCGACGTTGATACGACTACCAGTGGCCATGCCATATTTCGCTATCCAAGTTAGTGCGCTAGCGGTGTCGTCACCGTTGCGGATGACAATCACCAGGTCGTCAGCGTACGCTTTACATCGGAAAGTGTGGCCTCGTAACGTCATACCCGTTAGTCGTTGGCGCAGGCCGCAGAGGAGAGGTTCTGTGGCCACAGCGTAAAGTATAAGTGGACAGAGGGCAGCTTTGGCGTATCGATCGAGAAATGGTGAGGGGCTGCGTAGGTCGGCCGTTGACTATCACCTTGGACGTCGCGCCGCGGAGTAGTCGCATGACGACAGTGACGAATGGCTGTGGGTACCGCATATGTTGGAGGACCGCTTCGAAATAGTTGTGGTCGAAAGCTTGACTAAAATCGATGGTCGCCAGTGCACCCTTCAGACTACATGCCCTCGCCAGTGAGATCAAGTCACGATATTCGCTGAGTGCCGTTTGAATATTATTGTCGCCTCCCAATGACGTCTGATCGGGTGAGATAACATTGCGTAGCGTCTGGCGTATCCGCGCCGCCAACAGTCGAGAAAAGATCTTAAAGTCGCAGTTCAATAGCGTCAACGGGCGGTAGTCCTGCAGTCGTGAGCCACCGGACGGTTTGTGAATAGGAATAATCATCCCTTCCACAAGGGCCGCAGGGAGCGGCACGTAAGGGGATAGTAGTTCGCGACAGATGTCCGTCCATCGGGAGGCTAATAAATATTGAAAAGTCCGGTAAAATTCCAAGGGGAGCCCATCAGGACCCGGAGACTTGTTGACAGCCCCTTTTCTAATGGCGTTGATCACTTCTTCTTCTGTAATTTCTTCCATCAAGGCCGCTTCTATTACCGGGGTGACGGTGCCGTAAATCGTCTGAGAGACGTCCTCCAGTGCTGTCGGATCAGGGGTCTGTGCGGAATTGAGCTGGGATTAATGATTGTAGAACGCTGTGTTTATGTCTTGTTGCGTGGTGAGGCGATGACCGTCCTCCGTGTCGATGAAGCGTATCAGCGCTCGTTGGCGTCGTTTACGTTCACGAAGGACGTGGAACATTGACGGGCGTTCGCTAGACATCCGATCCTACGTCCTCGAGCGGATGACTACCCCCCCTAGGTGGCGTCGCATATGAACGAGAATATGAGCCTTGGCACGGTGGACCGCCGTTTGTCGTTCCGGAGACGGCGCCATAGTATCGCAGTCGCGCTGGACCCGGAAGTAAAAGTCGAGTGTATGTCTTCGCCAAGTAGCGTGGTCGCGATCGTAGGTTATCAACGTTCGCCTCAGTGACGGTATGGCGCAGTCCAACCACCAGCGGATCGTTGTGGGATATGCACGGAGGGGATTTTCACACGAATGCCACGTATCCTCAACGGCTTGGCGGCAATCCGGGTACGACAGGTGAGCGATGTTTAATTTCCACGGGCTGCGGCTTCTCCACACTTGTTGCCGCCGCAGGGTGACGGCACAAATGTAAGCTGAGTGGTCCGAGAATGCTGCAGGCCACAGTTCCGCATCTTGTGTTCCAGCGGCGAGAGAGCGTCAGACATAAATCCTGTCGATACGACTGGAAGAGTGACTCGTGAAGTGCGTGAATCCCGGTCGGTGGCTGTGAAGATGTTCCCAAGTGTCCACCATCTGCAGGTCTCGAATTAGCGTCTCCAGTTCCGGGCAAGGATTATGTCGTGGGAGTTGGTCTCTGGGCGCCAGTACGCAATTTTAGTCACCTCCAAACGACAGATGGACGTGGGGGCCTTGGAAGAGCGGGGCGACGTCTTCCGCAAAGAATCGTGAACGTTCGCGACGTTTGTCCGTCCCGGAAGGTGCGTAGATATTGATAAGGCGGACACCCAGTACTGTGAGTGCCGTTCCTCTTGCCCCAGGCAGAAACAGGATATCGTCTGCCACTACCCCTTCCCGAAGAAGTACAGCGACACCGCTGCCTTTTGGGGAAGCTGGAGAGACGCAAGCATCGTAACCGTACATGTCTGGGAAGTCGTCGACGTACACTTCCTGGAGGAGGGCTATGTCGATGGAAGCCGAGTTCAACATATCCTGAAGCAATGATAACTTAGCGCGCGTCCGTATAGTGTTGATGTTTATATTTGCAATGCGATAAGTTTGAGGTCTATCCACAGCATCTGTGTTGGCCATCAGTACCCCTGTAAGGCTGTCTCGTCACTCTACCTAATGGCGGGAAAGCGTCAGCACTGGTGGGATAAATTTCCCCCCGTGTCGTCCGACACGATGGGCAAGGAGTGTGCCTCACAGTCGTCTGCCCAGTCGCCATGAAATACCATCGGCTGTTGGTGGCTGTTAGTGGCTGCTGTGGCACTCGGCGCTGACTCCATCGGCTCTTCTGGCTGGGAATCGGCAGCGGCTGTCTGCTTGTGATCCTGCTGTTCTGTGGGGTCGGAGGGGCTGAAGCCGTCACCACGGCGATCTGTTGAGTTTAAAGTTACAGCGGCCTCTGTACCGCCGGTACCGTCGTCGGAATTTCCACAGTCCATGGCAGACGATTGCTGCAAACACTCGTCCGATGGAGCACGCCGCCGTCTCTTGTGTTTTCGCGGGGAACGCTGTTTACGGACGTGTGCTTCAGTATCTGAATGTGGGTAGATTTCTTCAGCTGCTCCGGTGTCTGGAAGAAAAGCTGCTGTCGGCACAACCCGTGGGTCAATGTCCATCCTGGCATCTACGCCTTCTTGCAAGGTCGGTCGGTGATTATCTTCAGGTGGGGGTGCCGGATCCTGTACTGCAGAAGCCATTATGTTCTCTCCATCGAGGGCGGTTATCGGACTAATGTCGTCAGCAGCGGTAAAGGTTGCTGCCCGTGTAACTTCGGCGTAATTGAGAGGAAGGGTCGTCACCGTAGAAGGAGTCATAGATTCACCTGTCGGGATTTGAGTAAGCCGTCGTCGGAGTCAATCCGAACGGACGTGCCCTACTTGGCCACAACCAGAGCAAGTGCGTGGCTGACCGTCATACATAATGATCGCCCTACATCCGCCGATGACAGATATGACGGAACATGTTTGGTCAATTCAATTTTAATCTGTCGTACCCCGTTAAGAACGGGGTACGTTGTAAAGGTGGTCCATTTTTCGGCCATATGGCTGATTACTCTGCCGTTGGGCTGGAAAGCCGCGGTGACTACGTCCAGTGGTACTTCAAAAGGGAGTTCGAAGACGCGTATCGTACGTAGGCCAAGCCCAGCGTGATCGATAGAGACCGCCCGAATATGGCCATCAGAATGTTTGAATTTCAGACCGTTGGCATGTGCGCTCACGATTCTGTTGCACACCTCGTCACTTACTAGCTTGACGTAGACAACACTGCTCGTGATAGAGAGATGGATACCAATTACGTCTCGCGGGTCAATTTTAACGTCGTCATGAAGGAAACGTTCCACTTCAAAAGCTCGCGGTCGTGCATTATCGGGTTGAAAACTGATCTTGATGGTGGTTTGTCTGTATGAATGTGCCATGTTCCGTCGGTAGTCATGGACGCTAAACTAGCGACAACGCAGTAGTAAACAACTACGAGCACTCGCGACCGCGCGGACGGGACGTAAACAAGACGTCCTCGCCACAGCGCTGCGGAAAGCAGACTGAATCAGCTACCGGGGGCGGACCATTTGTATAAGATTTAGTCATCACAAAATTTCTGATATATGTGCAACCTACACGACACTTGGTGAAATGCACATGTGAGCATTCTTCGTTTTCTTTTATACACGCAAATGAATAACGCAAGTGGGTTATTCGGTAACAGGGAATGGTAGTGCAACCAGATGACATGATCACCACTAGAAATGTAAATAACAAAGTAAAAATTTATTCGAAGATTCGAAATATCTCTGACAGTAGATTATTATTTCAGCACTATCATCCCAAAATACCTTTAATAAAGATTCATATCATTGTCCAACTGAGACTCTATTCCGTTGGTGTAACTACTTAATCACCAATAGAGGGCTTCACCACGTTAGAAATCCCTGTGTTCGTAAATGACAGAAGTGGATTCAAATCTATGAACAGGGGTAACGATTTCTCTTACACCAACGTCCTCAAAACACAGACAAACTTAATTGATGTTCAGTTTTCATTCCCTTCAGCAATTTTACAGGAGGGCATATGACTCCGCTTTCGATGTATTAACAGAGAACTGTAAAGTTTTCACTCCAAGAAGCAGTTAACATATGTGCTGTTCCTTTACTTCGGTGACTGAACCTCTTCTTTATGTTGTCCGAAACACACAACCGCGGCCAGGGAATGTTTGTGGAGGCACAAGGACGACGACAGGACAAAGTGTCATGTTTGTCTGCAGATTGCTAATGTGGTTACTGCAGACAACTGGCGTCGCCCTCCCGTCACCCTACCGCTGAGTGACGTCTTATATAACGTCAAACAAACAAAGGCGGGCTGCCGCCACCCCTAGCCTCGCAGCAGGAGGTCACTTCTGGGAAAGCACCGGCCCTCCACAAAATGCAGCTCCAGATTTGTTTTGCGCCGAAGCTCTGAGGGCGCAGTTAAGAAAGCACACAAACACTGAGAAGGCTTACTTAGCGAGTGGCTACACGTGTTCGAGGCCCTTAGGCATGTTCGAAAAAGTTTGGGTTATAAACGTTATATTGTCCATGATCGACAGTAACTAGTAAACTATAAATGATGCATACAATAATCTTAGATGATTTTAAAGCTTAAGACCTTAGCTACGTAATCTCGCAATAATTTGTAGGCCATATCGTTTTCTCTGAGAGCGAGAGGAGGCAATATTTATGCCGGTCAACTGACGTGATAGGTGCTACAAATCGGTTCAGATCTTTGTTTATTATGATCAAACAACGTGAACTAATCACATACTGAGTATTATACTGACATACCCTTGTTGAGGTTACTAATGAGGTAAGTAAATCTGAAGAAATCATTATTGCACTCAACGAACAGCAAGACTAGACAGACTCAATAACTACAGTAATTTATTTATTCCCCAGACATAGGTTATCGATCTAAAATACAAGGTACGAAGTACAAAGCGGATCCTGCTTCGTATTTTTCTAACAATCCCACCAAGACATATACTTGCAGCCTTACAACTTCCCAATTTTATCGCCACATGTGATAGTCTAATTCGTTGACGAAAGCCGCCGTTCATATGTATACTATCGTCCAAGTGTCGAGGAAAAAATAAATATGCATCCACGAAGATAAAGAAGACAGAGGAAAGGAGTCATAGAGAGAATAAATCTAATATGTCTACAAATCGATAACAAAACTGTATTCCAATATGATTCTTCCGATGTCTCTGTTGGTTGGTTGATTTGGGGAGGGGACCAGACAGCGAGGCCACCGGTCTCGTCGGCTTAGGGAAGGGAGCCGGCCGTGCCCTTTCAAGGGAACCATCCTGGCATTTGCCTGAAGCGATTTAGGGAAATCACAGAAAACCTAAATCAGAATTTGAACCGTCGTCCTCCCGAAAGCGAGTCCATTGTGCTAACCACTGCGCCTCCTCGCTAGTTCCGAAATGCCTCTAAGCCATTGTTTTAGAAGGTCTTCTGCTATTTCACTTTCTTCATTTGGAAATAATCTTTGATTGTTCATCATATTTTTCATACACTGATAC
This sequence comes from Schistocerca gregaria, assembly GCF_023897955.1. Lineage (NCBI taxonomy): Eukaryota > Metazoa > Arthropoda > Insecta > Orthoptera > Acrididae > Schistocerca > Schistocerca gregaria. Next base: position 277,710 of record NW_026061727.1, read on the forward strand.
CTTCCAAATTTCGTAGAAGCTATAAACGTTTATAGATACACATAGAACCTATACAGGGTGTTACAAAAAGGTACGGCCAAACTTTCAGGAAACATTCCGCAGACACATATAAAGAAAATATGTTATGTGGACATGTGTCCGGAAACGCTCAATTTCCATGTTAGAGCTCATTTTAGTTCCATCCGTGTGTACCGTACCTCATCGATTCACCGCCAGTTGGCCCAATTGAAGGAGGGTAAAGTTGACTTCGGTGCTTGTGTTGACATGCGACTCATTCCTCTACAGTACTAGCATCAAGCACGTCAGTACGTAGCATCAACAGGTTAGTGTTCATCACGAACGTGGTTTTGCAGTCAGTGCAATGTTTACAAATGCGGAGTTGGCAGATGCCCATTTGATGTATGGATTAGCACGGGGCAAAAGCCGTGGCGCGGTACGTTTGTATCGAGACAGATTTCCAGAACGAAGGGGTCCCGACAGGAAGACGTTCGAAGCGATTGATCGGCGTCTTAGGGAGCACGAAACATTCCAGCCTATGACTCGCGACTGGGGAAGACCTAGAACGACGAGGACACGTGCAATGGACGAGGCTGTTCTTCGTGCAGTTGACGATAACCCTAATTTCAATGTGAGAGAAGTTGTTGCTGTACAAGGCATTGACCACGTCACTGTATGGAGAAAGCTACGGGAGAACCAGTTGTTTCTGTACCATGTATCAGCAGCTGATTGGCATCCACAGGTACACTTCTGCGAATGGTTCATCCAACAATGTGTCAGTCCTCATTTCAGTGCAAATGTTCTCTTTACGTATGAGGCTTCATTCCAACGTGATCAAATTGTAAATTTTCACAATCGACATGTGTGGCCTGACGAGAATCCGCACGCAGTTGTGCAATCACGTCATCAACACAGATTTTCTGTGAACGTTTGGGGAAGGCATTGTTGGTGATGTCTTCATTTGGCCCCATGTTCTTCCACCTACGCTCAATGGAGCACGTAATCATGATTTCATACAGGATACTACCTGTGCTGCTAGAACATGTGCCTTTACAAGTGTGACACAACATGTGGTTCATGCACGATGAAGGTCCTGCACATTTTGGTTGGTTGGTTTGTGGGGGTTAAAGGGACCAGACTGCTACCGTCATCGGTCCCTTTTTCCAAATACTAAAAACACCCACTGAGAATAAAACGATCAACGGACGATAAGACAGACGATAAGACAGACGACACAGAACAAGAGAAACGTAGACAAAGACCAGACAAGACGAACTAAAATCACACAGAGTATGACGGTGGTTGGCCGACCATACAAACAAAAACGGAAAAGCCAACCATCGAGAAAGACATGAAAAAAAATCAGACAAATTGTAGGCCATAGGCCAGAATCAACACAAAAACTCACACACTTACATTAAGCGATAAAATCTCCCTGCCCGAATAAAACGCAGAACTACGTCCGCTATGGAAGAGTCGTCAGATAAAAGCGCAGAGAGCGTATCAGGCAGCGCAAAAGTCTGCCTGAGCACAGATAAAAGGGCGCACTAAAACAGAATATGGACCACCGTCAAGGACGCCCCACAACGAGAGAGAGGGGGATCTTGACAACACAGTAAATAAGTGTTCGTCAGTTAGGTGTGGCCAATGCGGAGCCGACAAAGGACGACTGATTCCCTGCAGTTAGCTCGCATGGATGACCGCCACACAGTAGTCGTCTCCTCGATACGGCGGAGTTTGTTAGGCACGGGCATGTTGCGCCAATCAGTGTCCCATAAATCGAAAACTTTGCGGCGTAATAGTGCCCGCAAATCAGTCGCCGGGAGGCCAATCTCCAGAGATGGTGCACTAGTGGCCTCTTTCGCCAGGCGGTCAACAGTTTTATTTCTGGGTATCCCAACATGACCCGGGGTCCAAACAAAGACCACATATCTGCCGCAACGGGTAAGAGTATGCAGGGACTCCTGGATAGCCATCACCAGACGAGAACGAGGGAAACACTGGTCGAGAGCTCGTAAACCGCTCAGGGAATCGCTACAGATAATGAAGGATTCATCTGAGCAGGAGCGGATATACTCTAGGGAGCTAAAGATGGTGACCAGCTCAGCAGTGTAAACACTGCAGCCAGCCGGCAACGAACGTTGTTCAGAATGGTCCCCTAGAGTTAGTGCATAACCGACACGACCAGGAACCATCGAACCGTCGGAATAGACAACGCCAGAGCCCTGATACGTGTCCAGGATGGAATAAAAGCGGCGTCGGAAGGCCACCGGAGAAACTGAGTCCTTTGGGCCCTGTGCCAAGTCGAGCCGAAGGCATGGGGGTGTACGCAGAGGGGCCCGGAAAGGAGGTGGTACAGGGAAACATCCAAGCCCGTAGAGAAGCTGTTTGACGCGTACGGCGATCGGACAACCCGACCTGGGCCGACGTTCTGGCAGATGGACGAGGGACTGCGGGAACAGGACACGATAATTTGGATGCTCGGGCAAGCTAAAAACAAGGGCAGCATAAGCAGCCAGTAATTGTTGGCGTCGTATCCGCAGTGGAGGGACACCTGCCTCCACAAGTATGCCGTCCACAGGACTGGTCCGGAAGGCACAAGTGGCAAGGCGTATCGCGTTGTGGAGGATTGGGTCCAGCACCCGCAGCGCAGATGGGGATGCTGAGCCATTAGCCAGACTCCCATAGTTCAGACGGGACTGGATTAACGCCTGGTAAAGCCGTAGGAGAGTAGATCGGTCGGCGCCCCACCTGGTGTGGCTCAGGCATCGCAGAGCATTTACATGCCGCCAACACGCCTGTTTAAGCTGCAGCCAAGTCAACCGGGCATCAAAAACCACCCCAAAAACATATGTAACTCCACCACTGTAAGAAGCTCGCCGTCGAGATAAAACCGCGGCTCTGGGTGAACAGTGCGTCGCCGGCAGAAATGCATGACGCAGGTCTTGGCTGCCGAAAACTGAAAACCGTGCGCTACAGCCCAAGACTGCGCCTTGCGGATTGCGCCCTGTAGCTGACGTTCAGCAACTGCAATGCCAATAGAGCTGTAGTAAAGGCAGAAGTCGACAGCATACAGGGAAGCGGAGACAGAATTTCCCACGGCCGCAGCGAGCCCGTTAATGGCTATTAAAAACAGACAGACACTTAGAACAGAACCCTGTTGCACACCGTTCTTCTGGACTTCGGAGGAACTACATGAGGCCGCGACGTGCACGCGGAAAGTACGATATGACAGAAAATTACGGGTATAGATCGGCAGAGGGACCCGAAGGCCCCATCCATAAAGCGTAGAAAGGATGTGATTACGCCATGTCGTATCATACGCCTTCCTCATGTCGAAAAAGACAGCGACCAGATGCTGATGGCGGGCAAAGGCAGTACGGATGGCCGACTCTAGGCTCACCAGATTGTCGGTGGTGGAGCGGCCTTTACGGAACCCACCCTGAGACGGAGCCAGAAGGCCACGAGACTCCAGTATCCAATTCAAGCGCCGGCTCACCATCCGTTCAAGAAACTTGCAAAGAACGTTGGTGAGGCTAATGGGACGGTAGCTGTCCACCTCCAAAGGGTTCTTCCCCGGTTTCAGAATGGGGACAACAAGGCTTTCCCGCCATTGCGACAGAAACTCACACTCGACCCAAATGCAGTTGTAAAGGTCGAGGAGGTGTCGCTGGCAGTCCACTGAAAGATGTTTCAGCATCTGAGAGTGGATGCTATCTGGGCCAGGAGCGGTATCAGGACAAGCGGCGAGGTCACTGCGGAATTCCCACTCACTGAATGGAACATTGTACAATTCAGGATGCTGGGTGCGAAAAGAAAGACTCCGACATTCTATCCGCTCTTTAATGGAGCGGAAGCCCAAGGGGTAGTTGGCAGAAGCGGAATTCAGAGCAAAGAGCTCTGCCAAGCGGTTTGCAATGACGTCGGAGTCAGTACAAACTGCTCCATTCGGTGAGAGCGCAGGGACGCTGACAGGGGTCCGATAGCCATAGGGGCGGCGAATCTTGACCCAGACCTGCGATGGAGTGACATTGAGGCCAATGGTGGACACACACAGCTCCCAGCACTCCTGCTTGTGTTGGCGGATAATGCGGCGGGCTCGCGCACGCAGCCGTTTGAAGGCGATAAGGAGTTCGATTGAGGAATGTCGCTTGTAAAGCTGGAGCGCCCGCCGGCGAGCTTTAATCGCTTCAGCGATCTCAGGCGACCACCAAGGCACAGTCCGCAGCCGAGGGTACCCAGAAGAACGGGGAATGGCAGATTCGGCGGCAGTAACGATGCCGGTGGTGACCGATTGAACCACTGCATTACTGTCATCGTTAGAGAGAGGCTCAATAGCGGCAGTGGAGGAGAACAAGTCCCAGTCAGCCTTATTCACAGCCCATCTGCTAGGGCGCCCAGAAGACTGACGCTGTGGTAGTGACAGAAAGATCGGAAACTGGTCACTACCACAAAGGTCGTCATGCACTCTCCATTGGACAGACGGTAAGAGGCTAGGGCTACAGATCGAAAGGTCTTTGTCGGGGTATGTGCCATGCGCCACACTGAAGTGTGTGAAGGCACCATCATTTAATATCGAGAGATCAAGCTGCGCCAATAAATGCTCAACGATGGCGCCTCGACCTGTTGCCACTGACCAACCTCACAGATGGGTATGGGCGTTAAAGTCGCCCAGTAACAAGAAAGGTGGCGGCAATTGGGCTATCCGAGCAGCCAGGACATGCTGCACGAGATCACCATCCAGTGGAAGGTAAAGATTGCTGACGGTAACAGCCTTTGGCGTCCACACCCGAATAGCGACAGCATCTAAAAGTGTTTGGAGAGGTACAGACCCGCTGTGAAGAGAGTTCAGGACATATATGCAGACGCCACCAGACACCCTTTCATAAGCTGCCCAGTTCTTATAATAACCCTGGTAGCCATGGAGGGCGGGGGTTCGCATTGCCGGAAACCAAGTTTCCTGCAGAGCAATGCAGAGGAAAGGGTGAAGGCTGGTAAGTTGGCGGAGCTCAGCTAGATGGTGGAAGAAACCGCAGTTCCACTGGAGGATGGTGTGTCCATGGCTGAGAAAGGCGTGACGGGACTGGGAAGGGAGATTACGCCACTGGGTCACCTGCTGCCTCCGATTTAGCACCTGTGATAGTGCTTTCCATGGCGTCTGATGGACCGGCGAGATTGAGGTCCTCAGGGGACGCCAGAATCTCCACCTCATCCTCAGACGCAGAGCTGGAAGGTTGCGGTGGGATGGCTGCCACCACGAGTTCCTTGGGCTGAGAGCTCTTCTTGGATATCTCACGCCGTTCCTTGGGTCGCACCGGCTGGGAGGGCTTCACCGATTCAGTCTCCAGGACGGAGGAGGACCGTGAAGCCCTACGACCAGCGGATTGCGGGCACTTACGCCACTGTCAGTCGTCAGCCTTCTCGCTGGCGGAAACCTGGAAAGGGAGGGACCCCCAAGGGACCCCTTGCAAGCGTGAGAAGCCGAAGAAGTTGGACACTTCTCTGGCTTAGAAGTGGGGATGGACATCCCCGATGGGTGGGATGGTGTTTCTCCTGAGGTAGGTGGCGCAGGAGCAACCCGGTGGGTAGAGCCCCCACTGGCGAGGGGGCAGGAGGAGTTGTACTACTCGTCGATCCAGCCGCAATTGGAGAAACAGACAGGGCTAGCACAGGTGTTGTAGCAGCAGTGTAGGAAGATGTCATTCTCACAGGATGGAGTCGGTCGTATTTCCTTTTGGCCTCAGTATAGGTTAGTCTGCCCAGGGTCTTGTATTCCATGATTTTACGCTCTTTCTGGAAAATTCGGCAGTCTGGCGAGCAAGGTGAATGGTGCTCCCCGCAGTTGACACAGATGGGAGGCGGGGCAGATGGTGTATTGGGATGTGATGGCCGTCCACAATCTCGACATGTGAGGCTGGAAGTGCAGCAAGAAGACATATGGCCGAACTTCCAGCACTTAAAGAACCGCATCGGGGGAGGGATATAGGGCTTAACGTCACATCGGTAGACCATCACCTTGACCTTTTCCGGTAATGTATCCCCTTCTAAGGCCAAGATGAAGGCACCGGTAGCAATCTGATTTTCCTTCAGACCCCGATGAACGTGCCGGACGAAATGTACACCTCGGCGCTCTAAATTGGCGCGCAGCTCTTCATCAGACTGCAAAAGAAGATCCCTATGTTAAATAACTCCCTGGACCATATTTAAACTCTTATGGGGTGTGAACATAACGGCAACATCCCCCAACTTCTCACAAGCGAGTAACCATCGTGACTGGGCAGAGGATGCCGTTTATATCAGGACTGACCCAGAGCGCTTTTTGACAAGCCCTCCACCTCCCCAAACTTGTCCTCTAAATGCTTGACGAAGAATTGAGGCTTTGTGGAGAGCAAAGACTCCCCATCAGCCCTCATACAAACTAAGAAGCGGGGCGAATAACTGCTACTGCCATCCTGAGACATACGTTTCTCCCACACTGTGGCCAGGGAGGGAAACGTTTTCGGATCGTACTTCTGAGCGTTAAACTGAGCCCGAGAACGCTTAGAGACTGCTGGCGGCTGGCCACCAGCGAGAGACGATGTACCACGCTTCATTGCGGGTCATCCGCCCTGATGCCACCTACTCCGACCAAGGGCCCTCCCCACAGGTGCCACCCAGCCACGGCAAAAGCCACCTGGCAGGATGGCTGTTGCCGGGAGTCCCGATACCCCAGCAGGATAGGCATCTACTCCTTGGCATACGTGGGTAGTTAACGGCGCAGGCATCAGTAGAGCGATCCCTGTGTAGTCAGGGGGCTACAATCAATAGGGTACATGGCGGCCCCACCACAACAGCCTGGCTACCGTGCTGGATGTTAGGTAACATGTGGTCCATGGTCGCCGTCGGTGCAGAAACAGGCACTGCACAGTGCAAGGTGTAATCTGCACGGAGAAACAGAGTCATGCCCAAGAGATGGAGAGTGGAGAGGACTGCAATTCAACAGTGTATAAGCAAGCGAACGGTCTGATCGCAAGATGGACACAATGCACCAAGTAAAGCGCCCTTCCCCAATCGGCTCGCTCTTCGGAAAATTTTGAGAGATGGAGGTCAAACCCAACAGGGGACCATCATATAAGGCCCAAAAGTTTGAGACTCCTTTTAGTCGCCTCTTAGGACAGGCAGGAATACCGCGGACCTATTCTAACCCCCAAACCCGCACGGCGTCCTGCACATTTTAGTCGAAGTGTTTGTGCGCTTCTCAACAACAGATTCGGTGACCGATGCATTGGTAGAGGCTGACCAATTCCATGGCCTCCACGCTCTCCTGACCTCAACCCTCTTGACTTTCATTTATGGGGGCATTTGAAAGCCCTTGTCTACGCAACCCCGGTACCAAACGTAGAGACTCTTCGTGCTCGTATTGTGGACGGCTGTGATACAATACGCCATTCTCCAGGATTGCATCAGCGCATCAGGGATTCGATGCGACGGAGGGTGGATGCATGTATCCTCGGTAACGGAGGACATTTTGAACATTTCCTGTAACAAAGTGTTTGAAGTCACGCTGGTACGTTCTGTTGCTGTGTGTTTCTATTCCACGATTAATGTGAGTTGGAGAGAAGAAATAAAATGAGCTCTAACATGAAAGGTAAGCGTTTCCGGACACATGTCCACATAATATATCATCTTTCTTTGTGTGTGATGAATGTTTCGTGAAAGTTTGACCGTACCTTTTGTAACACCCTGTATAAATAAGAATGTCAGATGTCAATGATGCATAACTATTCCATTGAGCGGATTATGTGCGAAAATTTGTTAGCTGACAATGTTCAGGATAAGAAATTTGCCCACCAGCTGCTCAAGGTCATTATTCGTTTAACACAAAAAATGCATACACGTGAGTTTTTTCTAATTACTAGGAGTCTCAAATATTCTCTTCAACCTAATTTTACAAAGAACTTATATTTCATCTCTTGCGTTTGCTAACCTCATTTTCATAGAAACAAACAGTATAGAAAATTACTGAAAGCGAAATTTGTAGTGTGAGGAGCTCCTGAGAATACGTTGTCTTGTGTGTTTCACTCAACTGACAACTGTCCAGCAACTGATTTCGTTATCTTTTACATATCTTCCTGTTCTAATGTGGGTGATTATTTCAAACATCATACTGAATTACTGCTGCAAAGAGTCCATTTTCGTATATACTCTTTACACCTCCGCCCTCTAATTCTGGTCATCTTACGGCAGCCCTTCTAATTTCTTCTTAGTTACTCTAATACATTATCATCTGCATTTTGTGGTTCCATCACGTTTTAACATTCTCCTTCATGCTTCCATCCTCACTATCTGAAGAATTTCTATGGTCCATGTTACACTTTCAGACAACGATATATTGCTGCAAGACATAATATACCACCAAATCATGTTATGTGTCACGAATAATTTCCTGTTGTTAATGGACATTTTCGTGAAAAATATTTGCCAGCTCTTCATCATTGACTCAATTGGCCATAATAATTGAGGAGAGAAACTATCGTTCTAGAAACTTTTTTCAGTTTGTAATATAATCTTAGACAACTAAGTAAAATTTGAAATCACTGGGTAAGTTACCAAAAATTTTAGTTGCAATGTTGTGCACCCTTTTTTGTGATAACTAAACTTTAATGTGGAATAATGAATGTCATTTTTGTTCTGGTATTGTAATTTGTTCCTTTTGAACTGAACTGGATTATTTATAGTCAACTTCATGAGGTAATAAAAATACTGTGAAGAAGTAGTCAGAACGCCCAACTCCTTAAACAGATGTCAACAAGATGATTATGGGTGAGCACTATATATCATTCTTGCACGACATTTTTGACCAATGAAGACTTGCTTCCTTAATGATGAGTTATACCAGAACATTATTCCATAGAGGTTATTGAATGAAAATACATGTAAATGTCAACTTTCTGTTTTGTTTCTCCCTAAATTTACAATGATTCTAAGTGTGTTTACATGGACAAAGTTTTTTCGGGAGCAACGAAATGTGCTTTTGCAGTTTAAATTAACTTTAGTTTGGGCACCTAAGAATACTGAAGTTTCCACCCTACTTATTATTTCCCCACTATGTGCCTTACCCTGATCATTGATATAGTATCCCTAGATGTTCAAAACTGAGTATGTGTCTTTTTATAATAGACGGTAAGCCTGTAAGCAGAAAAACAATTATACTTTTAAGAATCTTGTTTACCATCTCATTTGTTAAGATATGTATGCTTGGAACGATTACCATACTAGTGTCATCCACAAAAATAACCAATTCCACTTGCTGTATATTAGACCAAAAATCGTTTACATATATGTGGAACCATAGCAGACGTAAGATTGAGCATTGGGAGACTCCCTATGTGATTATTATGAAAAACTTTTGTAATGTTCAATCACTGCAGGATCTCTACTTGTTCTTCCCAACATACACTCCTGGAAATTGAAATAAGAACGCCGTGAATGCATTCTCCCAGGAAGGGGAAACTTTATTGACACACTCCTGGGGTCAGATACATCACATGATCACACTGACAGAACCACAGGCACATAGACACAGGAAACAGACCATGCACAATGTCGGCACTACTACAGTGTATATCCACCTTTAGCAGCAATGCAGGCTGCTATTCTCCCATGGAGACGATCGTAGAGATGCTGGATGTAATCCTGTGGAACGGCTTGCCAAGCCATTTCCACCTGGCGCCTCAGTTGGACCAGCGTTCGTGCTGGACGTGCAACCACGTGAGACGACGCTTCATCCAGTCCCAAACATGCTCAATGGGGGACAGATCCGGAGATCTTGCTGGCCAGGGTAGTTGACTTACACCTCCTAGAGCATGTTTGGTGGCACGGGATACATGCGGACGTGCATTGTCCTGTTGGAACAGCAAGTTCCCTTGCCGGTCTAGGAATGGTAGAACGATGGATTCGATGACGGTTTGGATGTACCGTGCACTATTCAGTGTCCCCTCGACGATCACCAGAGGTGTACGGCCAGTATAGGAGATCGCTCCCCACACCATGATGCAGGGTGTTGGCCCTGTGTGCCTCAGTCGTATGCAGTCCTGATTGTGGAGCTCACCTGCACGGCGCCAAACACGCATACGACCATCATTGGCACCAAGGCAGAAGCGACTCACATCGCTGTAGACGACACGTCTCCATTCGTCCCTCCATTCACGCCTGTCGCGACACCACTGGAGGCGGGCAGCACGATGTTGGGGCGTGAGCGGAAGACGGCCTAACGGTGTACGGGTCCGTAGCCCAGCTTCATGGAGACGGTTGCGAATGGTCCTCGCCGATACCCCAGGAGCAACAGTGTCCCTAATTTGCTGTGAAGTGGCGGTGCGGTCCCCTACGGAACTGAGTAGGATCCTACAGTCTTGGCGTGCATCCGTGCGTCGCTGCGGCCCAGTCCCAGGTCGACGGGCACGTGCACCTTCCGCCGACCACTGACGACAACATCGATGTACTGTGGAGACCTCACGCCCCACGTGTTGAGCAATTCGGCGGTACGTCCACCCGGCCTCCCGCATGCCCACTATACGCCCTCGCTCAAAGTCCGTCAAATGCACATAAGGTTCACGTCCACGCTGTCGCGGCATGCTACTAGTGTTAAAGACTGCGATGGAGCTCCGTATGCCACGGCAAACTGGCTGACACTGACGGGGGCGGTGCACAAATGCTGCGCAGCTGGCGCCATTCGACGGCCAACACCGCTGTTCCTGGTGTGTCCGCTGTGCCATGCGTGTGATCATTGCTTGTACAGCCCTCTCGCAGTGTGCGGAGCAAGTATGGTGGGTCTGACACACCGGTGTCAATGTGTTCCTTTTTCCATTTCCAGGAGTGTATATATTTCCATTTTCCTTTCACAAAATGATTAAATTCCTCTAGTGATCCATGTGTTTTATACGCTTGTTAATGTTCTTTCTAATTTGCTTATGTTGAAAGCTGTCTTCTAATTCTGATATCAATTTATAGTTCCATAAATTAAATTTTAAGTCAACATTTGGCTCGTTATAAATTTTATCCCATGTCATTGCTTGTAAACCATTCTCAAAAATATTTGTCCTAGCGTCATTAATTACTCTAATTGGTATCGACTTAGACGTCTTATACAGTAAGGCAGTGTCTTATTTATCCTGAGTAACTGTGCATCATGAACTGAGAGAAAATTTATTATTAGTTATGCAGCTATTACCTGGCTTTGAGCTTCATCAAAGGAAACATTGTCAATATGAATCCCTCTGTCTTCTTAAACTATTTTCAAACAGTTATATGAATTTATCATAGAATAAATTAAATTTTGTGTTAGCATTTAGTTCATTATAAATTTCATCCCATGTTTTTTTTCGTAAAGCATTCTAAGAAACATTTGTTCTTCAATCATTAATTATTCGGATTTTCACTGAGCAGAGGCACTGTCGTTTTTATTCTAACTGACTGTGCACCATGATCAGAGACAGCATTGTTAGTGAGTGCACAGTTATTTTCTTGCATTCAGCTTCATCAAAGGAAATATCATTAGTTGGGGTGCTACTTTTATCCACCCATGTTGGAAGATTAGTCACTGAGATCACACTGTAAGACCAAATATGGTTTCCACATCATACATTCCTGGAAATGGAAAAAAAGAACACATGATACCGGTGTGTCAGACCCACCATACTTGCTCCGCACACTGCGAGAGGGCTGTACAAGCAATGATCACACGCACGGCACAGCGGACACACCAGGAACCGCGGTGTTGGCCGTCGAATGGCGCTAGCTGCGCAGCATTTGTGCACCGCCCCCGTCAGTGTCAGCCAGTTTTCCGTGGCATACGGAGCTCCATCGCAGTCTTTAACACTGGTAGCATGCCGCGACAGCGTGGACGTGAACCGTATGTGCAGTTGACGGACTTTGAGCGAAGGCGTATAGTGGGCATGCGGGAGGCCGGGTGGACGTACCGCCGAATTGTTCAACACGTGAGGCGTGACGTCTCCACAGTACATCGATGTTGTCGCCAGTGGTCGGCGGAAGGTGCACGTGCCCGTCGACCTGGGACCAGACCGCAGCGAAGCACGGATGCACGCAAAGACCGTTGGATCCTACGCAGTGCCGTAGGGGACCGCACCGCCACTTCACAGCAAATTAGGGACACTGTTGCTCCTGGGGTATCGGCGAGGACCATTCGCAACCGTCTCCATGAAGCTGGGCTACGGTCCCGCACACCGTTAGTCCGTCTTCCGCTCACGCCCCAACATCGTGCAGCCCGCCTCCAGTGGTGTCGCGACAGGCGTGAATGGAGGGACGAATGGAGACGTGTCGTCTTCAGCGATGAGAGTCGCTTCTGCCTTCGTGCCAATGATGGTCGTATGCGTGTTTGGCGCCGTGCAGGTGAGCGCCACAATCAGGACTGCATACGACCGAGGCACACAGGGCCAACACCCTGCATCATGGTGAGGGGAGCGATCTCCTACACTGGTCGTACACCTCTGGTGATCGTCGAGGGGACACTGAATAGTAGACGGTACATCCAAACCATCATCGAACCCATCGTTCTACCATTCCTAGACCGGCAAGGGAACTTGCTGTTCCAACTGGACAATGCACGTCCGCATGTATCCCGTGCCACCCAACGTGCTCTAGAAGGTGTAAGTCAACTATCCTGGCCAGCAAGATCTCCGGATCTGTCCCCCATTGAGCATGTTTGGGACTGGATGAAGCGTCGTCTCACGTGGTTGCACGTCCAGCACGAACGCTGGTCCAACTGAGGCGCCAGGTGGAAATGGCATGGCAAGCCGTTCCACATGACCACATCCGGCATCTCTACGATCGTCTCCATGGGAGAATAGCAGCCTGCATTGCTGCGAAAGGTGGATATACACTGTAGTAGTGCCGACATTGTGCATGCTCTGTTGCTTGTGTCTATGTGCCTGTGGTTCTGTCAGTGTGATCATGTGATGTATCTGACCCCAGGAATGTGTCAATAAAGTTTCCCCTTCCTGGGACAATGAATTCACGGTGTTCTTATTTCAATTTCCAGGAGTGTATGTTTTATCAGAACCCTTTAGTAAGTCCATGTTGAAGTCACCGCAGACCGTTAACGGCTTTCTGCTGTCTGGCAGACAGCATAATAAGGATTCGAAATTCCTCATAATCGATTCGAAATATCCCAATGGAGGATCTATATATAGTAAACAAGTAATTATGTAATGAGATTAGATTTTCCCTTTGTGCAGTAGAAACTCAGTAAGAGAATTGGAAGTCAAAACTTATCTGAACTGAGAAATTGATGCTCTACATTCCCAAATTTTTCTCACTGCAAGATTTAGAAACATACGTATTTCAGATTTGTGCCATGTAACAAGTAACTCTACCTTGAACTATTTCATAGTTCGCTAACGATGGGAAACCGTGTAGGTGAACTTTGTTCGTAAAAGAACGTGCTACATTTTTTTGCGAGGGAAATAATCACAACAGAATTTTCAGATTAACGGCGAAATAAATATCGTGACCTAAACAATCAGTTTGTATAGTAAGTTATTCTAACGCGAAGCGACTCTGCGAATGTGCATGCACGAAAATTAGACATGCCACGTATGAAACGCAGTAGACATTATGCCAGAAGAAGTCCAAAATAGTTTAAAGAGCTTAACATCTGACTATATCAAGACATAAATATCAGAAACATTATATACCTTTTTAAACACAAGTGCTTTATTAAGGATTGTGGTACTGTCATGCTCAAAAGTACCCGAACGACATAAATCGCGTTTCGCCTGATTTATATGCAATCCCCATAACGCAACTGTCTTGCATACCCTCTGTGGTCTTTTGGATACAGTTGTTTGACTAACTAAAATGGTTATTACAAGAGGCCTCAAAAAATAACTGCCCTTAATGGGTATCAATCCACATACAAATTAATACAGAAAACACGTTATTAGACATGACACGGCCATTACGCTTGCAAACTCAAATTTATTACAGTAAATAACATTTTAAAAAGCAAAATTCAACTTGAAATTATATTACGGACATTTTTGTACTGGAATGGGACTGAAGTCTCCAATCCAGCAATTCTTCTTCATGTTAAGTAACAACGAAAAATTTTAAACATGGTTCAGGTCAAAAGTAACAAGTGTGTGCAGGATTGAATTTGAAATGACATGGCATAAAGTTTGTGGGGGATTGGGATTCGAACCCAGTTGATACTGAATTGTTAATCGAGCACAATCAAATATTAGATCTGAAATCTTTTCAACACTAGCAAGACGACTAAAACTGAAATACCGAGGTGAAAAACTTTTGATTTACCGGGATTCGAAACCAGTACACCTTTTAGTGTTATACAGTCATGAACACATGTTAAAAAACATTTTATTTCACCAGTTGTGAGAATTAATATGACGAATCGTTCTGATTGCGAGTCGAAACCGGCACCAATCAATAATGTTGAAAGGCACGGAGAGACGTTGAAAACTATAATTGTCACCTGCAGGCTGGTGTGCGCGTACTGCAGCTTGAAACGTCGTGATGGAAACTTTTTGCCAGACCAGTTGTCGAACCCAGATATGCGCCTTTCGGAGAGACTTTGAGAACTCAGAAATCCAGGGGAAACATTGAATCGTTGGAACTAAATCATCTGAAAGGGGTGAAGCCTGGCGAAGGGAAGGATGAGAGTTCGAATCTCAGTCCCAGACAAATATTTTCAACATCTCAGGTTCAAACACCGTAAGAAATAAGCGTCCTGCGACCTTACATGACGATTCGTTCATTAATTATAATAACTCTCGTATAAGGAAACTTACTGATAACAGAATCGCTATGTAGCGTGACATCAGCCTCTATTACGTCTCCAACAATTAGCGACTCTCCACCAGTAGACGGAGCGAGATGGCGCAGTGGTCAGCAAAGTGGACTCGCTTTCGGGAGGTCGACGGTTCAGTCCTGCGTCCGACCACCCTGATTTAATTTTTCTTGATTTTCCAAAATCGCTCCAGGCAAATGCTGGGACGGTTCCTGTCAAAAGACACTGCCGACTTCCTTCCCTATCCTTCCCTAATCCGATGAGATCGGTGACCTTGCTGTCTGGTCTTCTCCCCGAAACAACCCAATCCAACTCCACCAGTATGTAGCGACCGGTCGTCGCGTTTAACGTGGATATGGAAACACGGTGCAACACGGCACAGCTCAGCCGGCCTTACCACAGGTGAAGTGGGTCTTTTACTTGTTAAAAATGGTTGCCTGATGTGTGAATCCCACCCAGACCTTAAGCACACAGAGAATGTTCATACAAAACACCAAGCATTTGTTCCAGTTTGCGTCGTAAGTAAGTGTGCTCCACGTTGAAAGAGAATTCTGATTCCCTGTAGGTTTATTGCTACTTGTTCGACACATTCATTACCTTGTTCGTCCACATCGATATTCATTATCTACATTGACAACCACCGGCATTGTGGCCGAGCGGTTCTAGGCGCTTCAGTCCGGAACCGCGCTGCTGCTACGGTCGCAGGTTCGAATCCTGTCTCGGGCATGGAGGTGTGTCATGTCTTTACGTTAGTTAGGTTAAAGTAGTTCTAAGTTCTAGGGGACTGATGACCTCAGATGTTAACTCCCATAGTGCTTAGAGCCCATTTTATTTGCATTGACAACCAAAACTTGCATTTGACTTGATTCTATAATCTTTGAAATGAAATCACATAACTATCAGTTGCACATTCTGTCAACACGGTAGTATGCGGAAATTTTTGCTGGAAGTGTTACTTTCCGTCTGTGATTCTGTGTTGATGTATGTGTTCATGGTCTATTCAAAAATGACAGAGTGTAAACGCAAAAACCAGATCTCAAGTACACTCTCACCCTATGTTTTTAAACCAAATTTCGTGTCATATAACTGAGTAGGTAAGGGCGTTGTGACCTTTTGTAATGCAGCACATTATTTGAGGAGGACTGACCTATGTAATCCACCTGGGCAAAATTTGCCAAAAACGACAGTACAACTAGGAGGATGACGGCGCTCTGAGGTTTCTGTACAAATTACTTATTTTTATAGATAATAATAATAATAATAATAATAATAATTTAGTGTGGCTCAGAGGCGTGAAACAAGTCTTCGTATTCAACGCCACCAGAGCGACTACCGTGTCCCTAACCTGCTTACGTTATCGAACCGGGTAAAGGCAACCTATATTTTTACGCGGAATCTGAACCACGTGTTGTTCCTCACGATTCCTCACATCGTTGAGATGTGAAGACTAGGTTAAAACGATGAATGAGAAATTGGTGGTCCGATCGAGAAACGATAACGACCTCTCGGTTTCTGCGCTATACGTGCACAGCGCCAGGCCCCAGGGTCGAGCTCTGATTTCATCAATAGGATTTGACGAGTGAGTTTGCAAGTAACGAAATATGTGACATATGTGGCCGTATCTTTTGACTACATTGACTTAGAACCTTAAATTATTTACATCGCAAAGGGATCGTTTACCATAGTATAGCTATTCTTGAGAACGGACAGACAGACGAACAACAAATGACTCTGTATGTTGATGTTACTAGTAGATTATTTTGTCAAGATCCAGTTAGCTGTTTTAACTTCTGCCAAAGATACAAAGACAACATACAAGACTATCTATAATATATGACCCTGTGGCTGACGGTATAATATACATCCTAAATGCAAACAAAGAATGTCATCTAGCTGGGTAAGAGTTTCTAATGACTGAGGAATATCATTTTAATAATTTTCATATTATGGAACATGCAACCTAAATACTGGATGTTACATTAGGGATAGAATACAGTTTCCACATCAGTGCTTTACTATTTCCTGTAGTTCGTAAATTTCCAAATACTGTAATGTCTATGTTGGAAGTACAAAATATGACATTGGTGCAAATATTAGCAATAATGGGAGCTTCATGAAGTTCAATTAAATGACACAGACATTTTACAATGATTGCAAGAAACGACAGTAATGTAGAAGCTTCAGTAATTGCAATATGAAATACTTATGCTTCCTTTCAAAGGGACCAAATTTAAACAACTAACAGTTACAAATGTGAATAATGATACATTTTTGGAACACAAAATATTTTGATGAGTGCTTCTGGATAAGAGACTCCAAGCACAGAAATTCTGATTTCAGTAACTACTTTGACAAATGCAAATTTATACTACTAATTCTAGTTATCAGAATGTAAACTTACATGAAATCTATTGTATTTTACGCAAACTTTTGAATAAATCTCATACAACTGTAATCGAGTGTGAACAAGTCATATCAAAACAGTGAAAATGTCAATAGAAATGTTTAAATGAGGAAACTATGGCTTCTTGAGCTAATAATTCTTTCCTCAGACAGGTGAGAGTAGTGAGAGGTTACTTTATTACAACTGTTTTCAGTCATTTCCCATCCTCACAGTACCAGTATTGTGTAAAAAAAAAGACTGAAGAAAACTGAATAAAAAGGGTGCACATATTCTTGACGTATATATATGCCATAACGAGAAACGCAGTGTACGAACCCTGACTTGTGTAAACACACAAAACTGCAATGTCATAAGCAGCTCACTCACTATAGCTAGTTCCATTATAATTACATCATGTCAAGGAACATAAATGTATTACTATGTCTTATTTATGACGTCTAATATTATGAAGAGGTGGCAATCTGTGGGTCGATCAATCTTAAACAAGTGGCCACCCCTAAGCTTATACACGATCACAATAAACTGCCAGACAACACATACAATTAACTGCTTTGTAATGTAACAATACATCAACCTTTTTATTAGTCTGCTTAGGACAAGAGGTGGGATGTCAACAGTAACAGGCACTCAGCATTTCAGATCATATTACAAGCGTGTAATATTTCTATATGCACAGTTGTTCGCTTCAAAGAAAACAATTTACAACTGAATGGCAGTAGTGTGCACAAATATATATTTTCAGGAAAATGTATCATAAAAAGCCTATAACTTTGTGATCTAAGCTCTCCTAGAGAGAGATTAAAAAGCACAGGAGAAACAATACATTCTTGTGTAGCTGCACATGGAATAGTAGTTTGTAGACATACATACGTAGTAGAAAAATATGCTCTGATCTTCATGTACTTAATATAACCTATTTAATAGCATGACAGGAACGAGAGTCATATCGGATTACAGTTATTTCTATGTTCTCAATGCGCACAGTATGCAATAAAAACCTTGGATAGTGAAAAGGCTAAAGGACACAAAGCAGGAATGTAATACACATGTTGCTTTAAGTCTTAATTTCAAAAGCATGTGACAGAATTCAAAGGAAAGTGAAGTGTAGCAAACTGACACTGATAATATAGTTTTCATAAACCTGGATTTATTGTAGCTCAGCCAAACCTTGAAAATGTTATGGAAGGCCACAAAAAAACTAAGGGAAATCGTTTGCTATTGGGTTTCTAATTGCTATTATTGCTTCTAATAACTGAGCTTCAAATTATCTGGAGTTGTTTTACACACTGCAGTTTCTTTGAACTTTTGTTACTTTGCAAATGGTGTTTTAAATGTCTGCTATTAGGAATTTTGAGAAGGTTTGAATTCATAATCAATGTTTTTGTTGGAAGCAGCTAAGTGCTCTCATTAAGAAACACTGGATTAGTATAGTGTGTGTTTTTTGTACATCTTTATCTCTACTGGCTGAAGACATGCACGCCATTTCTGAATACTGTTCTTCTTATGTTTAACCGCTGATTCAAGATCATACTTCTTACTGACTACATTCTGACAACAGTTCCATTTTCAGTATTTTTGTAATTACTACCTGCATTTTAAAAAGGAATATTTCTGTTGACCCTGGACACTGTCAGATAAGCAATATGAAACTGGTACTGCAGGCCATGAAGTTAGTCTTTTAGTAATAGCAATGGGATAGGGTTTGGGGGGAAAAAGGCCTTCTGTCCTGTGTCTGTCCTCTGATTTCTGATAATTATCTGCCAGCTATTGTGAATGGTGTTTAGTACAAATTTACCAAATTTACCATGTTTGCAGATGGTAGCAGTATTCCAATGGAATATCTGTTATGAGGACAAGTGGCACATCTGTGAATTATTGCCAACTTGAGCTGTACTGCTGGCGTCATGGGAATCAAAGGAGAGAAATGTGGAATCAAGTGATGGAGGCCAGTTCAGCAGGACAATGTCTGCAGTGTATGAGTAGTGCTTCCTTGTTTTGAGTGAATGGCACAGCCTTCATTTTGCTGATATACCAGTGCTTATCCGGAATGATGTTCTTAGTTGCATGGCAAGACTTGTTACAATTGGAATTGAGGGCAAGATTGCTTGGGATTATTAAACTTCCTTATGGAGTAATATGGTGTCATTTGTGGCTGGCAAAGGACTAATTCTGTAGCTCAGCGTGTGCATTCCAAGACATTTCTTTAAGGTAAGAGGAAGAAGTTGGCCAAGCCACTAAGAGGTTTAATTCCCTGGAGCTTGTTCCATGAAGGGAAGACCTGTATTAATCACAAAGAGACACCATTTGCTGACAGACAACAACACAAAGATCGGAGGGAATGGAAGAACTAGCAGGCCAAGGTAAGAGGACAGCTGCCTCAGCAGCAGTATCAGCTCCCTCATTTCCTCTCAGGTTGCCGTGACCAGGGACCCACAAATGCATCACAGTGGCTCCATAAAGGTTCAGCAAGTGAAAGATTTCTTGGATCTGTTTCACTAAGGGATGGACAACATACAGCACAGGCTCTGAAGGGTGTAGGCAGAGCAGATGATACGACTGAAAAGCCTGTGTCGCTATGTGGCCTGATACACAACAAAGAAAACCGCTCTAAATACTGAGCAATGTTTTGACAGCTGATGCTGGAAAGTCTGTACCAATAAAGAAGAGAGACCCAACACCAGTGAGAGCCATCCATTTTGACGAAGGTACTACTGCTAATTTCTGCATGAAGGTCGAGAAAGAGGTTAAAAAATCAGCCAGTAAGTCGCAAATACAAGGTGTGGATAAAAGTTTATTATCTCTTCACGATGGTTTTGCTATTTTTACAAATATCTTATTCAGAAGAGCCCAAAAGGGGATGGTGCACATTGAAGTGCAAAAAGTGAGGAAGTTGCCCAATAAGCTGAAGGATGTCTGCACTGGTAACACACAATGATGGAGAGACGTGGACAATGGAAACAGGAAAGATGAAGTGATGACTGCAACAGCTTCAGTCTGGTGTTCAGTGAGACAGAGTGACAATGAATGTGATTGCAGATGAGCAGTGTGACTCCTCAAATGGAATGCTATCCCCAGTTGGAAGGTGAAAGAGGACTGGAAAGAATACCAAGAGGTTTGAAGCAGTTGTGAGGGCAATTTTGTTTCCTGGAGGGAGAAAACAAGTGGACACTGCAATTGCAAGAGTAGCCATAATCCCTCCTTGTTGGATCTAGTGCTGCGACTGTTCCACTGAAGGGAAGTAACGGTGGGGAAATGGGAAGAGGTAAAGAAGTGACGGGTCGTCACCTCTGTCACCTGTAGTAATGAATCTTCAAAGGCTGGCACTTGGCAGCTACAGTCACTGTAGAGTCCTGCTCTATGTGAGCTACGTGTGTGTCAGCATTCTATCAGAGTCAGTGTGGAGATTCCGGAGTATCCAAATGGTTAGCAGCGTGCACTGGCAAAATTGAGGTTGGGTGGGTGAGGGTATTATTCAGTGAGACTACTGAGGAGGACCAGTGAGTCAGTGAAGAAGAAGACTGTTTGCCTTTGGTGTCTTGCAAGCTTTGCATTCAGTAGATGAAAGCTGAGAAGTTTGTTAGCTTGAAGGAAGTAGGAAGCCTCCACAGAAGCATTTCCTCTGTCCTTTCCATCCTGCTTATTATGTAGCACGTGATTTCGCTGCCAGAGGCAAAGATTTGGCGGCTTGCACAGGTAGAGGAGAAGGTGACACTATTGTTACACTGGGCAATTTTACAGCTGTAGTGATGAATTTGAGGTCACGTCTGCTTGGATATGTCCTTTGTGCAGCAAGGTGTAGCAAGAACAGTGCTGCAAGTGCCGGATGGTAAAATGCAAGGCTTTCAACTAGCCAACAACTTGCAAGCCTTCACTCAGATCTGATGCATGACTTTCTCATCTCAGGATGAGACTGCATGGTCGTCAGTGAAATTTATGCAGGAGGGAGGACAAGGCAGGCAATCACTCATGAGCATCCCTACCACAAGTACATTTTGCTGTGTTGCGACAGAAGTGTTGTTGTTACAGTAGCAGTGGTAACAGCTCGTCTGGCTTCAAATGTGTGGTTGGACTTTGATGACTTCATAACTTGGTCTATGTTTGACAGAGGCACTACTCTACCAAAAGTGCGAGTATGTACGGACTAAGGTTGCATCAACCTGTTTCATTAACCAATAGACTGCAGTGACACACTCATCAGAAAGGTATATTTCGATTTGTCCTTCATTCTGAGCATTGAGCAGCCTGGTGTAAATACCACCACATGAATTCAGGATTCGATGGGCCTTACCACTAACATGATAGCTTTGGAGGAGTGAAGCTGCAAGCAGTTGTTGGGCTTGAGGACCACACTTGGTCTCCAAAAGCAAAGTGCAATTACATAAATGAGAGCAGGATTTCACAGGGCCTGCAATTTTGTCAACACCTTTCTGAATAATATGTGGATTACCTGTAGCAAAGAAATGACAATGTCCAGTATGTTGTATGAGGAACCAATGTGAAAGCTGGAAGAGTCTGAATGTTTCACCTCATTCCCATTACGTTTAGTAGACACAGATTGGAATTGGCTCATTGTGACAGAATCCCCAAGACCGCCATCATCTCCAAAGGCATAGCATGTTCCTTCCTGCTGTGGGACCCTTTCTCAGAGGGGATCTCACACTAATTAGGCAATGGATCAAACCTCCCAAACTTCTGACAGAGGGACTACGTTTAGTAGACACAGATTGGAATTGGCTCATTGTGACAGAATCCCCAAGACCGCCATTATCTCCAAAGGCATAGCATGTTCCTTCCTGCTGTGGGACCCTTTCTCAGAGGGGATCTCACACTAATTAGGCGATGGATCAAACCTCCCAAACTTCTGACAGAGGGACTAAATGGCAATTTGGGAGGGTTACAGCTCAAACTACCACCCCTCCCTGGACCTGGCCTGTACCATGTATGTGGAAACCATACCTGCAGACCTGGGGATGGTCATTACGTGTTACCCCGTCACATGGTACACTTGGGCTGGCCTTCAGAACTGCACAGGGATGAAGAGGAAACAAAGCCAAACCTCAAACGCCAAAATGGAGAACGATAGATTACGAAAGAAGAAACTGTAGTCTGTGTGCTGAAGCTCTAGCACCTCAACGTCATTCACAAAACGTGTCCATGACATGTTCCAAAGGGAGGATAGACATGCAGCACGGAAGTGCAAAGGTGCTACAATGGCAGAGGTCCGATGGTAGCCAAGCCCAAACTCATTGAAAAGTGACAAGCGATTTAGGAGGTTGAATTTTTTGGGATTGATGTTTTGTTATTATGAATCATTTTTCATAACCTGTCTAAATGGTCGCAGTGCCAAATGAACAGGCAGCAACATTGGTACAAGCAGTAATTAACAATAGGGAACTTAATTGTACCAGAAATAACAAATCAAGGAGGTCATCCGTATCTTGGATTTATAGAAGGAATTTAAGCTGTAATGTGGGAAGAAATTGAGGACAAGTCATCTACATCGTCAGGCTAGTAGGACCATGTTAAGTGTGCATGAAGCAATAGAGAGCATGCTATAATACCATATAGCACACACATACCAATTGTGATGTCTGTTCAAGTTATCTTTGTCTGTGTACAAATCAAAACAGCAAAAACTACAGAATTTTAGCCATATGAGGTGGAATATGGTCAAAACCTATTGTCTTTCTCTTTTTGTTTTCCTATTTCAATAATTGAATGCATGTTAACGCATTTGTGAGGGTGGCAAGAGAAGAATTGAAAAGGTTGGTTAAGGTAAATAGACTGGCACTGTATAAACAAGAGGGAGCAGTGACTCACAGGGAAAGATCACACCAAGACAAAAATGGCCAATGTGAAATCTATCGAATTCACATACTACAAATAGTAAGACACTACTTTTTATGCAGTGTCATGGCCAATATCAGATTGTGAAACTGTCACCAGTGACTTTCAAAATGCAGTTGTCTACGAGAATTCTGCATGTGGAAATATGAAACATGTGACAAGTCCTTAGATTAACCAAAGAATTGGAGGGCTGAGCCAGAAAGAAAGTGGGAAACAAGTGATGAGTAGCAAACAAGAAGTTTTAAGTGAAACAGCTATAGTAGGTCTACACGGGAAGACCAAGGATGTAAGGGAGTTTTCTTTGTATGTTTGGTACAAGGAAGATTACCTGCTGTGCAGGAGCAGTGGATTTTTGCATTAGAGACACATGCACTGTCCTCAGATGAGCTATGCCAGGAGAGAAGATAAACCCAGTCTTAAGAGGACTATGGCTTGTCATTGCAGTGGCAGCATTGCAGAACGACCACGTTGACAGTGAGAACTGTTCACCAAGCACATCAACAAATGTGCTTATCAATGGGGGATACAGGTGTTATTTAATGAATGGTAGACATAGAATGAGGTAACATGGTTAGAAGAAGCCCTCGGTAATTTTAAACTGATGGTATGTGATCACAGAATGTTTGAAGGAGTTTCCAGGGTGTGTAGGAGGAAACATGGGAGGATTTGGGGGATGAGGTGACTTAGGCTTTGGGGAATATACCACATACCAGAAGTAGAGGTTGGATCACTGTGTTAGGATGACATGTGGAAACAGTGGGACAGCTGATGAGGTTGAAAGAGTGAATGATATAGTAGAAGTAATAAAACAACGGGTAGAATAAGGAAAGCAATAAGTGAGTGCTACAGCACAAAAACTCGTGTTTGCAGAAGGGTATGCTCTTACTGCACCAGCTGAATTGGAAGTGTTTATTACACAAAACAGCAGAAGAAATGGTGAATCTTAACTGAGATGCTGCTAAATGAAGCAGAAAGTTGGATAAAGAACTAATAATTTAGTTGCTACTGTCTTTGGAAGACAGCATGGGGAGAGGGGGGAGAGAGAGGGGGGACTGAGGGGGGATGAGATAGAGGGGGTGAGAGAGATAGAGGGGGTGTGAGAGAGAGGGGGGTGAGAGAGAGAGGGGGGTGTGAGAGAGAGGGGGGGGTGAGAGAGAGAGGGGGGTGTGAGAGAGAGAGAGAGAGGGTGGAGAAAGAGAGAGGGGGTGAGAGAGAGGGGGAGAGAGAGGGGGAGAGAGAGGGGGTAGAGAGGGGAGAGCGGGGGGGAGAGAGGGGGAGAGAGTAGGGGTTAGAGAGGGGGAGAGAGTGGGGGTTAGAGAGGGGGAGAGGGAGAGGAGAGGGAGGGGGAGAGGGGGAGAGGGAGAGAGAGAGAGAGAGAGAGAGAGAGAGAGAGAGAGGGAGAGAGAGGGGGTAGAGAGGGGAGAGGGGAGAGCGGGGGTGAGAGGGGGGAGAGAGTAGGGGTTAGAGAGGGGGAGAGAGTGGGGGTTAGAGAGGGGGAGAGGGAGAGGAGAGGGAGGGGGAGAGGGGGAGAGAGAGAGAGAGAGAGAGAGAGAGAGAGAGAGAGAGAGAGAGAGAGAGAGAGAGAGAGAGAGAGATACAGAGACAGAGAGAGAGACAGAGAGAGAGAATTACATGAATCTATGGAACAAGTGAGAAGCCAGCTAGAAGCGGAATTCCGATCACCAGACAATGCCTGGAGGTGCAATGTCAAGTGCAAAAGGAGCTATACCAGAGAGTGTTTGTCCTTTAGCATCATCGTAGCACCTAACCTTTTCATTTTAACCAAGCCACAGCAGAGGAAATGAGTAGCAGGGGAAAGTATGGATTTCAATTTCCTTTCCAGAAGCAGCAAGTATGCATAATACCTACATCATGCAGTTCACATGTATCCTCATAAGTGTGAGATGCTGAAGAACTTTCTTGGAGTAAAGGAATAAATCATTGGTTATGGAAGACAAACACAGATTGTCTATATGGAACTAGAAGTTACCGTAGTATTACAGTAGTGCCATTATGGTTTGTCCAAACAGACTAGGTGGAGAGGGTCAGAAATCCCACGCAGTTAATATTGAAGGAAGACGGGGGAAATTATAAATGAACAGGACACCATGTAAAACAATATTTATTTTTGCTCCACCTGCCACAGTTTCAGGCACAACCCACAGATTATATTGGGCAGGGGAACACATGGAAGTGCTACCAGCCACTAATTTGACTATGTTAAATAGAACTTTGGGGCCTGAGATTATATAGTCCACAGACAAATTCATTCTCTGTAAGGCTGGGCCCATCTCCATGGAGAGAGACATGGGTGCATCATGAAAGTCAGCACAGGGAGAGTCAGAACCAGAGGGAAATAGCATTGACCAATGTAATAATAGTTAATGCTGTGACACTACCAACTATAGTTCTTGTTTACACATGCTGGAAGTGGGTCCCTAGACAAAGCTTGGATCCAGCCAATGTTCGATCTCTTGTGGACTCGATTCCGAGAGACTAGGAAGCAGCAGAGGGAGAGCTGTAGCAATAAACAATCAGGAAACAAGACTTGATATGAGTTGTGAGTAAGGTAACATGATGGTGAAAGAAATCCTTAAAAAGCTGACTGGAGCCATTTGTGGCAGCCAACAGGATCAGTCATTTTAGTGCAATGATGTTCTAAGTCATGATCCAGAGGGCCAGGTCTTGTCTAGGAGGAGGGCACTGTAGCACAGTAATCATATACTGTCTTCCAAAACACGCGAAGTAAGAAGTAGATCACAACTGAGCCTGCCACTGGTGAACACTTACGTTATGCCTTACATAACAGCAGTTGTGTTTGTGAGGTGAGCTGGTCAGGCACAGTGTTGAAATAGTTGACATAGCAGCATGTAACCTGAAATAAGAGATATCCTAACATATCCTTCCCACCTCTCCTGAAGTAGTCTTCCACGCCTGCACAACCTCCGAAGGATTCTAATCACCCCTTTGACACTCCTATCCCCCATCACCTCTCCATAGGGGTATTATCTCCATTCGAGAACAAGGTGCATAGCCTGTCCAATTCACCAAAACCATGTTTCTAGGTCTGACACAGGATTATGCCAACCTATTAGAGGAAAGGCTACAAGTGAAAACTGTGAAAACAGCTTTATCAGATACCAGCTCTCAGATGAATCAGACAAAGACAGACTATGATTTACTGAGGACCAATAACAAATTTGAAGAATCTCCGGGTCCACACACATTTCCCAAAGATTCACAGAGCGTCATGGATATTTCAGAATTATATATTGGGAAAGATCTGTTTGAGTACATTAGCAATGAAACCCATGAGTATTACAGTCAACATTGCAATAGAAGGAAACTGGATTAAAAATGTCATATTTGTCAGCATTATGGGATCCGTTTTTATAAAATAGTTTGGGCTTAGTATCCTTATGGGAATTTTCGAAACGCAAGGATCCATGATTACTGATCAACAAATCCATTGATAGACACATATTTCGCAAAGCGATGTCCACAAGATATTCAGACAAATATTATCATTTTTACATTTTTCTGACAACAATAAACCAGATAATGCCGACCGGCTTTTTGAAGTGAAATTTGCAGTTGATTATTTTTCCAAAAAGTATAAAGAAATGTTTAATCTAAGTCAAAATATCTCAACTGATGAAGGAATGAAACCATGGTGTGGACAGTTAAATTTTACAATCCATCAAAAATTACCAAATAAGGCATACTCATACGGATGCTGTGTGATTCGAGTACGGGATACATTTCTTCATTAAAGATATATCTCGGCTCTGAAGATCCCCCTGATAAAATGAACTTGCAAAACATGAATGTCCAGTGACTACTGACATTCCATGCTTTGACTCACAAATCTGTAGAAGTTCAATATGGTAAAGACGCTAGAAAATCTGAAGAGGAAATTTTAATGTTCACTCTGGATGTAGTGGCAGTCAGTGAAACGATATAGGAATAATATCATTTCTGGTAAGATGGATTTCTCACGAGCAGAAATGTAGGGTAGAGTTTGAGTCATTGAATGTTCTAATCCTGCAAGAGAACACAATATAATGATGGACACAACAAACTAAATCTAAAACATAAATTATACCAGGTACAGAGACGTGCACAATAACAATGAGGTAACATGCATGTCAAGGTAAACATGACTGAGCTAGAGGTTGCTCATCCTATACCCAAAAGATGTCAGCTGGAAAGCAGAGTGCATGGATGAGAGGCTGTGTACATCCACAAGCACCATCTCCATCTGACTTGCACGGTACACACTGCAAACTGCTTACAAAGATTTTGGGAGTGTATGTGTGGGTCAGTACAGTGGCCAGTTCAGTAATAAGAATATTCTCATCAAAATTTGCACCAAAAAGCTAATGGTTATGTTTCAGGTATATCTGCCAATGTCACAATCTGACGAAGAGGGAGAAGTATATGCAAAATGTGTATGTAATGAGGATGTAAATCTAATAATCATGAGTGACTGGAATGCTGTAAAAGGCAATGTAATACATGGCAGAGTTTAGGAGAATGAGCTTGATAATAGAAGTGATGAGTAAAAAAGTTCCATTTCTCTATAAGTCTGTTATTAATTATGAATATGCTATTTTAAAGTTACTGGAGGAAGAGGTATATTTGGAAAAAGTCTGAGGGACATGAGGAGATTCTATCTGGATTACATCACTGAGACATTTTGTAAAATCTGATATTGGATAGCAGGGTATACTCAGGAACAGATATACATTCATGTCACAAGTTAGTAATGACCAAGAGCAGACCGAGGCGTAAGAGAATAGTCCATAACTGTTAGTGGTGAAGTAAGTGGGGTACTGAGAAGAATGGTGTGTGTTTAAAGTTATCTGAAGCAATAAATAGTGTGGTAATGAATACTGCAACACGCAGATCAGTTGAAGAGGGAAGGATTTATCTGAAAACGGCAGTCACAGATGTTGGACAGACAAATTTATGTATGCACGAGGTAACTGTAAAAGAACTCTTGTTACAGAATAAATACTGAAATTGATTCGTAAAGTAAGGAACTACAAAAATGTGCAATATATCACAGAAATACAGCGAAGTAAGTCACTTGTTTGAAACAGGAAAGCAAAGGAGGCAAAGTTAAATGACGCGAAAGTAATTCCAGTGTTGAACTCGGAGGACTAAGGTGGCATGTGGTAAGAGTGCATTAAGGCTTCTATGTGTGGTAGGATCTGTTTGATGACATGACAGAAGAAGAGTTTGAACACATAGGTGATGCAATGAAAATTAGGAGTTGAATAAATTATTGGGAGACCTGCAATCCAATAATGCTGGAGGCACACGAGGTCCTAAAACTCCTAGTGGAGGAGGGAGTGAAGCAGTTGGGGAGGGGAATTTTACTTTTGGAACACAAATTTATTTTTCTGGTTTATCACAATGTGTAATTGACTTTCATATAATTCTAAGTATTTGGCCTCTGGTTCTACAGAGGAATGACTAAAATTCAGTGAACTGCTGTGGTAAGAAATGAAGAGTTTCACCACAGGAACAGTGGCAAGAAGGGACAAAATGAAAGGGCATGCGTTAAGACACTAACAATTAACTTTCATCATACTTTGGGGAGCTACAGAGGTAATAATTTCAGGAGATGGCAGAGATTGGAATATGTCCAGAAAATAACTGGGTGTTATACTGTGAGGTTATGTAGTTGGGGTAGAGGAGTTCACAGTACGCCAAATCAAACCAGTCAGGAGACTGCTAAAACATCAGTATTTCTCATGAACTGTTCTGGATCATGTACAACAAATCTTATAAGAGAAAACTTTTACTGTAAATTTTTAGGTTGAATACCTAAAATCTTATTCAGCTGTCTAAAATACGATCATGGGAGAATACCACATTTATATGGCATCCTATTATACAATATATTGCCTTATGTGTAATTCTCTCATAGTCACTTCATTTAATTAGACTACATTCCATTACACTTTTCTTGCTCATCTTATGATCTCTCAAAGACACTATCCACTGTGTTCAACTGCTCTTCCAAGTCATGTGTCATCTGACAATTTCATAGCCAAGGTTTTCCTTTCATCTTTTTTAACTTCTTTGTTCAATGTACCGACTGAATAGCATTGTTGGTAAGCTCCAGCCCTCTCTCCCTACCTTAACACTATTCCCCTTATGCGTCTTTCAGCACTTAACTGCTGTGTGGCATCCATACAATTTATGAACAACTTTTCTCTCCATGTACAAAAGTCAAACCAAACACCTTTTAACCATCTACATTTCCAAATTGCTTTGTTATTGAGGAAACAGTTTTGGTGATATATTATGCTGTCTTCAGGCCCCACGCCCAATGTGTTTGAAGTTTTCCCACCTCTGGCCCAGTCACAATAGGGGCCAGTATTCAATGACTGGCATCTAGATTTTTGATACGACGCTCACTTTAAACATCACCTGCCGACTGCTCAATTGTCCGTATAAAATAGTCTGTACAGAAAAGCCAAGGTCCGACAACCATCTGTGAGAAGATGGGTCATTTGAGCTCAATAAAACACATGGAGCAAAATATGACCATCTTGTGTGTTACGTATATGTCATTCTTTATGGGGCTAGTTTTCGAAATAGCTCTTTAATGCCTACTTATTTTTCTTCACTGCAGTATATTTGTCCTATTCTCTAAGTAGCGAGTCATGTTTGTCAGTAACTATATATATTTAAAATTGGACCTCTCCCTACCTCCTAGAGCTCTGTAAAATGTTCTGCATGCCTCCATTAATGTGGTGAAGGCCTTCAAGATAAGTTCCTTAAACTAGACTGACTTCGGTACTCTCCACATATTACTTTTATCATATTCTAAAGGTGCTCTGTCTGGCCAACATTTTACAGTATATGCCCCTGTGTGTTTAAAGTATTCATCACGTCTTTTCCCTATTTCTGTAATTAACCTGGTGTGTAACTAGGCTGATACAGAAAATTTAACCTACAGATGAATGTCACCGATTCTTGTTTTCTAAGTAGTGAACCTACCGCATTTTTACGTACCTTCACTTTGCAAATGGATGTTTTTTTTCTTTTTGTGTTATGCAGTTTCTCTGGTGTCCGACTTTTAGTTGGCTGCTCTAAATTTTTAGAATTGATGGAATTACTGGGCTGCAGGTTAGATTATACATTTACATGGATGTCATACTTACGACCTGATTCATGATTCATTAAGTGATACGTATTTTAATGTACATTAATGTAGACTGGGCAACAGACCATGCTTCCTTGTCTGTCCCAATTCTACATAACTAGGTCTGCAATTCCAGCTTTACTTGTATGCATACTTCCTGTATCTGGTATACTCCTGTATCATAATACATTTCATACTATACACAAGTAGAGAGTCAAATGAACCATGAAAAAAAGGTCATATTGTATGGAACACACCTGAGGAACTACTTGTCAAACAAAATTATCCGACATAAGAACTTCACAACCAAGTCTGATACTTTCTGAAGGTAGTCTCACCTTGACTATTCATGTCTGGCCACAAAAAGTAACTTGTTTTTTGTTCTCCTCTTCCATTCACCAGGCAGGACCGACGGCAGTTTGTAACCTCCAAATGGATCTGGTAGCTCATATTTCATTCCAGCCATAATGACAACTAAACTTCAGATTAAAATGGGTGCCTGGTGCATCTTGTGGACAATTTGAATGTGTACAACATCTTAGAATCACAATTGTAAAGAAACACTCTACTGGACGATATCTGTCACCTAAATCTCTCCTTGGTTTCCTTCACTTCCATTAGATTACCACTCCTTAACATCCCCCCTGCCACATTAACATGTGTGTTTGATGTTTGTTATGTATCTGAAATAATTTACATTTTTTATTTTTATCATAAATAAACTCATTACTAAGTAACAGTACAGTACTAAAAAGTACCATTACGCAGAATGTGCTTTTGTCTTATAGCAAATGACAGTGTTTTCGTCCAGGCGACACAGCAAGCTAATGGCATTAGAACGAGCAAACGTGGCCGTCCTCAGATCCGGTGCATGAAACACTGGCTACGTAGTAACATTATTCTAATTTACATCTCTTTGTTGACTGTGAACAACTCTAATAGATATTAAGAGTTGTCAGTGGTTTACAACAATTACTTGTGAAAGAGAAAGATCAAGGAATTTCGTCAAAATATTACGTTGAATTACGTCAATTGAGGCATTACATTGAATTCTGCAGCTGGAATGAAATTAATAATACAAGAATGATATTTCTGGTAATATTGACATTTACATCTATAGTTTCCTACGGTTGTTACAAGGACGAGTGATATTTACCTGCAAGATTCTCTAACTGTTTTCCCTCGAACATAGCTCGTACAAAAGCAATTACAGAGATTGCCTTTACCTTATTTCCTCCATAATTTGCAGTACTATTCTTCTTTTGGAGCCATGGTAGTACAACCAACTGTCGCGCAATGAGCATTAACAGCGACTATTAGTGCCACAACAAAGGAATTGGATGTCAACTATTGAAGGAAAACAGGCTGTCCGCAGGAGCGAGCAATATCTGTTGAAACGAAACAAGTCAGTGACTTATTTGGTTTCACCAACATACAGCGTTAAATGCACTACTTGTTCTGCCATTTGTAGAAGTATGACTAGTTTCATTTCAACACCAAACGATACGCGACACTCTTAAATGACTATTCAGTGAAAAAAACGAAAATTGACAATTTGCGATTCAGTTTCTTGCCTCGCTGTTTTCGGTCAAAAATCTATCATCTTAAACTTATAACATACATCCTGGGAGATAATGCAACAGCCTTTACTGATTTTGAAAGTTTCAGTCAGGTGACCAAAGAGATGTCTTCAAAACTGTCACATTCAAAAACGAGAATCTTGCCAAGATTAATGGAACGACAATTGGAATCTGAAGGACAGAAAGAATGTCCTCAAGAACGAGTCACTGGTTTATAATTTCCTTAAAGGGTTATCTGAGTGCTTTGGCGTTATCTCCAGGAACGAACTGGTCAGGCAAAGTTACGTTACTGGACCTCCGATTCAAACAAGGATTTTCAGCATGAAGGCTATTGCAGAGAAGTAAGCGTTGGTTGTTCAACAAGAACACAGCTCATTTCTGAACTATTTACCACTGTAATGCCAGAGCAACCTGGAATGAGTTTGGTGAAACCAAGAAAGGCACCACGTGCAAAATGCGGCAATTGTAGACTCGGATAAATATTTAGCGGAGGGATATTTGCCTAGAAACAGCGATCCCGTAAACTGGTGAGAAACAAGAAAATTACAATGGACGACGCTGTATCAATTTGTTCCAAAAGCGTTATGCATCGGAGCAACATCAGTGCCCTGTTAACGAATATTTTTAAAAGCACGACAAATATCCACTGAGGAGAGACATCGACTGAAGAGGGTCAGATTTTATTTATAAATTCCTTTTTGAATACACATATGGTAATACTGACTAAATGAAAGCAGACACACTATTTTACAGTTGTAATTTGTATACTGTACTTTTCCAATTGAGGTAGCAAGATATAAGAAGTATCACTTGATAAACATTTAGTATTATTTTCAACATTTGTAACTTTTACAGCAGACGATGTTTAAAACTTTAATATCTCACCATTAATAGGGCAGTAACAATTTTTACTATTTTTAAGTTCTTTAGAACTAGGATCAAACCAGATAAAAATTCAGGGTTAGTGACCTGAATTAAAAAGGCGATGTGACTTCCTTTCACTTATTGTGTGAGAGTGGTGAGTCATGAAAAAGAAAGTGTTCTTCCCGGTGGTTGACCAGTTGTGATCCGATTTCAGAGAAGAAGCTCTGCCCATCTCTAAATCTGCCGCAGCGATTTGCTTGGCTGGAAGAGTGGGCCTCCGACACAGAGACTTGAGCAAAATGCTCGGCAATCGCGTTTGCGTCGGTAAATAATACGCCATTTATCCTAACACTGAACACCTGTTAGGGTCTGGTACCCGAAAAGACGCTTGATATTTGCCCAGACTTGCGAAGGTGACACATGGCACCCAGTGGTCGAGATTTCTCTCTCCAAACACTCCTGCTTCCATCACTTGGTAAGTTGCTGAACAAGGGCACAGAGCTGTTGTAAAGGCAATGAGGTGCTCCAGGAAGGATGCTGCTTATGCCACTGTCGAGCTCGCCGACGCTCCTTAACTGCTTTACAGAGTTCTGGCGACCACCAAGGGACTGCCTCACAACTCTGGCACCCTGAAGAGCGAGGGACCGCGTTTTTCTGCAGAGAAACAATTTTGTCACCTGCTCAACCATAAGATCGGTGTTACCATGTGGGGGAGAGTCAACGGTAACATCAGAGGTTAAAATTTCCCAGTCTGCCTTGTTTAAAGCCCATGTGGGCAGGCGTCTGTATGCCTGATGCTGGGGCAGTGACAGGAAGTTGGGGATGTGGTCACTACTATACAGGCCGTTATGTTCTCTCAGCATCGGATTACAGAAGGACGGGGAAGGAAGTCGGCAGTGCCTTTCAAAGAATCCATCCCGGCATTTGCCTAGAGCGATTTAGGGAAATCACGGAAAACCTAAATCAGGATGGACTGACGCGGGATTGAGACTTCGTCCTCCCGAATGCCAGTCCAGTGTGCTAGCCACTGCGCCACCTCACTCTGTCGTTAAGTGATCACCAGTGGATAGATGGGAGAGGTCCTGGGCTGCAAATTGATAAATCAATGGCCGAGTAACTACATCGAGCCACATTGAATTGTGTAGCGGCCCCAGTGTTTAAGAGGTAGAGGTCGAACTGAGACAGTAATGTTTCGATGTCTCTGACTCTGCCAGTAAGCACACTGCCACCTCAAGGGGTTATGGGCGTTCAAATCTCCCAGAAGTAGGAAAGGCTTAGGGAGTTGATCAATCAGTGCACCTAATACAATCAGGTGTACTGCACCATCTGGAGGAAGATATACATTGCACACAGTTATTTCCTGCGTCGCCCATATTCTGACAGCCACACCTTCAAGAGGGATTTTTTTGGGGGGTTTTAGGGGGCACAACTGCAATTGTAATTGTAATTAGCGCCCAGACTAAGTTAGGAATGCTCCGCGAGGCACAAGGTTAATACAGCAACTAAAAGGGACAATACTATACAAGACGGACAGGCAGAGGATTAAAAAAAACTGCATAATCAAATGTCAGACAGGTTTGTCAAGTTGACAAAACGAAGAACGTGTGCACCTTCTCCTGGGTCATCCGCTAAAATGGCATCCAGAGTACATGGCAGGCGAAGATCAACACGCAGTGTATTAAAATTTGGACGGAACTTTAATACGTGGCGGACCATCAGCAGATGGCGATGGCTGAAGAGGCAGTGTCCAATTCGTAACCGGGCCAAAACGACCTCTTCCCACCGAGAAGGGCATGAAGAGGACGTCCAAGCCGCGGCAAGAGGTTTCAAGGGCGGAAGCTTGTTGTCCCTAAGTACAGCCCAATCGGCATGACACAGTGACAAAATGCGCTGTCAAATGACCCTGCTACAATCTGATGAAGGGACACAACAAGAAGCTGTCTGAGGCTGGAGGACCACAGCCTTGGCCACGGCATCTGCAGCTTCGTTCCCAGGGATACCGACATGGCCAGGAACCCACAAAGCTAACCGGAGAACCGTCGTCCACCAGCTACTGAAGAGAGCGTTGGACCCGGTGCACAAAAAGGTAAACCGGATATGGATCACTGAGGCTGTGGATAGCGCTCAGGGAATCGGAGCAGATGACATAAGCAGATTGTCGGTGGCGGCAGATGTAAAGAACAGCCTGGTAGAGAGGAAATAGCTCAGTTGCTAAGAGCGAACAATGGCTATGGAGCCGGTATTTGAAACTGTGTGCCCTGACAATAAAAGAACACCCGATACCGTCATTGGTCTTAGAGCCATCTGTATAAATGAAGGTCATATTAAAGAACTTCGAACGAAGTTCGACAAAACGGGAGCGGTATACCGAAGCTGGGGATATCTCCTTTGGGAACGAGCTGAGGCCAAGGTGAACGCGAACCTGAGTCTGGAGCCAAGGTGGCGTTTGGCTCTCGCCCACTCTAAAGGTTGCAGGGAGTGTATATTTAAGTTGCTGAAGGAGGCAACGAAAGCGTACTCCAGGGGGTATCAGGGCAGAGACATACAACCCGTATAGACGGTCGAGAGTGTCGTCAAAATAAGGACCTATAAGACGGGCGGTCCAGCATTGACAGTAGCCGACAGGCATAACGACAAATCGCGCAGGTAGGTTAGTGACAATTCACCGGCTTCAGCATGAGACTCTCGATGGGACTAGTATAAAACGTTCCTATCGCAAGACGTCAACACCGATGTTGTATGGAATTGAGGCGGCGTAAGATAGACGGCCGTGCAGAGGAGTATCCGAAGCTCCCAATAATCCAGCTTGGAGCGGACGATCGACCGATATATGCGAAGTTGGACGGTTCGATCCGCTCCCTACGACATAGCACTGAGAACACGGAGGAGTTTCCTGTCAAATGTAACACCTAAAAATTTTGTTGTCTCCACAAATGGGAGAGCAATGCTACCGACTCGTAAGGATGGTGGGAGAAACTCTTTGTAGCGCCAGAAGTTAATACAGACCGTCTTCTCGGCGACACTCCAGGAGTAAAGACGGTCAAGAGAACGCTAAAGACAGCGGTCCATGAAACATGTAAGCTGCGAGCTGCAGTAAATGGTAAAATCGTCCACGAAAAGGGAGCCTGATACATCAGCTGGGAGGCAATCCATTATTGGATTGATCGCTATGGCGAAGAGACCGACGCTCAAAACTGAGCCCTGTGGCACCCCATTCTCCTAGCGAAAGGCGACGGACATGACAGAACCCACACGTACCCTGAACTGTCCATCGATTAAAAATGCATGAATAAAATATGGTGCGGAGAATGCCCGCCCTCCAACAGGTGTCGTAAGCTTTCTCCAAATCAAAGAACTCATCCGCGGTCAGGCGCTTGCGCAAGAGGTTATTCATAACGAAGTTCGACAAGGTAACCAGATGGTCAACAGCAGAGCGGCGCCTACGAAATACACATTATACATTGGTAAGTAGGTGTCGAGATTCGAGCAGCCAAACCAAACGAGAGTTATCCATTCGCTTCATCACCTTACAGACACAGCTGGTAAGCGAGATGGGTCGATAACTGGAAGGCAAGTGCTTGTCCGTTCCAGGCGTAGGAATCGTGGCAATAGATTCGCGCCAGCATGTGGGAACACCACCCTCAATCCAGATGGGATTATAAGTACGAAGAAGGAAACCTTTACCCACAAGAGAAAGGTTCTTCAGCATTGGAATATGAATAGAATCAGGTCTTGGAGCGGAGGACCGTGACCGGGCAAGTGCATTTTCGAGTTCCCGCATGGTGAATGTGGCATTGTAACTTTCACGATTCGAGGAGCGGAAGTTAGGTGGCCTAGGCTCCTCTGCCTGTTTTCGGGGGAGGAAGGCAGGGTGGTAATGAGCAGTTCTCGAAACCTCAGCAATAAATCGGCCAAAGGCATTGCCGACATCCTTAGGGGCCACAAGGACGTCATTCGCGACCGTCAAGCGAGATGCTGGTGAGTGGACCTTAGTGCTAGATACCCGGCGCAGGCTACCCCAGACAACAGAAGAAGTAAAACTGTAAAGAGCTTGTGAAAGCAGCCCAGCTGTCTTTCTTGCATTCCTTAATAACACGACGGCACTGTGCACGTAATCGTTTATAATTAATACAATTCGCCATAGTATGGTGGCGTTTAAAGGTGCGTAAAGCATGTCGACGAGCACGTATAGCGTATCTACCTGCTGTGGTCCACCAATGGACCGGTGCTCGACGTGGAGAAGAAGCAGTGTGAGGAATGGAATATACAGCAGCAGTGAGAATGACTTCCGTGAGGTGTGCGACCTGACTATCGCAGCTTGCGAAGGTTTGATCCAGGAAGGTCGCCCTGGAAGAGAAGAGCCCCCAGTCTGCTTTGGAGATGTGCCAACTAGTTGAGCATGTAGATGGGGTATGATGCAGGAGATGGATAACACAAGGGAAGTGGTCACTCTAATATGTAGCAGAAAGTGCATACCACTCAAAACAGCGTGCAAGTTGGGTAGTACATATAGAGGAATAAATGGGGATAGGTGTGAGTTGTGTCCAAAAGAAAAGTAGGGGCGGCAGTATTGAGGCTGACAAGATTGAGCTGGTTCAAAACGTCTGCTAAAATAGAGCCCCTCGGACAGGATGCTGGAGAGCCCCAAAGAGGATGGTGAGCATAGAAGTCTCCAGTTAACAAAAATGGTGCAGGTAGCTGAGCAATAATTTGCATCATGTCTGCCCCAGTAGCAGCAGATGACGAAGGAGTGTAAACGGTACAAACGGAAAAAGTGAAAGTGGGGAGAGTAATTCAGACGGCAACTGCCTGCAGGCCCGTGTTCAATGTGATGGGATCGTAGTAAATATCATCCTGGACCAGCAACATAACCACTCCATTAGCTGAAATACCTGCAGCAGTGGGTAGGTCAAAACGCACAGGATATAGTGTGCCAAGGCAATTTGATCGATTCATTTCCTGGAGAGCTATGACGAGCGGACAGTGCAAGTGGAGCAGCACCTTTAAGTCCTCTCGGTAGGAGCGAATGCCGCGAATATTCCAGTGAATAAGTGCAATCATGAGAAGAAAAAGAAGATGCAAGAAGGGGGTCACCTCAAAGGCCGCTGAGGGCCTGGCTTTGAGCGAGCACTGCCGCCGCTATCAATAGGCGGATTGTCATTGTCCATTGGTTCAATAGGTTCATCGGCCATCTTGTTAAGATGGCTGGGAGGGGGAGCTTCCTCCAACGGTGAACGGCCAGATGTTGGGCTACCAGCGGTGCGGCCAGGGGAAACGGATGACGGCTTGGAGCGGCAACCGCTGGGTGCAGCAGGAAAAGAAATGCGCCGTGGCGGAGAAGGAGAACATTGCTTCCTATGAGCCTTCTTGGAAGGTCGTTTAGTGGTAGTACTGGTCGATAGCTGGGAGTTCGAGGTTCGTAGGAAGTCTGCACTGGACGGTTCCTTCTTGAAGGCCCGTGCATCTGACTTCTGGGTTTTCGTCTTGGCAGAAGCTGATGAAGGTGCTTGTGTCTGAGGGGTGACGGGAGGAAGAGGAGACGTCGACCGGGCGGTCTTAGCACTGGCCGAACGGACGACCGTAGTGCTGAAGATCAGATCGCGTGTGTGCATCGATAACTCCCTGGTAGTCCGAGGAGCGGCGAGGACGGTACTATATTTCCCCGCTGGCAGCAGCGTGGGCTTCCTAATAGCAAATAGCTTGCGAGGAGCTGAGGTGGATAGTTTCTCTTTGACCCGAATTTCCTGTATACAGCGTTCTTCCTTGTAGATGGGACAGTCGTGGGAGGATGCTGCATGGTCACTCTTGACAGTTCACAGAATGATGAGATGGAGGTGGACGGTCACCCTCATGGACATCCCTGCCACAAGTGACATTTAGCCGCGTTAAAACAAGACTGGCGAGTGTGATTAAAACGCTTACACTGGTAGCAGCGCGTAGGTGTCGGGACTTTGGGGCGAAAAGAAATAACCTCGTAGCCCGCTCTGATGCACAGCAGCTGTTGAACACTATCAATGGTCAAGAAAAGTGTTCGGGTTGGTACAAGGTCATTGTTGACCTTTTCCATGACCCTATGGACAGCCGTCATGCCCTGCTCAGCGAGGAAATACTGAATCTCGTCAGTCAGTCCGTCGATCTAGTGTATACCACACCATGAGACGAATTTAAAGTGCGGTGAGCCTCCACCCAGACAGGGAACGTTTAGGAGTGTGGCCCGAAGCAGTTTTTGTGCCTGGAAGGTGCTCTCAGTTTCTAGTAACAGGGTACCGTTACGCATCCTGGTACAAGATTTTACACATCCAGCTTTGGCATCTACGCTCTTCTGGACAACTAAAGGGTTGAAAGATGAAAAATCTTGTCCATCCACAGATCTAGAAACTACGAGGAACTTTGTGGCAGGCGGTAGTACTTTTGTAACTGGTGGCTGGTCAAGTTTCCGTTTTTTGGCAGAAGTCGAGAGAGAAGAAGAGATATCCATTGCGGAGTAATCCCCTTATGATTGCCAACGTCTCCAATGGCGCGTTCCTTCCTTGTGGGGACCCTCTCAAAGGGCACTCCCACCTCATGTCACACCTCCCAAGAAACGGACAGAGGGAACAATAGGCATGGTCGGAAGGTTTCCCTGGGCCCGGCCTATACCAGGGGGTATGTGCGTGCCTTACTTGTCTACCCAGCGCGGTGAATTACGCGTTACCCCGTCACCGAATACGCGTGTGAACGTGTGGGTCGGCCTTCAGGCACACAGGGAGGAAAGAAGGAGAGGAAAATGTAGGGAGAGAGGGAGAGAGAGGGCAGACTGTCTCAAACGCCAAGGCGGAGGCCAGGGAAGGAGGAGCAGGAGAAGGAGCGGAGAAGGAGGGGGGAAGGAAGAGGATCAGTAGGAAGAGGTGGAGGGGGAGAGGGGAAGGAAGAGGATCAGTAGGAAGAGGAGGAGGGGGAGGGGGGAAGGAGGAAGTGGAGGAGGAGGAGGAGGAGGAGGTGGAGGGGGAAGGAGGATGAGCACGAGGAGGAGTGGGGAAGGAGTGGGGAAATGAGGGGGAAAGGAGGGGGAGGGGGGAAAGGAGGAGGGGGAGGGGGGGAACAGAGGAGGGGGCTGAGGGGGGAAGGATGGGGGAAGGGTGCAGGGGTGGAAGGAGGGAAAAGTAGGGCGGAAGGATGGGGTAAGGTGGAGGAGGAAGGAATGTCGGGGGAGAAGGCTGAGGAGGAAGGGGCAGGGGAGAAGGCAGAGGAGGAAGGAAGAGGGGGGAGGAAGAGGGGGACGGAGGAGGAAGAGGGGGAAGGAGAAGGAGGGAAGACAGTAAGAGGGAGGAGGATAATGAAAGGAACCAAACAAAGGAAGGAAGAAACCATAATAAGTGAAAAACCAAATGACCACAAATATAAGTAGTGGAACCGTTTCTGGATGCAGGCTCAATCTACCCTCTTGAGGGAGAGGGACTCTTTTTAGTCGCCACTTAGGACGGGCAGGAATACCATTGGCCTATTCTTGCCCTGGACCCACAGGGGGAAGAGGAATTTGAAAGGGCACAGGTTCACTAGAGAGTTTAGGACAAACATGAACACCACCTGACACTGATATAGACGCTACGGTTCCTGTCATATGCCTTATAACCGCGTAAATGGCCTTCAACAATGCGATCTCACGAGCGCAATCACCAACTATACCAAAAGCTCTTTTGATAGCGTTTTGGTATTCCTGTGGGGTGAGTGGCCCAGTTATCCTCTGTTTGTTGCCGCCTTATATTGTTAACAAACCTCAGTGCATAAGCCAAAATCCTTTGAGTTTCCTTTCAAGGGGAATACTTACACTACGATTCAGCATTAAGCTCAATAACAGACATCAAAGACACCTACACCCCTTTCTTGCGCATCTCCTATCACAAGTGAAGGACAAGTGCTGTAGTCCAGGTCACTACTGAATAGCCATGATGGGGCAGAGCACCACTGCAAAAGTGAATCCATATGTGCTGCGCTGATGCCACGTGATAAGCAATCAGTGGGAGTGTCTTCTGATTTGATGTGTCTCCAGTTGGAAACAACTCATTTCCTGAATTTCAGAGACTCTGTTGACAACAAAGGTTTTCCCGTGAGACTACGTTGCAGCCAGCTGAGAACTATTGGAGAATCCGTCCAAATATGGATATCACTACTGTTTACAATGTCTAAGTCACTGGCCAAATTATGAATGAGCCGAGCAAGACGAAAAGCATCTCATAATTCCAGTCACAGAACAGATAGTTCTGTGACAGGGGCTAAACGAGATTCGGCCACAGCCAATGAAACTACAATCTTGTTGTTGGGAAGAACACATATGATGTATACACAGGCATCATATGCCAACTGTGAAACATCACAGAAACATGGAATTTCGAATTTAACGTATTGAGGACAGGGAATGACATGCCTGCTAATAAAAATATCAGTTCGTTAAGGCAGTTACATATAAAGGACATTCCATTCATCAGCTAGGTTGGATAGAAGGACTTAATACAAGTCAAGGCTTAGTTGACACAAGCGCTGCAAGAACAGTTCCATCTTGTGACTAATGGGTCAAAAAGGCC
The DNA here is from genome assembly GCF_023897955.1 of Schistocerca gregaria. NCBI lineage: Eukaryota > Metazoa > Arthropoda > Insecta > Orthoptera > Acrididae > Schistocerca > Schistocerca gregaria. Next base: position 318,928 of record NW_026061727.1, read on the forward strand.
TAGTTGGTCAAAAATGAATGCTGTTGTAGACAGGCGATCTTTGAGCACCGATGATTCTTCAGCTTCGAGTGGCACTGGAAAGGATAAGAGCTGTGGTACCGTAAGATTCCTAATGTTTTTATTACTTCTCCATCAATGAGAATACAAGGTACAAACGTTTCTGTGTGCTGCACTGGAATTTGTTCCACAACCTTGTGGCTACTGAAGTTCCATTTCCTCAGTAGAAACCATCCAGAAGCTGATAGCTTAGTCACCTGGGTTTCTGAGTTTCAGATTCCATATCTAACTCGCCTATGAAGTCGCCCACATAGAAACTAATCAACGAAGTTTAGGCTGCCACTGAAAACTTGTCTTGATTTTCGAAGCCTAACTGTTGGAGACATGTAGTCGCAATAAAGGCAGCAGGAGCAGTTCCATAAGTGGCTGTGGACAATCCATATTCTTGTATCAGCTCACACGTTAATTCTCACCACAGAATTCTCTGAAAGTTACTACTATCAGGATGGAGAGACAGTGATACCTGGCCTCGTAACTGAATGATAGAAAGAGCTCGAAAAACTAGATTTCGAAGCAGCAGATTCCGACATCTCGTAACAAGTTTCTTACTTAAGTGTTTCAATACTATACCTTACCAATTATGTAGTATATCGATGCGAAAATTACGACAGATCACTGGCGACACCCAATGGGAAGTTACTGGCAATGCTTGAGGGAAGTTCGCTTGAGCGGCTGACCACGATTTCTCGTTGAGGTTTGTTTGTAAGCTCAGGATCGTTCCTCGAAACTACTATGAAATTATCGAGCAAGGTAACGCAGTAGTTAGCAAAATGTACTCGTATTCGGGAGGTTGACAGTGCAAACCTGCGTCCGGCCAGTTAAGTATAGGTTTTCTGTAATTTCCCTTAACTATTTACTGCGAATGCCATGTTGGTTCTCTTGAAAGGGCATGGCCGATTTCCTACTCCATCCTTCCATGAATATGCTCCTCCTCGTTGTCAACAGGACGTTAAACTTTAACCTGCTACTCCTCCAGCTACGAAATAGGAGTTAATATTTGCCTATATCTATGGATACCACAATTTGCACACGGAATGTGGCGTCACTAAAAACCTGTGTGCCATACTTTGCGAACGATTCTTTTGTTCATCAGCAAGTAATTAAAATTGGTGCCATAGCGAAAACATTTATCCGGCTGTGTTGGCTATCGTCAGACGAGGCAAAGGAAGCAGAGGCAGCTCAGCGTCGGAAAGCAGGGAAGTCGCATTTATCATTAGTTTGAGTATAAATGAACTTTATTTGCGTTAATTAGGGCGTATATAACACCCCTGCACACCCACCAATTTACTGGCTGACAGACGACCAATTCCATGACAGCCTACACACGTCCCGACCGACTAAACTCTGTGATTACTATGCGGGCCTGCTGTCGTAGTTTCTTTATTTTATGTTTAGTTCATTGTGTTTGCCCTATGGGATCCCGCTCGGTTTTTCACAAAAGCAAAAACAGGTGAATCGTGCATTACGAAACAGCTGAACATCATAAAACCATTCTTAAGCGAAAATACTGCAGTGCTGACAGAGGTTGTAAACTTCGAGGAGAGACTGTTAGCTACGTATATTACGATTTGTCGCCAATGGCAGGAGACGTAAGATTCAGTGTTCTTCTGCTGCCACAATTATTAACTAAAGTTGTTCCTGAAATGTGCAACGTGATTTATAGTTGACTGAGAAAATACATCGTGGTACAGCAAAATAAATAAAACAAAAGTCATTCGTGAAAACATTATTGATTTATTTGTGGATGTAGCACAACAAGATTACCTGTAAATTTCAGAGACCCATATTCGAAGAAGAAAGATTACACATGGTGGAGGCGCGCATCATCTAATAAATACAACAGATGAATAAGAAATGAAGCATTTAGCGACTGTTAGAACTGAAAAAAACTACATGGCAGATGGCATGGATATAGGCTGGAATTTTTCAGTACTTACAACAGTGAGGCAAGTACATTTTATGAATTAACGTCCATGGAATGTCGATACTTCAGTTTTAGATTTCATTTCCGATAAGTATCGGAAATAAAACCTAAAAAGAGAAAGAAGGTCGACAGACTTAACCTCGTGTTGCATAAAGAGAAACCAATATGTATTCGTTAAAAAATGAAACAGGTGCCTCATTTCTTGCATCTCTATTGTTAATACTCCTCGCACGATGTGCCGCAAATACATCAGCAGTCTTTAAATTTCTTTAAAAACTCAGTCCTTAAAGTATCTTCTCCTCGGACGTCGACATGTATATTAGAATACTATTTAATTCCGTCGGCTGTGACAAAACATGAATTTTAGTCGGGCGGTTGGCACGATCACGCACACTCGACACAATCTGTTGGGTCGGCTGTCCAGTGGTGCGTCGCGCCCGACAGTGAAAGTTGGTCGGTCGGTCGGTCGAAACACCGACACACAACCAATTTGTCAGACGGACAGTGGTTGAGGCGCCACGAGAGGCGCTGCTGGCGAGTCACGTGATCAGGCTGACGGCTGCGACAGACGAAAGGAAGAGCTGTGAATCATTCTTCCTGCATTGCTCGTTGAGATAAAGTTCGAAGTGCTTTTTTTGAGTTGTTTGATGGAGTTGGTGTTGTTGGTGGAGTAGTTTTCGCTGTTGTTGGAGTTTTACAATAACGTGACCAGTTCTATGTGTGTAATGATTTACAAGCTTTAATTCCTTCTGAACAGAGACCGAAAACCATGAGAAGGGGTTTGCTGGAGACAAATCTTGTGCAGAATTAAGAACAATTTGAGGTGGCTTCAAGAGCTACCCTGACAACACTGAGAAGAGCGAAGAGGAAGTATATCAAGGACATCATCGTGGAGGCAGAAACAGGCGAGAGCAGACAGTGTCACAGTAATGCTTATAACGTTCACAGGCTACAAAGGATATTGTCGAAGATGTAAAATAGTTGCAAACGACTGAAATCGCCAGAAGATGGAAGGAGTACTTCTACCATCTCCAATTGTAATGAAACCAAAGTAGGATTCTATTTCCATTCTAACTACGGCTGACCCACACCACTGTCGTCCCTCCTCCCTCCCCCCCTTTCCCAATGCACACAGCATGATTTCCAAACGAATCAAATAGCTTAAGAAGGGAAGCCCAGGTGAAAACAGAATACAAGCCAAATTGATCCAGACTGGAGGTGAGAAACTTACTTGCAGCAGACTACACCAGCAGATAATTGTACGGACCAAAGAAGAAATACCAGAAAGGAAAACGCTGCTAATCTATGCAGTCCATAAACGAGGATGATTGACTAAGGAGGGCCACTCAACAATAACACACATTTGTCTAAGATACGTCATCTTGTCCAGCTGCTCGTATAGAGAACTCAACTCTTGAAAATTAGTAATTGATGAATTCAGAGAGGTTTGCAGCCAAGGTTCTGAACAGTAGATCAGATCTTCGTTCTTTGGTAATTCACTGAAAAACAGATGACACAGTAAGGAACTAGATTTAATCTGTTGATTTCACGAAGTTCTATGATTGCAAACACCACAGAAGCCTGTTCATTAGCACTCGTCGACAGGGTCAATATACTGGTCAAGTTGTTACTGTGGGTGGAAGACCAGTCCTGCAACTGAGTTTCTCAATGGGAACCCTTCATATCGAATAGAGATCAGCTCCCTGATCTATGCAGGGAACCTGTCCTACAGCCCAATGAATCTGTTTTGGTCGAGGTGAATGTCGAGACCATTAAGGATTCAGCTATAAAAAATATTGATCCTAGAAATAGTGCTATATTCCTGAGACGAGTCGAGTATCGACTGGACATAGTGGGGAAGGTAACTTTTAGCCACATGCTGTCCTTTGGGTCTGACTGCATGGAACTGAATTAAGGAAGAACATATTCGCGTTTTTGCATTGAGAGAGTAGCAGAGAGACACTGTGGAACAGAGGCGACAGTGGCAGTGGTAGAGATAACTGGTGGAGACCGCTGCTGAGAGTGAGTGGAGCCTAGATTTTTCCAGGCATCGTCACGGTGGGGGGTAGGGGGGGGGGTGGTAGGGGGAATTATTTTCATGTTTTCCACACCCCTATAGCCATCTTTTTGTTCCCCATTTTAGTGGAGTATGAATACTTAACTCAGAGAGATGGGATAAAAGATGTGCAATGTTCCATGTTACAACAGCGTACGTTCATGCGCCAAAATGTTTGATGAAGAAACGAAAATGAGACTGTGCAGCTGGTTCCCCACTTTTCTGTCATTGTTTTACAGAGAAACATTTTCACCTGTTTGTTCTCAGGGGAGCATTTTTAAACTGCTGGTATACTACAAAAATGTCAGTGTAGGGGTGACAACCTATTACATGAATGAATACATACATTTGACTGTGGAGGGGGGGGGGGGGGGGGTGACATCTGTAGCCAGTAGCTGGTCTAATAAAAACATTGAAGTAACAAGTGAAAACGCAGTGCCAGTAACTCAAGGTTCAATATGTTAAAGTCACTATGCAGGCAGTCAGAGCATACTGTAAATCTGACTTTGCCTTCTTGTTATGTGAGCACTTTGGTTACAACGATTATAACAATTGTTCCTGTAACTGGTATTCAATCATGTCTTCCATGTCCCTGGTTGTCACTAAGATGGCGACACTGGTACCGGGCTCTGGGATGGTTATCAATTTCAGGTTGCCTACATTACAGCTTCCAAGGACAACAGAAATTTTATAATTATTATCTCACATAATTGACCAAATTCAGACATTCATAAAGCCATAATTTACTCATTTAGATGTGTAATATAGTGGAAGTTCAACGGAATAACACAAATAGTTAGGAACTTGAGGAACCAAGTGCTTTTCGACTCCCCGTAGATTGTGTGCGTATACATGGACTTTATCCATTCATTGTTGCGAAAGAGCGCTTACCAACTTCCAAACTTGACACTCAACTTCAAAACTGTCCAGAACTTTTCGTTTTACATGTTTCAAGTCAATTAACACAATTTACAGAGTGATGAGTCCTCTACTCTCATGCGTGGGAATCTTTAGAAATTCAAGTTACACTGGTACATTTTTAAGACCTGTGTCTTTTACATTCAAAATTACATAGCCCCACATAGTAACTTTTAACAAACTTCTTTGTTCTTTATGAGAGAATTAAAGTGTCTTGCAAACCAGTATTTGCATAATTCATCACTTCGTTCTTAAATATTATCAGAGTGTTCATACTACTGTGAAGAAACTAATTGTATTGTTCACATCCATAAGCCGTAAAGTCATTGGTTTAATTCGCATGGGGAACTTTGCTATTAATTTTACAGACTTTGTCCAGGTTTCATTGTAGAAATATTACCAGAGAATTTTATGGGCATCATAGAATAACAAGGTATTTCTATTACTGCACACTGATGTTCATTAAGGAAGATTGAAGGAAAGCTTGTGAAGTGGAAGGAAGTTTATTCACGCAAAATTTCTCTCCAACAAAAACCCCATCATTTACAACTCTCCAAACTTAGTTCATTACGTTAGCTATGTTAACTTTCCAATGAACAATGAACTTCCAAAGACCCCAACTGGTAACACTGGAAGAAACATAGCAATTAGACGTTAACTTCATAATTTTGTGTGTAATAATTGGACGTAATTCCACTTGCTACATAGTAGCAGATGCTGCAAAACTAGATATATAAGACACTTTCATACTGACGCTCAATAAACTGTGCAAAGCATCTGCCATCAATCTGATCACTAATAAATGCAGGGCATTTCACGTTTCCTGTTACACTTTTTGATAGAAAGCTTAGTAGACGAAGTTTTGGTAATGAGCTTATGTCCAGAAATGTACAAAGTCTCCTCTACAAACCATGAAGGCCTGTGTTAGGAATTGTGAAACACACTGGACACGGACAACAGCGAGAGCAAACTGCAGATTTTGTATCTTGTTTGTGGTGGCGAGGAGACAAAGTTAATTCACATCACCTGCAGTGCATAAAACAATGAACAGTAAGACATCCTTACTGAACAGATGCAACATCTAAATTGGCAGTCTCAATTTATGAGAAGCTGTTCATAGTTTACTTCAATGTAACTGATGTATACACTCAAAACTGCAAGTCTTCAGTTCTTGTATAGCTTGGCATTATAACAAGTCTCTTGACTGTAGTGATAAAACTAACGAGTGCATTACGGTGGATGTTCACATTCCAGGATACAATTTTTGTAACTAAAAAATGAGCAGATAACTGCAATAACGAATTTTATCCAAGTCTCTTAATTATCACGTTACAATGAAGTATTACACAGGAGCTCTAAATTCATATAAATTACTGTATTAAAGAAACGTCATTATTCCACTAGCGCTGTCGTCTGTTAAGTTTATCATTGGCCACCCAAATATGACAATGAAAGACACAGTAACAGAAAGTACACACACACACAAAAACCAAAGTTCTGCTGCACAGACTGCATAAAACCCCTTTCGGTGCGAAATAAACACACCAAGGTAGCTGCACAGTAAATATAGATGTATTTTGTAGTAAAAGGACGATACCAAGCTGTTAAACGTTGTTCTATTAATGTATTTATCAGCACTGAACATGTTATATAGTCAAAAACGCTGAACAGTTTATTGCTCATAAGTAAATAGCCAAAATGGTGCTAAATTACTTTCTGTACATTTAATTCATAAATCATGGAATTCTGCCACTTATTATTTGCAAAATATTCATGGGTTTTGTTATCTTATAGATGCCAATTTACCTCACTTATCCAGTGCATTCATTTCAATATGCACATTACACACAACGAAGTCATCTTTCTTGAAATGTTAACCATTTCCTACGTGGTGCAGAACAGATGTAGAGAATAATGCTCAGCTAACATTTATTTACACTGTATTGTATGATTAAATACAATGAATAAGAAAAAAGGTAATAGCAACGCTGCAGGCGAGGCACATACATAAACAGCTTGTGAAGAATACATGAAGTGAAACAACCAACAGGCTCTTTTTTCCAATACTACTCCTCGTCAGAACTAATGTTGCAACAGCGCATCACACCTGTGGGAACTGTGGCTGATGTTACACTGAAGCCAGGTTAACAGAAGTGACTGGGACACAATTTTCTCCTCACAATAACATGTTTCTTCGTACCTTGTTACCTTATATCCCAAGTTCTGGATGGTCTTCTTTGTTGCTGTAGTTCAGTGCGAAGTCAACACAGATATTGGAGAACAGGTGGCAGTTTCTTGTGCCACGTAGCACATTGCACTCTTCCGGTTATCCTATCTCCCTCAAGAAATGTTCTGATGTAAAGCCAGAGACAGGCCAACTTAGGAACAGCGACCCATAGAGTTACCACTGTCCTTTGGCATTTTATAGAGCACCCACAGTACTACCACATCTCACAAATTGGTCCGTGAAACATCGGGATGGTACATCTACTAAGATTGGCATCTCGCACTTTATTCATTCTAAGCTGTCCACTTCCACGCCAGATGAAAGTAGCAGTGCACTGGTATTTAAAATTGCATTCAGCTGAAGATTCTGAGATGCAACGATGTGTTCCGAGTGACTGAGGTACAAGCATGTCAGAATCTCACAACATGTAGCCACAGGCAGTCGTCGTCAACTGCTCTGTGTATATTGGTTTCTTGGCTCTTATGCTGGACTTTCCAGCAAAGGTGAGACAAGTACACAACAGGAAGAAACGTGCTGGCTGGTTGGCAGGTAGAGCTTATTTGTCAGAATTTTAAGTTTTGTGGAATGATGTTGGCCTACAGGCATCTTATGTCCCTCTTCCAAATAGAAAACAGCAGGTGAAGATTCTTCAGGCCCCTTATCAAGCTGACTGTACATCATGTCATCTTCCTGTTAAAGATGCAGAACCGTCTTCTTCAGTAACTGTCGTATTTCTCCTAGTAGTGGTCACCAGGTTCCAAATGAAGACTATTAGTGCAGACATCCGTTAGATCTGGGGTGACTGACAATCGGGAACATTACATTTTTTGAGATGCTGTGCAATGAACTGTTTTAGGTTGAAGTAACTGTCGAAACATTGTGGGGCACTGTTGCTGAAATTGAGGAAGCACTTTCACTTCAGTCTTCACATTTCGCACCAGCAACATAACTTTAGTTCTATCCTTCAGTAATGACCAACCCAGTGCATAACGTCTCAGTAATTTTGGAACACCAACCTCATCTGTCTCATTTGTTCATTTCTCTCGGTGCAGTGTTGAAGTGCTAAGCTTCTCTCTAGGATTGTCCCTCTAGTAATGGCTCCTGGAGGGGGTTACCATTATTCTCATTTACTTCTTTTGGCGATGATACAAATGCAGCAACTGTTACCATTTTATGTGGTTTATGTCTCAACTCCTTCAGTTTTGATACAGAGGGACGTCATCAACCACAGGCCACATTGTTCCCAAATGATAGTAGTAGAGGGTGCATGATGTCTACACACCCATTATGGTATGATCTCGCCATCTTTTCATCAACCTTCATATCTGGGGCTTGTTCTGAAGCTTGTGAGTACTACGATTCTAGCACAGATTACCAGTATTGTCATATTACCCTCAGTTTGGAGGGCGACATTTTGTCTTACAGGTTGGCATTCCTAGCAGGGCTGACTTCACATCTATGGAGGCTCTCCTCCATATGGAATGTAAGATTAGAGAAAGAGAATGAGGGACACCCTCGGGCTCGCAACCTAATACCGTTGGGGTCGAAAAATCTAGAGTTGACCAAGAGAGGCCGACAGGAAAGGAAACCAAAAGTCAAAGTTAGTGGAAGTGGTGTCAGAGCGCTAGGTCATCTAAGGCTATTTGACACAAAGAGAAGGAAGATTTGTGAATTGTTACTTAATGCATAGTACACTCAATACATGCAAGCAAACCGTAAGTAATAAACATTATTTTCTATGCACTGACAGGAAAGTGCTTTTAACAGGAACAGCACTTACTGAATAAATATAATTTTTACATGTGGACACTTCATAGAGATTTGTTACATGTACCATTCAATTAGACATTGAAAACTGTTTAACTGGTACACACAGGTCACTCCTTAGCTAATAATTAAAGCTGCTTGGCATGAAAGTATTTTCCTCATTTTAATAATAGTGGAAATAATTACACATATTGTTTGATCTGGTACAGAAGTTAAAATTCCTCATAATTAAATTGAAATTGTTCCACTGAAATGTTACAATCTTTGTCTAAAATACTAACTTAGATAGTTATTGTGTATCTATAGGAAAGCATCATACAGCAATAACACACTACATGTTCAGCACAAAGCTAATCTTTAAGAGAGCTGATATGTCTGTCAGTTGAAATACTTTGCAGTGGAATTTATTGTCATGATGATAGCCCATGCATGTTCAGATAACGACTGACTTCAACCAAGACAAAATATATAGACTTTTTAATATGTAGATTATAGAACAGAATAAATTTCTTTTTCGAAAGTCCCCATGTATTTCTATAAGACTTATAGAGGAAGTAATGGGTTTTACTAATTAAAATGTTTAAAAAATCCAATTTACAAGCTTAATTTCAGTTAGCATTATTGGCTATTATTTAAAAATATGTTAACAGTATGTATGATGTCCCCCAAAATGTAGAGCACACATTATCAGTCCACATATACAGGGTGTTAACAAAAAGGTATGGCCAAACTTTCAGGAAACATTCCTCACACACATGTCCACGTAACATATTTACTTTCTTTGTGTCTGGAAACGCTTACTTTCCATGTTATAGCTCATTTTATTACTTCTCTTCAAATCACATTAATCATGGAATGGAAACACAGCAACAGCACGTACCAGCGTGACTTCAAACACTTTGTTACAGGAAATGTTCAAAATATCTTCCGTTAGCTAGGAAACATGCATCCACCCTCCATCGCATGGAATCCCTGATGCTCTGATGCAGCTCTGGAGAATGGCGTATTGTATCACAGACGTCCACAATGCGAGCACGAAGAGTCTCTACATTTGGCGGAGTTGCGTAGACCAGAGCTTTCAAATGCCCCCATAAATGAGAGTCAAGAGGGTTGAGGTCAGGAGAGCGTGGAGGCCATGGAATTGGTCCGCCTCTACCAATCCATCGGTAACTGAATCTGTTGTTGAGAAGCATACGAACACTTCTACTGAAATCTGCAGGAGCTCCATCGTGCATGAACCACATGTTGTGTCGTACTTGTAAAGGCACATGTTCTAGCAGCACATGTAGTATCCCGTATGAAATCATGGCGGTGAATCAATACATAATGGCGAAACTAAAATGAGCTCTTACATGGAAATTAAGCGTTTCTGGACACATGTCGACATAACATCATCTTCCCTTTATTTGTGTGTGAGGAATGTTTCCTGAAAATTTGGCCGTACCTTTTTGTAACACCCTGTATAACAATAAATGCATAATAGTACGCATTATATCAAACAGCAACAGAAGAGCATTTAACAATGTGAAGAACAGTAGACAATAAAATGTTATGATTTAAATTCTGTCCTTTTACTTCAGAACCACACTCTGTAGTGTGAAAACCATAACTGATCTAGTAACAACAGAGAGTCAAGATATAGTTAGCTGTTCAAACTTCTGCCTAAGATACACTTAACACAATATACAAGTCAATCGACATTGTAAGCACCTGTAAGAGAAGGTATAATATACATCCTTCAGGATAATCAGCTAGATGTAACACATCCTTTGTTAAGGATGCCGGTTAAGTGAGCAATAACATTTTAAAATTGTGGAGCATGCAAAGTAAGTAATAGCTGTATGTTACATGAAGAGTAATTAACATTTCTACATCAGCCATCTACAATCTCGTGTAGTATTAATCTGAAAATATTGTTCCATCCACATTGGAAGTACTAAACATGACACTGCATCATCTAACTGAACCACATGTAGTTCTGATCGTTGCAAATGTTTGTACCAGACTTTTTTTACAGTGCTCGCAAGAACCAACACTAATAGGGACTTCCGATTGCCATTACCGAAACTATGTTTCCTTTCAAAGCGAACTAATTTCAAAGACTAATAGTACAAACTTAAACTATGATATATTTGTGGAATACAACTATTTTGGGGAGAGAGTATGGATAACGAAACCATCTCCAAGCACACAAACACCAATTTCATTAATTACTTTGAAACTGGAATTTGGAGTCTACACCTGCAGTTTTAAGACTGTAAATTAATCCAAAAAGTAATTTTACACGAATTGTTGAATACATATGTGAATAACAGTGGCCGGCCGTTGTGGCCGAGCAGTTCTAGGCGCTTTAGTCTGGAACCATGCTGCTGCTACAGTCACAGGTTCGAATCCTGCCTCGGGCATGGATGTGTGTGCTGCCCTTACGTTAGTTAGGTTTAAATAGTTCTATGTCTAGGGAACTGATGACGTCAGATGTTAAGTCCCATAGTGCTCTGAGCCAGTTTTTTAAAAAGCTTTAAGGTCGTATGATTATGGTAACAGAAAAATTTAACTGCGAACACTATGGCTTCAACTAATAATTCCTTTCACAGAGAGGTAAGTGTAGTGAGAGGTTACTTTTTATTATGACTGGTTTTGGTCATTTACCATTTATGTAAAAGACCAAACAGAAGGAAATGGAATCTAACATCAAAATGGTTCAAATGGCTCTGAGCAATATGGGACTTAACTTCTGAGATCATCAGTCCCCTAGACCTTAGAGCTACTTAAACCTAACTAACCTAAGGACATCCAGGCCCAAGGCAGAATTAGAACTGCGACAGTAGCAGTCGCGCGGTTCCAAACTGTAGCGCCTAGAACCGCTTGGCCAATCTGGCCAGCAATCTGACATCGAAACTGAACAGAGGACCCAGTAAGATTACTAAATAGAGTTTCTTTTCGAGAAAATTACTATCACATGATCAGAATTCATACCTTTCATCGTACACGAAAAACGATTATCATAATGAAAATATATGAAACAGTGAACGTAGTGTTGGAATTCTAAAGTAAAAAACTGCCTGTGAGGTACACAGCTAAGATATGAAGTGTCGAAGTTAACAGTTCGAAGATCGTGCAAACAAAGAGCGTGAATGTGCATAATACATAACATTAGCTAAAAACACTTCTATGTCAAGTTTGTACGAATGTATAACAGTAAAAAAGCTGTGTTCAACAAAGGCACTTTAAAAAATCAACCAAATGGCAAACATACGTACAGGGGGCACATGATGTATACATGCCATACAAACGTAATAAAAACAGTGTACAAACCATAACGTGTAGAAAGCAGAAAACACCCATGTCATAAGCAGCTGACTCTCTAAACATACTGGAGTCAGATATAATTAAATTACATCAAGGAACGTAGATGCAGTACTACATCTAGTATTTATGAAGTATAATAATATGAAGAGATGGCAATGTGTATATCAAACTATCGTATCAAAAACTATCTCTCTATAAGCTTCTGCATAATCACATTAAACTAACAAAAAACACACAACAACAATAAATCCTTAATAATGTAACCATACATCGTTCATATTAGTCGTACTTGAGACAAGGTGTGGGGAGTCAACAACAGGCAACCAGAATTACCGATCATACTGAGTGCGCTTGTGACATTTCTCTTTCCACAATTACTAATTATAAAGGAAACTATTCGCAACTGAATCACAGTAGTGTGTACAAATATCTACAAGGAAATATTATACTAAGAGCACACATTTGTGATGCAAGCACTCTTACAGAGAGAGGCTCATAAGCGCTAGAGTAACAATGAATTACTTTGTAGCTGCACACACTTTCCAGGTAACACTCTAGATATTACAGTTATTAATAGGAAACCAAGCTCAAACTAACATGTTGTGTACGAGGGTTGACTGAAAGGTAATGCCTTCACCTCCGTAACATTTCAACTGTTGACAGCATTGGTATGTGGCAGGTACTGGCTTGTTCTGTAGCCTCTCCTCTACAGCTCCAGGTGGCAGGAAGCCTAAGCATTGAACTGTTGTAGTGTTACAGTGTAAAGTATGGAACCCTACAGACGGTAGGGCAATGCATTTAAGCAACGTGTAGTCATTTGATTCTTGACAGCAGAATGTGTCACTCCAAAGGAGATTCATCAGAGAATGTAAGCATTTTATGGTGAATGTGTTGATGTGAGTACTGTCCGTCATTGGGCGTGTAAGTTTAAAGGTGTTGATGCGAGAACATCTGACTGGCGTGACAGAGTTGGATGTCCTGGAACAGCAACCACTGAGTTTCACAAGCAAACCGATGACTGATTCAGAACGATCGTCTTATCAGTCAGAGAGAAATTTCAAGCACAATCAGCATTTCACAAGAATGTGTGGGTCACATTATTGCTTCACGTGTAACCACAGAAGAATTTCAGGGACAATCTCACCACCATGTATCGAAGCAGGGTTGCCCACTGCTATCCTGCTTTGGTCTTACGCTACTTCAGTAACCTAATTAAGCAATGAACGTTTAATTTTTTTTTTTCATTTTCACTACTCAGATCCCGACTACAGATTCTGTGGCCTTCAGCCTCATAGCACAGAATTCAGAAATAGTTTAAATAAAATTCCCCTAGTAAAACCTATTATTTCAGTACATTCTAGTATATATTCTAAAAGCAATGAGGTAATCAGTTTTATTGGAAATGCATACTATTAACAGTTATGGACGATGACATATTGTGCAATATATATTAAGTAACATTCGAGTGAGCTAATAGATCAAATTCAGCTATAAGACTGCATCCAAAAGAAAGCCTAAATTTTACTGATTCCAGCAAAGTGTTTAAATTTACCCAAAGTCTGTTAGTTCAATAGATATTAAGACTTAAAATCTGTTGCCTGTATGACTTTCAGTGCCAATTGTGACCAAACTACTAAATAATTCCGACATCTGTTTTGATATTTTTGATATCTTTATTTTCCTACGTAAAGTGACTCCAGTCTCAACTTTGTAAGTGCATTAATTAAGAATTAAGTAAATTTGAATATGTAAAAATTATTGTTCTAAAGTGCTACCGTGGTTACAAGTCGGGAATTCCCACGGCGGATGCATAAGTTAGTTTCGCGTATTTAAATTGATACAGCTTACTAATGTTACTTAAATAATAAACCCAATAGTTAACTTAAAAACCAGTTAGAAAGGATCATTTTAACCCTGGGAAATTATAAACTATAATATATTAACAGAATAGTCAAACATTCAAGCGCTCGTCTATTTAAGGTCGGAGCTAGTGCAGCTCTAGTTAGTTCTCGGTCAGATTCTCTTGGAGCAAAAGTGCAGCAAGTTGGTCAATTTTTTCGGTAATTGTGACTGTGAACTTTGTTAAAGACTGGAAGTTTTTAACCTTCCTAATGTGACGATTAAGTGTAAGAGGTCTGGTCACATGAATATTCTGTGTGCTAGTGAGAACAAAGAAATCGCCATGTGGTTGACATAAATGTTCAACAATCAATACAATCTTGACTTTTGATTTTGGAAAACTTAACCTAGGATCCTGGCTTCTTAATTTCAGTGTGATTTAGGTGAGACAGACGTAGCTACCGGGAAGACAAAATTGAATAAGCAAAGCAAGTTAGATCGAGAACACTGGGCGAGGAAATATTTCAGTACCGGTACATCCGATTGTGACGTGAACTTTAAATGACACTACTAAATAAGGACATGTCCCGGCACGTTACATGTGGTGTCCCAGGTGAGGAAACAACCCAGCACGTTACAACCATACAGAATCCTCCATACAGTCCAGATTTAGCACCATTTGACTTCCATCTGTTCTTGATAATGAAAGGCGATCTGCTGGAACATTATGCTTCTGATGAATACGTTGAGAGAACTGTGAGACTGGTTTCAGGAACAGTGTCGACTTCTTCTGTGATGGATTCAGAATACTTGTTCATTGTTGGCAGAAATTTATCCAATTGGCTCGTGTTGATTATGTGGAAAAGTGAATACTTTTAGTTAAGGATCACGTTCTGCAGACTATGTCTACATGTGATTTATTAAGATATTGCCATCCAAACCCAATTAACGAAGGTGGAGCATTACTTTTCACTCAACCCTCGTACTTGACTATGGCCTATTACATATAACGACAGGAACAAGTGTTGTACCATATTATGATTGTGTGTTATTAAAGTTTCAACAGCATGCAATAAAACCCATGAAAAATGATAAAGCTAAAGGACACAAAGCAGAAATTTAATACATTTGTTGTTTTAAGCCTTTATTTTAAATGAATATGATGGATTTTAGAAAACTTTTGTTTGAATTCTCTGACTGGAAATGTGGTTTCCATAGGCCAGGATGTATTGGACCTCAAGCAAACTTTGAAAATGCTATGGGAGATGGCCAAATACAAACTAGGAGGAAAAGTTTACTATTGTGTTTCTAATTGTTATCAGTTACAATTACAATTATTTAAAGCTGTTTTATACACTGCGGTTTCTTTGAATCTCTGGTATTTTGCAAATGATAATATTTTACATATCTGTTGTTCAGCATTTAGAGGTTTGAAATTGTGTCTAATGTTTGTTGGAAGCAACAAAGTGCTCATTATGAAAGTGAGTGTATGTTGTGCATCCTTATCTGCACTGCCTGATGACCTCTCACCGTTTCTGACAAATCCTTTTCTTTGTGTGTTGTAATCTTTTAAGATGCAGGAAAATATATGTAACACTGAAAATAAAATTGTCTGGATTTACTCAGAAATAGGTATGATCTTACATCCAAGATTCATTTCTGTTGAACCAGGAAGCTATCAGATAGGAATGATTAACCAAATTCATGACATGCAGCACTAGATTCAACTTTTAGTAAGATCAGTGGAATAGTGTTTGGGAAAAAAGTGCCTTCAGTCCTGGGTCCATGCTTTTCTGATTTATTTCAATGATCTAATGCAGTTGTGAATGGAGTAGAATAAACTTACCATGTTTTCATATGGCACCAGAATACTGACACATCTTTTACGACTGAGTGGCAAATCTGCAAATTACAGCCTCCTTGATCTCCACTGGTGGCGCCAAGGGAATCAGAGGAGAGCCGTGTGGAGGAGACTGGTTAGTTGGTTGTTTGAGGTTTAAGGGACCAAACAGCAAGGTCATCAGTCAATTATTTCAAATAGGGTCCATTCCGCTAATGGGACATCTGAGGAAAGTCAGAACAATAAAAGGGAAGAAGGCAAAAACGTAAAAGGGCAGTCATGTTGTAAATCGTAAAAAACAAAATGAGGCAAGTTGGCAAGAGAACAAACCCAACGCTATGCTGAAGCAGCATAGGCAAGACCACCTGTGACTTAAGATGTGCAACCTATGGTAAAAGGAGACTGTTTTACCTTTTTTTTAAAGGATTGGTTTGAGTAAAAGGGCAAGAAATGATTATCTCTGTCAGGGAGATGAGTCTGGAATCTCCAAACATGGCTTACAGTGGGAGACACACAAACACTCACCGCCCTGCCCCAATACCTTAAAACTGAGAATAAAATCCACTTTCCTGGAGAAAACCGAAAACCAGAGAGACCATCCGGGAATCGTCAGCCAACATCAAAGGTAAAGTGTGGGGCAGTCTGTACTTAGCACGCAGAGCCAAAAGAAGGGGGCATTCAAACAAAATATGGGCAACTTACTGGAAGGCTCCACAACCACAAAGTGGGGGTGGCTCATGACGCAAAAGAAAACCATGGGTCAGCATGGTATGGCGAATGCGGAGATGACACAGTGTGGTGAAGTCTTTCGGGAGACGCGAAAGGAAGAACGCCACAGGCCTGTGGTCACCTTAATCACGTGAAGTTTATTAGAGAGAGGAGTAGCGAACTTAGTATGGGCCCATGATTGTGCGAAGTGGGATTTGATGTGGAGCCGTAAATCGTCTGCAGGAGGGGTTACAGAAAATGGGTGGTAAGTGACTGCACCTCCAGCCAAACGAACAGCGAGCTCAGTACCCGAGATGACAACATGGCCAGGGACCCAAAGAAAGTCAATGGAACAAGCAGCACGGTGAATATCAGCGAGATGGTCATGAATGGCAGAGACCAAGGGATGGCGCGAAAAACACCGGTCAATAGCAAGAAGGCCACTCATCGAGTCCGTACATAACAAAATGCGGTTGTGTTGGGACTCTTTAATGAAGGTAAGAGTCTGGGAAATTGCCATCAATTCCTCAGTAAACACCCCACATGTAGATGGCAGCAGATGATTTTCCGTTCCAATAGAGGACGTGAAGGCATACCCAACATGATCAGTAGATTTAGAGCCATCAGTCTAAAAAACGACAGCATCCCAAAACTCCCACAAAATTCGGCGGAAAAAGGAAAGGAACACCACCACGGGGGATGGAATCTTTCGGACCACGGCAGAGATCCATCCGAATTCGAGGCCGAGGAACTAACCAAGAGGGGGGTGGGGGGGGGTGGAGGGAACGGAGCGAGGAAGACAGGACAAAGAAGGAAGCTGAAAACACGACAAAGAGATGCAAGGCGGAGCCCAACCGATAAACCCGCCTGTGGTCGGGAGTCGGGTGGGCGACGTCCATGGTCTGGGAACAGGATAGAATAGGAAGGATGCGTAGGAGAGGAACGGATAACGAGTGCATAAGACACCAGAAGCTGGGACCGCCGAACAGAGGGGGGGGTGGATCCCAGCTTCAACCAGGAGACTGGTCACCAGTGCCTTCCCTACTAGCCCTGTTGATAAACGGATACCACAATGGTAGACTGGATCCAGCATGTGCAGTGTGGAAGGAGCAACAACCATAAACTTGTCAACCATAGTCCAAGCGAGACAGAACTAGAGCATGATAAAGACGGAGAAGGAGGCAACGGTCCATACCCCAATAGGAGTGGGCAAGGAAGCGAAGGACATTGAGTTTACAGAAACATTCTACCTTCAGGAGTCTGATATGTGGCAGTCAAGTGAGCTTGTTGTCGAAAAGAAGACCCAGGAAACGAAACTGTGGGACCAAAAGGCAATCGTTGTGCAGCGAGATAGAGCTCTGGATCAGGGTGGATCGTAGTACGGCGACAGAAGTGGATCACCCGCGATTTTGAAGGAGAGAATTGAAACCCGTGTGAGAGGGTCCATGCAGATGCACGCTGTATAGCTCCCTGGAGCTGCCGCTCTGACGATGCCATCGAGGAGGAACTAACCCAAATGCAGAAATCATCCACATACAGGGCAGGGGCAACCAAAGGACTGGCAGAGGCCACAGGTCCATCGACAACAATGAGAAAAAGAAGGACACTCCAGACAGAACCCTGTGGGACACTGGTCGTCTAGGTCTGTGGAGAACTAAAAACAGTACCAACTCAAGCTCTGAATGACCGATAAAAATCGGTAGTGGGCCCCAAAGACCCCACTGATGAAGGGTAAGTAAGATGTGATGGCGCCAGGCCGTGTCATAGGCCATTCGAAGGTCAAAAAACACTGCAACCAAATGTCGGCGCTCCGAAAAAGCCTGCCGAACTGTGGATTCCAAGTGAAGAAAATGATCGATTGGAGATTGTCCCTCTCGGAAGTTACACTGGTAAGGAGACAATAGATCCCAAGATTCGAGGACCCAATTGAGCCAACGGGCTACCATCCATTCAAATAACTTACAAACAACATTGGTGAAACTAATTGGCCGATAGCTGTCAACAGATAGCGGGTTCTTACCAGGCTTAAGGACAGGAACCATGATGCTATCCCTCCACTGAGAAGGGAAGTCACCCTGGAGCCAGATACGGTTAAACACCCAAAGAAGATGTTGCTGTTGTGGAGCACTGAGATGGTGAAGCACTTGATTATGAATGAAATCTGGACCAGAGGACGTATCATAAGAAGAAGATAGAGCAGAAATAAATTCCCATTC
The DNA here is from genome assembly GCF_023897955.1 of Schistocerca gregaria. NCBI lineage: Eukaryota > Metazoa > Arthropoda > Insecta > Orthoptera > Acrididae > Schistocerca > Schistocerca gregaria. Next base: position 337,789 of record NW_026061727.1, read on the forward strand.
AGTGAAAGGTTTGTTTTAAGTTTCTGACTCACAAGGGGAGAAACATAAGGTGGAAGCATCAGGCTGCTGCTTTTGGTGAAGGAAAGCCGCTGGATAGGAGGCTTATGCTGATGCCACTGCAAAATGGGTCGCAAGGTAGTCTGCACAAGCTAATGGGTCCGTACAAAGGCCATCTGGGAGGTGAAGGCCTGGGAGGCTGGACTGCCGATGGCATCTTTGGAGAGAGCGAAGTGTAGCCCATACCCGTGACAGAGGGACAGAAGAACCATGGGAAGAAACGAATCGTTCCCAACATATCCGCTTGCTCAGTTTGATTAAATACCGGGCTTTCGCGCGGAGGCGTTTAAAAGTAGCAAGGCTGGCTATGGATGGGTGCCTCTTAAGGTGTTGCAAAGCTCAACGTCGATCACGGATGGCAATGGCAATGGCTGTACTCCACCATGGGACTTGCCGGCGACGAAATGGCCCAGATGAGCGGTGGACAGGAAGGCTAGCAACATGAACGATAGCGTCAGGCGCGTCACGTAGGATGTCATCAATACAACCGGACAAAGAGGGAGAAAACACGATCTGTGCTGTGTATAGAGGCCAATCGGCACGTTGGAAATACCAACGAGGTAATGTGTCCATCGGAGAGCGGGAAGGGAGCGAGATAATGAATGGGAAATGTTCACTATCACAAAGGTGGCGACCAGTGTAATGAAGGCAGGAGAGAGGGAAAAGAAAGAGAAAGATCAATGGCAGAAAGCGTACCATGACCGGCACTGAAATGAGTAGGAGAGCCATCATTAAGAAAGCACAAGTCGTGGTCTGCTATAAACTGCCTTTCCATCTAGACGAGGTCTTCTTATAGACCACTGCCCCACAATAGATGATGAGCATTAAAATCCCCAAAAAGGAGGAAAGGAGGAGGAAGTTGCTGAGGAAGGGCAGTTAAGGTAGCACGTGTAAGACTCCTCTCAGGAGGGAGATAAAGATTGCAAACTGTGAGCGCAGAGTAAGTGGACCCTAACAGCAACCGCTTCCAATGTAGTTTGAAGAGGAATCCACGTGCTAGTAATGTGTGTACGGACCAACATACAAATGCCACCAGAAGCCCGCAGGGGTTCGACCCGATTTCGACAGAAAACACGGAACACAAGGAGGGTCGGTGAGTGAGCACCAGTAAAATGAGATTCCTGGAGAACCACGCAAGCTGCATAGTAGGACAAAAGAAGGGATTTCAATTCTGGAAGTCGACGATTGGATTTAGCGTGTTCAGCCTCCCTTTAAACCATCGTTCTGTGATTCTCCAACGGAATTGTAATGGATCCTGTCATACCGCAGGGTCCCCACCCATCACCGACAACGAGGGGGCGACACCCATGAACTACAGGTCAGAATCCGGTTGTGAAGTCGGAGAAGGGACCTCCGGTGACAACAGAGGCTCTTTGTCCCGGGACTTATATTTCTTCTTCTTTTCAGGCTGCGCTCGAGGAGGGCTGTGTGGCAAAAAGGAGCCAGCTGCAGCAAGATCAGGAACAGAAAGAGACCGGGCGACTTGGGGGCCAAAAGATCGCGGCTCTCTCGGTCGTTGCAGGGCAGCAAACCTTTGGCCTGGAAGGTGCCTGGAAGAGGCATCCTGGGGAGGCGCCCTTGATCGGCAGACGCCGAAGGAGTGGAACACTTCTCTGGCTGGGGAGGGAGGGCAGGCCCCAGGGGAGAAGATGTGGGAGCCGCAGGGGAGGGGGGGGGGGAAGAGGGATCCAGGATGAGGGTAAGGAAGGGTGAGGAAGGGGTGAAAATGTAACCAAGCCGTAACTAGATGTCACAGACACAGGGTGAAATCATGTATATTTCTTAGGTGCCCTCTGTGTAGGTTAAACGATCGAGTGACTTTCTTCTTATATACTGGGCAATCTGGTGAATGTGGAGAATGACTGCTGTGACAATTTACACACACAGGAGGGGGAACACAGGCACTCCTCTCATGGAGTGGACGTCCACAGTCGCAATAGAGAGGTGCCTGTGAGCAGCGGGAAGACGTGTCCAAAACGCAAGCACTTAAAACACCTCATAGGAGGTGGGATGTACGGCTTCCCATCACATCGATACACCATAATCTTAACTTTCTCAGGGAGGGTATCTCTTTCAGAGGCCAGAATAAAGGCACCAGTATCAATACGATTGTCTTTAGGACCCTTCTGAGCACGCTGAACCAAGTAAACACCACGCCATCCGAGATTGTCCTGAAGTTCCTCATCAGTTTGAAGTATGAGGTCCCTGTTAAAACCACACCTTGTACCATATTTAGAGACTGTTGCTGATAAAAACTGCTTTAGCTGCCCAGTCTGCAGCCCTACGTGCCTGTATCCAGCTTGGCACAATTGCTGTGTCCATTACCCCCCACCAAACCCGACCGCATCTTGCTCAGGGAGTCCACTTCGCCAAACTTGTCTTCAGTGTGTTCCACAAAGAATAAAGGTTTGGTATTGGTGAAAGTATCTCCATCAGTCCTAGTGCAAACTAGATAATGGGGGAAAGGTTTTGCCCCTAGCTGACGGGCCTGACCCTCTTCCCAGGGGTAGCCACGGAAGGGAAGGCCGAAGGGACAAGAGAAGCAGCACTTGAGGAATCAGTTCCACACGGAGACATGGCCGCAGAAGAACGGCCAGAGTTCAGGACCCGTATGCGTTTCATTTGCATAGCGTCCGCCCTGATACCATCCCCTCCGATCAGGGGCTCTCCTCACGGACGCCACCTAGCCACAGCAAGGGCCGTCTGGCACCGCGTCCATTGCCAGGAGTTCCGATGCTCCAGGATGACGAGCAACCACTCCAAGGCATGCATGAGGATGTCACAGGGATCACACTTCTGATACCTGAGCTGTGTGTTCAGGGGGCTCAACAAAAAGGGTATATAGCGACCCCACCACATGGGCTGGCTACCGTGCTCGCTATGCACCCTAGTGTCAGACAACGACATGAAAGAGAAGGTAGAACGTACTAGGAGGGCGCACGTCGGAGACACTAGGTAAGGTGCTTTTCCCCAAATGGTTCACACTATGGAGGAGGAATTTTGTAACGGAGGTCAAACCCCAGAGGGGGACCAAGGAATGCCAAAAGAAGGAAATGATTATGGAACAAAGCCGAATTGTACAACCAACAGAACCAGGATGATAGCAGGGGCCAACATAAGCAAGGACACCAACAGAGGGAGAGGAGAGGGCGAGGGGAAAGGAGCTAGGAGGGGAAAGGAGGGGAAGGGAAAGGAAATGCAGCCCTGGAGAGAAAGAAGGCTGCAATGGCTCGGGGCCCCATGCTCGCCACGCATGTATTCACAAAAGACTTATTGACCCCCTGGGAGGGTGGAGGCTGGTGGGGCAAGACAATGATATCTGCAATATACGGGCAGTGATAGCACATTTAAAGTAATTGTCTGATGAATGGCGGTGCCTTGATTCTGCTGATATGGCAGTGCTTAACTGGAGTGATGTCCTTACTTGCATGGTAAGACTTCTTACAATAGTGGACTTAGGCAGAGGAGAATGGACTTCCCTACAGAAGTAATATGTTACTTGTTGGTGGCTAACGATTAATTCTTTACATCAGCTTACACATCCCTATATATTTCTATACTTCCATCGTGATTGAAGACGTCTTGCATTTTGGTGGCTCAAAACTTGGGTAGGAGAAGGAGCAGCACTTCCGTGGGTCAATTTACTTCCGCTGATCGTGGCAGTATTAAGATACTGACTGTGACTTAACCTAAGACGTTTGTCATCTCACAAGAACCTTCCCAAGTTTTACGGAACACTCCTCATCTGTCATATGCAGCACATGGCATTGTGTGTGACAAGTGTTGTAATGAAACCTATTATTATTTCATTAACACATGGACAGAAAACACGACAGTACGTTAAACATAGGTTCTCACTAGTTATATTCAATGGAAGGTTACTGAAGCACTGCTGCCAACCTTTGATGGGTTTGACGTACCTGTACAGAGATGTGGATTTACGTAAAGATCGTAGCAGAATGTGATTAACTGATGGAGATAGCCATGTGATTAGTAATTCGGAATGAATTTGAAATTGAGGATACCACCGTTATGCTGTCATAGTTATCTTGTGAGTGTCCTTGCTATGGCTATCAATTTTACGATGCTGGCTTCCAGAAACTAATTATGGTTGATTTGAGACTGTGTAAAATGTGTGTGACGTGTGCTTGGATGGGCATTTGATGTCCAGTAAATGTTGGCGTCTGAAATGTGACGTCAGTTGCTACCAACCGGAGGTTAACGGCTGTTAGTAGCACAGTGGACTGTGGCAGCTTGGGTTGGCCAAGGTTTCGTCAGGGGAAGCTACGTTGCATTCTGTTAAACCTAGTTTTTTCCTGTCTTTCAAATCTTTATTATTGCATTTGCTGCATCATACATTTCAATATTCCCTTAGGTCCAAGGTGTGTAAATAGTGTTGAGATTTTAATTCATTCCCCATTGTTAAGTGGCCTGCATGTCTGTTTCACTCACTGACTGTTTGCACGATTATTTTCTGATTTAAAAAAAAGTTGTCTCAGTGTTCCAAGAATTTGCAATATTTGAAGGATCTATGTTAATTAAATGTATGGTTCTTGCGAATCCTTTCAACTTCATGCTCTTCATTAGTCTACTTTGACGTAAAAAATTTGGAAAGTAATGGTTATTAAAACTAAGCGTTTTTGAGTGTTACTCTGCGTTTTAAGACCCAGTGCAGGCTCCATATACCACTTGGTATGCTGAATTCCTTTGCTTGGGCTGGCTAAGGAGTAGTTGACAGCTATTACACAATTTATATGAAGTCACGAGAAGCCAGATTAACACAAAGACAGTCAACAGCCAGCAGGTGAGTTGGTAGCACCACGTTCCTGGGCATTTGCGCCAGCTTCCAACTACGCTGGGAACATGGCGTTCATTCAACTGAGCAAAAGTGAGATCAGCAGCCTTTACATCAAAACGTCTCTCATATTGGAGACGAAACGGTCACAAAAACCGCTTACGTTGTTTCTGTGCACTCTATGAAAAGAAACCTAATTATCTTCTGGGCCACCTTTTCTCTTCCTCATACTATCTTCACTGCTTAGTGAAGTGAGTAAACTTGTGTGTAAACTAAGTTCAAGAATCTGTTTCGCGTATTCTCAGTTGGCTAAACTGATTTGCTTCTCGATACATTTAGTTCTCTAATGTGTTGCTATCAAGGACTCCATTGTCTGAACAACTCAGCATTTCACATGTGTAACTCCAAATAAATGAATGCTGTAGTCCACTTCTGAAGTAATATTCCATGAGCTTTTCAGCTCAGTGGGAGGGAGATTAAAAAGTTACAGAGCAGCATACTTACCACCTCCTCACAGCAGGTTGCATAACTGGCATTCATTGTCTCTCACCCCTTATGCTACCCCTCTTGCGCATCATGTGAACAGACTCCTTATGTAAGGTAAGAAGCTTTCTAGTTTTACAATTGACAGCTGTTTCAGGGGTCTATTTAGCTTCACATCCGTAGGTGTTCCCTGAACGTGTCCCACATGTGACCACCGCGTGGTGCTAGTAGAGCAACAACTGTCTGCCAGACAATGGCTGTACGTCTTCTTAATGTATTCCAAGACCTTACTGGACAGAGAGGGAACGAATCAGTACATAAAAAGCTCCTTTTGTAGGGACACATCTCTAGGAGAATGGGAGTAGGTGTTTATGTCAAATGAACGTCGAGAACGTTAGCAGAAATTCTACAGAACATGCTGTTCAAAAGCAATGATATGTCCCACAGGGAAGTCGTTCAGATAATGGAAATCAACTACGCTATACAAGAGAAAATGGTGTGACACGATACTGTTGGTGCGACATACACGATGCTCACCGAGTAGGCAGGCAACACGTCTGTACTAAAATAGAAATGGTTACCTGCTAAACAACTCACGACACTATTACGTTACCACCTAAACTGACGAACTAATCTCTTTCCTTGGTCGACATGTTATTCAAACATTCGTTAAGTAGGCGGTAGAAAAACGACATACATTTTGTTTGCAATGCTGAAGACGGTTGCATTCAGTTAAGTAGCTTGGAATTGGAGAACGGCACAAACTCACGTTTGGCACTGCTGATGGGAACCATAGCTTTGTCACAACTCAAAATTTTGTCAGATTTCCCTCATTTTCAATACTGTCTCGCTCCAGCAGGAATCGGAGGAACAATCCCATTGATGATGTTAATTCCTATGTTGCAAAGGGTACCTACAAACAGGAATTGAATACAGGCATTCATCGTTTTACACGAAATCATACCATTCAGTTATTTCTGCCGATAACGGCAACAGCTTTTTGAGGGCGGTTACTGTAACAGCGAAGATGCATGTACCCTGAGAATATTCAAAGAATATATTCGAAGCTGAGACAAGAAATATTAGAAACTCTAGAAGTTACAACTACTCAGGACCTTAGCCTTTAATCTGCCAAGGATTTTATTTTCAGTACACAGTTTTATTGTTCAAACGCTCTACCGAGTGTTCCAGGCACGGAGCAGCAACGCTCTCTAACTTTATCGCCCCTTTCTATAGACTTCTGGAACGCGAACTGGTAATAGGGATTGGTCAAACAAATGGACAGCCAGCCAGCTTTTGCCCCCAGACGAAACAGTGCATGCTAAGTTTTGGACATCTCATACTGATGCAAACTTTCAGAAGATGATGCCTACATCTTTGTTTTTTATTAATTTGTTTGAAGCCTAGGGTATCATCGGGAGACTGGGCCTAATGTATGAAGTGGTAATGAAATCCCAATTCAAAAGGTTAAAGAATCTTGAAAGCAAGTTTTGTGACATGATACCAGGTCACTGTAGTAAATACAATCAGTAGCTAGGAATTCCTCCTCAATGGCTCACATGAAGGTGCAATATTAGTCCCAATGGTACTTACACTTCACATCGTGGATGTGCCAGAAATAATATCTAAGAAATTTGGTTACGTTGCTGATTGGATAATAAGAACGAGTAAAATTTGTTAAAATACGGAAGACGTCCTCACATATAATTTGTCTGCACTGACAGTACTTCTGAAAACGGAGGCTTGCAGCTAACATTAGTGAAACGCCACCTCTGACGACGCAGGGAGCACAACATATACGCAATTTGTTGACGCCGTCCACGCCAAGGAGCAGGTGCCTGTCCTAGGAACACCGGGGCTCTGAACAAATGGCTTCTGTCATTCCAGGTGGTTTGCTGTTTTTTGTTGTAAGGCGCAAAGATTTTGTTCTTTCGTGCCAACGTCAGAACTGTAGAACACGAAGATGAAAAAGGGGTTAAAACGACTAAACGGTAAACTCAATTGATGGAGGAAAAGACAGCTTAAAAACAAAGACTGATAAAAGTCTATAAAATACACCATAGAGACAATGGAGGTGCTACACTGAAGATTAAATGTCCTTCGCCATATCGCTACAACAGATCGAGAGTAAAACACGGTCGATAGCCCGCGGCACGCCTGATAACGTAGACGGCAAACGTAAATTAGAACATAAGTGGTTAAGAAAAGTGCATTGTGAACCGTCAGAGACTCAGGATAATGAGTACAAAGTGGTAAGTGATCACCTCTAAACTAAGGACGATGGCTAAGAAGAGAGTGCCCAATACGCAACCCAGCTAAGATGATCTGACGTCAAGAGGGCAGAGGAGGAGGCTGTCCAAGCCACTGGGAGAGCCTTAAAAACCCAGGGATTATTCCTAGAATGGAGGACAACTGGTGATGCCAAAGTGACACCACCTGCTGGCAGACAGGAACAGAGATCATCTGGGAGAATATAAGAACCAGCCGGCTGAGGTACGAGGACTGCAGTCTAGGCAGCAGCGTCAGCAGCCTCATTTCCTGGCAGACTGACCTGAGCAGGAAACCACATGGACATCACAGTGGATCCCTCAGGAGTGAGAAACTGAGTTTTCCTGGACCCGTTGCACCAAGGGATGGGCAGTGTACAGTGGTCAGACTCTGTGCCCTTTAGTCTTCGTGCACAGGACAATGGAAAAGCCTGTGTCACCAGATCTATTCTGGCCTCTGAGGGCGAAGAGCTCTGCTGGAAATACTGAGTAGTGTTGCAAAGGCAGATACGGAAAAACGTTGGTGCAGATGACAACGGCACACCTGATTCCACAGTCAGAGCCATCAGCATACAGAAAGGTACTATTAAAAAGTCGCGTGTGTAGGTAGTGGAAGTCAAGGCAATAGAACGAGGCTGCAGTTGTGTCCTTGGGGAGCAAATGAAGGCTAAGGTGAACACAGGCTGCCACAGAAAGCCAAGGTGGAGAAGGGTTCACTCCCACTAGGATAGTTGCAGGTAGTGTAAAGTTCGGCTGCTGGAGCAAGAACTGAAAATGGGCTCCAGGAGGTAACTGAAGAGGAGTGGGCCCGATACTGGCTATCAAAGTAGTCATCGAAGGAGGCATAGGATGGGTGGCCTGGCATGGCGGAAAAACTCCATGTTTATCTCTTGAGGATAACTTTAGTATGACTGGTAATTCAACAGCTTCGGCATACGCGCTGAACTTGGCTAGCATAAAAGGCGCCAGTGGCCAAACAGATGCGACGATGGTGGGTAGTGTTGAGATGGCATACGAAGGACAGACGCACAGATGCGTAAACAAAGCACCAATATTCTAGTTTTTATTGGACAAGGGACCAGTACAAACCGATAAGGGGGGTTCAATCTGCCCCCAGGAAGTATCATTGAGGACATGTCCTACATTGAGGAACTACGTACAGTGGGCTCCCAGGTGGGACACGAGTGAGAACGAACAGTTTCCTATTGAGCATGAGCCACAGGAATTTCGTAGTTTCAACTAACAGAAGAGCAGCAGGCCAAAGTTGAGAATATGGGGGGAGAAATCAACTGCACTGACAGGAACCAACACAAACGGTTTTGTCAGTGGAAAAAACAATACCATTCTCGATGCTCCATGAGTGAAGAAGTTAGAGACGTCGCTCAATGTGAGAGGTTCCTGGAGGACTGCAATGGATGGCAGAATCGTCAACAAAAAGGGAGCCAGAGGTGCTCAGCAGGAGGCAGGCCATTATAGCGTTAATGGCGATAGCAAAGAGGACAACGCTGAGGATGGAAATTGAGGTACACCGTTTTCCTGGATAAAGTTGTCTGACGAGGCACAACCCACATACACCTTGAAAACTCCATCTTCTAAAAATTGCTGAGGTGAACAGGGAAGCTATGTGTAGAATACAGACATACCAGTCCTCCAGCAGGTGTCTTCCACAGAATCGAAAAATATTGCTTGCCAGGGATTTCCACAGAAAGCCCTTCATGGTATAGGTGGACAAAGTGAAGAAATGGTCAACTGGAGAATGGCGCACTCTAAATCCACATTGGGCACTGGGTAGTAAATTGCAGGACTAACCACCACGCCAGGTGGGATGAATCATATGTTCAATAACCTTGCAAACAGCTGCTGAGAGAAATGGGGCAGTAGCTGGAAGAGTGCTTCTCCTTACCCTGCTTATGCTTGGGTGTGACGGTGGCTTCAGTCCAGCATCTCGGAAACCTTCCCTCCACCTAGAGGGGATTGTCCGTATGGAGGATAAAATACTTGCCTGCAAGAGAAGGTGCTGCAACATCTGAATGTTAACATCTTCCATCCCTGGGGAACAGAATCGGGATTAAGTGAGATTATAGTACAACTCTCTCATAGTAAATCCGGCATTGTAGCCTCAAGATTCTGAAAAAGCAAGGTTATTGTCCAAGCCGCCTCCACTTTTTTCCGATGGAGGAAGGCCGGGTAATAATGCGTAGAGCTCGAAATCTCCACAAAACAAAGCTCCACGAAGTTTAAGATAGCGATAGAGTCCACTATGACATCTGGTACTGTCATCCAGAGATCTGAGAAAGGCCCTTTCTCCCAGATATCCCTACGAGTTTGGCGCAAATGACAGAAGAGCGAGAGGAACTTAGCAAAAACGTAGATGGATTTCATTTACTAATTTTGTCTCTAAGAATGCAGTGGCACTGTGCACGCAACTGTTTACAACAGATGTAGTTTGTCATCGTAGGAGGACAGTTATAAACGCGGAGAGCACGGTTCCGCGCACGAAGTGCCTCGCAGTACGCCTCAGTCCACCAAGGGACCAGGACACAGAGCAGTAGAGAGGAAGTTCGAGGAATGAAATTTTCGGCTGCACTAAGGGTAACCTGCTCATCGCTAGTGCGGAAGTTTGTTCATCGAAGGTCGCCAGCGAGGAGTGAAGCCTCCATTCAGCCTTAGAAAGCTACCAATCAATTTTGCACATATGTAGGGGTATGTGTCAGCAAACAGAAAGCACAAAGGAAACAGTTGCTGGAGTACACGTCACAGAACGGGCCACTCTACAAGCTGTGCAGTGCAGAACGAGGAGTCCAAATAGTGATAGGTGTGTGTGGAGTGGGTGCTCCAATGTTAAGGCGGATGAGGTTGAGTTAATTGTGAATGTCACCAATGACGTCACGTCTCTGTCAGGTTCTTGAAGAGCCCTGAAGGGGCTTCCATTTCATTTCATGTCCCTCGACTCTTACAACTGCCATCTGGTTTCTGTACAAATTGTAAATACTCTTTCGCTCCCTGTATTTTACCCCTGCCACCTTCAGAATTTGAAGGAGAGTATTCCAGTCAACATTATCAAAGGCTTTCTCTAAGTCTACAAATGCTGGAAACGTAGGTTTGCCCTTCTTTAATCTAGCTTCTCAGATAAGTCGTAGGGTCAGTATTGCCTCACTTGTTCCAATATTTCTACGGAAACCACACTGATCTTCCTCGAGGTCGGCTTCTACTAGTTTTTCCATTCGTCTGTAAGGAATTCGCGTTGGTATTTTGCAGCTGTCACTTATTAAACTGATAGTTCGGTAATTTTCACATCTGTCAACACCTTTTTTTAGGATTGCAATTTTTATATTCTTCTCGAAGTCTGAGGGTATTTCGCCTGTTTCATACATCTTGCTCACCAGATGGGAGAGCCAGTCCTGACAAAACTCTACCAAGGCCATCAGTAGTTCCAATGGAATGTTGTCTACTCCGGGGGCCTTGTTTCAACTCAGGTCTTTCAGTGCTCTGTCAAACTCTTCACACAGTATCTTATCTCCCATTTCATCTTCATCTACATCCTCTTAAATTTCCAAAATATTGTACTCATGTACATCGCCCTTGTATAGACCCTCTATATACTCCTTCCACGTTTCTGTTTTCCCTGTTTGCTTAGAACTGTGTTTCCATCTGAGCTCTTGATATTCATACAAGTCGTTTTCTTTTCTCCAATGGTCTCTTTAATTTTCCTATACGCAGTATCTATCTTACCCCTAGTGCGGTAAGCCTCTACACCCTTACACTTCTCCTCTAGCCATGCCTGCTTAGCCATTTTGCACTTCCTGTCGATCTCATTTTTGAGACGTTTGTATTCCTTTTTGCCTGCTTCATTTACAGCATTTTTATATTTTCTCCTTTCATCAATTAAATTCCATATTCCTTTTGTTACCCAAGGATTTCTACTAGCCCTCGTCTTATTACCTACTTGATCCTCTGCTGCCTTCACTACTTTATCCCTCAGAGCTACCCATTCGTCTTCAACCGTATTTCTTTCCCCCATTCCTTTCAGTTGTTCCCATATGCTGTCCCTGAAACTCTGTACAAGCTCTGGTTTAGTCAATTTGTCCAGGTCCCATCTCCTTAAATTGCCACCTTTTTGCAATTTCTTCAGTTTTAATCTACAGTTCATAACCAATAGATTGTGGTCAGACTCCTCATCTGCTTCTGCAAATGTCTTACAATTTAAAACCTGGTTCCTGAATCTCTGTCGTACCATTATATAATCTATCTGAAACCTGCCAGTATCTCCAGGCTTCTTCCATGTTTACAGCCTTCTTTTATGATTCTTGAACCAAGTGTTAGCTATGATTAAGTTGTGCTCTGTGCAAAATTTCACCAGACGTCTTCCTCTTTCATTTCTTAGCCCCAATTCATATTCACCTGCTATGGTTCCTTCTCTCCCTTTTCCTACTTTCGACTTCCAGTCACCCATGACTATTACATTTTCGTCTCCCTTCACTACCTGAATAATTTCTTTTATCTGATCATGGAGTTCTTGAATTTCTTCGCCATCTGCTGAGGTAGTTGGCATATAAACTTGTACTACTGTAGTAGGCATGGGCTTCGTGTCTATCTTGGCCACTATAATACGTTCACTATGCTGTTTGTAGCAGCTTACCCGCACTCATATTTTTTTAGTCATTATTAAACCTACTCCTGCATTACCCCTATTTGATTTCGTATTTATAACCCTGTATTCACCTGACCAGAAGTCTTGTTCCTCCTGCCACCGAACTTCACTAAATCCCACTATATCTAACTTTAACATATCCATTTCCCTTTTTAAATTTTCTAACCTACCCGCTCGATTAAGGGATCTGACATTCCACGCTCCGATCCATAGAATGCCTGTTTTCTTTCTCCTGATAACGACGTCCTTTTGAGTAGTCCCCGCCCGGAGATCCGAATGGAGGACTATTTTACCTCCGGAATATTTTCCCAAGAGGACGCCATCATCATTTAACCATACAGTAACGTTGCATGCCCTCGGGAAAAATTGCGGCTGCAATTTCCCCTTGCTTTCAGCCGTTCGCAGTACCAGCACACCAACGCCGTTTTGGTTAATGTTACAAGGCCAGATCAGTCAATCATCCAGACTGTTGCCCCTGCAACTACTCTTCAGGAACCACACGTTTGTCTGGCCTCTCAACAGATATCCCTCCGTTGTAGTTGCACCTGTTGTGGTTGGCAGGAGAGCCAACCGTGATAGTAAAGGAGGCCGAAATGCTCGCGTTTTAGCTCACGCAGGCTCGCGTGAGGTCTGGAACATGACAAGGGAATTAGAATTGAGAAAAACGGACGTAGCTGGTGGAATACTTAACTTTAATCCATTAATGGAGAACGTCGCTCTTTAAAGTACATGATTCACAATATCAATAATACGGATAATGGCGCCTTGCTGGGTCGTAACAAATAACGTAGCTGAAGGCTATGCTAACTATCGTCTCGGCAAATGAGAGCGTAGAAGTCAGTGAACCATCGCTAGCAAAGTCGGCTGTACATCTGGAGCGAGTGCTAGGAAGTCTCTCTAGACCTGCCGTGTGGCGGCGCTCGGTCTGCAATCATTGATAGTGGCGACACGCGGGTCCGACGTATACTACCGGACCGTGGCCGATTTAAAGGCTACCACCTAGCAAGTGTGGTGTCTGGCGGTGACACCACAGCACCTACGGTACGGATATCTGTACCGTTGAGGCACGCAAGCGTCCCCACCAACGGCAAGGTCCGTGGTTCATGGGGGGAGGGCCCTGAAGGGTATTGTGTACATTAAAGTCACGAAGTAGCAAAAAGAGGTGAGGGTGTTGGCCACTGCTAACATCAAATGCTGGAGTGATGTCAATAATAGAAAGGGAACAAGTGATGAAAGGAAATTCAGACTGTAACAGCTTGCAGCCAAGTGTTCAGTGAGAGTGATTGAATATGAACGTCAACCAATAGGAGCAGCATGAATCCTTCACGAGATGGAATGTAATCATTGGGAGAGAGGGGGGAGATTAAAGTGGACTGGAAAGAAACGGAAGACGTCGAAGCCATCACAAGGGCAATTTTGTTTCCTCAGGGCAGGGATTCCAAGAGCAGTTTAAATCTTCATTGTTGGATGTAGTGACAAACATTCCACTGGAGGGAAGTCATGACGGATATGGGAGGAGGAATAATGGTGGGTTGTCACCTCATGGGCTGCTGAGTGTCAGCCTTCAAAGAATCAATGCTATAGGGCGTAGTGGCTGGAGGATCCTGTTCCATGCAACCTACGAAAGTGTCGGCATCCTCACTGAGTAAGTGTGCAGGTTCCATGGCACGAAAAAGGTTGGCACTGGCAGAACGGAGCTTGGGCAGGTGAGGGTGTCATGTGACGACGCTGCTTATGAGGACCAGCGAGTCAGCGAAAGGAAAGACAGTTTTCCTTGGATATCTGAGCCTTTGCTGTCGGCAGATGAAGTTTCAGATGTCTGTTGGCTTGAAGGATGTTTAAAATCTTCACAGGGCACTTTAGTCCCTGATTTCTAGCCTGCTGGTTGTGTAGCAGGTGATTTCGCCGCCAGAGGTGAAGATGTTGCGAGTTGCAGCTTCGGAGAAGGAGAAGCGGATACTACCGTGACACTAGGCTATTTTACAACTGCGATGCTGCATTTGAGAACGCATGTCCGTGTGGCGATTTCCTTTGAGGAGCGAGGAGTATCGAGATTTATACTTTTAGTAGCAGATGGTGGAAAACACAGCTTTCACTATCCAACATCTTGTTAACGATAGGTTAAGGCTCTTTTTCCTTCACTCTGATCGCCTTGACAGCTTGCTCACGGAGATACAGAGGAAATTAACGAGATGAGGCAGCATAGTTGATATTGTAATTTATGCAGCAGGGAGAAGGTGGTGGGCAATTGCACTCATGAGCATCCCTACCACAAGTACTACATTCGGCTGTGCTTCGTCAAGATATTTGAGTATGGTTGTAATGTAGACACCAGCAACAGCTGACTGGGCTTGTCATGTGGCACGTGATGAACTACTTAGCTTGCCGTGATCTGACAGAAGCACTACTACATCGGACATGGAACAGTGTGTGTAGGCACTATGGTTTTGTCAACCTGTTTCATTACCTGATGGTCTTCATCCATCCAGATAACACTCGCTGCAGAAAAACCAGAAATATCAGTGGAAGTTCGAAAAATACGTCCCACCGGTGAGAGTATTAAAATCCTAAAGGTAAACTTCAACTAAGTGCCAGAGTTTGAGGTGCTCATCAAAAGCAGTGATGCTCACATTGTGGTAGGTACAGAAAGCTGGTTCAAATCCGAAATGGTAGATTTTTAGGGAAAATTTAGGTGTACATCGAAAGTATAGATAAATGACAAATACAGGTCGTGTATTTGTCGCAGTACAGTAACTCAAATCCACAGAGAGAAATTGAAGCTGCATGTGGGTGACTGCACAAGACTGAGTACCACGAGTGGGTATAAAAGGATCCTATCGCCCAACAGACTCCTCTACTGATGTAACCGAACACTTGAACAAAACTAATTTTCCCAGTTAATTGTTGGATGATTAAAGTCTCCACCACTGATTACAATATGATTGGGGAACTTGTTGAGAAGTGAACTGAGGTTTCGTCTAGTGGTGGGTATGGTAGGGCGTCCTGTGAAAGTTCACTAACAATTACTGTTAACTGACAGTTAAGAACCCTAGTTATGATGGAAATATATTGGATTTAATGCAACGAACATACCTGAATTCTGAGGATACCCACATCGAAACTGGGATCAGTGACCATGGTGGGGTTCTGGCAACAGTGATTATTGAAGTACAGAGGTCAACTAGAGCAGAAAGATAAGTATGTTCTGTAAACTAGATGAAAATGGATGTTGTCATATGTGAATGACGAACTGGCAACACAAGGCAGGAGCATGTAGAAGAAATATGGCTCAAATTTGAAAGGGTAATTGACCACATGCTGGATAGATGTGTGTCCCACAGAACAGTTCATAATGGGAGATAACCTCCATGGTATAGAAACGCTGTAACGGAACTTTTAAAGGAACATTAGTGCAAAATAGGTCTGAAAGCTTAGGGCTATAGATAGGTGCTGAATGAAATGTTTGAAGGGATCACGCTCTGTTGACAGGCAGTGACTACCGTAGCCAAATATGTGAATGTAGGCTTTCCCGGCGTGTACTGCTGATGAAATCTTCTCGGGCTTCCATCCGGGTATCTGCGTCGAAAACCCGCGACGTTTCGATGAGGACATTTAACGTATATAGAGATGGGCAGCACGAATGGTCACAGGGTTAATTCCTGGGAGAGAGAATGAAAGAACTAATTCTCGAATACAGAAGCTATCCCGAGAAAGTGTTAAAGTTTCAAGAACCGGTTTTAAATGATTACTCTAGGATATACTACCATCCCAATTGCTCACATTGGGATCGTGAGTATATGATTAGAGTAAGTACTGCACGCACAGAGGCATACGAATGATCGTTCTTTCCGTGCTGTATACGTGAATACAAGAGGAAGAAGCTCTAGTAACTGGTACAATGGGACGTAACTTCTGCCATGGACCTCATGATGGATTGCGGAGTATAGATGCAGATGCAGACTTAGACGCTACCACCTTGAAACTCATCTGCATCGTCCTCTTGTTTCCTCCCTTACAAGCCAATCATCTTACTTTTTCTTTTGGCAGTCAAAAACTGGCGGAACTGTTTTCGTAGCTCTATTCTTTTTTGACAAGTTCTCTTTACTTGGGCGTCCTCGCTTTGATTTCTCTTAACGGCTAATAGTCCACCCGCAATTTCCGCTTTTAATTTGCGCAGTGGAATGTGTTGTTCTTGAAGTAATCTGCAGTCCATTCGAGTCACCTGGTGATCACTGCAATTTTAATTGCGTCCTGGAAGCTGTATAAATACTAAATCATCGATGCTATGTAGTATTTCTATAGTTATGATAATTTGTCAATCAAATACCACCAATACAGGTGTTGTAAGGTGCAATGACCCACCTTGGGACTTGCACGTATTGTCTTTGTGGAATGTTCCACCTGTGTCTCACCCTGAGTCTCAATACCAACGAAAGATGAATGCAGAGTAAGACGTTTGTTATCGTACGTATTACTACAATGGATCTCCTGTATCTTCTATTGGACATGCTATTGCTCCTCGTTCTCCAGCCTTCATGTCTTTTCGTTGGGGAGGTCAATCTTTCAGTATATTTACTCCTAATACTCAAGAGAGTACTAAAGAGTGTCACTCATAAAGAAATTGTCGGCGTGCACCTTGAAATTGTGGTTTTCTGTCAATGTGTGGTTTTTTGTAGTTTTCGGGCGCAAACTACAGTGGTCATTAGCGCCCAGACTAAATTATGAATGCACTGTGAGGCACAATGTTAAAGCAGCAACTAAAAAGGACAACACTAATAAAAGGCACATTAACAGGCAAGGAATAATAAAAAACAGCATAATCAAATGTCAGACAGGTTTGTCGAGTGGATAAACGATGAACGCGAGCAGCTGCTTTTGGGTCATCCGCTAAAATTTCTTCCAGAGTACATGGGGGGCTATGATCAAAGCGCAGTGCACTAAAATTTGGAAAGGACATTAAAATGTGGCGTACAGTTAGCGATTGCCTACATTGGCAGAACGGCGCCGACGCAGCCGTCAGCAGATGGCGGCGGCTGAACCGGCAGTGTCCAATACGTAACCGGGACAAAACGACCTCCTCCCGCCGAGAAGGGCGTGAAGAGGTTGTCCAAGCCGTGGGGAGAGGTTTCAAGGTCCGAAGCTTGTTTTCAATAAGTGTAGACCAATTGGCATGTCACAGCGATAAAATGCGCTGACAAATGACCCTGCTGAAATCAGATGAAGGCACACAACAAGAACCTGTCCGAGGCTGGAGGACCGCAGCCTTGGCGGCGGCATCTGCAACTTCATTCCCAGGGATACCGACATGGCCAGGAACCCACATAAAGGTAACCGGAGAACCATCGTCAGCCAGCTGCTGAAGAGAGCGTTGGATCCGGCGCACGAAAGGGTCAACCGGATACCGATCACTGAGGCTCTGGATGGCGCTCAGGGAATCAGAGCAGATGACATAAGCAGAATGTCGGTGGCGGCGGATGTATAGAACAGCCTGGTAGAGGGCAAAGAGCTCAGTTCTGAAACCGAACAATGGCCATGGCGCCGGTATTTGAAACTGTGTGCCCCGACAATAAAAGAACACCTGACACTGTCACTGGTCTTAGAGCCATCTGTATAAATGAAGTTCGTATTAATGAACTTCGAACGAAGTTCGACAAACCGCGAGAGATATACTGAAGCTGAGGTTACCTCCTTCGGGAACGAGCTGAGGTCAAGGTGAACGCGAACCTGAGCGTAGGGTCAAGGTGGCGTTTGGCTCTCGCCCACTCTAAAGGTTGCAGGGAGTGAATAATTAAGTTGCTGAAGGAGGCAACGAAAGCGAACTCCAGGGTGTAGCAGGGCAGATACATAGAACCCGTATTGACAGTCGAGAGAGTTATCAATAAAGGAACTATAAGACGGCTAGTTGGCCACTGATAATAGCCGACAGCATACCAACATAGCAGTACATCGCGCTGGGAGGTTAGTGGCAATTCACCGGCTTCAGCATGAAGACTCTCGACGGGACTAGTATAAAACGCTCCGATCGCAAGACGTAAACCCCGATGTTGTATGGAGTTGAGACGGCGTAAGATGTACGGCCGTAAAGAGGAGTGTACAAAGCTCCCACAATCCAGCTTCGAGCGGACGATCGACCGATAGAAGCGAAGTAGGACGGTTCGATCCGCTCCCCACAACGTACCGCTGAGAATATGGAGGGCATTTAGAGAACGGGTACAACTGGCAGCCAAAAAAGACATGTGGAGATAAGTTTCCTGTCAAATGTAAGACCTAAAAATTATCCTGTCTCCACGAATGGGAGAGCAACGGAGCCCAGATTTAAGGACGGTGGGAGAAACTCTTTGTAGCGCCAGAAGATAATACAGACCGTCTTCTCGGCAGAAAAACGGAAGCCATTGGCGACACTCCAGGAGTAAAGCTGGTCAAAACAACGCTGAAGACAGCGCTCCAGGAATCATGTACGCTGTGCGCTGCAGTAGATGGTAAAATCGTCCAAGAAAAGGGAGACTAATACATCAGCTGGGAGGCAATCCATTGTTGGATTGATCGCTATGGCGAAGAGAGTGACGCTCAAAAATGAGCAATGTGGCACCCCATTCTCCTAGCGAAAGGCGTCGGACAGCATAGAACCCACAAGTACCCTTATGTGTCGATCGATTAAAAATTCACGAAAAAAAAAGAGGGAGGCGACCGTGAAATCCCCATGTAAGCATGGTGTGGGTAACGCCCGCCCTCCAAAAGGTGTCTTAAGACTTCTCCAAATCAATGAACACAGCTACTGTCTGGCACTTCCGCAAGAAGTTATTCATAATGAAGGTCGACAAGGTAACCAAATGGTCGTCAGCAGAGAGGCACCTACGAAATCCACATTGTACATCGGTAAGTAGTTTGGTTTGGCTGCTCGAATCTCGACGCCTAAAGTTAACCATTCGTTCCATCACCTTACAGACATAGATGGTAAGCGAGATGGTCGCTATCAATAGGCGGAGAGTTCTTGTCCATTTGTTCAATAGGTTCGTCAGCCATCTTGTTAAGACGGCCGGGAGGTGGAGCTTCCTCCGGCGGTGAACGGCCAGATGTTCGGCTACCAGCGGTGCGGCCAGGCGAAACGGATGACGGCCTGGGGGGGCAACTGCTGGGTGGCGCAGGAGAAGAAACGCGCCGTGGCCGAGAAGGAGAACTGTGCTTCCTATGAGCCTTCTTGGAAGGTTGTTTAGTCGAAGTACTGGTCGATGGCTGGGAGTTCGAGGTACATAGGAAGTCTTCACGGGACGGTTCCTTCTTGAAGGCCCGTGCAGCTGACTTCTGGGTCTTCGACTAGGCAGAAGCTGATGAAGGTTCTTGTGTCTTAGGGGTGACGGGAGGAAGAGGAGACGTTGACCGGGCGATCTTAGCACTGGCCGAACGGACGACCGTAATGCTAAAGGTCAGATAGCATGTCTGTGTCGACACCTACCTAGTAGGCGAAGGAGGGGAGGGGACAGTACTGTATTTCCTTGTTGGGAGCAGCGTGGGCTTCCTACTAACAAATAGCTTGCGAGCAGCCGAGGTGGACACTTTCTCTTTGACCCGAATTTCCTGTAAACAGCATTAATCCTTGTAGATGGGACACTCGCGGGAGGATGCTGCATGGTCACCCTGACAGTTCACACAACAAGGTGACAGACAGACAGTCACCCCCATGGGCGTCCCTGCCACAAGTGACGCATTTATCGGCATTACAACTAGACTGGCGGGTGTGATTAAAACGACGACACTGGTAGCAGCGAGTAGGTGTCGGGACGTAAGGGCGAACAGAAATAACTTCATAGCCCACTTTGATGCGCGACGGCAGCTGAACACTGTCAAAGGCAAGAAAGCTTGGTTAGTTGGTTGGTTGTGTGGGGTTTATAGGACCAAACAGCAAGGTCATCAGCCCCTTGTTGCAAATGTGGTCCATTCCACTTGTTTGACATCTCAGGAAAGTCAGAACAATAAAAGGGAAGAAGGTGAAAACGTAAAAGGGCAGTCATGTTGTAAATGGTAAAAAACAATATGAGGGAAGTCAGCAAGACAACGAACCCAACACTATGATGAAGCAGCATAGGCAATACCACCTATGACTTAAGACGTGCAACTGCTAGAATGTAGAAGTACCTATGAGAAAAGGAGACTAACCAATCCTTTAAAAAAGGGTAAAACAGAGTAAGAGGGGAAGAAAATATTATCTCTGTCAGGGCGGTGAGTCTGGAATCTCCAAACATGGCTTACAGTGGGAGACACCCAAGCACTCACCGCCCTGCCCCAACACCTTAAAACTGAGAATAAAAACCACTTTCCTGGAGGAAACAGAACCAGAGAGACCATGTGGGAATCGTCAGCCAACATCAGAGGTAAAGTGTGGGTGAGTCTGTACTTAGCACGCAGAGCCAAAAGAAGGAGGCATTCAAGAAAAATGTGGGCTACTGACTGGAAGGCTCCACAACCACAAAGTGGGGGTGACCCATCCCGCAAAAGCCTGGTATGGCCAATGCGGAGACGACACAGTGTGGTCGAGTCTTTCGCGAGAGGTGGAAGGAAGAACACCATGATCCTTGTATCACCTTGATTGCACGAGGTTTATTAGACAGCGGAGAAGCGTCCCAAAAGTTGGCCCGTGCCTGTGTGAAGTGGGATTTGATGTGAAGCCGTAAATCCGCTGCAGGAGGGGTTAAAGAAAACGGGGGTAAGTGACTGCTTCTCCAGCCAAATGATAAGCGAGCTCATTACTCAGGATACCCACATGGCCAGGGACATAAAGGAAGTCAATGGAACAAGCAGCACAGTGAATATCAACGAGATGGTCATGGATGACAGAGACCAAGGGACGACGCAAAAAATATCAGTCAATAGCAAGAAGGCCACTCATTGAGTCGTTACATGAACAAAACACAGTTGTGTTGGGACTGTTTAATAAAAGTAAAGGGCCTGGGAAATTGCCATCAATTACGCAGTAAAAACCCCACATGTAGGTGGCAGCAGGTGATTTTTCGTTCCAACAGGGGACGTGAAAGCATACCCCACATGATCAGCAGATTTTGAGTCATCAGTGTAAAAACGACAGCATCCCGAAACTCCCATTAAGTTAGGCGGAAAAAGGAATGGATCACCATTGGGGGGATGGAATCTTTTGGACGTTGGAGGAGATCAATCCAAATTAGAGGCTGAGGAACTAGCCAAGGGGGGGGGGGGGTGGAGGGGAGAGAGCGAGGAAGACAGGACAAAGAAGAAAGCTGAAAATCACAGCAAAGAGACGCAAGGCAGAGCCCAACCGGTAAACCCGCCCGAGGGATGGAATGGGGTGGGCGACGTCCATGGTCTCGTAACAGGACAGAATAGGAAGGATGAGAGGGAGGGACAGCGAGTGCTTAAGACACCAGAAGCTGGGACCGCCGAACAGAAAAGGGGGGAGGGGAATCCCAGATTCAACCAGGAGACTATCAACAGAGGTAGTAGGGAAGGCACCGGTGGCCAAATGGATACCACAATAGTGGACTGGATCCAGCACGTGCAGTGTGGAAGGAGCAACTGAACCATAAACTTGACAGCAATAGTCCAAGCGAGACAGAACTAGAGCATGATAAAAATGGAGGATGGGGGAACGGTCTGCACCCGAAGAGGAGTGGGTAAGGAAGTGAAGGACATTGAGTTTACAGAAACATCCTACCCTCAGATGTCTGATATGGGGCAGCCAAATGAGCTTTTTGTGGAAAAGATAACCAAGGAAACGAAACTGTGGGACCATTGGCAATCGTTGTGCATAAAGATAGGGCTCTGGATCGGGGTGGATCATAGTACGGCGGCAGAAGTGGACCACCTGCGATTGTAGAGGAGTAAATTGAAACCCGTGGGAGAGGGTCCATGCAGAGGCACTCCATGTAGCTCCCTGGAGCTGCCGTTCTGCAGATGCCATCGAGGAGGAACTAACCCAAATGCAGAAACCATCCATATACAGGGCAGGGGCAACCAAAGGACTGACTGAGGCCACACGTCCATCGATAGCAATGAGGAAAAGAAGGACACTCAAGACAGAACCCTGTGGGATACCTGTCTCCTGGGTCCGTGGAGAACTAAAAACAGTACCAACTCAAACTCTGAATGACCGATGGAACAGGAACTGGCGGATGAAAATCAGTAGTGGGCCCCAAGACCCTTCTGATGAAGGGTAAGCAAAATGTGATGGCACCAGGCCATGTAATAGGCCTTTAGAAGGTCAAAAAACACTGCAACTAAATGGTGGCGCTGGGAAAAAGCCTGCCGAACTGCAGATTCCAAGTGAAGTAAATGATTGGATGATTGGAGACCGTCCCTCTTGGAAGCCACACTGGTAAGGGGACAATAGATCTCGAGACTGGAGGACCGAATTGAGCCGACGGGCTACCATCCATTAAAGTAACTTACAAACAACATTGGTCAGACTAATTGGCCAATAGCTGTCTACAAATAGGGGGTTCTTAACAGGCTTAAGGACAGGAACCACGATGCTATCCCTCCACAGAGAAGGGAAGTCGCCCTGGAGCGGATACAGTTAAACAGCTGGAGAAGATGTTGTCATTGTGGAGCACTGAGATGTTGAAGCAGTTCGTTATGAATGGAATCTGGGCCAGGGGCCGTATCATGAGAAGAAGATAGAACAGAAAGAAATTCCCATTCAGTAAAAGGTTTGTTTTAAGATTCTGACTCACAAGGGGTAAAACATAAGATGAAAGCTTCAGCCACCAGTTTCTGGTGAAGGAAAGCAGCTGGATAGGGGGCTGATGCCAGTGCAAAATGGGTCGCAAGGTAGTCTGCACAAGCTAATGGGTCCGTACAAAGGCCATGTGGGAGGTGAAGGCCTGTGAGGGTGGACTGCCAATGGCAACCTTGGAGAGAGCGAAGTGTAGCCCATACTCGTGACAGAGGGACAGTACTACCAAGGAAAGAAACGAATCGTTCCCAACATATCCACTTGCTCTGTTTCATTCAATAACGTGCTTTAGCGCAGAGGCGTTTAAAGGTAGTAAGTCTGGCTACGGATGGGTGCCCCTTAAGGTGTTGCAAAGGTCGACAGCGATCACGGATTGCAATGGCAATGGCTGTACTCCACCATGGGACTTGCCGGCGACTTAATGGCCCAGATGAACGCGGGACAGCAGGGCTAGCAGCGCGAACAATCGCGTCAGACACGACATGTAGGTTGTCATCAATACAACCCGACAAAGAGGGAGAAAACAAGACCTGTTTAGTTTATAGAGGCAAATCGGTGCGTTGGAAACACCAACAAGGTAACGTGTCATTTGGGGAGCGGGAAGGGAGAGAGATAATCAACTGGAAATGGTCACTATCACAAAGGTCGTCATTTGGCGACCAGTGTAATGAACGGAGGAGAGAGTGCAAAGAAAAGAGAAAGATCAATGGCATAAAAGGTATCATGACCGGCACTGACATGAGTAGGAGAGCCATCATCAAGAAGGCACAAGTCGTGGTCTGCAATAAACTGGTCTATGAGAAGACCTCGTCTAGATGGAAAGGCACTGCCTCACAAGGGATGATGAGCATTAAAATCCCCAAAAAGGAAGAAGGGAAGACGATGTTGCTGAAGGAGGGCAGTTAAGGCAGCAGGTGTAAGAGTCCTGTCAGGAGGGAGGTAAAGATTGGAAACCGTGACCTCAGAGTCTAGGTGTACCCTAACAGCAACAGCTTCCAATATAGTTTGAAGAGGAATCCACCTGCTAGCAATGTCTGTACGGACCAACGTACAAACGCCACCAGAAGCCCGTGAGGGTCCGACCCGATTTCGACAGAAAACACTGAACCGACAGAGGGTCTGTGAGTGATCATCAGTAAAATGAGATTCCTGTAGAACCACACAAGCTGCAGAGTAAGACGAAATAAGGGATTTCAATTCTTGAAGGTGATGGTAGTATCCATTACAGTTCCATTGGATAACCACTGAACAATGATTTCAATGGAGGTTGAACAGGCTAAAGCCAGTCATACCACCCAGTCACCATCTGGCACCGACAAGGAGGGGGCGACATCCATGAACGACAGAATCCGGATGGGACCTCTGCTGATTGGTTGGTTGGGTGTGGGATTGAAGGGACCAGACTCCTAAGGTCATCGGTCCCTTGTTCCACGATAAAATCACACGAAATAAAAACTGTCAGTCGTTAAAAACGGAGAACTGAGACAAGGGACGACACAATACGAGAAAGACAGACAAAGACCAGACAAACGGAACTAAAATCACACCGAGTGTGAAGGTGGTTGGCCGACCATGAAAATAAGGAAAAGCCAACCACCAAATGACATTAAAACCCACAGTTTAAAACCACAGGCGAAAGGCCCAAGTCAATACAGGAAAGAAAAGGACAAACACTCAAATCATACGATAAAAACCCCCCCGAATAAAACTCAACACGAGGACCTCTGCTGACACCAGAGGCTCTTTGTCTCGGACTTTTGTTGCTTCTTTTCTCTTTGAGATCTAGGAGGGCCGTGTGGCATAAAGGAGCAAGCTGCTGCAATATCGCGAACAGAAAGACCGGGCAACCTGGGGGCCGACAGACCGCGGCTCTCGCGGTCGTCACGATGCAGCAGACCTTTGGCCTCGAAGGTGCTGGGAAGGGGCATCCTGAATAGGCGCCTTGACCGGCAGATGCCGAAGGAGTGGGACACTTTTCCGGCTGGAGAGGGGAGCACCGCCCAGAGAAGAAAGTGCTGGAGCTGCAGGGGAGGGGGGAGGCGAGGGGTCCGAGATGGGGGTGAGGAAGGGGTGAAGATGAAACCAAAGCATAACTAGATGTCATGGACACAGGCTGAAGACCTGGATACTTCTTACGGGCCTCTGTGTAGGTTAATCAATCGAGGGACTTATACTCCTGTATCTTCTTTTCCTTCTTATATACTGGGCAATCGGGTGAACGTGGAGAATGACTACCATGACAATTTACACACACAGGAGGGGTAACACATGGAGTGGACGTCCACAGTCACCACAGAGAGGGGCCTGTGAACAGCAGGAAGACGTGTCCAAAACGCAAGCTCATAGGTGGTGGGAAGTACGGCTTCACATCACATCGATAAAACATAATCTTAACTTTTTCAGGCAGGGTAACCCCTTCAGGGTCCAAGATAAAGGCACCAGTATCAATACGACTGTCTTTAGAACCCTTCTGAACACGCCGAACAATCTGAACACCCCGCCATCCGAGATTGTCCCGAAGTTCCTCATCAGTTTGAAGGATGAGGACCGTGTGAAAAATACACATTGATCCAAGATGGGTACAGGCACAAAGGGCCATAGATTGGGCAAGTGAAGCAATTTTGATCAGTAACAAACCTGACCTCATCTTGATCAGGGAGTCCACTTCACCAAAATTGTCTTCCATGTGTTACACAAAATATAAAGTTGGTATTGGTGAAAGTATCCCCATCAGTCCTGGTGCAAACTGGATAATGGGGGAAGTGCTTCGCCAGTAGCCAACGGGCCTGACCCTCTTCCCAGGGGGTAGTCATGGAAGGGAAGGCCGAAGCGGGCAAGAGAAGAAGCACTTTAAGAATCAGTTCTACGCTGAGAGACAGCTGCAGAAGAACAGCCAGAGTTCTGGACCCATATGCATTTCATTTGCATAGCGTCCGCCCTGATACCACCAACTCAGATCAGGGGCTCTTCTCACAGGTGCCACCTAACCACAGCAAGGGCCATCTGGCATGGCCGACATTGCCAGGAGTTCCGATGCTCCAGCATGACGAGCAACCACTCCAAGGCATGCATGAGGAGGTCACAGCTCAGGTATCAGAAGTGTAATCCCTGTGTGTTCAGGGGGCTCAACCAAAAGGGTACAAAGCGACCCCACCACATGGGCTGGCTACCGTGCTGGCTATGCAACCTAGTATCAGACAACGACGTAAAAGAGAAGGTGGAATGTACTAGGAGACACTAGGTAAGGTGCTCTTCCCCAAATGGTTCACACTATGGAGCAAAAATTTAGGAATGGGGGTCAAACCCCAGAGGGGGACAGGGAATGGCAATAGGAGGAGCTGATTATGCAACAAAGCCAAATTGTAAAACCAACAGAACCAGGAGGTTAGCAGGGGCCAACTTAAGCAAGGACGCCAAGAGAGGGAGAGGAGAGGGCGAGGGGAAAGAAACAAGGAGGGGAAAGGAGGGGAAAAGAAAGGAAATGCAGCCCTGGAGAGAAAGAAGGCTGCAATAGCTCAGGGCCCCTTGCTCGCCACACACATATCCACAAAAAAGTTGTGGACCCCATAGGGGGGCAAGAAAACTGTCTGGGTCATTACAAGGTCATAGTCGACCTTTTTCATGACCCTATGGACAGCTGTCACGCTCTTCTCAGCGAGGAAAGACTGAATCTCCTCGTCAATCAATCCATCAAGTGATCTAGTAGATACCACACCACGAGATGCATTCAAAGTGCAGTGAGCCCCCACCTGGACAGGGAACGTGTACAGGAGTGTGTCGCGAAGGAGTTTTTGTGCCTGAAAGGCGCTCTCAGTTTCCAACAACAAGGTACAGTTACGCATCCTGGTGCAAGACTTGTCAGATCCACCTATGACATCTACGCAATTATGAATAACGAAGGGGTTGACAGATGAAAAATCTTTTCCATCATCAGATCTAGAAACTACGAGAAACTTTGGGGCAGGCGGCAGTACTTTTGTCACTGGTGGCCGGTCATGTTTCCGTTTTTATGGCAGAAGTCGAGAGAGGAGAAGGAGAAGAAGAAGAATTCATTGCGGATGAATCCCCTATGATTGCCACCATCTCAGATGGCGTGCTCCTTCCTTGTTGGGACCCTCCCAGAGGGTGCTCCTGCCTTAGGTGAATGTTTACACCTCAGGTCACACTTCCCGAGAAACGGACTGAGGGAACAATCGGCATAGTCAGAAGGTGTCAGCTCAGGCGATCATCCCTACCCGGGCCTGGCCTTTACCAGGGGGTACGTGTGAACCTTACGTGCCTACCCAGGGCGTACGGAATTACGCATTACGCCGTCACCAGCTATGCGTGTGAATGCGTGGGTCGGCCTTCAGGCACGCACAGGGAGGAAAGAAGAATAGAAAAAAAGGGAGAGAGGGAGGGAAAGGACAGACTGTTTTAAACGCTGAGCTGGAGACAATAGGGCGGACAAAAAGGTAAGGAGGAGGCAGGGAGGGAGGAGAAGTCGAGGATGAGGAAGAGGAGGAGGAGAAGAAGTCGAGGAAGGGAAGGGCAAGTCGAGGAAGAGGAGGAGGAGGAGGAGGAGGAGGAGGAGGAGGAGGAGGAGGAGGAGGAGGAGGAGGTGATGATGAGGAGGGGAAGGAGGAGAAGGCGAGAAATAGGTGGAGGAGGAGGAGGAGGAGGAGAATGCAAGGAAAAAAGGAAGGAATACAGTGATGGAGGGAGAAGGACAAAGGAAGGAAAAACAAAGGAAGGAAAACAAAGGAATGAAAAGGAATGGAAGGAAAAAGAAATGAAAGAAAAACCAAGAAAGGGAGGAAGATACCAGAATAATCCAAAAACAAAAATGACATCAAATGTAAGTCGTTGAACCGTTCGTCTCCGGACACAGTCGCAAACTACCCCCTTGAGGGGGAGGGACTCCTTTTAGTCTCCTCTTACGACAGGCAGGAATACCTTGGGCCTATTCTGACCCCAAACCCGCTGGGGTTGAACGAAGCGTAGCTCCAAAATTCGGTATGGAAGAAATGCAATCCTTAGTCGTACTTTATGTGGGTCGCAGGAGTGAAATAAGTAGCTTTTTAATCTTCAGGGCATTGTAGCCTGAATAGCATGCAACACGTGACAAGAACTTGTCAGAACGTCGTATAGGTCTCAGTATTGGAAAGATGTAAACGCCAGATGGCAAATACAGTCGTGTAATTTCCCGTTTTACGTTAGCCAGAACTGCACCCTCAGATTGTCGGATTTTATTACACCCTAATCACACCTCTGCTGGTGTTGAAAATCATCTTCCGTTATCCGAAAGTGAGTCACGTACGAGTCTTCGGTACAATATATTCTCGATGATTCGTGGTAACCTTTAACAGCAAGATTACAGTTAATGTGTTGCCGAATTTATTTGATGTTGTGCTCACCTACAGACTGAAAAATGAAGAAACACACACATCTGAAACCCCTTCATGCAACCATCACACTACCGACATAGCCCCAGTTGGTAGCAGTAATAATAATAGCTATGCAACTTTTGTCCACTTATCACAGCCCAAGATATATCCACTAAAGCAACTAACCGTGAGATGCAGCATCCCTCTCTAACAGATTCTTTGACGTTAAAAAGTAAAGTTACACTTACAATTCCCGATAATGATTTATCCTACGGGTGGTTTCCGACAAAGCTGAGATTTCAATCTATTGATACCAAAATATATCCCGATGACTTTTCATTCACAAAATGGCACAAACGCCTTTTACCGATCTGTTTCTTGCAGTCTGCTTCGTATAATGTCGGCCGATATGCCAATAAAAACATATGAATTTCAGCAATTATCCGAAATGTGCACGATCGGGCGGTAACATCGGCTACCCTGTGACCGCGCACGTAGCGACTTACTGGTTTGGAAAGATCTTCGGTCGATGTAAAATGCACAGATACCGTCGTCGACGTGACCGCAGCCTTACAGGAATGTCTTACTGCACGAAGTCTTTAGCTGGCATACAGGCCACCGAGCTTCCCATATTGCTGACCCATTTTCTGCCATTTGGTAAAATTATCTTTTTCCATACTGAAGGCACTCTTCCCTCTAGCCTCTTAGCACTTCCACGCGCTCGTTGCCATGTCTACGTGATTCCTCTTCGTTGCTGCTATCGCTGCACAGACCCTCTCCCGCGAGAAGGGAATTTTGGTATCCTGTCAGTACGAAATATGGTCAATCTGTCGACCCAGTGACTCAAACCCCCAGTGACACAAAAGCCTACAGCACAGTGTCAACAGAGCTCACATCTGTCCACTTACTCACTTACGAACTAGAGTTTCAGTTGGCAAACCAACTCTTCAGGGCACCAAACGGGCGATCCAGGTAGTTCGTATGTGGGTCTACGTGCGAGATGCGCCTATTTTCTCACAGCAGGGCCACGAAAGATTGGAAAACTTCACCGCATCGATCCCGGATCCTGTAACGGTCTGTTCCAAATCGTGACTGCTGTACACACTATTCTGATAACCTCTTCGGCAAAGTGTGTTCGCTCTGTCGTGTAACGCATCCTGTTCTTATCGGTGACGATGTCCACAAATAACTTACTGTTATGAAGAGTTTGTAGCACTTGTTCAGCTCTCCACGAGTGCCTGAGTTCATTATCAAGCAAAGGTACCCAAGTATTGCGACACAAAACAGATTCTCCATTTGTTCCAGAATTGTTAACAGGGAGGATGGAAGTTCATGTTCCTTGTTACAACGAATAGTCTTAGAACGATGTCCGAATTTCAGTATTTTTCCGCTGTTGCCTCCTAATATCAGTATTCCGCCTTCTGTTCTCTACGTAAGTGAATTTCATTTCGTTCGATTCCCAGAGACCGATGATACGCTGTTCTTGCTCTCTAAACTGGTTTCCTTATCTTTCGAATTTGTCACTGTCTTACACCGTTGTTGCCGTAGATACCGACTCAAAGCGACCTAAGTCTGTGTTGTGAAGTTGTGGGACCTTTTGTCTCTCCGCATCGTCGAGCAATTTTGTTACTGAAATGTTATGCCCCGTCCTTCGCGTTTTATGAACATTGGCTGCATAACACTTGTGAATACCCTTTCCGGTAATATTCAGTATTCCTCTTCCATAATTTCGATGCACTTTCTGACTGCCAAAACGAACAGGTTTTCCACTCGATCACAGAGCTGCATGTTTTGCTTTAGCTGCTTCCGCTACTGCTGTCGTGCGTGTAGAAGCAAACTGTTGATCACAGCCCACTGAAACTCGTGTCGCGCCAGTAAAGGGTAAACTGTGGCACCCACCGACCTCCAACGGATTGCAAAAACAAATTAATTCTTTTCCGAAACTGTTACTCCCTTCACCGCCGCACCTCCCCCTCACAAAAAGTATAAAGGTAAAAGTTTCACCACCTCTACATCTCGAATGTTGGCTTCCTAAAATTCCTCGTCATGTTATATTAATTTGTACTTCAGTGTTACTGGCTATTAGCCAAAATGTTTCCTCACGTTATCGACGTGTACCACTGAAGCTGAGTATACAAGTATGTCGTACGACACAGGTTAGGAGACGAGACGTGGTAAACGGCGAGTATCGAGAAAAACCAACTCCTCCTAAAAGCTTAAATGCTTCTGCATTTCCATACCATATTTTAAATGAATTAAGAAAAGGTGTTAGAGAGTAGTTGTCGTATCGCTATCATGCACAGTCGTCTAATTATAAATACCACTATAACGTAGCAAATTATTACTAGTTGTCATCTTGTAATGATTGCGTCGCCAATAGGAATTCAGTATTCGCCGCGCCTTTGATTAGGCTTTGCGCCTTAGATCTAGGAGACGATATAGTCGCCTTGGAGCCGTATTCCGGTTAACGTTTGTTAAATCTCAAGAATCAAATTTGTAGTTGAAAATTATTAAATTCGCGCAGTTGATCGGTTCTCTCATTGCTGACGAAAAGCGACTGCAGTGCTGAGTATTTTGTGGAAGTTCGAGTTTTGTGAGTGGCTTGATGTAGGAGATATTCGTGTGCGAACCTTTCAACATGAATTCCGCTTGGCATGTTTCTTGCAGATTGCTACACATTATGTTGACCACTTCTCTATAAGACGCCTACTGAACACAATGTATTGACTCAAGTAGTCGTGGGTCAGCGACTTTTTCGGACTCAGAAAACTGCCATCAAGCCCGTATTTAATATCCGGACTTTATTTACGCCATATCGCTGATTTTCCGTTAAAAGTTCACACCTGAAAGCAGCCCAAGATATTTATTCCGACCCGATATTTTCAGTGTTATGGAGGCAAAACAACTAGAAAGAAATTTTAGACTCTCCCGAACGAGACATGCAAGAAACCCGAACGCTCGGTAGTTTAACTTTCGGTTTCTGCCCATGGACTGGAGTTGTGGCTTTTTCGTGGTGGGCACTTAGCCGAATTTTCGCCAACGCTATTTCTGTTGGCTAATCCAGTATCTACCTACACACAGTGAGTGTGCAGAAAACCTGAAGACTATAGAGGTAGATGGACGTTCTCCAAAGGACAGTGAGAACAACACGCGCCGCCACTTTTTTTCTTTTTTTTTCCCCGCACTTTGGTAGACGTTTCACGCAGGACCACGCAGCCAGCATCACACAGAATGACGCAACCGTATTCCGCAGCACGCTGCAACACGTTTCTGCACCCAAGGAAACCTGTCTTAGCACGAGAGGCGGATGTCACAGGCGAGCAACTGTCACCGCGCACACTTCACCTTTCCCAAAACGGCAGAATAATGCGCACCGACCGGTACTTCGGAATAACTTCTGTAACATACATAATATTTTCTGGCTGTTCTCTACTTTGAAAAACACTAATTCATTATCAGTTTAGTACAACAGACTAAAATGGTTAATTTATCATCAAATTACGATTACATTTCTACGTCTAAATGTTTCCACACTGTTGACTTGCGCTTCATTAATACACGTAATGTGAAATCAAAGACGTCACTTCATCTGTGTTACAAAATTTCTTCTGCAAAATTACAATAGCAAAGGAATACGCAGCAGTGAAGACAACGATTCATACAGAAAACCCGATACCACTGGCTGCGCGCTTGCACGGAAGTTTAAAGGTAACATCCTGAAAATGAGGATTTCGGAAATATTCCGGGAATGAAATTTACGTTAAGCAAGAGAATTCTTTCAACCTGTAAAGAGAGGCCACCTAGCTCCGAACGATATATGTGTCAACTAAGTATGAGTTGAACTCTACAAATATTCAACGCGAGTTATTGAGCCTTTAATATTGTAAAGGCGTCTCTTTTGATTTCGACGGCACGAGAGCAATTAGCCTACATCTAAGCCCTCGATGGCAATGTGAACACAAATTCTCTACCTAAACTACAAGCAATGAAATGGTTTTTAACAATAAAGCAATGTAATCCTACGTAACAACGTCATACTTTCATTTTCCGCTATCAGCTCTTACTGCAAACACTTCAGAAACACTAAACGCTAAAAAATTTTCGGTTCTTTTCATTTAACCTCTATGCTGTGCTACATTTGCAGATTTTACACGGACGAGGAACTCCGATGAAACTTGCGTAACATATGGATAAAATTTTCCGTTGCTTGTGTATAATACGAGAGCGTAATACACATCCAAATGGTCTAAAAATATTCATTCTTGTCAACCACTTACTACAGGTTTCCTCCATTTAGGTTGGTTGGTTTGAAAGAGGGGGGAAGGGACCAAACTGTGAGGTCATCGGTCTCTCGTTCCCAACAAAATTATTACACAAGGGAAATAAAAGAGATGTACAGCACGGTAACAGGAGAATGGAGGAACCAGGAGAAGAACAGGACAATCAACACTACCATGGACAAAACAGGAAAAGAAAGCCACAGAGGAGCAAGAAACAAGATAGAACAGATAAAAACATGAGCAGATGATCGTGGCTGACCCACCACGAGAACAAAAAGGAAAAAGCTAGCCACTCTGCGACACATGAAAACATCCACCACACAAGCTTTAGAGCTGAAACTTATAAAGAATGATAAAACCCACCCTCACGAATAAAACTTAAACC
Source organism: Schistocerca gregaria (assembly GCF_023897955.1). Classification (NCBI taxonomy): domain Eukaryota; kingdom Metazoa; phylum Arthropoda; class Insecta; order Orthoptera; family Acrididae; genus Schistocerca; species Schistocerca gregaria. The sequence goes on from NW_026061727.1 coordinate 370,775, forward strand.
TAAATTAGCCAATGAGGCTTTTTCAGTTGAAATTAATGGCAACTAGTCCGGCAGCAAACCCGAAGAGATTTTCAAGACTTATTACGCCGGGAAAGCCTACGAAGTCACAACTAGTCCGGTAGCTGAAGAGTCCGTCACAGGGCAGCCAAAGGAGGACAGCTCACCAAGATATGGGCCACCGTCAGCCGGGCGCCACACCGAAACTGACTGAGGTGGGTAATCACGGTGCAGGAGGCAGCCATGTGTCACACAAGCGTGGCCAATGCGGAGCTGGCAGAGAACCGCAGAGTCCATACGAGAGGCCCACATGGAGGGTTGCCACACATTCGAAGTCTCCTTAGTGGCACGCAGTTTGTTGTGCATGCTGAGGTTAAGCCTTTTCGTCTCCCAAGCCGCAAAACCTTGCGGCGTAGTACAGCAAGCTTGTCAGTTGCAGAGAAGCCGATCTCCATGAGTGGTTTCCACGTAGCCTGTTGGCCAATCTCTCAGCAAGTTTGATGCCTGGGATTCCGAAGTCACCAGGGGTCCAGAGAAACACCAATGAACGACCGAACCGTTCCAGGGCGTAGATGAACTCCTAGATGATCGCTACCAACGGATGACGAGGAGAGCACTGGTCGATACCTTGTAGGCTGCTCAAGGAGTTGGCACACAGGAACGACTCCCCAGAGCATGAACACATCTGCTCAAAAGCTCAAGATACAGCCAACAGCTCCGCCATGGAAGAACTGCAGCCATCGGGAAGGAATGCTGTTCATTATGTCCTCCATGGACATACGCGACGCTGACGAGAGCATCAGCCATCGAGCCATCAGAGTAAACCAATTTGTCGCCTCAGTACGTGTCAAGAATAGAGATGAAGTGACAGTGGAGAGCCGCAAGGTTAATGGAGTCGTTAGGGCCACGTGAAAGATTTAGACAAAGCTGTGGCTGAGGCTTACAGCATGGAGATGTACGTGAATGGACCTCGAGGAGAGGTAGAACAGGCAAGGACTCCAGACAGAAGCAATCGAATGCAAACCGTAATCATTAACCCCCTGATCTGGGTTGCTGTTGTGGGGGCTGGAATGCCGTGGGCAGGGAAAAGGAGAGGGTAATTTGTATACTCAGGAGAACTACAAATGTGTGCAATGTAACTGGCGAGCAATTTTGCACGTCTAATTTATAATGGAGGGATCCCAGCCTTCACCAGTACACTGGTCACCGGACTCATCCTGTCGCTAATCGAACCCCACAGTGGTGCACAGGGTCGAGTAAATTCAGCGCTGAGGGCACTGCCGAACCCTAAATCACACTCCCATAGTCAATTCGTGATTGGACAAGGGCTCTGTAGAGCCACAGCAGCGTAGATCTATCTGCACCCCAGTTCGTGTTGCTCAGGCGTCGGCGGGCATTGAGGTGCTGCCAGCACTTCTGCTTAAGCTGACGAAGATGAGGAAGCCAAGTCAATCGAGCAACGAAAACCAGTCCTAAGAATGTGTGTGTCTCCACTACAGTGAGTGGATCGTCATGAAGGTAAAGTTCTGGGTCCAGATGAATGGTACGACGCCGACAGAAGTGTATGACACACGACTTTGCGTCTGGAAACTGGAGGCTGTGGGCTATAGCCCATGCCTGCACCTTGAGGATGGCTCCCTGTAGGTGATGCTCAGCAACACCAGTACTGGAGCAGCAGTACTAAATGCAGAAGTCGTCTGCATTCAGGGAAGGTGAGATGGAGAGTCCAACAAACAGCTGCTCCTAGATCGTTAAAGGCCACTAAAAATAGAGACACTAAAAATAGAGACACTCAATACAGAGCACTGTGGAACTCCATTCTCCTGGATATGGGTCGTACTATGGAAGGCACCAACTCGGACATGGAGTGACAAGACGTTTCCGATGAACATCCAGAGTGGCCCCAGAGACACTACTCATACAATGTGACAAGGATGTGATATCGCCAGGTCGTGTCATATGGTTTTCGTAAATCAATGGAGACAGCAATCAGGCGTTGGCGTCTGGAGAAGGCCGTTTGGATGGTAAACTCTAGGGACACAAGATTAGCAGTGGTAGAGCGACCCTGGCAGAAACCACCCCGACATGGAGCCAGTAGGCCATGTGACTAAAGGGACCCAACAAAACCGCCCACATACCATACATTCCAGCAGCTTATGAAGAACGTTGGTGAGGCTAATGGGCCGACAGCTAACCATGTCAAGCGAGTTTTTACCGGGTGTGAGCACCGGAATGATGTTGTTCCTTGCAATTGCAATGGAAAGACGCCACTGCTCGAGATCCGGTTGAACATGACGAGATGATATCGCTTGTAGTCAGATGAGAGACATTTAAGTATCTGGCTGTGGATCCGATCATGTCCAGGAGCTCTGTCAGGGCAATATGCAATTGCACTGAGGACCTCCCACTTTAACTGCGGCTGGACGAGAACATCACCTCAGTCAATACACGCCACAGTGAACCCTATAACGCCGCATTTATAGTGTGTGAAAGGCTGGGGGTAATTTTCCAGGGCAGAGTGCTCGGCAGAGTGCTCGGCAGAGTGCTCGGCAGAGTGCTCGGCAATCGCGTTTGTGTCTGTAGATAACACGCCATTTACGCTAACACCAGTAACACTTGTTAAGGTCTGGTACCCAAAAAGATGATTGATCTTTGCCCAGACGTGGGAAGGTGACGTATGGCGTCTAATTGTCGAGATGTATCTCATCCAACTTTCCTGCTTCCGTCGTTTGATAAGTTACCGAACGCGGGCACAGAGCTATTTAAAGGCTACTGTATGAGGTGCTCCATGGCAGGGTGCTGCTTATGCCACTGTAGAGATCTCCGACGCTCCTTAATTACTTCAGCATCTTCCGGCGACCACCAAGGGACTGCCTTACGCCTTGAGCACCATGAAGAACGAGGGATTAAGTTTTCTACTGCAGAAACAATTGCTGTAGTAACTTGCTCAACCATCACTTAAATGTAACTGTGTGGGGGAAATTAAACGGTGACAGCAGAGGTGAAAGATTCCCATTCCTCCTTGTTTAAAGCCAATCTGGGCAGCCGTCCATGAGCATGATACTGGGGCAGTGACAGAAAGATGGGGAAGTGGTCACTACCATACAGGTCGTCACGGGTTCTCCAGTGGGTTGATGGGGGAAGTCTTGGGGTTTGAAGTGACAAATCGATGGCTGAGTAACTACCACGAGCCACACTGAAATGTGTAGCAGTCCCAGTATTTAAGAGGCGGAGGTCGAACTGAGACAAAGATTCGACATCTCTGTCTTGGCAAATAAGCACAGTGACAACCCACAAGGGGTTATGGTTGATTAACTCCCTAAACCTTTCCCACTTTTCGGAGATTTTACCAATCAGTGCAGCTAATACATCTAGGGGTTCGACACCATCTGGAGGAAGGTATATATTGCACAGTAAGATCCTCCATCGTCCTTATTCTGATAGCCACAGCTTCAAGGGGGATTTGAAGGGGCACAGGTTCACTACAGACAGTTTAGGACATAAACGAAAACTCCACCTGACACCCTATTATAGCCGCTACAGTTACTGTAATATCTGTTTAGCCATGGAGGGCAGAGGGTCCGCATTGTCAAAAACCAGCTTTCCTGGAGGGCAATACAGATAGCAGGTGTAAAGCCCAACTGTTGCCATAGCTCATCCAGGTGGTGGAATAATGAATGACGTCATCGTGACACTGTGAAAGCATGGAACATTCAATGAAGTGGTTTATGCCTCAGGCAATAAGCCGGCGGCAGCATGTGACTCTGAGCACTCTATAACCGTCATGTCTGTCTGTGTGTGTGTGTGTGTGTGTGTGTGTGTGTGTGTGTGTGTGTGTGTGTGCATGGGATGGTGATTTATGCATTTACTGAGGACCTATATCCCGCCAGACCCTCCCACACCCACCCACACACACACACACACACACACACACACACACACACACACACACACACAGCTTGGTCCTAGTGGTTTTATTTTTGGATTTCTCTCACTGCACCTTGGGTTTCCCTGGCTGGGAGAACTTCACTGATTCAGTCTCCAGGACTGAGAATGAGCGTGAAGCCCTTCGACAAGCTGCTTTTGGGCTCTTCAGTCACTGGCAGGTGTCAAATTTCCCACTAGGAGAAACCTGGGAAGGGGACCCCTTCCTAGCGAGAGAAGCGAGGAAGACTTCTGTTCCCTTCCAAGATGGAGAAGCATATGTCCCCGATGGTTGGAGGAGTGTTGCTTCCAAAGCAGGTGGTGCAGGAGCAATAGGGAGGGAAATGCCCTCCACCAACAAGGAACATCTTTCGGCTCTGAGAGGTGGCTATGATTGGCAGAGCTGATCGTATTACGCCGATGTTACAACAGTCGTGGTACAATGTCACAGGCACAGGATGCAGGCATTCAAATTTTCTCTTAGCCCCAGTGTAGGTCATTCTGTCCAGTGTGTTTTAGTCCATGATTTTCCTTTCTTTCTGGAGAATCCTGCAGTGTAGTGAGCAAGGCGAATGGTGCTCTCCACAGTTTGACAGATTGGAGGCGGGGCACATGTAGTATTGGGATGTGAAGGGCATCCAGAATTTTGACATGTGACGCTGGATGTACAGCTGTATATGTCCAAACTTGCAGCTCTTAACGCACCGCATCGTGTGAGGAACATTGGGCTTTACAACACAGTATTAGACCGTCACGTTGACCTTCTCTGTCAATGTATCACCCTCGAAGGCCAAGACGAAAGCAGCGGTGGCAACCTGATTATACCTCGGACCCCAGTGGACACGCTGGACGAAATGAACACCGCGCCGCTCCAAATTTGCGCGCAGCTCATCGTCAGACTGCAAAATAAGGTCCCTGTGAAATATGATACCCTCGACCATATGTAAGCTCTTGTGGTTACAGAAACATCCCCAGCTTGTCATAAGCGAGTAAATACCCTGACTGGGCATACATGGGGAGTTAATGGCACAGGCATCAGGGGGTGTGGTCAGAGGGCTACAACTGACAGGGTACATAGCGGCCCCACTACAATGGGCAATCTACCGTGCTGGATGTCAGGTGCAACCAAGCGAACAAGTCCATTATAATCGTCGGTATAGAAAACGATACTGCACCGTTTATGGAAAAATACGCACCCAGGAGGGTGGCCTCGCCCAACAGTAGGAGAATGAGCAGAAGTGCAGATCCACGTCGACAAAGGATGCGGTAAGTCTGAGCACATGAATGCTATACTCCATGTAAGGCGTCCTTCCTAAATTGGCTCGCTCTTCGGGAAAATTTTGAAAAATTAAGGTCAATTCATAGAGGGGACCACCACATATAGGCCAAAACGTGAGACTCCTTTTAGTCGCCTCTTACGACAGGCGGAAATACCTCGGGTCTATTCCAACCCCTGGACCTGTAGTGGGGGGGGGGGGGGTCTCCATTTACCTCGAAGTTTTGGTTTTTATGCTTAGTCTGCTAACTACGACAAAAGGTGTGTAAATATGGCGCGAACGGGACTGGGCTGCACTGAAAATCGTTCTGCTAAGGCCCCTCCACACGCACTATTATATCTGTCGGCCGACCGACCAACGGACCAATTTCGTAACCGCTTGCACAACGCAATCACGGTGCCTCATGTGATTTGCTCGTATGATAAATATCTACGCGATTCCGGTTGGTTTTACAAAGGAACAGAAACTGGAGTTTGCCAGCATTTATCTAGCATTTTCTGGCCTTGTTACTCAAAGCCAAGGCAAAGATGCGACTAATTGCAGGAATGAAATTTAACTACGTTGTTACTTAGACGGTAGCTAATGATATTCGTAATTATTTAAGAACTGCTGAGCATCAAACCGTTTTTAACCAAAAATGAATTCATCATAGGTTGTAAGCTCCGAGGAGAAACATCTCGCTACATTGCGATTTCTAGCCAATGGTAGGGTTTGAGCGCACCTCAAATTCAGGGCTGTTGTATCCCTACAATTGACTAAAGTGATTCATTTCCCTGCAAAGCGATTTATACTTGACTGAAGAAGTACAGCACGGTTAAGCAAAATAAAAGACGTTGACATAAACGTCATCAATTCCAATAAACAATGCGAAAGTAACTTACATACTTCGTAAGACAAATTACTACAGCAATTGTTATAAACAAATGCAAAAAGTATTTAACAGCTATACATTCATCAGGATATAATACTTATTAATACACCCTCACACCTTTTTATAAGGTTCTATCCTGCAGCCCTTTTTCCTGGGCGTAGACCGGTGACGAGAGATATGAAATCCTGTCGATTTGATTTCGGAGTTCTCTTCTCTACAGCCAACACAGTGATGCTTGACAGTGTCATTTGTCATTGTGTTGTGGAAGTAGGCTTTAACGCGTTTCAACGTACTCACGCTTGTTTTGCAAGACACGGTGGTTCGTGGAATTGCAAGAAGCAACGACAGTCATTTCACTCCTCCGGAGAACACGTTTTTTAAATCAATTGTTTACAATGGACTGAAGGATGTCATGAAGCTCCAGACATTTATCCTCACTGCTGTAAATAAAGTTTCTTCTCTTCAGTTTCTCATTGTCAAAGGATACATTTTAAGTAGCTTTTCAACATTACGTATAGGGAAATTGTTTCACGGTAGTCCTGGTTCAAATGGTTCAAATGGCTCTGAGCACTATGGGACTTAACATCTATGGTCATCAGTCCCCTAGAACTTAGAACTACTTAAACCTAACTAACCTAAGGACATCACACAACACCCAGCCATCACGAGGCAGAGAAAATCCCTGACCCCGCCGGGAATCTAACCCGGGAACCCGGGCGTGGGAAGCGAGAACGCTACCGCACGACCACGAGATGCGGGCACGGTAGTCCTGGAATCTAGTTTCCGTGTTTACTATTACTGTGTCGATTACCTCTAATACTAGCCTTCTCCATTTCTAAATACATATTTCTGTTTCGTTACACTAGTTCAAATACTCCTGCTGAAATTGTAAGACTCTTTCTTACCTTCCACTTTGCGTTTCATACATATTAGTCTCTCACTAGCCTTAATGCAGCTTTCTATTTCAGGCTTACAGATTTACTTTGCAAAATGTCGAACAAGATACTGGTATGCTGGAAAATCTATTTGTACACCTGCAGTAGAAAAAGAGAAGTCTGGTGATCAAGTATACAATTTAGCCCAATTGGTCGATGTGAAGAAATATAATCCCAGTCTTGCTTGTATTTCACATTCAATGCTGCTCATGTCCGTGTAGTGAAGAAAAATGGTTTTAACAGCGTGTGAATGAAAATACCTTGTTTCGCAAGGACCTTATAATTTAAATCCCCCTTCCCCCTGAAGTTAACTTGTTTTACCGCAACGGCTATGATTCGTGAAATACTGGTTTGCTATAAAAAATTTTAATTGCGTAATTTTTAGAAGCATAGAGGATGGTCCAACTGATGTGCACAGCAGTGGATACAGACTGCACGAGGGTGTGCCTCTTTCACTATAGGATGTACACAATTTTTCCGTGTTATTGCACTACAGCCGTCTTATGTTTGCGATACTAGTTTGTTTTTATCAATATTCTAACTGCTTAGCACTTGCAGCTAAACAGTGGCTATGCCTTGTGCACACCAGTTTTTAGCTAAGTCATAAAACCACATCCATCTCATATTTCTCCTTATTTGCAAAACGAAAAATTACTAATAGCTTACTTCAGACATCCGTTATTTCGTCGGCTTGTACTGACAAAGGACTTAATTTCACTTGAAACTTGCTCTAGAGGATTATTTTAACTTCACTTGAAATCTGTTCTTTAACAACATCCATAATACAAGTTGTTAAATGATTGTCAGAAAGTGGCTTCAAGTACTCCATGATGCTAAATAATCTTTCGTGAGTGTTCGTATCCAGCGAAGAATTTCAGAAGTTCTAAAAATTTTATTCACTCATGCCTCAGATTCCTCACGAGTTCGGAGACAACTTTTGCCATGCTGAAAAGCAGATAGTCGTAATGCATCTATTCCGCTTCTGTTTCTGTAACCTTCTCGTTGTGTTTCAATGTTCCAATCGTGCTGCTTGTGAAAGAGCATGGTCAATTCTTACTGTGCTTAGCTGATTGTATTTAACAGTTGCTGTAACATGTGAAATTGAACCTTGGTCCTTTTTAGCATTCGAAATAAAATTTTGATGCCTCTTCGCCTAGTCCCCACTTACGCGATCAACCGTCAACCATTCCAAATAACGCACAGTAAGAACAAAAGTTGTTCCTTACAACGCTGCCACTTTACCACCGTTTTGAATTTTACTATTGTGTTTGAAAGCTTCTTACAAATTTTCCCTAAAATTTGATAGACAAACTGCGTCAGCTTTCTTTCTTACACTCTTGCAAACACCACAATTGCATTGTGTGTGTATTTGGAAGAAAAGCGGTAGAGAAACAGTAAACACTTGAATGAAGCCCTAGGTATTACGTCAAGATAGTAAAAGAATTCAGCAAAATTTGTTACGAGAGCTACAAGAGGAGGAATTCAAGTCTTAACATATAAATTACTTATGAATGGATGAGATTATTTCAGTATTTGCTCAGTAAAGTGGATTCTCATGTTACAAAACAGAATGTCTTCTGGACATACAGCATTTCTAAGAATAAACTGTGTCACTGCGATTTCTTGATACATGAGAGCTACTCTGGTTTATGACACGGCACATTAATATCACATTGTAATCAACCAAAATAATTTCAGAAACGTGTCAAGCGATTTATAAACCGGTGAAGGTAAATAAACGTTTAGTACACTTTATGGGGACTATAAGAACAATTTTTAATTTTAAATAGTGTTACCACATCGGCAAAATTAATACAAAGTTCGAAACAGATGAAGCGCTTTTTAATTTGTCGCATCCAGAATCTAAAAACAGACAAAGTAGAAAGGAAAGCTAAGAAAGAATTTTTGAGTGTGACCACATCCTCTATTCCGGTTTGCTGCATGTATGTTTCCAGATGTAGGGATGGATGGCTGTAGCTGTGATTGTGGACATGAAGTCAAGTGCAGTATATTCCACCTCCCATCAACACACAAATGATAGCATGCATTATGCCCCTTGCCCCCCCCCCCTCCCACCCATAGCCCAAGCTACTTTATTTTTAAAAATTCGACGAAACTAACTTTGAAGCCATATTTACAAACACACTCCAGACACGTCCAACAGCTGTAGCGACGCCAGCGCTCGAAGGTGAAAAGAAAGCTTCACGCCACAAGCCCGAAGTGCGGCACTCAATGTTACGAGCGTTAATGGGTAACATCGTGTGACAGATACCACGTGTAATCTACTCTAGCGCCCTCCGTACCAGCAATCGACGTGGATCACTTCTGGATATTAGACAGACTCACAATCTACAAGTCGACAGAGAACTCTCAGGGCGGACTTTCCAGCAATTAGCTGGGATAGGGAAAACAGTTTCAGTTAAGCTATCAAGGAAATTTAATAAACGCGATATTCCACTTCAGCAAGAAAGATGGCACACTAGCGTCCACTGTAACGTTTCTTTCCTTATGGGTAGTTAAAAGTGAGAGAAATATTCAAATAAATGAAAAGAAATAATCTGCGCATAATTATGAGTTTAACCCCACCGTGGCATCATATTTGTAACGTGTCCTTCCTGTGGCAGTATCTGTACGCGCATATATATATAATTAACCTTTGTAATCTACTGGACCATTACTATTATTTACCCTCTATGCCAACTCTGTTACATTCTTTCAATGTATGAGATCCTGGTGTTACTGAACACCATCGTCAACCGCTGTTTTAAGGCTCGTTGACTGCACGACACTGCTGTCAATGATCTACTGGTCTTCCTGAAAGCAGGCCTTCAGGTCCGACCTATGGAGAATAATTGCTTATCGCAATGTGCCGCTTAAGTATGTCGTTCATCTTGCTTTCAAATAACGTGACCACAATTTCATGATACATCTACCTAAAAAGTATAAAATCATTTAAGTAGTTCAGTGCGGTAGTATTAAAAGGTTCACTACAATAACTGCAGAGACCGATATTTATGAATGATAATCTTATTATTCCATAAAAAAAATAAGACGTAGGAATTTCGGCAACCCTCCTCTTAGTACATCGAATGTCAAAACAGAAGTGAATCATAAGAAGAGAAAGTCTTCGTTTCTTTACAAAATCACTTGGTTTTTTCGAAAACTTAATTTGTTTTTCCTACAGAGGTCTCCTTTTACGTTTCATACATACAAGCTCTGAGTTCTCATCAACATCTGTTACTAAATCAATTGCTTTATATATATTATTCGTGACACAAGAGTTTTTAATATTGGATAGTTCCTCTTTTTTTTTTTTAGATACACTTCAGTAACCTTATGAATTCTGGAAGCTACTGTATAACAGTATCTCATTCTAGCATTCAGGTAAAATTGGAGTGGTTACTTGACTAGACTACACACCAATTCCTTCCTTCACATATACTTGCAAGTTAACAAAAAATGACTATTTTGGGCAAAACGTTTGTGCCTTCGTTCCAGAAGTGTGGAAATATTTTGTCCTTGTTCCGGACTGATATATTGGTTTGATCACCAAGTTGTTGAGAAAATCGGACCTAAAAAACCAATCTGAACATTTGGACTTACTTAATTTCAATGTGTCTGATTACTTGAATTGTACTGCTTCTTACAGTCTATTACATCAACTTAGAAACTTCTTCTGTGTTCTACTATGGTGCTTTTAGTGTTTCCGCATACCGCAGCACGCAACATGGTTTTGCAGACGATAAGTGAAACTGTTTCTTAGAGAAGAGAGGACAAAGAGACGATCTGGCATTAAGTCGATTCGATAGCAAATGACAAAAACGGGCGGATTTCTCAGGTTTTTACTACATATGAACACTTTTCACATTCTCCCGTGCAACGCGGCTGCTTGTCCTCCTTTCATGCAAAATCTTAAGGTCCTAGCTCATGTCCAAGGCACCACAGCCGGCTAAAAAGTCAATAATCGTTAACTAAAACTTGATTTGTACTGCTTCTTACTGGGTATTACATAAACTTAGGAGCTTCTTTTGTGTCAAATTATTATTTTCAAATCAACAGCTCATTGCATACACTCCTTACTAGAAACATGAATAATCTCCACAAAAATTTGGAAGTTAATTACTTTGGTGCAATAAAGTCTCGATCATTCAGGAAAACGGATTTTCAATAACTTATCAGCAGCCATAAAAGTTTTACTACTGTCAAAATTCATTTTAAGTGCAGCCTAAAGGATTTATTTAACCATCTCCTCCGACACCATTAATGAATTGAATTTTTTAGTAGAACTAGGGCGTGCGCGATTGAGAGTGAGTGAGGAGTGAGTGAGTTAGAATAAGAGAGAGAGAGAGAGAGAGAGAGAGAGAGAGAGAGAGAGAGAGAGAGAGAGAGAGAGAGAGAGAGAGAGAGAGAGAGAGAGAGAGTGGGGGGGGAGGGTGTCAAATAATACGAGTACGATCAGAAGTACGTTTAAATTTTCATCCCTCATTTCACGTCGATGATCAGTCCACTTGCGATCTGTGGAAGGTAAATTAGCATATTAGTTTCCCCACTGAGCATCTCCTCATTATGGATCATTTGCAACAGAAACTACATATAGTCTAATCTAACCGTCTTGTCTGTCCTATCTCTGTTGAAGGGTACACATGAGACAGATGCCTTCTTATTGTTGTTGTTGTGGTTTTCAGTCCAGAGACTGGTTTGATGCAGCTCTCCATGCTCCTGTATCATGTGCAAGCGCCATCTCCCAATACCCACTGCAACCTACATCCTTCTGAATCTGCTAGTGTATTCATCTCCTGGTCTCCCTCCTCGACCTTTACCCTCCGCGTTGCCCTCCAATACTAAAATGGTGATCCGCTGATGCCACAGAACGTGTCCTACCAACCGATTCCTTCTTGTAGTCAAGTTGTGCCACAAAGTTCTCTTCTCCCCAATACTATTTAATACCTCGTCATTAGTTAAGTGATCTACCCATCTGATCTTCAGCATTCTTCTGTAGCACCTTATTTCTAAAGCCTCTAGTCTCTTCTTATCCAAACTCTTTATCGTCCATGATTCACTTCCATACATGGCTACACTCCATACAAATACTCGGATAACACACTTCCTGATACGTAAAGCTTTACTCGATGTTAACAAGTTTTTCTTCTTCAGAAACACTTTCCTTGCCATTGCCAGTATACAATTTATATCCTCTATACTTCGACCGTCATCAGTTATTTTGCTCCCCAAATACCAAAACTCCTTTACTACTTTAAGTGTCTCAGTTCCTAATCTAATTCCTTCAGCATCACCAAACATGTTTCGACTACATTCCATTATCCTCGTTTTGCTTTTATTGATGATCATCTTATATCATTCTTTCAGGACACTCCACTCCATTCAGCTGCTCTTCCAGGTCCTTTGATGTCTCTGACAGAATTATGTCATGAGCGAACCTCAAGGTTTTAATTTCTTCTCCATAGATTTTAATTCCTACTTCGATTTTTATCTTTTTTTCCTTTACTGCTTGCTCAATAAACAGATTGAATAACATCGGCGATTGACTAGAACCGCATCTCACTACCTTCCCAACCACTGCTTCCCTTTCATGCCCCCTGACTCTTGCAACTCCCATCTGGTATGTGTACAAATTGTAAATGGCCTTTCACTCACTGCATTTTACCACTGCCACTTCAGTATTTGAAAGAGTTTTCCAGTCAACATTGTCCAAAGATTTCTCTAAGTCTACAAACGCTAGAAACGTAGGTGTGCCTTTCCTTAATCTAGCTCTTAAGAGAGGACGTAGGGTCAGTATTGCCTCATGTGTTCCAGTATTTCTACGGAATCCAAACTGGTATACCCCGAGGTCGGCTTCTACCAGTTTCTCCATTCGTCTGTAAAGAATTGGCTTTAGTATTTTGCGCCTGTGACTTACTAAACAAATAGTTCGATAATTTTCACATCTGTCAACAACTGCTTTCTTAGAGATTGGAATTATTATATTCTTCTTGAAGTCTGACGGTATTTCGCCTGTCTCATACATCTTGCTCATCAGATGGTAGAGTTTAGTCAGGGCTGGCTCTCCCACGGGTGTCAGTAGTTATAATGGAATGTTGAATACTCCCGGGGCCTTGTTTCGGCGTAGGTCTTTCACTGCTCTGCCAAACTCTTCACGCAGTATATCATCTCTTATTTCATCTTCATCTACATGCTCTTCCATTTCCAAATTCTGTTTTCAAGCCCATTGCCCTTGTATAGATCTTCTATATACTCCTTCCACCTTTCTGCTTTCCCTTCTTCGCTTATAACAGGGTTTCCATCTGAGCTCTTGATATGCATACAAGTGGATCTCTTTTCTCCAAAGCTTTTATTTTTATTTATTTATTGTTCCGTGGGACCATATTAAGGAGAAATCTTCATGGTCATAGAACGAGTCAATACATGAAATTATAACACGATAGTAGAAACAGATAAAATGAAATATAAAAACATATTAAGGCGACAAGTCGTAAGTTTAAATAAAGAAAATTAACTACGTAACACTGAAATTTGCATAATTTTTTAGCTCTTCCAGGAGCTCCTCGACAGAATAGAAGGAGTGAGCCATGAGGAAACTCTTCAGTTTAGACTTAAAAGATTTTGGGCTACTGCTAAGATTTTTGAGTTCTTGTGGTAGCTGATTGACAATGGATCCAGCAGAATACTGCACTCCTTTCTGCACAAGAGTCAAGGAAGTGCATTCCACATACAGATTCGATTTGTGCCTAGTATTAACTGATTGAAAGCTGCTAACTGTTGGGAATACGCTAATACTGCTAACAATAAACAACATTAAAGAAAATATATGCTGTCAGGGCAATGTCAGAATTCCCAGACTATTGAATAGGGGCCAACAAGAGGTTCTCGAACTTACACCCCATATAGCTCGAACAGCCCGTTTTGAGCCAAAAATACCCTTTTTGAATCAGAAGAATTACCCAAAGAATATAATACCATACGACCTAAGCGTATGAAAATATGCGAAGTAGACTATTTTCCATGTTGAACTGTCACTAATTTCAGATACTGTTCTAATGGTAACTAAAGCAGCATTTAGTTTCTGAACAAGATCCTGGACATGGGCTTTCCACAACGGCTTACTATATATCCGATCGCCTAGGAACTTTAACTGTTTCGTCTCGCTTATAACATGCCCATTCTGTCTGATCAAAATATCGGTCCTTGTTGAATTGTGAATTAGAAACTGCAAAAACTGAGTCTTACTGTGATTTAGCATCAAATTGTTATCCACAAGCCATGAAGTTAATCCATTAACTACATTATTTGATACTGTTTCAGTATTACACACAAGATCCTTCACTGCCAAGCTGGTGTCGTCAGCAAACAGAAATATTTTTGAATCACCTGTAATACTAGAGGGCATATCATTTATATAAGTAAGAAACAGCAGTGGCCCCAGAACCGACCCTTGGGGGAATGCCCTCTTAACAGAGCCCCATTGCGAATGATTATCACTACCACTCTCAATATCGCAGAGAATTACCTTCTGCTTTCTGTTCTTAAAGTAAGAGGGGAACCAATTGTATGCTACTCCCTTACTCCATAATGGTCCAACTTGTGCAGTAATATTTTGTGGTCAACACAGTCAAAAGCCTTCGTTAAATCAAAGAAAACACCTAGCGTTCGCAACCTTTTATTTTATCCGTCCAAAACCTCACAGAGAAAAGAGAATATAGCATTTTCAGTTGTTAAACCATTTCTGAAACCAAACTGTACATTTGACAGCAAATAATGTGAATTTAAATGCTCCAGTAACCTTGTATATACAACCTTCTCGATAACTTTAGCGAACTCCGATGGCATGGAAATAGGTCTAAAGTTGTCAACATTATCCTTGTCTCCCTTTTTATAAAGTGGCTTCAGTAGAGAGTACTTTAATCGGTCAGGAAACCGACCACCGCTAAAGGAAAAGTCACAGATATGGCTAAGTACTGGGCCAACATACACAGAACAATACTTCAGTATTCTGCTAGATAGCCTGCCATATCCATGAGAGTTCTTGGTCTTTAGTGATTTAATTATTAACTCAATCTCCCTCTTGTCAGTATCATGGAGGACCGTTTCAGGTAACAGTCTCGGAACACTTTTTTCTAAGAGCGCTATATGATTCCCTGTTGGGGCTAGGTTTCTATTTAGTTCACCTGGTACATTCAGAAAGTGATTATTAAATACTGTACATATATGCGACTTATCAGTAACACGAACATTCCCACTACGCACTGATTCTATATCGTCGACCTGTCTCTACAGACCAGCCACTTCGTTTACGACTGACCATATGGTTTTAATTGTATCCTGAGACGTAGCTATTCTATCTGCATACCACTTTTCCATACCAGTTTACATATGATTATATGAATTAAGGAGATCTACCAACATCCTTTTACTTGCACAATCACTTTACAATTAATATTGAAATCACCATATATAAATAATTTTTTGTACTTCCTACAAAGTGTACCAAAAACCTCCTCTAGCTTTAGCAAAAATGTTGTGAAATTGGCGTCTGTGCCTCTATAAATAACAATTAGAAGTTTAGCTCCATTAAATTTAACCATACCTTCACAACATTCTAACACCTTTTCAGTGCAGTACTTAGAAACATCAATTGACTGTAATGGGATGCTGCTTTTCACATACATGGCTACTCCCCCACACCGAAAAGAGCTCCTAGAAAAGCTGCCAGCCAACCTGTATTCTGGTAAAGGAAGCCTCTGAATTATCTCCTTATTTAAGAAGTGCTCAAATATACCAATAATTTCAGAGTCAACATCTATAAGCAGTTCACTAACTTTATCTCTAACATCTTGTATATTTTGATGAAATATACTAATTCTCTCATTACTTGGATACTTAAGCTTTGTCAAAAGTGGATCTTTTGTTAGAGAGACTTCCCTTAAGCAGGAACACCTATCAGCTGACTGGTACAGCTCTAACATCAACTACTGCAGGAATTTTCCCATGAGTGATCCCACCACCTCGATCTATGCTGTCACTTTAATTTTCCTGTAGGCGGTGTCTATCTTACCCATGGTGATTTTCGCCTCTACATCCTTACATTTGTCCTCTAGCCATCCCTGCTTAGCCACTTTGCACTTCATGTCGATCTAATTTTTGAGACGTTTGTATTCCTTTTCGCCTGCTTCATTTACTGCATTTTTATATTTTCTCCTTTCATCAATTGAATTCAATATTTCTTCTGTTACCCAAGGATTCCTACTAGCCCTCGGCTTTTTGCCTACTTGATCCTCTGCTGCCTTTACTACTTCATCCCTCAAGGCTACCCATTCTTCTTCTACTGTATTTCATTCCCCCATTCCTATCAATTGTTCCCTTATGCTCTCCCTGAAACTCTGTACAACCTCTGGTTCTTTCAGTTTATCCAGGTCCCATCTCCTTAATTTCCCACATTTTTGCAGTTTCTTCAGTTTTAATCTACAGTTCATAACCTATAGATTGTGGTCAGAGTACACATTTGCCCCTGGAAATGTCTTACAATTTAATACCTGGTTTCTTACCATTATATAATCTATCTAAAATCTTGCAGTATCTCCAGGTCTCTTCCACGTATACAACGTTCTTTCACGATTCTTGAACCAAGTGTTAGCGATGATTAAGTTATGCTCTGGGCAAAAACCTACCAGGCGGCTTCCTCTTTCATTTCTTACCACCATTCCATATTCACCTACTACGTTTCCTTTTCTTCATTTCTCTACTATCAAATTCCAATCACTTGTCACTATTCTATTTTCATCTCCCTTCACTATCTGAATAATTTCTTTTATCTCATCACACATTTCATCAATTTCTTCCTCATCTGCGGACTACTTTTAAGATTATGGTAGGTGTGGGCTTCATGTCTATCTTGGCCACAATAACGCGTTCACTGTGCTGCTTGTAGTAGCTAACCCGCATTCGAATTTTTTTTTTATTCATCATTAGACCTACCCATGCGTTAGGTTCATATTGGCCTTCCTAATACTTAAATCTATATTCGATGTTAACAATGACGCCGGTGGATAGACTATATGAAATTACTGATCGTCGATAAAGTCGCGAATATAACCGACATGCTATTGGGCCCTTCGCAGGGAAAGGGTTTTCGCCGCAAAAAGCGGGAAACTGGAATCCAGCAAATGAGTAAAAAATACATATTCGGTGACAAAAAATTAGTGTACGTACACAACAATAGACTGGGATTTCTGTATTACATAAAGCAGTTTTTGTAATTGTATCTTGCAGCTTTAGTTATTTTTAATTAAAAGAGATTTTAAAAGGACAGAAAGAGCGTTTTGGTCTACGCTACACATCGTTCTGTTAGTATAGTCTTGACTTCGTAATCACTTTCGTGGACTTCTGCAACTCTTAATCAAAATATCCAACCTAATCGAGACAATACGCTACGATACAGCCGACATCATGACAAGAGAATGGGCTACATCAAACTCGAAGTAATTTTATATAGATAAGGATCTCAATGACCTGTGTACGTCTAATATAAAAGATCTCCTAACCATTCTCCTCAAATAGATCGCCATCTTCACTTGACCTTTAACTGAAACTGTTTCAGAATTAAAGACTGAATTCAAAGAAAATTTGGCTTCCAGTCACAAAACAAGAAAAATAAAAATAATAAAAGTGAGAATGTGAAACAGGTTAGCAATAACCACAAACAGGAGATTCTACAGAAAATCAAAGTGAGAAAGGAAATTATTAATATTATCGACCGTTTAGGAACTCTATGCTACGAAAGGGATGAAACCACATATAGAATAACTGGTGGAAAAGTTAGTGTGTTTTAAGATTAAATCCAAACAACAATTAGAGAAAAATATATCGAAGCTAGGCCTATATTACGAAAAATTGCTAAATCTCGAGGCATATTGTGTCCTCCAGTATTTGATGAAGTGTTTGTGCCCCTAGCATGGATAAAACAGGATCTACAGCATCAACAGAAACTTCGGATATGTGTTTCATATTTCATCCAAGCCTACAGTCTATAAATACTAAAACAAAATACCACTACAGGGAAACTACCTACGAAGAAGTTCTTGGTAAAACTATGTAGCTGTAGTTGCCTTGGACTAACGACGTGTGATTATCAATGTAACCTGTACAGACTGTACGCTTTCCAAAGCTGTTATCCATGAAAAAGCTAAACGACGTTTCGTGAACAAAACACAATTTAAGACCGGACCACTAATAAAATTATCTGACAATAGGCACTGTTGAAAATTTGTGCCAGACCAGGATTACCACCCGAGTCTCCTGGTTACTAGGGAGAGGCAATGATCACTGTGTCCGAATTACGCAGTGGTCAACATAATAGCACGAACTGCCCGAGCATGCCGTTCGTCAGATCCAAATTCTCAATTTCTCCATAGACTGCTAATGCAGTGCTCCTTGAACATTATCCTCCTCGCCTTAATTAAACAGACACAGAATATATACAAGCTTGGCCTTACGAACATTGCAGACGCCGTCTATGCAACACGCGTCACACTTCAAAGAGTTTACCAATACATTGCATTGTTTACTATCGACCACGGATCAAGCAACGTAAAAAGCACTGCGTCTACTGAGATCATGATTCAGAGTTTTTTTTTTTTTAAAAAAAAAGAAACTAATAAGTCGCCTACATATTATAGTTGCTGCCGAAAGAGGAGAATCACTATTTTCCCACAAACGGAAATATAGTTAAAATTACGCTTCTAATTCGGCTAGTTTCGGCGGTTACTAAAATTTGTAGTGAAAGTTACATAGGGAACTCTCCCGTCCCCCCACCAGAAACGTAGTTTTCGTCGCTGTTGTGCGACTTTTGTACACAGCCAGAGAAAGTGTGTTAAACATGGCGCGGACGGAAACACTAGGCTACGCTACAAGGAAATCTGCTTACACAACGTTTACTCGGCATTAATAATCGTTGGCGTAAACATCTCTCAATCAAATTACCCCCTTCCAACCTAACTTAGATCTCGGGCTACACTGCCCATAGGCCTGTCATCACAACCAAAATTTCAGTGTGTGGGGGATATCCTGTATTTCTCGCTAATCTCTCTCTAGGCAAAAATGTCAGTTATTGTAGATTGGTGGCAGTCTCAACTACAAGATTTACTAATGATAAACACTATTGAGGCGGCTCGTAATTTTAGAATAGTTCTCTTCGTCTTACTTGGCATAAATTGTTCGCTGGCGTCCCAGCAGCTAGCTCCTTCAGTGTCTGCTTCTGCCATCGCACCACGCCAGTCTGTTGTTATCCTAGCAGACAGAACGCACCGCACATCCGACAACTTCGGAACCACTCAACTGGCCAGTTAGCAACTGAGCCGAACACTGTTTACACCGTCAAAGGAAAACTATGCAAAGATGTACACTCGAATGGCACGACTGAGTAGTACACACACAAACACACAAACAGTAATATCTGTAGAACGTCCATCGACACGCGCAGAACGAAATTCTTCTCGCGAACGTACAGCGTCTCCGAAAAAAATCTCGTGACTATATTCCGGCGTTACGGCCAGGTTCTCATTCAAATGAGCAAAAAATGTTATATATTTTTTTTGAGACAGTGAAAATACACTTGAAGGATCTGTTTGGGAGTTACGAGTGATCATACTATGAGCTTTATTTTAGATTTTCAGTAAAAAAAAATGGCGCCCGCAATTATGATTTGATCACGCGGACTGCGTGCAGTGTGGCCTCTCAGATGTTACCTGAAATCAAAAATGGATGACATCAGTTGATACTAAATTACTTCTCTGAAATTGAAAATGGAAAACATCAGTCGATGGTACATAAAATTTATGGGAGCGCATACCTAACCGCAATGAAACAACCGTAAATTTAACGATACGGTACTAATTCGAACTCTGAGTTCGATTTTTTGGGTGGTTTGTTTCACTCCTTATGCCTTCACAAAAATTACTTAATATTAATCAGTGTCATATATTATAGGTATAAGCTCCTAAGAAAATTGTTTACTTTTCTGGGTAAGAGGTAGAAGTTAAGAGATTGAACCATTTTTAGTTAATGCTGCATGCCGTTCTGAGAAAATTGTTTCTCCAAAAAAAAAGAGTTCAACGTCTAGGGAAACCTTTTAGTTATATTATTACTTCGATTTGCATGAACTGAGGGTTACATGTATATTTTTAATGTCGCTGAACACGAATCTGCAGTAAGATTTTCAATATTCAAAACGGCTAATGCAATACGGAGAGCACAGGATTATGCTTTGTCCAATTTTTACCAAAAATGCATTTTCGTTATTTACGTTTAGTGTGCAATCCAAGGAGCACTTTTCAACCCTTCCTCTGGCTGGAATTGTTCCTAGATAGCAACTCCCTGTTCTTCTTGGCAGGAAAAGCCGATCTGTCTAACCTGGATATGCAGCACTCGTTATTCGTCAGTGTTATCGGCGAGTATGTTTGCAGTATGAATCATTTTGTGGACGTGCGTCACGGGACGAGCTTTGATCTACATCTATATGGATACTCTGCAAATCACATTTAAGTGCCTGGCAAAGGGTTCTTCGAATCCCCTTCACAATTGATAGTTAATTGAAACCCTCAGCTGCCGACAGGTGTTGTTGATACACTTCGATGGGGACAGCTGAAAATGTGTGCCCCGACCGGGACTCGAACCCGGGATCTCCTGCTTACATGGCAGACGCTCTATCCATTTGAGCCACTGAGGACACAGATGAATACCGCGACTGCAGGCATTTATCCCTTACACGCTTCCCGTGAGACTCACATTTCCAACCGGCCACAATCCACAAACGTAATGTACGTAATAGGTGTTTGCCCATCCACTCAATTCTGGCCCACACTAAGGTGACGATTCCCGTAAGATTTCGGGCAATCTGTGCGCATTCGCACAGACGAAGGTCAATGGCTGGGTAACGTTTAACCATATATATGAAGATAGTAACTGTTCTCGAAAGAACAGGCGCCACTGACGACCGGGCAGCTTCTCTAGAATACATGGTAGACCGGCCTATGTGGCCGAGCGGTTCTAGGCGCTTCAGTCGGGAGCCGTGCGACCGCTACGGTCGCAGGTTCAAATACTGCCTCGAGTATGGATGTGTGTGATGTCCTTAGGTTAGTTAGGTTTAAGTCGTTCTAAGTTCTAGAGGACTGATGACCTCAATTGTTAAGTCCCATAGTGTTCAGAGCCATTTGAACCATCAGTCCCTGTGCTTACACACTACTTACATTAACTTATGCTAAGGACAACAAACACACACAACGATGCCCAAGGGAGGACTCGAACCTCCAACGGGGGGAGCCGCGCGAACCGTGACAAGGCGTTTGAGACATGGCGGATACCCCGCGCGGCTCATGGCAGTCGTGACACTGCTTCAAACAATGGGCTGTAGAAACTTTTTTAAAGCACGGATTAAAAAAAAAAACTTTTCCGTTCCAAGAGTCTGGACAAGTACACCTTAAAAAAAATGCAACTACAAAGAAATTGAATTTTCGAACTTTTTGGATGAGAACCTGTCCCTATGGAACACCGTTGATAAAATGTCACAGGGATTATGTACTCAGGTTTCACATGTGGATTAACAATTCCTAATCGAGGAATTTGCATCTCCCACCTTGGAATTCTCAGTACAGAATTTTTATCCATTACGAGATTCTCAGCCACTTGCAGAAGTGATTTCCCGTGATTCTGCAAAACTTTTCCGTTAGCCAATCGTAGCAACTATAATATTTGGTTCCTGGTGCATGACATGTGTCTTAACTTAAAGTGACCAACTCATTTGCATAAAGAGCTAACTTATCATCCGCTTCTTTACTTGCGTAGACCGTTTATGGTCTTCAAAGATTTTTTTTCTTTAATCGTTTTTATATGTCTTTTATCAACTGCAACACTTTCTAAACTTAACGCCATTGAAGCATGGTCTTTTACTGAATGACCAAAAAACAATGCCGACAGCTGGAGTCGAAGGTTTTTGTTAATCAAGCCGTTTGTATTCTTGTGGTGATATCTCCATAGAATCTTTCATTCCGCAACACATATTTCTTTTATATAACTGAGAAGTGAAATACCGGTTTTCATAGATGCCGATTTAACATATTTTAATATAACGCAATAAATATTTCATTAAAATTTTCATCCCCTTACTATCGAAGTTCCAAAACCACTGAAACACATAGTTTTTAAAAATTCTAACAGAGGAGCCGAATACGAATTGTCAGATATATTTAGTAATGCTTTCATAATGAACCATTTTGAGAAACATCTCACACCCTTTAGGAGTTAGGTTTTCAAAAACAATTAAACATGTATTCTTCTATTTAGAACCAAGGAGCCAAATTCAAATCTTCATCCATTTAATTCTAAAAATGCTTTCATAGTGAAATATTTCATAAAACTTTTCATCCCCTATTTCACTCTATTAATGAGTTAAATTTCCAAAAGCAACGAAACACATTCTTTTTACATCCAACTGAGAAGTCAATTACCTATTTTCATAGATGTAACTTTAACAATGCTTTAGTAGTTCTTTAATAATGATTTATTTTCAAAAAACCTTCACTATTTATTCTATCCCCCCCCCCAATGAAAGAATTTCGGAAAATGATAAAAACCTTTTTTTTTTTTGTTTCTGGCTGAGAAACCAAATGTCAATTTTCGTAGTTTTGTAGTTCTAGCTTCAACAGTGACATAGGGACATATTTTTTTTAAAAAAACTTTTCAACTCATATTTCACCCCCTTAGGAGTGGAATTTCGAAAAATCTCTTCTTAAATGGCGCTTTCAGCGTAATATTTACACCTTCATCAAATTTCAAGTCTGTATACTTTGCAGGTTGGGCTGGAAGGCGATGAGTGAGTGGATACATGTGCCCCTATCGCATCTCCTTGGAGGTTGTAGTTCCAAAAACAGTGAAACACGTATATTTCAATAACAGAATTTCCATAGATTTATCTTTAAAAATTCTTTCACACTGAATTATTTTCATAAAACATTTCATCCTATATTCCCTCTCCTTATGAATTGAATGTATCAAAAACAGTGAGACATGTAATTTTTTTTTTATTTTTACTTCAACCGAGAAGCCAAATTCAGGTTTAAATATATTTAGCTTTAAAAATGCTTTCATAATTAAATATTTCATGAAACATTTCATCCTCTATGTAATGGGATTGTGGTAGTGACACACCAAAATCACAATAGTAATCCGTTGTAGTTGCTACACATTTTATTACAATCAAAAGCATTATAAAATCACAATCACAAAAATACAAGAGATTGCCTTATAAGGCCAGATCAGATGGACAAATAATAAATAAATTTCTTTACGTGGAACAAGACCCGTTAATCTTCAAATTTGGATATGACTAGGTAAATATACTTAGGAAAGGCTTTACTTAAATAGTACAAATGTGCATAGAATGCGCAGCAGAACTCTCATTACTTCCAATCAGCAGAGAAACAGATTAAGCCTAAGAAACAGATTTTTTAACGTTTGGCTACCCAACTTTCCATAACAAAACTATATACAAATGATTAAAGCAATTAAGGAGGTACTTTAATTTTGACCAAACCGACCTTCAAATTTACTTACTCAATTGATTAATCAACAATATTCTTAGAATGATTACAACTAGAACATGACCATATGACAATTCCCTTAAAATAAGGTTGCTTCAATATTTCGTGTGAATTGGCGATAGACGCGAGCAGACCAAGGATTCAAATCAATACGAGAGATCCACGAGACAGGGAGTGACATAGAAATATACTCAACTTGACAATGCAATTGAACTTTGGATGCTATAGTTCTCCACCGGAACGATGGAATCACGCGAAAGTGACAACATAACCGAATATGTAAAGGAGAGGACATGGCCTTAAACATCTCTCTGCCGCCGTGGTGCTCTGTTCCCAGTATGCTAGCGTCGACCGCTGCCAGTTATCTCTAACACAACACACATCAAGGGTAGAGAGTTTTCTGAGACATATACTACACAACCTTATCTGGAGAGAAGGTGAGCATTACAACTGAACTGAAACAAATGAGCCTCCGTCAGTTACTTGCCCAGTGCCAGCCCTTAAACTTTGATTAATAAGTTCGCTAAAAGTCATGCCGAAGTTAAGATGACAAGATTTATCTCCAGGTTCCGCATATTAGGGGCAGAGACAATGAATTGGCGACGCTCTTAGCCGTATGTTCGCGGGAGAGTCTGGGGAAGGCAAGGGCCACGTGGAGCCGGATCTTGGAGCGAATTTCCTTCTCTCCGAGACACCCGGTTTCTTCTGCGACTCAGCCGGCAAACAGGCTGTGGACCCCGGGTGGGGACCGAATAGGCAGCAGTAGGCGGATGGCGACGTCGTTACTGGCTGTTGCCCTGTTGCCTTCGGGGGGGCGGGGGGCTCTTGTGTAAAGGGGGAGACAACCGTGGTGAAGTGAAGGTCTCTATTCCACAGGAACGAGTTAGCATGATATATCCACGATTCGGTGGTCGGGGGTCATTTGGCGCTATACAAGACCTAGAACCGAGTTCGGGAACACATGTTTTGGCCCAACCTATATCGCGATGTCAGGAGATTTGTTGGCAACTGTGTCCAGTGTAAGCGCGGTAAGCCCGATGTGGGTCCGTGCAGAGAACTACTACAGTCGCTTAGGGAGCAGTGTCCTCTGGACCGCGACTCAAAGATCGAAGCAACGATCGATGGAAACTGGCGCCAGAAACGCACCAGCTCACTCTATTTCATCCCCTTAGGGGTTGAACTTCCAAAAACACTAAAACACGTATTTTCTTATTTGTAACCTTGAAGTCAAATACCAATTTTCGTAGATGTAGCCTTAAAAATACTTTCATAGTTATTCCATAATTATTTATCTCAAAATAAAATGTTCACCCGCTATTTCACTTCATTCCCAGTAATAATGGAACACATATTTCTTTATTTCTGACCTAGAAACCAGATACAAATTTTCGTATGCCTAGCTTCAAAATTACCTTAATAGCTACATGTTTCAAAAATCCTATAATTTCCTGTGTCTCCCCCTTTCAGTGTAGGAGGGATAGTGTCGTACAAGAGACAGTATACTCAGTAGACAACGAACTGCTAGTTGTGAAATCAGCGACATAGGAACCGAGACTGACACAGAAGGTGCTGAAGGTGAAGCACACTAGACTCGTGTCTACCACGGCTTCTAATAATATCGATTTACCATGAACGGAAGTTCCGAAAAGTGAGCAAGTAATTTTACAGTAAATTCAGTACCGATGGAGAGGATATACAACGAAAAACATTTCTATAAAATTTCAGAAATAATGAAATATTCCACTCAAGTCGCGCGGCAGAACACGCAATGGATATGCTTGCACTTAAGACGGAAAGCCCCACGTGCTTACGCAGGCTTACGACAGATCGCAAAATTCGGCAGTAGGCGTAAGCCAACCTCGTGTGCTGCTACCTGTTGTTGATGCCAGGCATCAAGGTCTCAGTAGTACGGCCATGCACTGGAGAGTAGTTGCTTTGTAAGCACTCCGTCTTCAGTCCACGAGTGGCCTACTGGGACGGGACCATCCGACCGCTGCGTCATCATCCGTGGAGGATGCGAACAGGAGGGGCGTGGGGTCAGCACACTGCTCTCCCCGTCGTTATGGCGGTTTTCTTTGACCGGAGCCGCTACTATTCGGTCGAGTAGCTCCTCGATTGGCACCACGAGGCTGAGTGCACCCCGAAAAATGGCAAGAGCGCATGGCGGCCTGGATGATCACCCATTCAAGTGCCGACCACGTCCGACAACGCACTTAACTTCGGTGATCTCACGTGAACCAATGCAACCTCAGGGGCAAGGTCGTTGCCGCAGATATTTTAGAGTAGTTGCTAACGTTTCATAATTATCTAGTTTACGGGGAAAATGTAAAAATGGCGATTGTCACCAAAGCTACAAGTAATCTGAATTTCTGGTTAGTTATCAAGTGGTCTTGTGTGCGAGCCTGAATTTTTCATCCTTTGCGGTGGGAATGATTCAAACCTGTCATGTTCTTCTTATGAAGTGTTCTATTTATTTTACACACAATGATCATTTGTAGTTGTGTTGAGTTACTACCTTGATAAATTTTTGGATGGCGCACGTATCATAACTGAGATCTGCGCTTGCGCTTAATGGCTGAAGGTGAATTAGCGTAATGAGTAGTAGCGAATGTTATAGTAACATGTTTGTACATTATTTCAGGTAAATTACGTTAGTCGTGTAATATTATCCGTATACCAGTATAGTATGTGGGCCAATTACGTTAGTCATGGAATACTATCTGTATAAGACTATGTCACCTTGATGTCCCGGAATTTGCTTCAATTTTGGAATCCACGAAAGAACTGGAAATTTTCCTTTACACAGCTTTCCATATAACTTCTATTATAGTGATTCAGTCTTGTCTGACACTCGACTTTTCTGATCGGGAAATAAATTCTATCGCTCAGATGCTTATTACCTCTTCGTGTTTCTATTTGCCGATATTGCTCATAAACACTTACATATCTCAAAGTTGCTATGGACAGTGATGGAACGACACACTTTTCTATGGCGACACTGCACTTTAGAGATAGAAAAACCGATCGGTTAAAACGATATGGGTATTTTAGTTCTGAATAACCCATGTCTTTCGGTATTTGTTTGCTCTCGGTTATAACAAGTATCTTTTTTTTTCCCTGATAACCACATAAAAACAGATATATCGATTAGCCACAGCAGCCGCCGTAAAATTTTTAGTTTTCAAGTAAACCTTTTTTTAAAAAAGACGAGTAATTTTTATTCGTAAGATTTCCATAGCTCTGAAATACTGCGTTATTACAGAAAAATGGGAAAAGTGATGTATGCCACTTTAATAACACTGCTGACAGAAACGAGCAACAAATGGATTGGTCCAGCATTGCCGAGACAATATTGTGCCTGTTATACAAGCAGTGCGCGAGACTGGACGCAGTTTCTCGCTGTTGTCGAACGTCAGTTGTAACACAGAATGGCACCATCTGGAAATCTGGAAGTATTTTACGATATGCGGTAACGAGTGAAGCACATGGGTTGATTTGGTCGACTTGAAACATCATACAAGGAAAAAAGTTAAAATTTCCGGGATAGAAATAGAAAGTGCCTGATCTGCTGCCTGTGTCTACGTAGTATGCCGTTATCTGCTTGTAGCCCTTGAAAACAGAGAAATTAAAACGAAAAAGAGTTCTCCAGCCGAAGTATTCACCCTTTATTGCAGGACTATACGTAACTCCCGCATAGTGCTGTGATAACCGATTACAATATAATTTTTGAGCAGAGCTTCTAAAAACTAAAATCAGTAGGAGAATACTGGCAGTTTTCTGTAGTACGGAAGCACTCGCCATATTTTGAGAGAAGCAGCGAACAGCTGACAAAGTTTTATTTGACTATTTATTTTAAATTATGTCCGAAAGAACAGACACTATATCCATATACGTATATGGTTCTGGCAATACCAGCCATGACCTTCTTCTGTGAAGATGCACACGTATTCCCCGAACTGTTACGGCACTTGGTAAGAATGTCTTCCACGAGTAATGAGTGTGTTGGTGTGGGACACTACGAATGTAGTGTGTGCACATACTATGTGAGTCTCGCGGGAGGCCTGTGCGAGATAGTCCCTGCAGTCTGTGCCCTCGGTGGCTCAGATGGACAGAGCGTCTGCCATGTAAGCAAGAGATCCCGGGCTTTAGTCCCAGACGGGGCACACATTGTCACCTGTCCCCGTTGATGTATATCGACACCCGAGAGCAGCTGACCGTATTAATATAATTCTAATTTCGTTCTGGACGGCTGCAGGTCATCATAAAAGTATTTAATTTTACGTGTTGATTCCATTTATCAAGAAACTGAGAAAGTCAATTTTTTTAAATCTTTGTAGGATTCCTACGTTTACTAGAGGAAATAATGTAAATAAAAGACTGAAAATCGGTTATTACAAGCACTGGAATAGTGACGGGCTTTAACAATTAGGTTAAAGTGAGCCGAAAACCAGTTGTTTCAGCGATAACCGACATTCCCACTGGAGTTCTGCGTGGTAAGATTGACGCGCAATTGACGCATGGTGCACGGAATGGCAATTGAATCTCAATGTAGACAAGTGCAATCCGACAACAGAGGAAGTGGGTTACAATACGCTTGTTCGCCCACTGCTTGAATACTGCTCAGCAGTGTGGGATCCGTACCAGATAGGGTTGATAGAAGAGAGAGAGAAGATCCAACGGAGAGCAGCGCGCTTCGCTACAGGATCATTTAGTAATCGCGAAAGCGTTACGGAGATGACAGATAAACTCCAGTGGAAGACTCTGCAGGAGAGACGCTCAGTAGCCCGGTACGGGCTTTTGATAAAGTTTCGAGAACATACCTTCACCGAAGAGTCAAGCAGTATATTTCTCCCTTCTACGTATATCTAGCGAAGAGACCATGAGGATAAAATCAGAGAGATTAGAGCCCACACAGAAGCATACCGACAATCCTTCTTTCCACGTACAATATGAGACTGGAATAGAAGGGAGAACCGATAGAGTACCCTCCGCCACAGACCGTCAGGTAGCGTGCCTAGTATGGATGTAGATTTAGACATCTAGAACAGTTTTTCAGGAAGGTTACTGCAGCTCTGATGTTCTCAAAATGAACGGGCCAGCCATTGGCGTCCTCGAGGGGGAGGGGTGGAGGTGGGGAGGGGAGAAGAGGCAAAGGGGCACTTTCACCCATAGCCCCCAACCCTCCCTGGAATCTGGAGTAAAGAGGTTTTATTCGTTACAGTATACTCATACTCTTCCAGATAAGACTTCTCCACAATACTGCTAAACCTTAGCTTTGACCAGTTGTAGCGCTTATAGAGTTAGGGTCATGCAGCTTGTTGCATCTCGTAACTGACCAGCTGATTTGTACACACAGTGCCAGTTTCAAAATCATGCACTCCAGCCCCGACGCGCCTCCCGCACTCCCCTCCACTGGAAATATTTCTGCAGATTCCAGTCTGCCACTGTGCATATGTTTTGATAACATCCTGGTTTTAATAGCATCGAAGGAACAGCATTGTGCAGTAAAGGGTAGACCTAGCACAGACCACACCATTCACATTGAAACGCATCACTTAGTAGACGGTGAAGTACTCTGAAGCTAGCCAGATAGAAACAGAAGTTCCTGGCACTATATTTGACCCAAATTCTAATCTTACACTAATCTCTTGTATCTACCTACCACGCCCTCAAAAAGCCAACGATTTACTATTATCAGAAGTTCCGAAAAATGAGGAAGAAATTGGCCCACACTTTTTTCCGTTGTGTATTATTTCGATTCCCCCATAAAGGGAATGGACTTGTAGCCACAGGCTACACAAGCGATAGATGGCTTAAAATACATAAAAAGAGATGACAATAAGAGACGATTTTTAAAAACACAATGGTACACGGTATTTTCGATTTTTACAGGAAAATAATGGATGACAAAATAAAGGTTTTTGAAAAATACGCTGGTGGACAATATTGGGGATTTTTTATCTTTATAGATGACTAGCGGAAAAGCATGGCGTTGACCAGGCATTTATTTACAGCTGTGCGTCCACGCCCGTACAATGCAGCGTCTGGCCTTGTCCTGAATTTTTATAACGTATCTCCTGAAACATGTGTCGTACAATGATATAATTTTGTAGGTACGTTCAGCGTCATATGCGGATACTGTCTGCGAAATTTATTGCGAATATAGTAGCAAAGAAGTAACAAAACTAAATGTCACGAATGCTGTGATGCCCACACACTTGGGTGCAACTAATGTACACGGAATGCTTGGCACGATCATTATAGCTACCATCACCTATGGTCGAAATTGGACCATTTGTGTCGACGTAGTGAAAATATAAATGTGCATAACATGGTAAACGTCCATTCTTTCGAGCCATCGGACCTGATCTACGATCAAAAATATCTTGTAAATGTGGTAGGGGCCACGGCCTTGCCGCAGTGGATACACCGGTTCCCGTCTGATTACTGAAGTTTAGCACTATCGGGCGAGGTCGGCACTTGGATGGGTGACCATCTGGGCCGCGATGTGCTGTTGCCATTTTTCGGGTTGCACTCAGCCTTGCGATGCCAGTTGAGGAACTACTCGACCGAATAGTAGCGGCTCCAGTCAAAGGAAACTACCACAACGAGTGGGAGAGCCAGCTCCTCCTCCACCCTCAGTGAGGATAACGTGGCGGTAGGATGGTACTGATTGGCCACTTGTGGCCTGAAGACGGAGTGCTTTTTTAAAGTAGTGCTGCCTAGATAAAACTGACAGTCTAGGCTCAGGGACTGTCCACGGTAAATGCTGCATTGGACCTACGAATACTATTAAAATAACAGTTTGAGTTCTCTTTAATTGTCCAATCATCTGAAGTGAGTCCTTATTACAGTGCGCTGAAAAATAGATTTTACGTTAATGGAAGATAAATTTTATGTTTCCAGAATGAGATTTTCACTCTGCAGCGGAGTGTGCGCTGATATGAAACTTCCTGGCAGATTAAAACTGTGTGCCCGACCGAGACTCGAACTCGGGACCTTTGCCTTTCGCGGGCAAGTGCTCTACCAGCTGAGCTACCGAATCACGACTCACGCCCGGTACTCACAGCTTTACTTCTGCAAGTATCCGTCTCCTACCTTCCAAACTTTACAGAAGCTCTCCTGCGAACCTTGCAGAACTAGCACTCCTGAAAGGAAGCTGTGAGTGCCGGGTGTGAATCGTGCTTCGGTAGCTCAGATGGTAGAACACTTGCCCGCGAAAGGCAAAGGTCCCGAGTTCGAGACTCGGTCGGGCACACAGTTTTAATCTGCCAGGAAGTTTCATATCAGCGCACACTCCGCTGCAGACTGAAAATATCATTCTGGAAACATCCCCCAGGCAGTGGGTAAGCCATGTGCCCGCAATAACCTTTCGTTCAGGAGTGCTAGTTCTGCAAGGTTCGCAGGAGAGCTTCTGTAAAGTTTGGAAGGTAGGAGACGGATACTGGCAGAAGTAAAGCTGTGAGTACCGGGCGTGAATCGTGCTTCGGTAGCTCAGATGGTAGAGCACTTGCCCGCGAAAGGCAAAGGTCCCGAGTTCGAGTCTCGGTCGGGCACACAGTTTTAATCTGCCAGGAAGTTTCAAATTTCATGTTAATGGCGGCAAATTAACTTTACCCTAATGACACACAAGGTCAATGCCGTTCTATCACATAAAGTATTCTCAGATCGAAATGTTTAGCATTACAAAATCTCCAATGTAGATTCATCATGCCACAATTATAATTCTCAAAATAATTTGGAGCTACGTTCAATGCATATTTAAATGCATCTTTCAAAACAATAACAGAATTCTCATTAGATCATCATTACCAGTGGCTAGAGAATTCCTATTATTTCGTCTACCAAAAACCGCGTCTCACTATGGCTACTTCAGTACAGTTTTGTTTTCCACTGCTGACAATAGAAACGATCTGGTAGATGTGGCATTGTAGATGCCCAGTATGCGTGTCTTAATGGAAATAAACCGTCTGGAACGTTTACCCTTGAACGTCCCTGGAATGGGATTTCATGGAACGTTATTACTTTCCTGTGTCCATTTCTATCACACCAGCTGATCGCCATGACTGGGGAGGGGGAGGAGGGGGTGAATTTAAAGTTGGCAGCACTTTGAGTGGCAGAAAAACCGAAGAAAACCTAACGTTTTCGTCATTTGTTTGACGTAGTGCCAGTTCGTCACATAGGACGCTTTTCTTTCGGAAACGTTTACATTCATCGTCTGGCAATCAATGTCGCCTGCCGAGGTATGCAGTCGCACCACTCTGTACGAAACAGAAGCTTAAGTTGATGGAGTCGACAGAAGCTTAAGTTGATGGAGTCGACAAGTAAGGAGCAGTGTCTGTCTTGTTTTAGATATGGAAAATTCAATTATAGGCCTTATTTTCTGCCTTGTAGTTGACATAGGACCTTGCGATTTTGCACGACCGAGGTCCGGTAGCCACACCACACGGGAAAATGCGAGGAGTGTTAATGTGTAGTAAAAACCGAAGAAAACCTTACGTTTCCTACATTTGTTTTCCTAATAACGAAATGGGAAATCGTCAGAATGAACGCTTTTCTCTCAGAAACGTTTACATTTATCGTCTGGCAATTAATGTCTCGTGCTGAGGTATGCAGTCGCACCACTCTGTACGAAATACAGTAGGTTCTAAGGTGATTCAGTCGACAAGTATGGTCGCAATATATTGTCACCTCGAAATACATCGACACCTCGAAATAAATCAACACCTCGAAATAAATCGTCACCTCGAAATAAATCGCCACCTCGAAATAAATCGCCACCTCGAAATAAATCGAAACCACGAAAGAAATCGAGACCCAGAGATAAATCAAAACCTCGATATAAACCGACACATCCAAAACAACCGACACATCGAAATGAGTCGAAATATCGAAATGTATAGACATCAAGATGCATTACGACGTACGAAATGGATCGATAATTCGAAATAATTCGAGGTCTCGATATGATGCGTGGTCTAGAAACACATCGATATCTGGAAATATATCGATACCTCGTAATACAAAGATTTCTCTAAAAAGAGGGATATCTAGAAATTTATGGTTACTTGAGATATAGAGATATCTCGAAATATATCGATATCTCGAAAGAAATCGCTATCTGGAGTACACCTATACATGGAAATATATAGATACCTCAAAAAATATAGACAACCCGTATTGTGTCGGTATATCAAAATAAATCGATATCTCGACATAACCGGATACACAGAATCAATCGATATCTCGAAATACGTCGACTACTCGATATAGACAGATATATAGAAATAAATCGACTGCTCAATACAAAACTGGGCCTCGAAATAAAATGGTATATCGAAATGAATCGATAATGTGATATGTATGGATGTCTCAAAATAAATCTGACCTCTAAGAAAACGATTCACGAAATAAATAAATAAATATCGAAATATATCGCTAACTCGATAAATAACGATATCTAGTGGTCAGATATATGTTTCAAGATGACAACACATATCAGTATAGTTCGATATACATGAAAATAGTTTCGATTTTCAATATAACGATAGCTTCCTAGACCTGGGGAAACAAAACGCCGATCCGACCTCGGGACAAAAACGCCGACCTCGGGGGAAAAACGCCGACCTCGGGGAAAACCGCCGACCTCGGCGTTATGACATGGTCATAACAGAAAAGACCCATTCTTTAGAAAGTTTAGAATGAGATGTTCTAAATATTACAGATAATCTATTTACAATAATCTACAAGTACTGCACAATGAGAAGAGACTTTGAAATAGTGCACAGCCAGGAAGACAGAGGTTGCATTGCTGTTTCTAATCTTCTGGTGTTTGAGATTCAGAATCTAGGATTGCCTATAATGAGAACAGCAGGAATGAATGTCCTGCACCAGTATAGAACATACTCTGAAACTCCATAGAAAATCACATGGCACAATTATTTTACATCATTCTCAGCAAGCTACAGAAGCCTCTAATGGACATAACAACGTCGTCACCTCCTTCACCAGTGAAAGATCTTAGTAGCTATTGAGTCATGACTAGGTGGCCAATTAATAATTTGTTGTTCAAAGCTAATTTCAGTATAAATGGGAATACTCAGTGGACATCTATTACAGTCATATTTTACTGTCTAAGATATATCAACTTTCCAGACTATAAGTATAAGCAGAGCTCGGTCTTTCCCATTCCGAGTTTGTTTAGAATGTATCAAGGGAATCAGATCCACTGGGCATTTAGAGCAACCTGCTTTAAACAATATGAGCAGGCAGTAGACACAGACACGGAATTTTTCATTTCTCTCTGAAACGGTTACCTTCATCGTCTGCAAACTTATGTTCCGTGCTGCGGTACGTGGAGGCACTTATAGCAATAAGGTAGAACACAGAAGAAGCTTATAAGTTGATGTAATCGGCCAGTAAGAAGTAGTACAATTGAAGTTTAGTTATCGATTATTGACTTATTAGCCAACTTTGGTGCCTGGGACATGAACAACGACCTTAAGATTTGGCATGAAACGAGACCTAGCAGCCACGTTACACGAAGAATGTGAAAAGTGTCCATATGTATTAAAAACCTGAGAAATCCGACCGTTTTCGTCATTTGCTATCGAATTGACGTAATGCCAGATCGTCACATTGGCCGCTCTTCTCTCGAAAACGGTTACATTTATCGTGTGCAAAGCTATGTCGCGTGCTGCGGTATGCGGAGACACTAAAAGCACCATAGTAGAACACAGAAGAAGCTTCTAAGTTGATGTAATAGACAGCAAGAAGCAGTACAATTCAAGGTTTGTTATCGATTATTGACTTTTTAGCCGGATTTGGTGCCTTGGACATGAGCTATGACCTTACGATTTTGTATGAAGGGAGGTCTAGCAGCCACGTTGCACGGGAGAATGTGAAAAGTGTTCATATGTAGTAAGAACCTGAGAAATCTACCCGATTTCTTCATTTGCTATCGAACCGACTTAATGCCAGATCGTCACATTGGCCGCTTTTCTCTATCAAACGATTACATTTATCGTCTGAAAACTTATGTGGGATGCTGCGGTATGCGGAGACACTAAAAGCACCACAGTAGAACACACAAGAAACTTTCTAACTTGATATATCGGTCAGTTAGAAACAGTACAATTCAAGTTTTAGC
This sequence comes from Schistocerca gregaria, assembly GCF_023897955.1. Lineage (NCBI taxonomy): Eukaryota > Metazoa > Arthropoda > Insecta > Orthoptera > Acrididae > Schistocerca > Schistocerca gregaria. Next base: position 405,535 of record NW_026061727.1, read on the forward strand.
TATCGATTATTGACTTATTAGGTGGATTTGGTGCCTTGGACATGACCGACGACCTTAAGATTCTGCATCAAACAACGACTGGCAGTCACGTTGCACGAGAGAATGTGAAGAGGGTCCATATGTAATAAAACCCTGAGAAATCGCACCGCTTTCTTCATTTGCTATCGTATCGACGGATTGCAAGATCGTCACATTGGAAGCTTTTCTCTCTCAAACGGTTACATATATCGTCTGCAAACCTATGTGGCGTGCTGCGGTAGGTGGACACACTAAAAAGACCATAGTAGAACACAGAAGAAGCTTCTAAAATTATGTGATCGGCCAGTAAAGAGCAGTACAATTCAAGTTTCAGTTATCGATTATTGATTTATTAGGTGGCTTTGGTGTCTTGGACATGACCGAGGACCATAAGATTTTGCATGTAACAACGGCTGGCAGCCACGTTGTTGTTGTTGTTGTTGTTGTGGTCTTCAGTCCAGAGACTGGTCTGATGCAGCTCTCCATGCTACTCTATCCTGTGCAAGCTTCTTCATCTCCCAGTACCTACTGCAACCTACATCCTTCTGAATATGCTTAGTGTTTCATCTCTTGGTCTCCCTCAACGATTTTTGCCTTCCATCCTGTCCTCCAATACTAAATACGTGATCCCCTGTTGCCTCAGAACATTTCCTACCAACCGATCCCTTCTTCTGGTCAAGGTTTGCCACAAACTTCTCTTCTCCCCAACACTGTTCAACACTTCGTCATTAGTTATGTGATCTACCCATGTAATCTTCAGCATTCTTCTGTAGCACCACATTTCAAAAGCTTCTATTCTCTTCTTGTCCAAACTATTTATCGTCCACCTTTCACTTCCATACATGGCTATACTCCATAAAAATACTTTCAGAAATGTCTTCCTGACACTTAAATCTATACTCGATGTTAACAAATTTCTCTTCCTCAGAAACTCTTTCCTTGCCATTGCCAGTCTACATTTTATATCCTCTCTACTTCGACCATCATCAGTTATTTTGCTCCCCAAATGGCAAAACTCCTTTACTACTTTAAGTGTCTCATTTCCTAATCTAATTCCCTCAGCATCACCCGACTTAATTCGACTACATTCCATTATCCTCGATTTGCTTTTGTTGATGTTCATGTTATATCCTCCTTTCAAGGCACTGTCCATTCCATTCAACTGCTCTTCCAAGTCCTTTGCTGTCTCTGACAGAATTACAATGTCATCGGCGAACCTCAAAATTTTTATTTCTTCTCCATGGATTTTAATACCTACTCCGAATTTTTCTTTTGTTTCCTTGACCGCTTGCTCAATATACAGATTGAATAACATCGGGGAGAGGCTACAACCCTGTCTCACTCCCTTCCCAACCACTGCTTCCCTTTCATGTCCCTCGATTCTTATAACTGCCATCTGGTTTCAGTACAAATTGTAAATAGCCTTTCGCTCCCTGTATTTTACCCCTGCCACCTTTAGAATTTGAAAGAGAGTATTCCAGTCAACATTGTCAAAAGCTGTCTCTAAGTCTACAAATGCTAGGAACATAGGTTTGCCTTTCCTTAATCTTTCTTCTAAGATAAGTCGTAAGGTCAGTATTGCCTCACGTGTTCCAGTGTTTCTATGGAATCCAAACTGATCTTCCCCGAGATCGGCTTCTACTAGTTTTTCCATTCGTCTGTAAAGTATTCGTGTTAGTATTTTGCAGCTGTAACTTATTAAACTGATTAGTTCGGTAATTTTCACATCTGTCAACACCTGCTTTCTTTGGGATTGGAATTATTATGTTCTTCTTGAAGTCTGAGGGTATTTCACCTGTCTCACACATCTTGCTCACCAGATGGTAGAGTTTTGTCAGCACTGGCTCTTCCAAGGCTGTCAGTAAATCTAATGGAATGTTTTCTACTCCTGGAGCCTTGTTTCGACTTAGGTCTCTCAGTGCTCTGTCAAACTCTTCACGCAATATCGTATCTCCCATTTCATCTTCATCTACATACTCTTCAATTTCCATAATATTGCCCTCAAGTATTTCGCCTGCGTACAGGCCCTCTATATACTCCTTCCACCTTTCTGCTTTCCCCTCTTTGCTTAGAACTGGGTTTCCATCTGGGCTCTTGATGTTCATACAAGGGTTCTCTTATCTCCAAATGTCTCTTTAATTTTGCTGTAGGCAATATCTATCTTACCCCTAGTGAGATAAGCCTCTACATCCTTACATTTGTCCTCTAGCCATCCCTGCTTGGCCACTTTGCACTTCATGTCGATCTAATTTTTGAGACGTTTGTATTCCTTTTCGCCTGCTTCATTTACTGCATTTTTATATTTTCTCCTTTCACCAATTAAATTCAATATTTCTTCTGTTACCCAAGGATTTCTACCAGCCCTCGTCTTGTTACCTACTTGATCCTCTGCTGCCTTCACTACTTCATCCCTCAGAGCTACCCATTCATCTTCTACTGTATTTCTTTCCCCCATTCCTGTCAATTGTTCCCTTATGCTCTCCCTGAAACTCTGTACAACCACTGGTTCTTTCAGTTTGTCCAGGTCCCATCTCCTTAAATTCCCACCTTTTTGCAGTTTCTTCAGTTTTAATCTACAGGTCATAACCAATAGATTGTGGTCAGAGTCCAAATCTGCTCCTGGAAATGTCTTACAATTTAAAACCTGGTTCCTAAATCTCTGTCTTACCATTATATAATCTATCTGATACCTTTTAGTATCTCCAGGGTTCTTCCATGTATACAACCTTCTTTCATGGTTCTTAAACCAAGTGTTAGCTATGACTAAGTTGTGCTCTGTACAAAATTCTACGAGGCGGCTTCCTCTTTCATTTCTTAGCCCCAATCCATAATCAGCTACTACGTTTCCTTCTCTCCCTTTTCCTACACTCGTTTTCCAGTCGTCCTTGACTATTAAATTTTCGTCTCCCTTCACTACCTGAATAATTTCTTCTATTTAATCATACATTTCTTCAATTTCTTCGTCATCTGCAGAGCTAGTTGGCATATAAACTTGTACTACTGTAGTACGTGTGGGCTTCGTATCTGTCTTGGCCACAGTAATGCGTTCACTATGCTGTTTGTAGTAGCTTACCCGCATTCCTATTTTCCTATTCATTATTAAACCTACTCCTGCATTACCCTTATTTGATTTTGTGTTTATAACCCTGTATTCACCTGACCAAAAGTCTTGTTCCTCCTGCCACCAAACTTCACTAATTCCCACTATATCTAACTTTAACCTATCCATTTCCCTTTTTAAATTTTCTAACCTACCTGCCCGATTGAGGGATCTGACATTACACGCTCCGACCCGTAGAACGCCAGTTTTCTTTCTCCTGATAACGACATCCTCCTGAGTAGTCCCCGCCCAGAGATCCGAATGGGGGCTATTTTACCTCCGGAATATTTTACCCAAGAGGACGCCATCATCATTTAATCATACAGTAAAGCTGCATGCTCTCGGGAAGGATTATGGCCGTAGTTTCCCCTTGCTTTCAGCCGTTCGCAGTACCAGGACGGCAAGGCCGTTTTGGTTATTGTTACAAGGCCAGATCAGTCAATCATCCAGACTGTTGCCCCTGCAACTACTGAAAAGGCTGCTGCCCCTCTTCAGGAACCACACGTTTGTCTGGCCTCTCAACAGATACCAATCCGTTGTGGTTGTACCTACGGTACGGCTATCTGTATCGTTGAGGCACACAAGCCACCACACCAACGGCAAGGTCCATGGTTCATGGGGGGGGGGGGGGGGGGGGGGGGGGGCAGCCACGTTATGCGAGAGAATGTGAAAAGTGTCCATAAATAGTAAAAACGTGAGAAATCGAACCGTTTTCGTCATTTGCTATCCTATAGTCGGAATGCCAAATCGTCACATTGGAAGCTTTTCTCTCTCAAACGGTTACATATATCGTCTGCAAACCTATGTGGCGTGCTGCAGTATGCGGAGACACTAAAAGCACCACAGTAGAACTCGCAAGAAATTTCTAAGTTGATGTTATCGGTCAGTAAGAAGCAGTACAATCAAGTTTTAGTTATCGATTATTGACTTATTAGCCGTGTCCATAAGTAGTAAAAACCTGAGAAATAGCACTGTTCTCGTCATTTGCTATCGTATCGACGTAATGCCACATCGTCCCATTGGCCGCTTTTCTCTCTCAAACGGTTACATTTATCGTCTGCAAACTTGTGTGGCGTACTGCGGTATGCGGAGTCACTAAACGAACCCCAGTAGGACACAGAAGAAGCTCCTAAGTTCATGTAATCCACCAGTAAGAAGCAGTACAATTCCAGTTTTAGTTATCAATTATTGACTTATTAGCCGGGTTTGGTACCTTTGACATGACCAACGACCCTACGATTTTGCATGAAACAACGACTGGCAGCCACGTTACGCGAGAGAATGTGAAAAGTGTCCATAAGTACTAAACACCTGAGAAATTGCACCGTTTTCGTCATTTGCTATCGTATCGACGCAATGCCAGATCGTCACATTGGCCGCTTTTCTCTCTCAAACGGTAACTTCTATCGTCTGCAAACTTATGTCGCGGAGACACTAAAAGCACAACAGTAGAACACAGAAGAAGCTTCTAAGTTGATGTAATAGCCAATAAGAAGCAGTGAAATTCAAGTTTTAATTATCTATTGTTTACTTTTAGCCGGCTTTGGTGCATTGGACATGAGCCAGTACCTTAAGATTTTGCATGAAGGGAGGTCTAGCAGCCGCGTTGCACGGGAGAATGTGAAAAGTGTTCATATGTAGTAAAAACCTGAGAAATCGCACCGTTTTCGTCATTTGCTATCGTATCGACGTAATGCCAGATAGTCACATTGGAAGTTTTTCTGTCTCAAACGGTTACATTTATCGCCTGCAAATTTAAGTGGCGTGCTGTGGTATGCGGAGACGCTAAAAGAATAACAGTAGAACACACAAAAAGCTTCTAAGTTGATGTTATCAAACAGTAAGAAGCAGTACAAATCAAGTTTTATTCATCAATTATTGATTTATTAGCCGGCTTTGGTGTCTTGGACATGATCGAGGACCATAAAATTTTGCATGTAACAACGGCTGGCAGCCACGTTACAAGAGAGAATGTGAAAAGAGTCCATAAATAGTAAAAGTCTGAGGAATCACACCGTTTTCGTCATGTGCAATCGTATTGACGGAATGCCAGATCGTCGCATTGGAAGTTTTTCTCTCTCAAACGGTTACATATATCGACTACAAACCTATGTGGCGTGCTGCGGTATGCGGAGGCACTAAAAGCATAACAGTTGAACACACAAAAAGCTTCTAAGTTGATGTTATCAAACAGTAAGAAGCAGTACAATTCAAGTTTTAGTTATCGATTATTGACTTATTAGCTGGCTTTGGTGACGTGGACATGACCAACGACCCTAAGATTTTGCATGAAACAACGACTGGCAGCCACGTTAAACGAGAGAATGTGAAAAGTGTCCAAATGTTGTAAAAACCTGAGAATTCGCACCGTTTTCGTCATTTGCTATCGTATCGACGTAATGCCAGTTCGTCACTTTGGCCGCGTTTCTCACTAGAACGGTTACATTTAACTTCTGCAAACTTATATCGCGTTCCGCGATATGCGGAGACACTAAACGCTCCACAGTAGAACACAGAAGAAGCTTCTAAGTTGATGTAATCGGCCAGTAAGAAGCAGTACAATTCATGTGCTAGTAATTGATTATTGACTTATTAGCCGGCTTTGGTGCCTTGGACATGACCGACGATCTTTCGATTTTGCTGGAAACAACGACTGGGAGAAACTTTACAGGAGAGAATGAAAAAAATATCCACATGTAGTGAAAACCTGAGAAATCGCACCGTTTTCGTCATGTGGTATCGAATCGACTTATACCCGGGCCGTTGAAACATTGCACTTGACGTTTGCGTATGAAGTTGGCAGTGTAACAGAGTAACAAGTGAAGAACGATAGGCACTAGGCGTTCAGCGTGGGGCGCCAGCCAATCACAGCGCAGTGAGCACTGCTGTTACTCACGTGCTGTGACGTTAAAGTTACCGCGTTGCCGGCTTTGTTTAGTGAATGTGTATACAACGTGAGTTGTGTGTTGTTTACCGCGTATTTTCGTTGTACTGTGTGCTATATCGTTGTGACTTTTGTTACGTTGTGAGTTTACGTACTTGGAAAATGCCACCGAAAAGACTTCGTTCACCTAGTGACAATCCTTTGCGTCGAGGGGTGCCGCTAAACAGCCAGGCACTGGAGTTGCTACGCAGAACTCGTGAGTTTTACGAGCAGGAGAAAAGCTACGTAAGAATTCATGGACAGCCATCAATTCCTGCCGACAAAGTGGTGGAACGTACGTCGAAAACTCTTGGTATTAGTGCAAGAACGGTAGTAAGTAAGGGAGTATTACTACAAAACTTTGAAGATACTGAAGTGAGCCGTAACGACTCCGAGCTGTCTGGATCAAATAATACATTTTTATCAACCCCGGGAAAGAAGAAAAAGCGGCGTAGTCCTATCACAGATTTAGATTCTTTCCAGACTGATGCAGTTCGTAGGCATGTTTATGCTTACTACAGCAGAAAAGAGTATCCGACTGTAGCTAAGTTATTAATCTCTTTAAAAGAAAGTGAACTCTTCAGGGGTGGTAAAACATCACTAAAATTTGTGCTAAAAAATATGGGTTTCCGTTACAAAACGCTAGACGGACGCAAAGTACTGTTAGAGAGGGCACATATTGTTACCGCTCGTAGCATTTTCTTGCACAAAATTGTGGGCAGAGACATTCATTCCATAATTTGGCTAGACGAAACGTGGGTTAATGCCGGGGAAGCTGTCAGTAAATGTTGGAGGGATAACACACCCAGCAGTACCGGCCATCAGCCGAAGGGAAGAGGAGCTAGATTAATTGTGGTCCATGCAGGCTCCTCCAGTTGTTTTGTCCCTGACGCACTTTCAGTTTTTAGATCAAAAAAGACTGGTGATTACAATGAAGATATGGATCACGCACGATTTGTTGAGTAGTTCAGGAACCTTTTAAAACAATTTCTTGTCCCTACAACAATTGTAATGGACAATGCTCCATATCATTCGGTGATACAGAACAATGCCCCAACTACAAATGATCGGAAAGAAATTATGGTGCAGTGGTTACAGGCTCGAAATATTGCAGCGGATATGGGTATGACAAAGGTTCTGTTATATTCTCTCGTTAAAGAAAATAAGCCTACGACACCTACATACGTAGTAGACGAAATTGCCAAGGAGCAGGGTCATACTGTAATAAGGCTGCCACCATATCACTGCCATTTCAACCCTATTGAGTTAGTATGGAGTGACGTAAAAATGTATGTAAGGAACAACAACAAGTCCTTTACAATAGCAGAGGTGGAAAAGCTGTTGCGTGAAGCTCTTGTGACTGTGGATGCAGCCTCACGGAGAAAAAAAGTAGAGCACGTCGAGAAGCTTATACGAGCAGCACAGACAATAGAAGGCATTATCAGTGGCCTGAACAATTAATGATTTGTCTTGCCGATGACGACGATGAAGACGGTTTTAGCGATGAATCGGACAACAGTGACGATGGCGAGCTGGATGGAATTGCGCCATTATCGCTGTAAATTGGTGAGTGAAAAAATTCTAATATTGGTTATTTATTGCAATCTCGGTTATTATTTATTTTGTAAACTACGTACATTATTGATTTTAAAGTACCAGTCGTCAGTTGCTTGTTTTTTGTATTTCTATGCTCCGTTATCGAAAGGGTGCGCATTGTTATGCTTTTACATGCATTATTATACGGTTGTTTACTTCCTGTCATTGTAGTACAACTAAAAACGAGTTTTTATATACATTGCAATTGCTCAATCGCTTGCATTTACGAGACGGGACGGAAAACTGTATCGTCTGCTGTGTGTATAGAGGCTGCTGTTACAACATCGCTATTACAGTATAGCCAACCTAGCTAGACAAAAAGCGAACTGTCAAGTGCATTGTTTCTCCGGCGGGGGAATAATGCCAGATCGTCAGTTGGGCCGCTTTTCTCTCTCAAACGGTTACATTTATCGACTGCAAACTTATGTCGCGTGCTATGGTATTCGGAGACACTAAAAGACCACAATAGAAGACAGAAGAAGCTTCCAAGTTGATGTAATCGGCCAGTAAGAAGTTTTAGTTATCGGTTATTGGCTTATTAGCCGGATTTAGTGACTTGGACATGACCGACGACCTTAAGATTTTGCATGAAACAGCGACTGGCAGCCACGTTACACGAGGGAATATGAAAAGTGTCCATATGCAGTAAAAACCAGAGAAATCGCACCGTTTTCGTCATTTGCTATCGTATCGACTTAATGCCAGATCGTCTCTTTGGCCGCTTTCCTCTTTCAAACGGTTACATTTATCGTCTGCAAATTTGTGTGGCGTGCTGCGGTATGTGGAGACACTAAAACACCACAGTAGAGCACAGAAACTTCTAAGTCGATGTAATCGGCGAGTAAAAAGCAGTACAGTTTAAGTTTTAGTCGTCGATTATTGACTTATTAGCCGGCTTTGGCGCCTTGATCATGAGCTAGGACCTTGCGATTTTGCATGAAACGACATCTGGACGCCACGTTGCACGGGAGAATGTGAAAAGTGTTCATATGTAATAGAAACTTGAGAAATCCGCCCCTTTTCGTCATATGCTATCGAATTTACTTAATGCCAGATCGTCACATCGGTCGCTTTTTACTCACTGAAACGTTTACATTTATCGTCTGCAAAGTTATGTCGCGTGCTGCGGTATGCGGAGACACTAAAAGCACTATAGTAGAACACAGAAGAAGCTTCAAAGAAGATGTAATCGGCCAGTAACAAGCAGTACAATTCATTTTTATTTATCGGTTATTGACTTATTTCGCTGCTTTAGTGCCTTGGACATGAGCTTGGACCTTGCGATTTTGCATGAAACGACGTCTGGACGCCACATTGCACGGGATAATGTGAAAAGTGTTTATATATGGTAAGACTTGAGAAATCCACCCTGTTTCACCTTTTGCTTTCGAATCGACGTAATGCCATATCGTCACATTGTCCCCTATTCTCTCTGAAACGTTTACATTTATCGTCTGAAAACTTATTTCGCTTGCTGCGGTGTGGGGTGACACTTCAAGCAACAAAATAGGAGCTTCTTAGTTGATGCAATCGGCCAGTAAGAAGTAGTATAAGTGAGATTTTTGTTACTGATTGATGAATTATTGGCCGGCTTTTATTGCCTTGCATGTGAACGAGGACCCTATGCTTTAGCATGAGCCGAGGTCAGGCAGCCACGTTACACGCAAAAATGCGAAAACTTTTAATATGTATTTAAAAACTGTAGAAGAGCACCCGTTTGCGTCACTTGCCTTATCACGTATTGCTAGATAGTCACATAGGTATCTTTTCTCTTGGAAACGTTTACATTTATGGTCTGGAAACCTATGTCACGTACTGAGGTATCCAGTAGTAACACAAGGAACAAAATAGAAGCTTCTAAGTTGTTGCAATTGACTAGTAAGAAGTAGTACAAGACTAGTTTCGGTTACGGAATGTCAATTATTGGCCAGTTTTGGTGTCTTGCAGTAGATTGAGGACCTGGGAACTTATCTGTCTACTTACGCTCCCCCCTCCCCTCCCGTCCGGTAGATTTCTGTCTACCTATCGCTCTTCCGCTACCGCTACTCTCGTATTAGGTCTGCCTACCTACCACCCCTTGGAAGATCTCTCTCTACCTACCTCACCCATTTGTCTACCTACTCCCCTCCATGGAATATGTCACTCTACCTTCCTCCCATCAGAAGATGTCTGTCGACCTCCCCCTTTCCAGAGATGTCTGATTACCCACCCACGCAATCGGAAGATGTTTGTCTTCCTACCCCCTTGGAAGATGTCTGTCTACCTACCCCATGCCAGGATGTGTCTATCCCCCCCTCCTTGGAAGATGTCTGTCTACCCCCTCTTGGAACATGTCTTCCTACTCCCCCTCGGAAGATGTCTGTCTGCCAACCCTCCCCACAGAAGATGTCTGTCGACCTTATCCCTCACTCGGAAGATGTCTTTCTACCATACACACTGCTTTGGAAGATGTGTGTCTATCTACGCCCTCCCCCCTCCCGTCTTGGAGGATTTCACTCTACCTACCACCCCTAGGAAGAAGGCTATCTAACCAACTGTCGGAAGATGTCTCCCCCCTCTCGGAATATGTCTATCTACCACCCTCTCAGAAAGTATCTAACCCCCTCGGAAGATGTCTACCACCACTCGGAAGATGTCTACCTACCCTCGGAAAATGTCTGTCTACCTACCCCTTCAGAGGATATCTGTCCACCTACCTCCCATCTGAAGATGTCTGTCTACCTACCCGCACCCTTGGAAGATGTCTGTCTACCTACCCCACTTGGAAGATATCTGTCTACATACTCACTCTCTATGAAGATGTATGTCTCCCTACCCACCCCTCGGAACAGGTCTGTCTACCTACCCCTCCCCCCCCCCCCTGGGAAGATGTCTGTCTACCTACCCTATACTTTGAAGATGTCTGTCTGCCTACCTCCCCTCGTAAGGTTCTGACTACCTTTTTGTTTAGCCCATCCAGTACTTCACAGAGAAAAGAGAATATACCATTTTCAGTTGCCAAACGACTTCTAAAACCGAACTGTGCATTTGATACAAATCGTGTGATATAAAATGATCAACTAACCTTACATGCACAGCCTTTTCGGTAACTTTTGCAAACACTGATGGCATAGAAATAGGTCTAAAATTTTCTACATTATCCCTTTCTTTTCATAAAGCGGCTTTACAGCTGATTACTTTAATCGCTCAGGAAACTGACCGTTCCTAAAGAAAAATTACAAATTTGGCTGAATACAGGACTAACATGTGCAGCACAGTACTTTAATATTATGCAAGACACTCCATCATAACCATGAGAGTCCTTAGTATTCAGTGATTTAATTATTGACTCAATCTCCCCCTTGTCTGTATCACAGAGGAGTATTTCAGACATCAATCTCAGAAAGGTATTTGCTAAGAAATTTGTATGATTTCCTGTTGAAACTAAATTTTTATTTAGCTCGCCAGCAATGCTCAGAAAGTGATTGTTAAATACCGTACATATATCTGATTTATCACTAACGAAAATATTATTACTTAGAACTAACTTTATATCATCGACCTTGTGCTGATGACCAGTCACTCCCTTCACAACTAACCAAATGTCTTTAATTTTATCCTGTGAATAAGCTATTCTATTTGCATATCACATACTTTTTGCCTTGCTAATAACATTTTTAGGCACCTTATAATCCTGTTTGTAAGGGGCTATGGTAGCTCGATTGTGACTACTTCTAACATTTTGATGTAATTCCCACTATGTTCTACATGATATCCTTATCCCACTAGTCAGCCAACCGGGTTGTCCATGACTGCTAGTACCCCATTTAGAATGTTCTAATGGAAAACAACTCTCAAAGAGCATGAGAAATGTGTTATGGAAAGCATTGCATTTATCCTCTGTATTATTGGCACTATAAACATCTTGCCACTCTTGTTCCTTGACAAGTTTTAAAAAACTCTCTATTGCTGTTGGATTGACTTTCCTATGTTCTATGTAACTAAATATGACATTGGTTGGAGTAAAAAAACCTTTTAGTGTTAAAATTTGTGCATTATGGTCTGAAAGGCCATTCACTCTTTTACTAACAGAATGCCCATCTAGTAATGAAGAACGAATAAAAATATGGTCTATGACTGTGCTACTGTTCCCCTGCACCCTAGTTGGAAAAAAACACAGTTTGCATCAGATCATATGAATTTAGGAGATCTTCTAACATCATTTTTCTTGGGACCGAGCGAGGTGGCGCAGTGGTTAAGACACTGGACTCACATCCGGGAGGACGACGGTTCAGTCCCGCATTCAGCCATCCTGATTTAGGTTTTCTGTGATTTCCCTAAATCACTTCAGGCAAATGCCGGGTTAGTTCCTCTCAAAGGGCATGGCCGACTTCCTTCCCCATCCTTCCCTAACCCGACGAGACCAATGACCTCGATGTCTGGTCTCCTTCCCCAAACAACCCAACCCCCCTTTTTCTTGCACAATCATATACAAAATTAATATTGAAGTCCCCACATATAACTACTTTCTGGTACTTCCTACACAAGTGAATCAAGAACCCTCTCTAGCTTAAGCAAAAATGCTCTGAAGTTGGAGTTAGAGGCCCTATAAACAACAGCAATTAGAAGTTTAATTTCACTAAATTCAACAAATGCTGCACAACTTTCAAATATCTGTTCAGTGCAGTGTCGCAACAAGTCTATGGACTCAAATAACATACTGTTTTTTTGTGTACAGAGACACTTCCCCACCCCGCAAGGAACTCCTTGAGAAACAGCCAGCTAATCTGTAGCCTGGTAAAGCAAGCCTATAAATTATCAATTTATTGAAGTGGTGCTCTGATGTACCAATAATTTCAGCATTAACATCTATTAGCAGTTCACTATCTTTATCTCTAATAAATCTTATATTTTGATGAAATATGCTAATTCCTTCTTTACTTGGAAACATTACATCCTCTGGAGGAGAGCCCTTAAAGGCACTTCCTTTAAGCAGGTATACCTATCAGCTGACTTCAGTATTAAAAAGGTGCAGCTCTAACAGCAACTACTACAGGAACTTTTCCATGAGTGACACCACTACCGCCACCACCACCCACTACACTGTCACCTATAAGCTTAGGTAGCCTCCCCTTCGCATACCTATTGAGGTGCAGGCCATCCTAGTGAAACCCAATTTACTGATAGACCCAACTGGTACCACTGAGATGTGATCCATGCCCTCTGTCATCAGTGCACCCTCCAGCCCCACATTAACGCGCCTAACAGCCGCATTAAGGTGTGGCCGATCATGATGCTGAAACAGTTTCACGAAAAGCACATTAGTGCCACCAGTTTGAGTAGCTATCTTAACCAAGTCACCACTGACATCATACCCCCTGTCCCTATTGCGACTGCTCCCAGCTCCATCCACTATCACTACCTTATCCTCCTTTGTAAAATTCTTACATAACTCCCCTACGCTTTCAGCCACCTGAGCCAACCCTGCACTAGGCTTCACAATGCTTGTGACCTGGTACTGACTCCACAAAACTTCCTGCAAATGCTGGCCCACACCTCTACCGTGGGAACTACCTAGCAGCAGAACCTAGGCCTCCTAATTGCTGAGGACTGCTGCAAGTTACCTACATATACAGCTTCACGAGGCTCCTCTCCGCTCTACTCTGACAGTTTGTCGTATCTATTGCATGTATGCAAAGTAAAACTGTCTGACTACCTCCTTTTCCTAGCTATCTTCCTGCCAACTGCCAGTTCCCATTCCCTAGCACCCTTCACCCTCCTCAACTTATCTAGTTCCTTCTTTGCGCATTGTAACTGCACCTGAAGGGCACAGATCTTACACTCCTGCTCCTCTATTAACTTGTTTCTACTACAGATTCTACATTCCCAGGACAGGATCACCCTAAAATTACCACTGGCTTCCCCAATGCATTTCCCGCAATGAAAACACTTTGAACAAATCCCACAGTGTAATCCACTACTCACAAACCTACGACAGAACCCACACTTCTCACTCATGATAAAATTTTACAGTTACTAAAAAAAACTATACGTCTACGTTACCAAAGTTCAGTTACAAAAGCAGCACTGTTTAAGAACTAACAACTATGGTCTCGAAATTCTCTAACTACTAAGAAAGCAGCTACTTGTATTAATACTACTACAACACAGCCGATACCAATACCAGCAAAACTTCACAAAATTATTGGCTAAAACCAAAAAATTAAAACTAAACGCCAGTTCAAAACTAAAGCACGAAATTTACTGAAAACTCTATAAAACACAGCGAGCGAACGATTACAAAAGTTTATTAAGTCATTATTTCACCACAAACGGCAAGCAACACCACTGTAATCCATTCAATTTAATAACTGTATTACAGAGCACAAACAAGTTCGTCAGTACTTAGCTTATAACCGCTACAGATGCAGTGCACGCCGCAAAATGTAAACACACTGATGAGGCGCGAGGCTTAGACGAACCACGAAAGCACACTCACAAATAATAGACCACTCGAGTCAATGCAACAGGAAGAAAGACGGAGGTAAATGAATATCCACTAATAAGTTGCTTTTACGGCTAAAATAATAACACAAACAAACTATAAAATACGTAAATGAAGCCTAAAAGTTATAAAACATTAACAACCTATTTCAACAGCAGTGCAGCTCACTTGACGTCACACCCATGACCATCTGCCCCCCCCCCCCCTGGGATGGTGCCTATCTACCCCACACTCGAAATATGCCTATCTATCCCCCTCAGAAGATATCTGCCTAGCTACCCCCCCCCCCCTCGGAAGATATCTGTCTACCTACCCCTCCTCGGAAGATCTATGTCAACCTGCACCTACCTCCCCACCCCCTCAGATGATGTCTGTGTACCTACCCACACCCTTGGAAGATGTCTGTCTACCTAACCCCCCCCCCCTCAGAATATGTATGACTACCTACCACTCCCCTCGGAATATGTATGTCTACCTACCCCACCCCTCGGAAGATATCTACCTACACCTCCCACATCGGAAGATGTCATTCTACCTCTCCTCATTGAAAACTGTCTGTCTCTCATCGCCCCACCACCTAATATGTCATTCTACCTACTTGCCTCCTTAGAAAATATCAGTCTACATAACCCCCCCACAGGCGATGTCTGTCTACCTGCCCCGTGAAATACGTCTATCTACTTAACCCCCTCGGCAGATGTCTGCCTACCTCAACCCCCTAAGGAAGATGTTTGTCCACCTACCTCACCCTCTGAAGATGTCTATCTACATCCCCCAGAAAAACTTTCTCCCCACCTCGTAAGATGTCTATCACTCTGGAAGATGTCTCTCAACCCTCCACCCCCCCCCCCCCACTCGCTACGCAGATGTCTATCTACCTACCTGCCCTCTCGGAATATGTCTGTCTACCTATCCCAACCCCCATCCAGCCCCCCGCTCAGAAGTTGTTTACCCCTATCATGGAAGATGTCTAGAGACCCCCAAACTTCAGAAGGTGTCTTCCAGCCCTCATCACCATTCGAAGATGTCTACCCCCTTGGAGGATGTCTACTCCCCCTGGAAAATGTCTGTCTACCCATGTTGGATGATGTCTGTCTATCTACTCAGCCCCCCTGGAAAGATGTCTGTTAAACTACCACCCCTTGGAATATGTTTATCTATTATTACCAGCACAAAAGATGTCCATCAACCTACAATCGCCCTCTGAAGATGTCTGTCTACCTGTAGCTCCCGCTTGGAAGATGTCTGTCTACCTACACCCATCAGAAGATGTTGTCTACTTACCACCATCGGAATATGTCTCTCTACCTATCCCCTCTTGGCAAATGTCATTCTACACCAACCCTCTGAAGAGGTCAGTTTACCTACAACCCCCCAGAAGAAGTCTGTCTACCTACCCCCCCCTCTCGAAAAATGTCTATAGTCACCCTACCTCGGACAATGTCTCTCTACCTATGCCCCATCATGGAAGATGTCTGTCTACCCACCCACCCATCAGAAGAAGGCTGTCTACTACCATCCCCTCACAGAAGATGTCTGCCAACCAACCCCCTATTGGAAGATGTCTGTCTACCTACCCCACCCCACCTCTGAAGATGTCTGTCTACCAACCCTCCACTTGGAAGATGTCTGTCCTCCTACAACCCCTCAGAAGATGTCAGTCTACCTAACCCTCTCTCAGACGTTATCTGCCTAAATACCCCTCCTCAGATGGTTTCTGTCTACTTACACCCACAACCCCTCATAATATGAATGTGTACCTAAACCCCTCAGAATCTGTATATTTACCTACCCAACGTCGAATGATTTGTGTCTATCTTATCCCTATCCCGGAAGATGTCTGTCTCCCTACCCACCCCCTCTGAGGGTGTCTGTATACCTACCCCCCTTCTCAAAAGTTGTCTCTCTACATTCACCACACATTTGAAGATGTCTATCTATGTACCTCCTCTCGAAAGATATCTATCTATTGCCACCATGGAAGAAAAGTATCTCTCCCCTCTCGGAAGATGTCAGTCTACCACTCCTCTCAGAAGTTATACACTCCCCATCTGAGAATGTCTACACCCCTCTCGGAGGATGTCTGTCTACCAAACTACATCCTTTAGAAGCTGTTTCCCACCCCTTGGAAGATATCTGTCTTCCAACACCCCCATCCCCCCATGGAAGATGTCTGTCTACCAAACCCAGCCTCAGAAGATGTCTCCATACCTACCACCACTCAGAAGATGTCTGTCTACCTACCCACCCCCATCAGAAGATGACTGTCGACGTTATCGCCTTCAGAAGATGTCTGTCTACATACCCTCCCTCAGAAGATGTCTGCCTACCTAAGACCAGTGGATGATGGACAACTACCTCCCTCTCGGAGGATGACTACCTCCTCTCTGAAGATATCTGTCTATGTACCCTCCCCTCGAAAGATGTCTCTTCCCCCTCAGATGATGTATGTCTACCAATGCCCACATGGAAAGTGTCTGTCCTTCTAACCCCTTCGGATGATGTCTGTGTACCTACCCACCTGGAAGATGGCTGTCTACCTACCCCCAATCGGGACATGTCTGTCTACCTTCCCACCTAGGCATATGTCTGTATACCTACAGACGGCCGTGGTGGTCTCGCGGTTCTAGGCGCACAGTCCGAAACCGTGCGACTGCTATGGTCGCAGGTTCGAATCCTGCCTCGGGCATAGATGTGTGTGATGTCCTTAGTTTAGTTAGGTTTAAGTAGTTCTAAGTTCTAGGGGACTGATGACCACAGCAGTTGAGTCCCATAGTGCTCAGAGCCATTTGAACCATTTTTTTTATACCTACACCCTTTCGGAAAATGTCTGTCTACCTACCCCATCACCTCAGAAGATGTAATTCTACTTACCACATCTCGGAAAGTGTCAGTCTACTTATGCCCCACCCTCAGAAACTGTCTGTCTACCTTGCCCCTTTGGAATATGTCAGTTTACCAACCCCACTCAAAAGATGTCTGCTTACCTACTCTCCCATCCAAAGATATCTGTCTACCTACCACCTCTCGGAGGATTTTGTCTACCCCCCCTCTGAGATGTCTTCCTACATCCCCTTGGAAGATGCCTATCTAAACCCCTAGGAAGATATCCCTCCCTCTAAAAATGCCTACCTAACCCCTTCCACATCGGAAGATGCCAATCTCGCCCCTTAGGTTGATGCCTACCCACACCCACCTCATAAGATTATCTATCCATTCCCTCCAAAGATGCCAATCTCCCTCCTCGGAAGAGGTCTATCTACACCCCTCAGAAGATGTGTATCTACCACTAATCTTGGAAAATGTCTATCTACCCCCCTTAGAAGCTGTCTCCCTACCCCCCATGGAAGATGTCTACCCCCTTCTGAAGATGTCTATCTACCCAGCCCAGGCGGAAAATATCTATGTATCCCTCCACTCGGATGGTGAAAATCAACCAACAGCTTGGAAGATGTCTATCTACCCCACCCTCAGATGACATCTACACCCTCTGGAAGATACCTATCCCCACCTCAGAAGATGTATATCCCCCAGGAGGATGTATATAACCCACCTCATGAAAGATGCCTGTCTACCAACCCCCTCCTCTTGGAATATGTCTGTCTACCTACCCCACCCCTGTAAGATTTCCATCTAGCCCCTCCCCTCAGAGGACGTTTATCCTACACTCAAAAGATTTCTACAGCCTTCCTTCATTTGGAATGTGTCTACCGCCTATTCTGAAGATGTCTGTCTACCTCCAAATTCTAGGAACATGTCTGTATGTCTGTCTTCCTCACAAACTCGGGAAAAGGCTATCTATCCCCCCTATGGAAGAAATCTATCTAACCCTCTCTCGGAAGATGTATACCTACCCTCCTTGCCGAAGATATCTACACCCCATCTTCGAGGAGCTCTATCACCCCTTCACGGAAGATGCCTGTTTATCTACCAGAACCCATTGGAAGATGTAAGTGTACATACCATCACTCCCCACAGAACATGTCTGTCTACTTACCGACCATTCTTGGAAGATGTCTGTCTACCCCCCTCCCCCTTTGAAGATGCCTGACTACTCACCTCCCCCCATGGAAGAATACTATCTCCCCCCCTCCCAGAAGATGTCAATCTACCTCTCGAAAATATCTACCTCCCCCCCCCCCCAGAAAAATGTCAACCCTCTCTCTCGAAGGATATCTGTTTACCTATCCGGCCCGAATCGAAAAATGTCTCCCCCTTGGAAAATGTCTGTCTACCAAGCTCCCTCCTGGAAGACGTCTGTCTAAGAAACAACCACTCAGAAGATGTCTGTCTATCTACCCCTCCTCGGAATTGTTTGTCTACCATTATCACCACAGAAGATGTCTACTCCCTCCCCCCTTGGAAGATGTCTGTCTACCTACCACCCCCTCAGAAGATGTCTGACCACATACCCTGCTTCGGAATATGTCCGTCTACTTACCCCTCGCAGAAGATGTGTGTCTTCCTACCTCCCCACAGAAGATGTAGGTAAACAGATATCTTTCGAGAGGGAGTAGGTAGACAGACATCTTGCAAGGGAGTGATATGTAGACAGAAATTACCAAGGGGTGGGGATAATTTAGACAGACTTCTTCCGGGGGGGGGGGGGGGGGGCGTGGGTATACATACATTTTCTGAGTGTATGTAGGTAGACAATCTTCTGAGGGAGTAGGCAGTAAGGCACCTTCCGAGGGGGGTAGGTAGACAGACATCTCCCATTGGTGGGTTGGTAGACAGCCAACTTCCGAGGGGCGTACTTAGACAGACATCTTCTAGAGGGGTAAGTAGACCAACATCTTCCAAGAGGGGGGGGGGGGGGGTAGGTAGACAGACATCCTCAGAGGATAGGGGGGGGGGGGTAGGTAGATAGACATTATCTGTGGAGGTGTGGATAAACAGACATCTTCTGAGGGGTAGGTAGACAGACATTTTCTGAGTTGTGTTATAGGTAGACAGATATCTTCCAAAGGGGGGTAGGTAGACAGAGACTTCCTTGGTGGTAGTTTGAGAGACATCTCCTGATGGGGGGTTGGTAAACAGACTTCTTCTGAAGAGGGGTAGGTACACAGACATCTACTGTTGGTGCAGGACAGATAGACACAATTCTTCTGAGGCTGGGGATAATAGAAATCTTCCGAAGGAGGGCACATGGACAGATATTTTCCAAGTTGGGCAGGCTGACAGACATCTTCCGGGGGGTAGAAAGACATAGATATTCCAAGGGTGGTAGGTAGACAGACATCATATGTGCGGTGGAAGGTTGATAGACATCATCTTAGTTTGGGTATGTAGACAGGCATCTTCCAAGGGGAGGGGGTATATAGGAAGATACCTTCTGAAGGGGATGATAGACATCTTATGGGAGTAGGTAAACAGACATCATTTGTGTGGATTTGATAGACATATATATTGGGATGGGGTAGTTAGACATCTTCCGAGTGGTGGAAAATAGACAACTTCCAAGGGGGAAGTAGGCATCTTCCTAAGTGAGGGGGCAGGTTGCCTGACATCTTCCATGGGGGAGGTAGCCAATCATCTTCCAAGGATGGGTTGAGTGGACAGATATATTCGATGGGGGGGAGGGGGGTAGGTAGAGAGAGACCTTCCTGGGGCGTAGTTTGACAGACTTCTCCTGATGGAGGGTTGGTAAACATACTTCTTCCGAGGGGGGCTGGAAATAGACATTTTCCGAGGGGGCGGGACAGATAGACACACATCTACTGAGCTTGGTGATGTTAGACATTTTCCGAAGGGGGCATGTTGACAGACATTTTCCGAGTTGGGCAGATAGACATATATTCTTTGAGGGGGTAGACAGACATACATCTACCAAGGGTGATAGATATACATTTTCTGAGGGGACGGGTATGTTGGCCGACATCTTCTGACGAGGGAGTAGATAGACAATTTCTGAGCTGGGGTAGAAAGGCATCTTCGAAGGTGGTTAGATAAGCATCTTTCAAGAGTGGATTGGGTAGATAGACAGACATTTCCCGAATGGGGGGGGGAGGGGGGTAGGTAGTGAGACATCTTACATACAGGGGTAGGTAGACTATCATTTTCTCAGGGTAAGATGGGTACACAGACATTTTGCGGGGGGTAGGTTGACAGACATCTTCAAGGGGGTAGGTAGACAGACAACTGGGGGGGGGGGGTGGTTGTTAGACAGACATGTTCCAAGGAGGGGTAGATAGCCAAACATCTTATGGGGGGGGCAGGTAGACAGACATCTTCCATGTGGGGTACGTAGACAGACATATTCTAGGGGTGAGACTGGCATATACCGAGGTTCGTTAGTTAGACAGACATCTTCCAGAGGGGTCCTAGGTAGACATACACCTTACGAGGGTAGTGATAGGAAGTCATACATCTTCCAAAGCGGTTTTTTCGGTTGTCAAATGACTTCCAAAAGGGGGGTATGTACACAGACATCCTCCAGGGATGGGGGAGGGTTTGACAGAGATCTTCAGAGGTGGGGTAGGCAGTTAAACATCTTTCGAAGTGGGGGTAGGTAGGCAGACACCTTCTAAATGGCGGTACCTAGGTAGATGGGCAGACATCTTCTGGGGGGGGGGGGGGGGGGGAGGTAGGTAGACAGGTATCTTCCAAGGGTGTGTACGAAGAAAGTCATCTTCTGATGGCGGGTTTGAGAACACGTTTTCCGGTTGAGGGGATAAGTAAAGAGACATCTCAGGGGGAAGTAGGTAGACAGACATCTTACGATGGGGGGTGGTGTACGTAGGCTGTCATCTTACGAGGGGGGGTGGTAGATAGACAGATATGTTCCAAGGTACTCTATCAACTGCGAAACACCAAAACCGACAAATAACTGAATTTTCTATTACTAAAACTAGACTTATAATATGTCTTACTTGCCTATTACATCAACTTAGAAGTTTCTATTTTGTTTCTTGTGGAGTCATCACATACATCAGCAGGCGAGAGAAGTTTTCAGATGATAAATGTAAACCTTTCCGGAAAAAAAGAGATCAATGTGACGAGATGTCATTACGTCATTACGAAAGAAAAAGACGAAATCGTGAGGTTTTCTCAGTTTTTTACTACATATTATCACTTTTCGCATTTTCTCGTGTAATGTGGGTGCCAGACCTCGGTTCATGCGAAATCATAAGGTCCTCGGTCAAATGCAAGGCACCAAAACCGGCCTACAGTTTAATTTTCGATACCTAAAACTTGAGTAGAACTACTTCTTACCTACCTATTGCATCGACTTAGAAGCTCATATTTTGTTGGTTGTGGTCCCACCGCATACCTCAGCACATGACGTAAGTATCCAGATGTATATGTAAACATTTCCGTGAGCAAAGCTGCCACTGCGACGATCTGGCATTACGATTAAGCGCGTGAGTGCGTGTGAAATCGCTCTCTAAGTTTTCATACATTTTTAGGTTTCAGATACATATTTTAACGGTTTTTGTGATAATATTTACTATATAAGTTGCTTATTAATGGTTTCTTCATTCACCTCCGCCTTTCTTGAGTTGTGACCCGATCTTTGTGAGTGTTTCGTATCGAGCACCTTAACTTCTTACCTGTGTTTACATTCCGCGCTGACCAGGTACAGCTGTAGCGGCGCATCCAAAGCTAAGTACTAATTACTTGTTTGTGTATAGTGGCTTATTTTGGAACTTTAAGAGTCTTCGTCCGGTGTTCTTATTGTCATCTGGTGAAATAATTTCAAACGAAATTTTCGCGAACTGTTTTCAGTTTCGTTACTGTGTCATTAGACGTTTGATTATCTTTCTGTTTTGTCTTTTGTTATATTTGCTGTTGATAAATACTGTTAATAATAGTAGCTACTTGATTTGTAGAGCAAGATTATGATTATTGTAGCCAGTTTCTTTTTGTACTGACGGAACTTAAATAAATGCGAAAGGTTTTCTCAGGTTTTTACTACATATTAACACATTTCACATTTCTCCGTGCAACGTGGCGGCCAGACCTCGATTGATGCAAAAGCTTAAGGTCCACGATCATGTCCAAGGCACCAAAGCCGGCTAATATGTCAATAATCGATAACCAAAACTTGAATTGTACTGGTTCTTTCTGGCCGATTACATCAAATTAGAAGCTTCATCTGTTTTATACTTTGTTGCTTTTAGTGTCTCCGCATACCGCAACACACGACATAAGCTTGCAGACGATAAATGTAACAGTTTCAGAGAAAAAAGCGGCGAATGTGACGATCTGGCATTACGTCGATTCAAAAGCAAATGACGAAAACGAAAGGTTTTCTTAGAATTTTACTACATATGAACACCTTTCAGATTCTCTCGTGTAATGTGGCTGCCAGACCTCGTTCGATGCCAAATCTTAAGGGCCTCGGTCATATCCAACGCACCAAAGCCAGCTAATAAATCAATAATTGATAGCTAAAGCTTGATTTGTACTGCTCCTTACTGTCCGATTACATCAACTTAGAAGCTTCTTCTGTGTTTTAATATGGTGCTTTTAGTGTATCCGCATTACCGAAGCACACGACATAGCTTTGCAGACGATAAATGTATCCGTTGTAGGGAGAAAAGCGGCCATTGTGACGATCTGGCATTAATTCGACTCGATAGCAAATGACTAAAACGGGCGGATTTCTCGAGTTTTTACTACATATGAACACCTTTCACATTCTCCCGTGCAACGTGGTCGACAGACCTCGTTTCATGCAAAATCTTAAGGTCCTAGCTCATGTCCAAAGTACCAAAGCCGTGTAATGAGTAAATAATCGATAACTAAAACTTTAGTTGTAGTGGCACTTGCTGTCCGATTACATCTACTTAGTAGCATCTTCTGTCTTTTACTGTGGTGCTCTTAGTGTCTTCGCAAACAGCAGTATGTGACATAGCTCTGCAAACGATAAAAGTAACCGTTTCAGAGAGAAGAGCTCCCAATGTGACGATCTGGCATTAGGTCGATTCGATAGAAAATGACGAAAACGAGCGGATTTCTCAGGTTTTTACTACATATGAACAGTTTTCACATTCTACTGTGCAACGTGGCTGACAGACTTCGTTCGATGCCAAATCTTAAAGGCCTCGGTCGTATCCAACGCACCAAAGCCAGCTAATAAATCAATCATTGATAGCTAAAACATGATTTGTACTGCTTCTTACTGGCCGATTACATCAACTTAGAAGCTTCTTCTGTGTTTTAATATTGTGCTTTTAGTGTATCCGCATTGCCGCAGCACACGACATAGCTTTGCAGACGATAAATGTATCCGTTGCAGGGAGAAAAGCTGCCATTGTGACGATCTGGCACTAAGTCGATTCGATAGCCAATGGCAAAAAAGCGCGGAATTCTCAGGTTTTTACTACAAATGAACACTTTTCACACTCTCCCGTGCAACGTGACTGGTAGACCTGCCTTCATGCAAAATCGTAAGGTCTTAGCTCATGTCCAAGGCACCAAAGCCGGCCAAAAAGTCAATAATCTTTAACCAAAATTTGAATTGTACTGCTTCTTACTGGCTATTACATCAACTTAGAAGCTTCTTCTGTGTTCTACTATAGTGTTCTCAGTGTCTCCGGTTACCGCAGCACGCAAAATAGCTTTGCCGACGATAAGTGTAACCGTTTCATAGAGAAGAGCAACAAAGTGACGATGTGGCATTAAGTCGATTCGGTAGCAAATGACAAAAACGGGCGGATTTCTTACGTTTTTACTACATATGAACACTTTTCACACTCACGTGCAACGTGGGTGCTAGATCTCCCTTCATGCAAAATCGTAAGGTCTTAGCTCATGTCCAAGGCACCAAGCCGTCACTAATCGAGAACTAAAACTTTAATTATACTGCTTCTTACTATCCACTACATCAACTTAGAAGCTTGTGTTCTACTATGGTACTTTCAGTGTCTCCGGATACCGCAGCACGCAATATAGCTTTCCAGACGATAAGTGTAAACGTTTCATAGAGAAGAGAAGCCAAAGTGACGATCTGGCATGAAGTCGATTCCATAGCAAATGACAAAAACCGGCGTTTCTCTCATGTTTTTACTACGTATGAACACTTTACACACTCTCCCTTGCAACGTGGCTGCTATACTTCCCTTCATGCAAAATCGTAGGGTCTTAGCTCATGTCCAAGGCACCAAAGCCGGCTTAAAAGTCAATAATCGATAACTAATACTTGAATTGTACTGCTTCTTACTGTCTATTACATCAATATAGAAGCTTCATCAATGTTCCACTATGGTGCTTTCAGTGTCTCCGGATACCGCAGCACGCAAAATAGCTTTGCAGTCGATAACTGTAACCGTTCCATAGAGTAGAGCCGCCAAAGTGACGATTTGGCATTAAGTGGATTCGATAGCAAATTACAAAATCGGGCGGATTTCTCAGGTTTTTACTACATATGAACACGTTTCACACTCTCCCATGCAATGTGGCTGTTAGACCGCCCTTCCTGCAAAATCGTAACGTCTTAGCTCATGTCCAAGACACAAAAGCTGGCTTGAAACTCGATAATCGATAACTAAAACTTGAATTATACTGCTTCTTACTGGCTATTACATCAACTTAGAAGCTTCTTCTGTGTTCTACTATTGTGATTTTAGTGGTTCCGCATACTGCAGCACGCAACATAGCTTTCCAGTCGATAAGTGTAACCGTTTCATACAGAAGAGCGGCCAAAGTGACGATCTGGCATTAAGTCGATTTGATGGCAAATGAGCTAAACGGGCAGATTTCTCAGGTTTTTACTGCATTGTAACACTTTTCACATTCTCCCATGCAACGTGGCTGGTAGTCGTCCCTTCATGCAAAATCGTAAGATCTTAGATCATGTCCAAGACACCAAAGCCGTCTAAAAAGTCAGTAATCGATAAGTAAAACTTGAATTGTACTTCTTCTTACTGGCTATTCCACCAACTTAGAAGTTTCATCTGTGTTCTACTATGGTGCTTTCAGTGTCTCCCGATACCGCAGCACGCAACATAGCTTTGCAGACAATAAGTGTAACCGTTTCATAGAGAAGAGCTGCCAAAGTGACGATTTGGCATTAAGTCGATTACATAGCAAATGACAAAAACGTTCGGTTTTTTCAGGTTTTTACTACATATGAACACTTTTCACACTCTCCCGTGCAACGTGGATGGTAGACCTCCCTTCATGCAAAATCGTAACGTCTTAGCTCATGTCCAAGGCACCAAAGCCGCCTAAGAAGTCAATAAACGATAAGTAAAACTTGAATTCTACTGCTTCTTACTGGTTATTACATCAACATAGAAGCTTCTTCTGTGTTCTACTATGGTGCTTTCAGTGTCTCCGGATACCGCAGCACGCAACATAGCTTTGCCGACGATAAGTCTAACCGTTTCATAGAGAAGAGCAGCCAATGTGACGATCTGGCATTAAGTCGATTCGATAGTAAATGACAAAAACGGGCGGATATCTGAGGTTTTTAATACATATGAACACTTTTCACATACTCCCGTGCAACGTGGGTGGTGGACCTCAATTCATCCAAATCATTAGGTCTTAGATCATTTCCAAGGCATCAAACCCTGCTTAATAGTCAAGAATCTATAGCTAAAACTTGAATTGTACTGCTTCTTACTGGCTATTACATCAACTTAGAAGCTTCTTCTGTGTTCTACTATTGTGATTTTAGTGTTTCCGCATACTGCAGCACGCAACATAGCTTTCCAGTCGATAAGTGTAACCGTTTCATAGAGAAGAGAGGCCAAAGTGACGATCTGACATTCAGTCGATTCCATTGCAAATGACAAAAACGGGCGGTTTTCTCAGGTTTTAACAACATATGAACACATTTCACACTCTCCCCTGCAACGTGGCTGGTTGACCTACCTTAATGCAAAATCGTAAGGTCTTGGTTCATGTCCAAGGATGCAAAGCCGTCTTAGAAGTCAATAATCGAGAAATAAAACTTGAATTGTACTGCTTCATACGATCTATTACATCAACTTAGAAGCTTCTTGTGTGTTCTACTATGGTGCTTTCAGTGTCTCCGGATACCGCAGCACGCAAAATAGCTTTCCAGACGATAAGTGTAAATGTTTCATAGAGAAGAGCGTCCAAAGTGACGATCTGGCATTAAGTCGATTCCATAGCAAATGACAAAAACGGGTGGTTTTCTCAGGTTTTTACTACGTGTGAACACTTTACACACTCTCCCGTGCAACGTGGCTGGTAGACCTCCCTTCATGCAAAATCGTAAGGTCTTAGCTCATATCCAAGGCACCAAAGCCGGCTAAAAAGTCAATAATCGAAAACTAAAACTGGAATTGTGCTGCTTCTTACTGGCTATTACATCAACTTGGAAACTTCGTCTGTGTTCTACTATGGTGCTTGCAGCGTCACTCGATACCGCAGCACGCAACATAGCTTTGCAGACGATAAGTGTAACCGTTTCATAGAGAAGATCGGCCAAAGTGACGTTCTGGCATTAAGTCGATTCGATAGCAAATGTGGAAAACGGTCGGATTTCTCAGGTTTTTACTTTTCACATTCTCCCGTGCAACGTGGCTGCTAGACCTCCCTTCATGCAAAATCGTAAGTTCTTAGCTCATGTCCAAAGTTCCAAAGTCGGCTTAAAAGTCAATAATCGTTAACTAAAACTTGAATTGTACTGCTTCTTACTGGCTATTACATCAGCTTAGAAGCTTCGTCTGTATTGTACTATGGTGCTTTCAGTCTCTCCGGATACCGCAGCAGGCAACATAGCTTTGAGAACGAAAAGTGTAACCGTTTCATAGATAAGAGCTTCCAAAGTGACGATCTGGCATTAAGTCGATTCGATAGCAAATGACAAAAACTGGCGGATTTCGCAGGTTTTTACTACATATGAACACTTTTCACATTCTCCCGTGCAACGTGGCTGCTAGACCTCCTTTAATGCAAAATCATAAGGTCTTAGCTCAAGTCCAAGGCACCAAAGCCGTCTAAAAAGTCAATAATCGATAACTTAAATTTGAATTTTACTGTTTCTTACTGTCCATACATCAACATAGAAGCTTCTTCTGTGTTCTACTATGGTGCTTTCAGTGTCTCCGGATACCGCAGCGCGCAACATAGCTTTGCAGACGATAAGTGTAACCCTTTCATAGACAAGATCGGCAAAACTGACGATATGGCATTTAGTCGATTCGATAGCAAATGACAACAACGGGCGGATTTCTCAGGTTTTTACTACATATGAACACTTTTCACATTCTTCCGTGCAATGTGGCTGGTAGGCCTCCCTTCATGCAGAATCGTAAGGTCTTAGCTCATGTCCAAGGCAGCAAAGCCGGCTTCAAAATCAGTAATGGGTAACTAAAACTTGAATTGTACTGCTTCTTACTGGCTATTACATCAACTCAGAAGCTTCGTCTGTGTTCTACTATGGTGTTTTTAGTGTCTCGGCATAGCGCACCACGCAACATAGCTTTACAGACGATAAATGTAACCGTTTCATAGAGAAAAGTGGCCAAACAGACGATCTGGCATTAAGTCGTTTCGATATCAAATGACCAAAACAGGCGGAATCCTCAGGTTTTTACTACATATTAACACTTTTCGATCTATCCCGTGCAACGTGGCTGGTAGACCCCCTTTCATGCAAAATCGTAAGGTCTTAGCTCATGTCCAAGGCACAAAAAACGGATTAAAAGTCAATAATCGATAACTAAAACTTGAATTGTACTGCTTCTTGCTGTGTATTACATCAACTTAGAAGTTTCTTCTGTGTTCTACTATGGTGCTTTCAGTGTCTAGGGATACCGCAGCACGCAACATAGCTTTCCAGACGATAATTGTGACCGTTTCATAGAGAAGAGGGGCCAATGTGACGGACTGTCATTAAGTCGATTCGATAGCAAAAGACAAAAACGGGCGGATTTCTCAGGTTTTTACTACATATGAGCACTTTCAACATTCTCCCATGCAACGTGGCTGCTAGACCTCCCTTCATGCAAAATCGTAAGGTCTAGCCCATGTCTAAGGCACCAAAGACGGCTAATAAGTCAATAATAATTCACTAAAACTTGAATTATACTGCTTCTTACTGGCTATTACATCAACTTAGAAGGTTCCTCTGTGTTCTACTATGGTGCTTTTAGTGTCTCCGCATACCACAGCACGCGACATAGCTTTGCATAGAGAAGAGCGGCCAATGTGTCGATCTGGCATTAAGTCGATTCAATAGCAAATGACGAAAACCGGCAGATTTTTCAGGTGTTTACCACATATGAACAGTTTTCACATTCTCCCGTGCAACGTGGTTGCTAGGCCTCGCTTCAGGCAAAATCTCATGGTCCAAGCTCATGTCCTAGGCACCAAAGAAGGCTACAAAGTCAATAATCAATAACTAAAACTTGAATTGTACTACTTCATACTGTCTGTTTCATGAACTTAGAAGCTTCTTCAGTGTTCTACTATGGTGCTATTAGTGTCTCCGCATACCGCAGCACGCGACATAGCTTTGCAGACGACATATGTAACCGTTTCATAGAGAAGAGCGGCCGATGTGACGATCTGGCATTAAGTGGATTCGATAGCAAATTAAGAAAACGTGCGGATGTTACAGGTTTTTACTACATATGGACATTTTACTCATTCTACCGTGCAACGTGGCTGCTAGACCTCCCTTCGTGCAAAATCTTAAGGTCCTAGCTCAAGTCCAAGGCACCAAAGCCGGCTAAAAAGTCAATAATCGATAACTATAACTTGAATTGTACTTCTTCTTACTGGCTATTACATCAACTTAAAACCTTCTTCTGTGTTTTATTATGTTGCTTTACGTATCTCCGCATTCCGCAGCACCCGACATAGCTTTGCAGAAGAAAAATGTAACCGTTTCATAGATGATAGCGGCCAATGTGACGATCTGGCATTAAGTCGATTCCATAGCAAATGAAGAAAACGGGCGGATTTTTCTGGTTTCTACTACATATGAACACTTTGCACATTCTCCCTTGCAACGCGGCTGCTAGACCTCCCTTCATGCAAAATCGTAACGTCTTAGCTCATGTCCAAGGCACCAAAGCCGGCTAAAAAGTCAATAATCAATAAATAAAACTTGATTTGTACTGCTTCTTACTTGCTATTACATCAACTTAAAAGCTTCTTCAGTGTTTTACTATGGTGCTTTTAGTGTCTCCGCATACCGGAGCACACGACATAGGTTTGCAGACGAAAAGTGTAACCGTCTCATAGAGAAGAGCAGCCGATGTGACGATCTGGCATTAAGTCGATTCGATAGCAAATTTAAAATCGGGCGGATTTTACAGGACTTTACAACATATGAATATTTTTCACATTCTACCGTGCAACGCGGGCTGCTAGACCTCCCTTCATGCAAAATTTTAAGGTCCTAGCTCAAGTCCAAAGCACCAAAGCCGGCTACAAAGTCAATATTCGATAACTGAAACTTGAATTGTACTGCTTCATACGATCTATTACATCAACTTAGAAGCTTCTTGTGTGTTCTACTATGGTGCTTTCAGTGTCTCCGGATACCGCAGCACGCAAAATAGCTTTCCAGACGATAAGTGTAAATGTTTCATAGAGAAGAGCGTCCAAAGTGACGATCTGGCATTAAGTCGATTCCATAGCAAATGACAAAAACGGGTGGTTCTCTCAGGTTTTTACTACGTATGAACACTTTACACACTCTCCCGTGCAACGTGGCTGGTAGACCTCCCTTCATGCAAAATCGTAAGGTCTTAGCTCATATCCAAGGCACCAAAGCCGGCTAAAAAGTCAATAATCGAAAACTAAAACTGGAATTGTGCTGCTTCTTACTGGCTATTACATCAACTTGGAAACTTCGTCTGTGTTCTACTATGGTGCTTGCAGCGTCACTCGATACCGCAGCACGCAACATAGCTTTGCAGACGATAAGTGTAACCGTTTCATAGAGAAGATCGGCCAAAGTGACGTTCTGGCATTAAGTCGATTCGATAGCAAATGTGGAAAACGGTCGGATTTCTCAGGTTTTTACTAAATATGAACACTTTTCACATTCTCCCGTGCAACGTGGCTGCTAGACCTCCCTTCATGCAAAATCGTAAGTTCTTAGCTCATGTCCAAAGTTCCAAAGTCGGCTTAAAAGTCAATAATCGTTAACTAAAACTTGAATTGTACTGCTTCTTACTGGCTATTACATCAGCTTAGAAGCTTCGTCTGTATTGTACTATGGTGCTTTCAGTCACTCCGGATACCGCAGCAGGCAACATAGCTTTGAGAACGAAAAGTGTAACCGTTTCATAGATAAGAGCTTCCAAAGTGACGATCTGGCATTAAGTCGATTCGATAGCAAATGACAAAAACTGGCGGATTTCGCAGGTTTTTACTACATATGAACTCTTTTCACATTCTCCCGTGCAACGTGGCTGCTAGACCTCCTTTAATGCAAAATCATAAGGTCTTAGCTCAAGTCCAAGGCACCAAAGCCGTCTAAAAAGTCAATAATCGATAACTTAAATTTGAATTTTACTGTTTCTTACTGTCCATACATCAACATAGAAGCTTCTTCTGTGTTCTACTATGGTGCTTTCAGTGTCTCCGGATACCGCAGCGCGCAACATAGCTTTGCAGACGATAAGTGTAACCGTTTCATAGACAAGATCGGCAAAACTGACGATCTGGCATTTAGTCGATTCGATAGCAAATGACAACAACGGGCGGATTTCTCAGGTTTTTACTACATATGAACACTTTTCACATTCTTCCGTGCAATGTGGCTGGTAGGCCTCCCTTCATGCAGAATCGTAAGGTCTTAGCTCATGTCCAAGGCAGCAAAGCCGGCTTCAAAATCAGTAATGGGTAACTAAAACTTGAATTGTACTGCTTCTTACTGGCTATTACATCAACTCAGAAGCTTCGTCTGTGTTCTACTATGGTGCTTTCAGTCTCTCCGGATACCGTAGTGCGCAACATAGCTTTGCAGACGATAAGTGTAACCGTTTCATAGAGAAGATCGGCAAAAGTGACGATCTGGCATTAAGTCGATTCGATAGCAAATGACAAAAACGGGCGGATTTCACTGATTTTTACTACATATTAACACTTTTCAATCTATCCCGTGCAACGTGGCTGGTAGACCCCCTTTCATGCAAAATCGTAAGGTCTTAGCACATGTCCAAGGCACAAAAGCCGGATTGAAAGTCAATAATCGATAAGTAAAACTTGAATTGTACTGCTTCTTGCTGTGTATTACATCAACTTAGAAGCTTCTTCTGTGTTCTACTATGGTGTTTTTAGTGTCT
The DNA here is from genome assembly GCF_023897955.1 of Schistocerca gregaria. Taxonomy (NCBI): domain Eukaryota; kingdom Metazoa; phylum Arthropoda; class Insecta; order Orthoptera; family Acrididae; genus Schistocerca; species Schistocerca gregaria. The sequence goes on from NW_026061727.1 coordinate 436,884, forward strand.
CGGCATAGCGCACCACGCAACATAGCTTTACAGACGATAAGTGTAACCGTTTCATAGAGAAAAGTGGCCAAACAGACGATCTGGCATTAAGTCGTTTCGATATCAAATGACCAAAACAGGCGGAATCCTCAGGTTTTTACTACATATTAACACTTTTCGAACAATCCCGTGCAACGTGGCTGGTAGACCCCCTTTCATGCAAAATCGTAAGGTCTTAGCTCATGTCCAAGGCACAAAAAACGGATTAAAAGTCAATAATCGATAACTAAAACTTGAATTGTACTGCTTCTTGCTGTGTATTACATCAACTTAGAAGTTTCTTCTGTGTTCTACTATGGTGCTTTCAGTGTCTAGGGATACCGCAGCACGCAACATAGCTTTCCAGACGATAATTGTAACCGTTTCATAGAGAAGAGCGGCCAATGTGACGGACTGTCATTAAGTCGATTCGATAGCAAAAGACAAAAACGGGCGGATTTCTCAGGTTTTTACTACATATGAGCACTTTCAACATTCTCCCATGCAACGTGGCTGCTAGACCTCCCTTCATGCAAAATCGTAAGGTCTAGCTCATGTCTAAGGCACCAAAGACGGCTAATAAGTCAATAATAATTCACTAAAACTTGAATTATACTGCTTCTTACTGGCTATTACATCAACTTAGAAGCTTCCTCTGTGTTCTACTATGGTGCTTTTAGTGTCTCCGCATACCACAGCACGCGACATAGCTTTGCATAGAGAAGAGCGGCCAATGTGTCGATCTGGCATTAAGTCGATTCAATAGCAAATGACGAAAACCGGCAGATTTTTCAGGTGTTTACCACATATGAACAGTTTTCACATTCTCCCGTGCAACGTGGTTGCTAGGCCTCCCTTCAGGCAAAACCTCAAGGTCCAAGCTCATGTCCTAGGCACCAAAGAAGGCTACAAAGTCAATAATCAATAACTAAAACTTGAATTGTACTACTTCATACTGTCTGTTTCATGAACTTAGAAGCTTCTTCACTGTTCTACTATGGTGCTATTAGTGTCTCCGCATACCGCAGCACGCGACATAGCTTTGCAGACGACATATGTAACCGTTTCATAGAGAAGAGCGGCCGATGTGACAATCTGGCATTAAGTGGATTCGATAGCAAATTAAGAAAACGTGCGGATGTTACAGGTTTTTACTACATATGGACATTTTACTCATTCTACCGTGCAACGTGGCTGCTAGACCTCCCTTCGTGCAAAATCTTAAGGTCCTAGCTCAAGTCCAAGGCACCAAAGCCGGCTAAAAAGTCAATAATCGATAACTATAACTTGAATTGTACTTCTTCTTACTGGCTATTACATCAACTTAAAACCTTCTTCTGTGTTTTATTATGTTGCTTTACGTATCTCCGCATTCCGCAGCACCCGACATAGCTTTGCAGAAGAAAAATGTAACCGTTTCATAGATGATAGCGGCCAATGTGACGATCTGGCATTAAGTCGACTCCATAGCAAATGAAGAAAACGGGCGGATTTTTCTGGTTTCTACTACATATGAACACTTTGCACATTCTCCCTTGCAACGCGGCTGCTAGACCTCCCTTCATGCAAAATCGTAACGTCTTAGCTCATGTCCAAAGTTCCAAAGTCGGCTTAAAAGTCAATAATCGTTAACTAAAACTTGAATTGTACTGCTTCTTACTGGCTATTACATCAGCTTAGAAGCTTCGTCTGTATTGTACTATGGTGCTTTCAGTCACTCCGGATACCGCAGCAGGCAACATAGCTTTGAGAACGAAAAGTGTAACCGTTTCATAGATAAGAGCTTCCAAAGTGACGATCTGGCATTAAGTCGATTCGATAGCAAATGACAAAAACTGGCGGATTTCGCAGGTTTTTACTACATATGAACTCTTTTCACATTCTCCCGTGCAACGTGGCTGCTAGACCTCCTTTAATGCAAAATCATAAGGTCTTAGCTCAAGTCCAAGGCACCAAAGCCGTCTAAAAAGTCAATAATCGATAACTTAAATTTGAATTTTACTGTTTCTTACTGTCCATACATCAACATAGAAGCTTCTTCTGTGTTCTACTATGGTGCTTTCAGTGTCTCCGGATACCGCAGCGCGCAACATAGCTTTGCAGACGATAAGTGTAACCGTTTCATAGACAAGATCGGCAAAACTGACGATCTGGCATTTAGTCGATTCGATAGCAAATGACAACAACGGGCGGATTTCTCAGGTTTTTACTACATATGAACACTTTTCACATTCTTCCGTGCAATGTGGCTGGTAGGCCTCCCTTCATGCAGAATCGTAAGGTCTTAGCTCATGTCCAAGGCAGCAAAGCCGGCTTCAAAATCAGTAATGGGTAACTAAAACTTGAATTGTACTGCTTCTTACTGGCTATTACATCAACTCAGAAGCTTCGTCTGTGTTCTACTATGGTGCTTTCAGTCTCTCCGGATACCGTAGTGCGCAACATAGCTTTGCAGACGATAAGTGTAACCGTTTCATAGAGAAGATCGGCAAAAGTGACGATCTGGCATTAAGTCGATTCGATAGCAAATGACAAAAACGGGCGGATTTCACTGATTTTTACTACATATTAACACTTTTCAATCTATCCCGTGCAACGTGGCTGGTAGACCCCCTTTCATGCAAAATCGTAAGGTCTTAGCACATGTCCAAGGCACAAAAGCCGGATTGAAAGTCAATAATCGATAAGTAAAACTTGAATTGTACTGCTTCTTGCTGTGTATTACATCAACTTAGAAGCTTCTTCTGTGTTCTACTATGGTGTTTTTAGTGTCTCGGCATAGCGCACCACGCAACATAGCTTTACAGACGATAAGTGTAACCGTTTCATAGAGAAAAGTGGCCAAACAGACGATCTGGCATTAAGTCGTTTCGATATCAAATGACCAAAACAGGCGGAATCCTCAGGTTTTTACTACATATTAACACTTTTCGAACTATCCCGTGCAACGTGGCTGGTAGACCCCCTTTCATGCAAAATCGTAAGGTCTTAGCTCATGTCCAAGGCACAAAAAACGGATTAAAAGTCAATAATCGATAACTAAAACTTGAATTGTACTGCTTCTTGCTGTGTATTACATCAACTTAGAAGTTTCTTCTGTGTTCTACTATGGTGCTTTCAGTGTCTAGGGATACCGCAGCACGCAACATAGCTTTCCAGACGATAATTGTAACCGTTTCATAGAGAAGAGCGGCCAATGTGACGGACTGTCATTAAGTCGATTCGATAGCAAAAGACAAAAACGGGCGGATTTCTCAGGTTTTTACTACATATGAGCACTTTCAACATTCTCCCATGCAACGTGGCTGCTAGACCTCCCTTCATGCAAAATCGTAAGGTCTAGCTCATGTCTAAGGCACCAAAGACGGCTAATAAGTCAATAATAATTCACTAAAACTTGAATTATACTGCTTCTTACTGGCTATTACATCAACTTAGAAGCTTCCTCTGTGTTCTACTATGGTGCTTTTAGTGTCTCCGCATACCACAGCACGCGACATAGCTTTGCATAGAGAAGAGCGGCCAATGTGTCGATCTGGCATTAAGTCGATTCAATAGCAAATGACGAAAACCGGCAGATTTTTCAGGTGTTTACCACATATGAACAGTTTTCACATTCTCCCGTGCAACGTGGTTGCTAGGCCTCCCTTCAGGCAAAACCTCAAGGTCCAAGCTCATGTCCTAGGCACCAAAGAAGGCTACAAAGTCAATAATCAATAACTAAAACTTGAATTGTACTACTTCATACTGTCTGTTTCATGAACTTAGAAGCTTCTTCACTGTTCTACTATGGTGCTATTAGTGTCTCCGCATACCGCAGCACGCGACATAGCTTTGCAGACGACATATGTAACCGTTTCATAGAGAAGAGCGGCCGATGTGACGATCTGGCATTAAGTGGATTCGATAGCAAATTAAGAAAACGTGCGGATGTTACAGGTTTTTACTACATATGGACATTTTACTCATTCTACCGTGCAACGTGGCTGCTAGACCTCCCTTCGTGCAAAATCTTAAGGTCCTAGCTCAAGTCCAAGGCACCAAAGCCGGCTAAAAAGTCAATAATCGATAACTATAACTTGAATTGTACTTCTTCTTACTGGCTATTACATCAACTTAAAACCTTCTTCTGTGTTTTATTATGTTGCTTTACGTATCTCCGCATTCCGCAGCACCCGACATAGCTTTGCAGAAGAAAAATGTAACCGTTTCATAGATGATAGCGGCCAATGTGACGATCTGGCATTAAGTCGATTCCATAGCAAATGAAGAAAACGGGCGGATTTTTCTGGTTTCTACTACATATGAACACTTTGCACATTCTCCCTTGCAACGCGGCTGCTAGACCTCCCTTCATGCAAAATCGTAACGTCTTAGCTCATGTCCAAGGCACCAAAGCCGGCTAAAAAGTCAATAATCAATAAATAAAACTTGATTTGTACTGCTTCTTACTTGCTATTACATCAACTTAAAAGCTTCTTCAGTGTTTTACTATGGTGCTTTTAGTGTCTCCGCATACCGGAGCACACGACATAGGTTTGCAGACGAAAAGTGTAACCGTCTCATAGAGAAGAGCAGCCGATGTGACGGTCTGGCATTAAGTCGATTCGATAGCAAATTTAAAATCGGGCGGATTTTACAGGACTTTACAACATATGAATATTTTTCACATTCTACCGTGCAACGCGGGCTGCTAGACCTCCCTTCATGCAAAATTTTAAGGTCCTAGCTCAAGTCCAAAGCACCAAAGCCGGCTACAAGGTCAATATTCGATAACTAAAACTTGAATTGTACTGCTTCTTACTGGCTATTAAATCAACTTAGGAGCTTCTTCAGTGTTCTACTATGGTGCTTTTAGTGTCTCCGCATACCGCAGCAGCAGACATAGCTTTGCAGACGAAAAGTGTAACCGTTTCATAGAGAAGAGCGGCCAATGTGATGATCTGTCATTAAGTCGATTCGGTAGCAAATGCCGAAAACGGGTAGATTTTACAAGTTTTTACTACATATGAACACTTTTCACATTCTCCCGCGCAACGTGGTAATAGACCTCTCTTCAGGCAAAATCTTAAGGTACTAGCTCATGTCGAAGGCACCAAAGCCGGCTAAAGAGACAATAATCGATAACTAAAACTAGAATTGTAGTGCTTCTTACTGGCTAATACATCAACTTAGAAGCTTCTTCTGTGTTCTACTATGGTGATTTTAGTGTCTCCGCATACCGCAGCACGCGACATAGCATTACAGACGAAACGTGTAACCGTTTTATAGAGAAGAGCGGTCAATGTGACGATCTGGCATTAAGTCGATTCGATAGCAAATGACGAAAACGGGCGGATTTCACAGGTTTTTATTACCTACGAACACTTTTCACATTCTACCGTGCAATGCGGGTAGCTACACCTCCAATCATGCAAAATCCTAAGGTTCTAGCTCATGTCCAAGGCACCAAAGATGGCAAAAATGTCAATAATCGAAAACTAAAACTTGAATTGTACTGCTTCTTACTGGCTATTACACCAACTTAGAAGCTTCTTGTGTGATCTACTATTGTGCTTTCAGTGTCTCCGCATACCGCAGCACGCGACATAGCATTATAGACGAAACGTGTAACTGTTTCATAGAGAAGAGCGGCCAATGTGACGATCTGGCATTAAGTCGATTCGATAGCAAATGACGAAAACGCTCGGATTTTACAGGTTCTTACTACCTACAAACAACTTTCACATTCTACCGTGCAACGCGGTCTGCTAGACCTCCCTTCATGCAAAATCTTAAGGTTCGAGCTCATGTCCATGGACCAAAGCTGGCAAAATTGTCAATAATCGATAACTAAAACTTGAATTGTACTGCTTCTTACTGGCAATTACATCAACATAGAAGCTTCTTCTGTGTTCTACTATGGTGATTTTAGTGTCTCCGCATACCGCAGCACGCGACATAGCATTACAGACGAAACGTGTAACTGTTTCATAGAGGAGATCGGCCAATGTGTCGAACTGGCATTAAGTCGATTCGATAGCAAAGGACGAAAACGGGCGGGTTTTACGGTTTTTTACTACATATGAACACTTTTCACATTCTCCCGTGCAACGTGGATAATAGACCTCTCTTCAGGCAAATTATTAAGGTCCTAGCTCATTCCCAAGGCATCAAAGCCGGCTAAAGAGACAATAATCGATGACTAAAACTCGATTTGTACTGCTGCTTACTGGCTATCACATCAACTTACGAGCTTCTTCAGTGTTCTACTATGGTGCTTTTAGTGTCTCCGCATACCGCACCACTCCACATAGCATTGCAGACGAAAAGTGTAACCGTCTCATAGAGAAGAGCGGCCGATGTGACGATCTGGCGTTAAGTTGATTCGATAGCAAATTTCGAAAACGTTCGGATTTTACAGGTTTTTACTACATATGAACATTTTTCACATTCTACCGTTCAACGTGGCTGCTAGACCAACCTTCGCGCAAAATCTTAATGTCCTAGCTCATGTCCAAGGCAAAAAGCCGGCTTAAAAGTCAATAATCGATAACTAAAACTTGATTTGTACTGCTTCTTACTGGCTATTACATAAAGTTACAAGCTTTTTCTATGTTCTACTATGGTGCTTTTAGTGTCTCCGCATACCGCAGCAAGTGAAATAGCTTTGCAGACGAAAAGTGCAACCTTTTCATCGAGAAGAGCGGCCCATGTGACGATATGGCATGAAGTCGATTCGATAGCAAATGACGAAAGCAGGCGGATTTTGCAGGTTTTTACTACATATGTACACTTTTCACATTCTCCCGCGCAACGTGGTAATAGACCTCTCTTCAGGCAAAATCTTAAGGTACTAGCTCATGTCGAAGGCACCAAAGCCGGCTAAAGAGACAATAATCGATAACTAAAACTAGAATTGTAGTGCTTCTTACTGGCTAATACATCAACTTAGAAGCTTCTTCTATCTTCTACTATGGTGATTTTAGTGTCTCCGCATACCGCAGCACGCGACATAACATTACAGACTAAACGTGTAACCGTTTTATAGAGAAGAGTGGTCAATGTGACGATCTGGCATTAAGTCGATTCGATAGCAAATGACGAAAACGGGCGGATTTTACAGGTTTTTATTACCTACGAACAACTTTCACATTCTACCGTGCAATGCGGGTAGCTACACCCCATTCATGCAAAATCCTAAGGTTCTAGCTCATGTCGAAGGCACCAAAGATGGCAAAAATGTCAATAATCGATAACTAAAACTTGAATTGTACTGCTTCTTACTGGCTATTACACCAACTTAGAAGCTTCTTGTGTGATCTACTATTGTGCTTTTAGTGTCTCCGCATACCGCAGCACGCGACATAGCATTACTGACGAAACGTGTAACTGTTTCATAGAGAAGAGCGGCCAATGTGACGATCTGGCATTAAGTCGATTCGATAGCAAATGACGAAAACGCTCGGATTTTACAGGTTTTTACTACCTACAAACAACTTTCTCATTCTACCGTGCAACGCGGTCTGCTAGACCTCCCTTCATGCAAAATCTTAAGGTTCGAGCTCATGTCCATGGACCAAAGGTGGCAAAAATGTCAATAATCGATAACTAAAACTTGAATTGTACTGCTTCTTACTGGCAATTACATCAACTTAGAAGCTTCTTTTGTGTTCTACTATGGTGATTTTGTGTATCCGCATACCGCAGCACGCGACATAGCATTACAGACGAAACGTGTAACTGTTTCATAGAGAAGAGCGGCCAATGTGACGATCTGGCATTAAGTCGATTCGATAGCAAATGACGAAAACGCTTGGATGTTACAGGTTTTTACTACCTACAAACAACTTTCACATTCTACCGTGCAACGCGGTCTGCTAGACCTCCCTTCATGCAAAATCTTAAGGTTCGAGCTCATGTCCATGGACCAAAGGTGGCAAAAATGTCAATAATCGAAAACTAAAACTTGAATTGTACTGCTTCTTACTGGCTATTACACCAACTTAGAAACTTCTTGTGTGATCTACGATTGTGCTTTTAGTGTATCCGCATACAGCAGGACGCGACATAGCTTTACAGACGAAACGTGTGAGAGTTTCATAGAGAAGAGCGGCCAGTGTGACGATCTGGCTTTGAGTCGATTCGATAGCAAAGGACGAAAACGGGCGGATTTTAGGTGTTTTTACTACATTCGAACACCTTTCACACCCTTCCGTGCAACGTGGCTGCTAGACCTCACTTCATGCAAAATCTTAAGTTCCTAGCTCTTGTCCAAGGCACCAAAGCCGGCTAAAAAGTCGATAATCGACAACTAAAACTTCATTTGTATAGCTTCTTACTGGCTATCACATCAACTTAGAAGCTTCTTCTGCGTTCTACTATGGTCCTTTTAGTGTCTTCGCATACCACAGCACGCGACGTAGCTTTGCAGACGGAAAATGTAACCGTTTCTTAGAGAGGAGCGACCAATGTGACGATCTGGCATGAAGTCGATTCCATAGCAAATGACGAAAACGGGCAGATTTTACAGGTTTTTACTACATATGAACACCTTTCACATTCTCCCGTGCAACGTGGCTGCTAGACCTCCCTTCAGGCAAAATCTCAAGGAACTAGCTCATGTAAACGGCGCCAAAGCCGGCTAAAAAAACAATAATCGATAACTCGAACTTGAATTTTACTTCTTCTTACTGGCTATTACATCAACTAAGAAGCTTGTTTTTGTTCTACTATGGTGCTTTTAGTGTCTCCGCATACCACAGCAAGTGAAATAGCTTTGCAGACGAAAAGTGTAACCGTTCCATAGAGAAGATCGGCCAATGTGACGATCTGGCATTAAGTCGATTCGATAGCAAATAACGAAAACGGGCAGATTTTACAGGTTTTTAATACATATGAACACTTTTCACATTCTCACGCGCAACGTGGTAATAGACCTCTCTTCAGGCAAAATCTTAAGGTACTAGCTCATGTCGAAGGCACCAAAGCCGGCTAAAGAGACAATAATCGATAACTAAAACTAAAATTGTAGTGCTTCTCACTGGCTAATACATCAACTTAGAAGCTTCTTCTGTGTTCTACTATTGTGATTTTAGTGTCTTCGCATACCGTAGCACGCGACATAGCATTACAGACGAAACGTGTAACCGTTTCATAGAGAAGAGCGACCAATGTGACGATATGTCATTAAGTCGATTCGATAGCAAATGACGAAAACGCTCGGATTTTACAGGTTTTTACTACCTACGAACAACTTTCACATTCTACCGTGCAACGCTTGCTGCTAGACCTCCCTTCATGCAAAATCTTAAGGTTCGAGCTCATGTCCATGGACCAAAGATGGCAAAAATGTCAATAATCGATGACTAAAACTTGAATTATACTGCTTCTTACTGGCTATTACACCAACTTAGATGCTTCTTGTGTGATCTACGATTGTGCTTTTCGTGTCTCCGCATACCGCAGCACGCGACATAGCTTTGCAGACGGAAAGTGTATCCGTTTCTTAGAGAAGAGCGGCCAATGTGACGATCTGGCATTGAGTCGATTCGACAGCAAGTGACGAAAACGGGCGGATTTTAGAGGTTTTTACAACATTCGAACACCTTTCACACCCTTCCGTGCAACGTGGCTGCTAGACCTCACTTCATGCAAAACCTTAATGTCCTAGCTGTTGTCCAAGGCACCAAAGCCGGCTAAAAAGTCAATAATCGACAACTAAAACTTGATTTGTAAAGCTTCTTACTGGCTATCACATCAACTTAGAAGCTTCTTCTGCGTTCTACTATGGTCCTTTTAGTGTCTTCGCATACCGCAGCACGCGACATAGCATTACAGACGAAACGTGTAACTGTTTCATAGAGAAGAGCGGTCAATGTGACGATCTGGCATTAAGTCGATTCGATAGCAAATGACGAAAACGCTCGGATTTTACAGGTTTTTACTACCTACAAACAACTTTCTCATTCTACCGTGCAACGCGGTCTGCTAGACCTCCTTCATGCAAAATCTTAAGGTTCGAGCTCATGTCCATGGACCAAAGGTGGCAAAAATGTCAATAATCGATAACTAAAACTTGAATTGTACTGCTTCTTACCGGCAATTATATCAACTTAGAACCTTCTTTTGTGTTCTACTATGGTGATTTTAGTGTCTCCGCATTCCGCAGCACGCGACATAGCATTACAGACGAAACGTGTAACTGTTTCATAGAGAAGAGCGGCCAATGTGACGATCTGGCATTAAGTCGATTCGATAGAAAATGACGAAAACGCTTGGATTTTACAGGTTTTTACTACCTACAAACAACTTTCACATTCTACCGTGCAACACGGTCTGCTAGACCTCCCTTCATGCAAAATCTTAAGGTTCGAGCTCATGTCCATGGACCAAAGGTGGCAAAAATGTCAATAATCGAAAACTAAAACTTGAATTGTACTGCTTCTTACTGGCTATTACACCAACTTAGAAACTTCTTGTGTGATCTACGATTGTGCTTTTAGTGTATCCGCATACAGCAGGACGCGACATAGCTTTACAGACGAAACGTGTAAGAGTTTCATAGAGAAGAGCGGCCAGTGTGACGATCTGGCTTTGAGTCGATTCGATAGCAAAGGACGAAAACGGGCGGATTTTAGGGGTTTTTACTACATTCGAACACCTTTCACACCCTTCCGTGCAACGTAGCTGCTAGACCTCACTTCATGCAATATTTTAAGGTCCTAGCTCATGTCCAACGGACCAAAGCCGGCTAAAAAGACAATAATCGGAAACTAATACTTGAATTGTACTTCTTCTTACTGTCTATCACATCAACTTAGAAGTTTCTTCTGCGTTCTACTATGGTCCTTTTAGTGTCTTCGCATACCGCTGCACGCGACATAGCTTTGCAGACGGAAAGTGTATCCGTTTCTTAGAGAAGAGCGGCCAATGTGACGATCTGGCATTGAGTCGATTCGACAGCAAATGACGAAAACAGGCGGATTTTACAGATTTTTACTACAAATGTACACTTTTCACATTCTCCCGTGCAACGTGGCTGCTAGACCTCCCTTCAGGCAAAATCTCAAGGAACTAGCTCATGTCCACGGCACCTAAGCCGACTAAAAATTCAATAATCGATAACTAAAATTTTAATTGTACTCCTTCTCACTGGCAATTACATCAACTTAGAAGCTTCTTTTGTGTTCTACTATGTTGCTTTTACTGTCTCCGCATACCGTAGCAGCAGACATAGCTTTGCAGACAAAAAGTGTAACAATTTCACAGAGAAGAGCGGCCAATGTGACGATCTGGCATTAAGTCGATTCCATAGAAAAAGACGAAAACGGGCAGATTTTACAGGTTTTTACTACATATGAACACTTTTCACATTCTCCCGTGCAACGTGGCTGCTAGACCTCCCTTCAGTAGCTCATGTCCACGGCGCGAAAGCCAGCTAAAAAAACAATAATCGATAACTCGAACTTGAATTTTACTTCTTCTTACTCGCTATTACATCAACTAAGAAGCTTGTTTTTGTTCTACTATGGTGCTTTTAGTGTCTCCGCATACCGCAGCAAGTGAAATAGCTTTGCAGACGAAAAGTGTAACCGTTACATAGAGAAGATCGGCCAATGTGACGATCTGGCATTAAGTCGAATCGATAGCAAATGACGAAAACGGGCGGATTTTAGAGGTTTTTACTACATTCGAACACCTTTCACACCCTTCCGTGCAACGTGGCTGCTAGACCTCACTTCATGCAAAACCTTAAGGTCCTAGCTCTTGTCCAAGGCACCAAAGCCGACTAAAAAATCAATAATCGATAACTAAAATTTGAATTGTACTGCTTCTTACTGGCAATTACATCAACTTAGAAGCTTCTTTTGTGTTCTACTATATTGCTTTTACTGTCTCCAAATACCGCAGCACCCGACTTATCTTTGCAGACGAAAAGTGTAACCGTTTCATAGAGAAGAGCGGCCAATGTGACGATCTGGCATTAAGTCGATTCGATAGCAAATAACGAAAACAGTCAGATTTTACAGGTTTTTACTACATACGAACACTTTTCACATTCTCCCGCGCAACGTGGTAATAGACCTCTCTTCAGGCAAAATCTTAAGGTACTAGCTCTTGTCCAAGGCACTAAAGCCGGCTGAAAAGTCAATAATCGACAACTAAAACTTGATTTGTATAGCTTCTTACTGGCTATCACATCAACTTAGAAGTTTCTTCTGCGTTCTACTATGGTCCTTTTAGTGTCTTCGCATACCACAGCACGCGACACAGCTTTTCAGACGATAAATGTAACCGTTTCTTAGAGAAGAGCGGCCAATGTGACGATCTGGCATTAAATCGATTCGATAGGAAATGACGAAAACAGTTGGATTTTACAGGTTTTTACTACATATGAACACTTTTTACATTCTCCCGTGAAGCGTGGCTGCTAGACCTCTCTTCATGCATACACTTAAGGTCCTAGTTCATGTCCAAGGCACCAAAGCCGGCTAAAAAGACAATAATCGATAACTCAAACTTGAATTTTACTTCTTCTTACTGGCTATTACATCAAGTTAGAAGCTTGTTTTGTTTTCTACTATAGTGCTTTTAGTGTCTCCGCATACCGCAGCACGTGTCATAGCTTTGCAGACGAAAAATGTAACCGTTTCAGTGAGAAGAGCGGCCAATGTGACGATCTGGCTTTAAGTCGATTCGATAGCAAATGAAGAAAACTGGCCGATTTTACAGGTTTCTGCTACATATGAACACTTTTCTCATTCTCCCGTGCAATGTGGCTACTGGACCTCTTTTCATGCAAAATCGTAAGTTCCTAGCTCATGTCCAAAATACCAAAGCCGGCTACAAAGTCAATAATCGATAACTAAAACTTGATTTGTAGTGCTTCTTTCTGACTATCACATCAACTTAGAAGCTTCTTCTGCGTTCTACTATGTTGCTTTTATTGTCTCCGCATACCGCAGCACGTGACATAGCTTTGCAGACGGAAAGAGTAACCGTTTCATAGAGAAGATCGGCCAATGTGGCAATCTGGCATTAAGTCGATTCGATAGCAAATGACGAAAAGGAGCAGTTTTTAAGGTTTTTACTACATATGAACACATTTCACATTCAAGCGTACAACATGGCTGATAGACATCACTTCAGGCAAAATCTTAAGGTAGTAGCTCATGTCCAAGGCACCAAAGCCGGCAAAAAAAACCATAATCGATAACTCGAACTTGAATTTTACTTCTTCTTACTGGCTATTACATCAACTTAGAAGCTTGTTTTATGTTCTACTATGGTGCTTTTAGTGTCTCCGCATACCGCAGCAAGTGAAATAGCTTTGCAGACGAAACGTGTAACAGTTTCATAGAGAAGAGCGGCCAGTGTGACGATCTGGCTTAGAGTCGATTCGACAGCAAATGACGAAAACGGGCGGATTTTACAGGTTTTTACTACAAATGTACACTTTTCACATTCTCCCGTGCAACGTGGCTGCTAGACCTCCCTTCAGGCAAAATCTCAAGGAACTAGCTCATGTCCACAGCACCAAAGCCGACTAAAAATTCAATAATCGATAACTAAAATTTTAATTGTACTCCTTCTCGCTGGCAATTACATCAACTTAGAAGCTTCTTTTGTGTTCTACTATGTTGCTTTTACTGTCTCCGCATACCGTAGCAGCAGATATAGCTTTGCAGACGAAAAGTGTAACAATTTCACAGAGAAGAGCGGCCAATGTGACGATCTGGCATTAAGTCGATTCCATAGAAAAAGACGAAAACGGGCAGATTTTACAGGTTTTTACTACATATGAACACTTTTCACATTCTCCCGTGCAACGTGGCTGCTAGACCTCCCTTCAGTAGCTCATGTCCACGACGCGAAAGCCAGCTAAAAAAACAATAATCGATAACTCGAACTTGAATTTTACTTCTTCTTACTCGCTATTACATCAACTAAGAAGCTTGTTTTTGTTCTACTATGGTGCTTTTAGTGTCTCCGCATACCGCAGCAAGTGAAATAGCTTTGCAGACGAAAAGTGTAACCGTTACATAGAGAAGATCGGCCAATGTGACGATCTGGCATTAAGTCGAATCGATAGCAAATGACGAAAACGGGCGGATTTTAATGGTTTTTACTACATTCGAACACCTTTCACACCCTTCCGTGCAACGTGGCTGCTAGACCTCACTTCATGCAAAACCTTAAGGTCCTAGCTCTTGTCCAAGGCACCAAAGCCGACTAAAAAATCAATAATCGATAACTAAAATTTGAATTGTACTGCTTCTTACTGGCAATTACATCAACTTAGAAGCTTCTTTTGTGTTCTACTATATTGCTTTTACTGTCTCCAAATACCGCAGCACCCGACTTATCTTTGCAGACGAAAAGTGTAACCGTTTCATAGAGAAGAGCGGCCAATGTGACGATCTGGCATTAAGTCGATTCGATAGCAAATAACGAAAACAGTCAGATTTTACAGGTTTTTACTACATACGAACACTTTTCACATTCTCCCGCGCAACGTGGTAATAGACCTCTCTTCAGGCAAAATCTTAAGGTACTAGCTCTTGTCCAAGGCACTAAAGCCGGCTGAAAAGTCAATAATCGACAACTAAAACTTGATTTGTATAGCTTCTTACTGGCTATCACATCAACTTAGAAGTTTCTTCTGCGTTCTACTATGGTCCTTTTAGTGTCTTCGCATACCACAGCACGCGACACAGCTTTGCAGACGAGAAATGTAACCGTTTCTTAGAGAAGAGCGGCCAATGTGACGATCTGGCATTAAATCGATTCGATAGGAAATGACGAAAACAGTTGGATTTTACAGGTTTTTACTACATATGAATACTTTTTACATTCTCCCGTGAAGCGTGGCTGCTAGACCTCTCTTCATGCATACACTTAAGGTCCTAGTTCATGTCCAAGGCACCAAAGCCGGCTAAAAAGACAATAATCGATAACTCAAACTTGAATTTTACTTCTTCTTACTGGCTATTACATCAAGTTAGAAGCTTGTTTTGTGTTCTACTATAGTGCTTTTAGTGTCTCCGCATACCGCAGCACGTGTCATAGCTTTGCAGACGAAAAATGTAACCGTTTCAGTGAGAAGAGCGGCCAATGTGACGATCTGGCTTTAAGTCGATTCGATAGCAAATGAAGAAAACTGGCCGATTTTACAGGTTTCTGCTACATATGAACACTTTTCACATTCTCCCGTGCAATGTGGCTACTGGACCTCTTTTCATGCAAAATCGTAAGTTCCTAGCTCATGTCCAAAATACCAAAGCCGGCTACAAAGTCAATAATCGATAACTAAAACTTGATTTGTAGTGCTTCTTTCTTACTATCACAACCACTTAGAAGCTTCTTCTGCGTTCTACTATGTTGCTTTTATTGTCTCCGCATACCGCAGCACGTGACATAGCTTTGCAGACGGAAAGAGTAACCGTTTCATAGAGAAGATCGGCCAATGTGACAATCTGGCATTAAGTCGATTCGATAGCAAATGACGAAAAGGAGCAGTTTTTAAGGTTTTTACTACATATGAACACATTTCACATTCAAGCGTACAACATGGCTGATAGACATCACTTCAGGCAAAATCTTAAGGTAGTAGCTCATGTCCAAGGCACCAAAGCCGGCAAAAAAAACCATAATCGATAACTCGAACTTGAATTTTACTTCTTCTTACTGGCTATTACATCAACTTAGAAGCTTGTTTTATGTTCTACTATGGTGCTTTTAGTGTCTCCGCATACCGCAGCAAGTGAAATAGCTTTGCAGACGAAACGTGTAACAGTTTCATAGAGAAGAGCGGCCAGTGTGACGATCTGGCTTAGAGTCGATTCGACAGCAAATGACGAAAACGGGCGGATTTTACAGGTTTTTACTACAAATGTACACTTTTCACATTCTCCCGTGCAACGTGGCTGCTAGACCTCCCTTCAGGCAAAATCTCAAGGAACTAGCTCATGTCCACGGCACCAAAGCCGACTAAAAATTCAATAATCGATAACTAAAATTTTAATTGTACTCCTTCTCGCTGGCAATTACATCAACTTAGAAGCTTCTTTTGTGTTCTACTATGTTGCTTTTACTGTCTCCGCATACCGTAGCAGCAGACATAGCTTTGCAGACGAAAAGTGTAACAATTTCACAGAGAAGAGCGGCCAATGTGGCGATCTGGCATTAAGTCGATTCGATAGCAAATGACGAAAACGCTCGGATTTTACAGGTTTTTACTACCTACAAACAACTTTCTCATTCTACCGTGCAACGCGGTCTGCTAGACCTCCCTTCATGCAAAATCTTAAGGTTCGAGCTCATGTCCATGGACCAAAGGTGGCAAAAATGTCAATAATCGATAACTAAAACTTGAATTGTACTGCTTCTTACTGGCAATTACATCAACTTAGAAGCTTCTTTTGTGTTCTACTATGGTGATTTTGTGTATCCGCATACCGCAGCACGCGACATAGCATTACAGACGAAACGTGTAACTGTTTCATAGAGAAGAGCGGCCAATGTGACGATCTGGCATTAAGTCGATTCGATAGCAAATGACGAAAACGCTTGGATGTTACAGGTTTTTACTACCTACAAACAACTTTCACATTCTACCGTGCAACGCGGTCTGCTAGACCTCCCTTCATGCAAAATCTTAAGGTTCGAGCTCATGTCCATGGACCAAAGGTGGCAAAAATGTCAATAATCGAAAACTAAAACTTGAATTGTACTGCTTCTTACTGGCTATTACACCAACTTAGAAACTTCTTGTGTGATCTACGATTGTGCTTTTAGTGTATCCGCATACAGCAGGACGCGACATAGCTTTACAGACGAAACGTGTGAGAGTTTCATAGAGAAGAGCGGCCAGTGTGACGATCTGGCTTTGAGTCGATTCGATAGCAAAGGACGAAAACGGGCGGATTTTAGGTGTTTTTACTACATTCGAACACCTTTCACACCCTTCCGTGCAACGTGGCTGCTAGACCTCACTTCATGCAAAATCTTAAGTTCCTAGCTCTTGTCCAAGGCACCAAAGCCGGCTAAAAAGTCGATAATCGACAACTAAAACTTGATTTGTATAGCTTCTTACTGGCTATCACATCAACTTAGAAGCTTCTTCTGCGTTCTACTATGGTCCTTTTAGTGTCTTCGCATACCACAGCACGCGACGTAGCTTTGCAGACGGAAAATGTAACCGTTTCTTAGAGAGGAGCGACCAATGTGACGATCTGGCATAAAGTCGATTCCATAGCAAATGACGAAAACGGGCAGATTTTACAGGTTTTCACTACATATGAACACCTTTCACATTCTCCCGTGCAACGTGGCTGCTAGACCTCCCTTCAGGCAAAATCTCAAGGAACTAGCTCATGTAAACGGCGCCAAAGCCGGCTAAAAAAACAATAATCGATAACTCGAACTTGAATTTTACTTCTTCTTACTGGCTATTACATCAACTAAGAAGCTTGTTTTTGTTCTACTATGGTGCTTTTAGTGT
Organism: Schistocerca gregaria; assembly: GCF_023897955.1. Lineage (NCBI taxonomy): Eukaryota > Metazoa > Arthropoda > Insecta > Orthoptera > Acrididae > Schistocerca > Schistocerca gregaria. The sequence goes on from NW_026061727.1 coordinate 454,387, forward strand.
CTCCGCATACCACAGCAAGTGAAATAGCTTTGCAGACGAAAAGTGTAACCGTTCCATAGAGAAGATCGGCCAATGTGACGATCTGGCATTAAGTCGATTCGATAGCAAATAACGAAAACGGGCAGATTTTACAGGTTTTTAATACATATGAACACTTTTCACATTCTCACGCGCAACGTGGTAATAGACCTCTCTTCAGGCAAAATCTTAAGGTACTAGCTCATGTCGAAGGCACCAAAGCCGGCTAAAGAGACAATAATTGATAACTAAAACTAAAATTGTAGTGCTTCTCACTGGCTAATACATCAACTTAGAAGCTTCTTCTGTGTTCTACTATTGTGATTTTAGTGTCTTCGCATACCGTAGCACGCGACATAGCATTACAGACGAAACGTGTAACCGTTTCATAGAGAAGAGCGACCAATGTGACGATATGTCATTAAGTCGATTCGATAGCAAATGACGAAAACGCTCGGATTTTACAGGTTTTTACTACCTACGAACACCTTTCACATTCTACCGTGCAACGCTTGCTGCTAGACCTCCCTTCATGCAAAATCTTAAGGTTCGAGCTCATGTCCATGGACCAAAGATGGCAAAAATGTCAATAATCGATGACTAAAACTTGAATTGTACTGCTTCTTACTGGCTATTACACCAACTTAGAAGCTTCTTGTGTGATCTACGATTGTGCTTTTCGTGTCTCCGCATACCGCAGCACGCGACATAGCTTTGCAGACGGAAAGTGTATCCGTTTCTTAGAGAAGAGCGGCCAATGTGACGATCTGGCATTGAGTCGATTCGACAGCAAGTGACGAAAACGGGCGGATTTTAGAGGTTTTTACAACATTCGAACACCTTTCACACCCTTCCGTGCAACGTGGCTGCTAGACCTCACTTCATGCAAAACCTTAATGTCCTAGCTGTTGTCCAAGGCACCAAAGCCGGCTAAAAAGTCAATAATCGACAACTAAAACTTGATTTGTAAAGCTTCTTACTGGCTATCACATCAACTTAGAAGCTTCTTCTGCGTTCTACTATGTTCCTTTTAGTGTCTTCGCATACCGCAGCACGCGACATAGCATTACAGACGAAACGTGTAACTGTTTCATAGAGAAGAGCGGTCAATGTGACGATCTGGCATTAAGTCGATTCGATAGCAAATGACGAAAACGCTCGGATTTTACAGGTTTTTACTACCTACAAACAACTTTCTCATTCTACCGTGCAACGCGGTCTGCTAGACCTCCTTCATGCAAAATCTTAAGGTTCGAGCTCATGTCCATGGACCAAAGGTGGCAAAAATGTCAATAATCGATAACTAAAACTTGAATTGTACTGCTTCTTACCGGCAATTACATCAACTTAGAACCTTCTTTTGTGTTCTACTATGGTGATTTTAGTGTCTCCGCATTCCGCAGCACGCGACATAGCATTACAGACGAAACGTGTAACTGTTTCATAGAGAAGAGCGGCCAATGTGACGATCTGGCATTAAGTCGATTCGATAGCAAATGACGAAAACGCTTGGATTTTACAGGTTTTTACTACCTACAAACAACTTTCACATTCTACCGTGCAACACGGTCTGCTAGACCTCCCTTCATGCAAAATCTTAAGGTTCGAGCTCATGTCCATGGACCAAAGGTGGCAAAAATGTCAATAATCGAAAACTAAAACTTGAATTGTACTGCTTCTTACTGGCTATTACACCAACTTAGAAACTTCTTGTGTGATCTACGATTGTGCTTTTAGTGTATCCGCATACAGCAGGACGCGACATAGCTTTACAGACGAAACGTGTAAGAGTTTCATAGAGAAGAGCGGCCAGTGTGACGATCTGGCTTTGAGTCGATTCGATAGCAAAGGACGAAAACGGGCGGATTTTAGGGGTTTTTACTACATTCGAACACCTTTCACACCCTTCCGTGCAACGTAGCTGCTAGACCTCACTTCATGCAATATTTTAAGGTCCTAGCTCATGTCCAACGGACCAAAGCCGGCTAAAAAGACAATAATCGGAAACTAAATTTGATTTCTACTGCTTCTTACTATCTATCACATCAACTTAGAAGTTTCTTCTGCGTTCTACTATGGTCCTTTTAGTGTCTTCGCATACCGCTGCACGCGACATAGCTTTGCAGACGGAAAGTGTATCCGTTTCTTAGAGAAGAGCGGCCAATGTGACGATCTGGCATTGAGTCGATTCGACAGCAAATGACGAAAACAGGCGGATTTTACAGATTTTTACTACAAATGTACACTTTTCACATTCTCCCGTGCAACGTGGCTGCTAGACCTCCCTTCAGGCAAAATCTCAAGGAACTAGCTCATGTCCACGGCACCTAAGCCGACTAAAAATTCAATAATCGATAACTAAAATTTTAATTGTACTCCTTCTCACTGGCAATTACATCAACTTAGAAGCTTCTTTTGTGTTCTACTATGTTGCTTTTACTGTCTCTGCATACCGTAGCAGCAGACATAGCTTTGCAGACAAAAAGTGTAACAATTTCACAGAGAAGAGCGGCCAATGTGACGATCTGGCATTAAGTCGATTCCATAGAAAAAGACGAAAACGGGCAGATTTTACAGGTTTTTACTACATATGAACACTTTTCACATTCTCCCGTGCAACGTGGCTGCTAGACCTCCCTTCAGTAGCTCATGTCCACGGCGCGAAAGCTAGCTAAAATAACAATAATCGATAACTCGAACTTGAATTTTACTTCTTCTTACTCGCTATTACATCAACTAAGAAGCTTGTTTTTGTTCTACTATGGTGCTTTTAGTGTCTCCGCATACCGCAGCAAGTGAAATAGCTTTGCAGACGAAAAGTGTAACCGTTACATAGAGAAGATCGGCCAATGTGACGATCTGGCATTAAGTCGAATCGATAGCAAATGACGAAAACGGGCGGATTTTAGAGGTTTTTACTACATTCGAACACCTTTCACACCCTTCCGTGCAACGTGGCTGCTAGACCTCACTTCATGCAAAACCTTAAGGTCCTAGCTCTTGTCCAAGGCACCAAAGCCGACTAAAAAATCAATAATCGATAACTAAAATTTGAATTGTACTGCTTCTTACTGGCAATTACATCAACTTAGAAGCTTCTTTTGTGTTCTACTATATTGCTTTTACTGTCTCCAAATACCGCAGCACCCGACTTATCTTTGCAGACGAAAAGTGTAACCGTTTCATAGAGAAGAGCGGCCAATGTGACGATCTGGCATTAAGTCGATTCGATAGCAAATAACGAAAACAGTCAGATTTTACAGGTTTTTACTACATACGAACACTTTTCACATTCTCCCGCGCAACGTGGTAATAGACCTCTCTTCAGGCAAAATCTTAAGGTACTAGCTCTTGTCCAAGGCACTAAAGCCGGCTGAAAAGTCAATAATCGACAACTAAAACTTGATTTGTATAGCTTCTTACTGGCTATCACATCAACTTAGAAGTTTCTTCTGCGTTCTACTATGGTCCTTTTAGTGTCTTCGCATACCACAGCACGCGACACAGCTTTGCAGACGATAAATGTAACCGTTTCTTAGAGAAGAGCGGCCAATGTGACGATCTGGCATTAAATCGATTCGATAATAAATGACGAAAACAGTTGGATTTTACAGGTTTTTACTACATATGAACACTTTTTACATTCTCCCGTGAAGCGTGGCTGCTAGACCTCTCTTCATGCATACACTTAAGGTCCTAGTTCATGTCCAAGGCACCAAAGCCGGCTAAAAAGACAATAATCGATAACTCAAACTTGAATTTTACTTCTTCTTACTGGCTATTACATCAAGTTAGAAGCTTGTTTTGTGTTCTACTATAGTGCTTTTAGTGTCTCCGCATACCGCAGCACGTGTCATAGCTTTGCAGACAAAAAATGTAACCGTTTCAGTGAGAAGAGCGGCCAATGTGACGATCTGGCTTTAAGTCGATTCGATAGCAAATGAAGAAAACTGGCCGATTTTACAGGTTTCTACTACATATGAACACTTTTCACATTCTCCCGTGCAATGTGGCTACTGGACCTCTTTTCATGCAAAATCGTAAGTTCCTAGCTCATGTCCAAAATACCAAAGCCGGCTACAAAGTCAATAATCGCTAACTAAAACTTGATTTATAGTGCTTCTTTCTGACTATCACATCAACTTAGAAGCTTCTTCTGCGTTCTACTATGTTGCTTTTATTGTCTCCGCATACCGCAGCACGTGACATAGCTTTGCAGACGGAAAGAGTAACCGTTTCATAGAGAAGATCGGCCAATGTGACAATCTGGCATTAAGTCGATTCGATAGCAAATGACGAAAAGGAGCAGTTTTTAAGGTTTTTACTACATATGAACACATTTCACATCCAAGCGTACAACATGGCTGATAGACATCACTTCAGGCAAAATCTTAAGGTAGTAGCTCATGTCCAATGCACCAAAGCCGGCAAAAAAAACCATAATCGATAACTCGAACTTGAATTTTACTTCTTCTTACTGGCTATTACATCAACTTAGAAGCTTGTTTTATGTTCTACTATGGTGCTTTTAGTGTCTCCGCATACCGCAGCAAGTGAAATAGCTTTGCAGACGAAACGTGTAACAGTTTCATAGAGAAGAGCGGCCAGTGTGACGATCTGGCTTAGAGTCGATTCGATAGCAAAGGACGAAAACGGGCGGATTTTACAGGTTTTTACTACATACGAACACCTTTCATATTCTACCGTTCAACGTGGCTGCTAGACCTCTCTTCATGCAATATTTTAAGGTCCTATCTCATGTCCAAGGCACCAAAGCCGGCTAAAAAGACAATCATTGAAAACTAAATTTGATTTCTACTGCTTCTTACTATCTATCACATCAACTTAGAAGCTTCTTCTGCGTTCTACTATGGTCCTTTTAGTGTCTTCGCATACCACGGCACGCGACATAGCTTTGCAGCCGGAAAGTGTAACCGTTTCTTAGACAAGAGCGGCCAATGTGGCGATCTGGCATTAAGTCGATTCGATAGGAAATGACGAAACCGGGCGGGTTTTACAGGTTTTTTACTACATATGAACACTTTTTACATTCTCCCGTGATACGTGGCCGCTAGACCTCTCTTCATGCATACTCTTAAGGTCCTAGCCATTGTCTAAGGCACCAAAGCCGTCTACAAAGTCAATAACCGATAACTAAAACTTGAATTGTACTGCTTCTTACTGGCTATTACATCAACTTCGAAGCTTATTTTATGTTCTACTTGGTGCTTTTAGTGTCTCCGCTTACCGCAGCACGTGTCATAGCTTTGCAGACGAAAAATGTAACCGTTTCAGTGAGAAGAGCCGCCAATGTGACGATCTGGCATGAAGTCGATTCGATAGCAAATGAAGAAAACTGGCGATTTTACAGGTTTCTGCTACATATGAACACTTTTCACATTCTCCCGTGCAATGTGGCTACTAGACCTCTCTTCATGCAAAATCGTAAGTTCCTAGCTCATGTCCAAGATACCAAAGCCGGCTACAAAGTCAATAATCGATAACTAAAACTTGATTTGTAGTGCTTCTTTCTGACTATCACATCAACTTAGAAGCTTCTTCTGCGTTCTACTATGTTGCTTTTATTGTCTCCGCATACCGCAGCACGTGACATAGCTTTGCAGACGGAAAGAGTAACCGTTTCATAGAGAAGATCGGCCAATGTGACAATCTGGCACTAAGTCTATTCGACAGCAAATGACGAAAAGGAGCAGTTTTTAAGGTTTTTACTACATATGAACACATTTCACATTCCCGCGTACAACATGGCTGATAGATCTCACTTCAGGCAAAATCTTAAGGTAGTAGCTCATGTCCAAGGCACCAAAGCCGGCAAAAAGAACCATAATCGATAACTCGAACTTGAATTTTACTTCTTCTTACTGGCTATTACATCAACTTAGAAGCTTGTTTTATGTTCTACTATGGTGCTTTTAGTGTCTCCGCATACCGCAGCAAGTGAAATAGCTTTGCAGACGAAACGTGTAACAGTTTCATAGAGAAGAGCGGCCAGTGTGACGATCTGGCTTAGAGTCGATTCGATAGCAAAGGACGAAAACGGGCGGATATTACAGGTTTTTACTACATACGAACACCTTTCACATTCTACCGTTCAACGTGGCTGCCTGACCTCTCTTCATGCAATATTTTAAGGTCCTATCTCATGTCCAAGGCACCAAAGCCGGCTAAAACGACAATAATTGAAAACTAAATTTGATTTCTACTGCATCTTACTATCTATCACATCAACTTAGAAGCTTCTTCTGCGTTCTACTATGGTCCTTTTAGTGTCTTCGCATACCACAGCACGCGACATAGCTTTGCAGACGGAAAGTGTAACCGTTTCTTAGAGAAGAGCGGCCAATTTGGCGATCTGGCATTAAGTCGATTCGACAGGAAATGACGAAACCGGGCGGATATTACAGGTTTTTACTACATATGAACACTTTTTACATTCTCCCGTGATACGTGGCCGCTAGACCTCTCTTCATGCATACTCTTAAGGTCCTAGCCATTGTCCAAGGCACCAAAGCCGGCTACAAAGTCAATAACCGATAACTAAAACTTGAATTGTACTGCTTCTTACTGGCTATTACATCAACTTCGGAGCTTATTTTATGTTCTACTTGGTGCTTTTAGTGTCTCCGCATACAGCAGCAAGCGACATAGCTTTGCTGACGATAAATATAACCGTTTCATAGAGAGGAGCGGACATTGTGACGATCTGGCATGAAGTCGATTCGATAGCAAATTACGAAAACGGGCGGATTTTACAGGTTTTTACTACATGTGAACACTTTTCACATTCTACCGTGCAACGCGGGCTGATAGACCTCCCTTCATGCAACATCTTAAGGTCCTAGCTCGTATCCAAGGCACTATAGCCAGCTAAATAGACAATAATAGAAAACTTAAACTTGATTTGTATTGCTTCTTACTGGCTATCACGTCAACTTACAAGCTTCTTCTGCGTTTTACTATGGTGCTTTTAGTGTCTTCGCATACCACAGCACGCGACATAGCTTTGCAGACGAAAAGTGTAACCGTTTCATAGAGAAGAGCGGGCAATGTGACGATCTGGCTTTCAGTCGTTTCGATACCAAAGGACGAAAACGGGCGGATTTTACAGGTTTTTACTACATATGAACACTTTTCACATTCTCCCGTGCAACTTAGATAATAGACCTCTCTTCAGGCAAAATCTTAAGGTTCCAGCTCATGCCCAAGGCATCAAAGCCGGCTAAAAAGACAATAATCGACGACTAAAACTCGATTTGTACTGCTTCTTACTGGCTATCACATCAACTTAGAAGCTTCTTCTGCGTTCTACTATGGTGCTTTTAGTGTTTCCGCATACCGCAGCACGTGACATAGCTTTGCAGACGAAAAGTGTAACCGTTTCATAGAGAAGATCGGCCAATGTGACGATCTAGTAATTAAGTCGATTCGATAGCAAATGACGAAAACGAGCTGTTTTTAAGGTTTTTACTAGATATGAAATCATTTCACATTCCCGCGTACAACATGGCTGCTAGACCTCGCTTAAGGCAAAATCATAAGGTACTAGCTCATGTCCATATCACCAAAGTCGGCTAAAAAGTCGATAATCGATAACTAAAACTTGAATTGTACTGCTCCTTACTGCCTATTACATCAACTTAGAAACTTCTTCTGTGTTCTACTACGGTGCTTTTAGTGTCTCCGCATACCGCAGCACGCGACATAGCTTTACAGACGAAACGTGTAACCGTTTCATAGAGAAGAGCGGCCAATGTGACGATCTGGTATTAAGTGTGAGATGATATACATGAGTTCCAAAAGAAATCCGCTGAAATTCCATTACTCGATAAATAGTATAATTCTCAAGGCTGTCAATTCAACTAAGTACCTGGGTGTTAAAATTACGAACAACTTCAGTTGGAAGGACCACATAGATAATAATGTCGGGAAGGCGAGCCAAAGGTTGCGGTTCATTGGCAGGACACTTAGAAAATGCAACAACTCCACTAAAGAGACAGCTTACACTACACTCGTTCGTCCTCTGTTAGAATATTCATGCGCAGTGTGGGATCCTTACCAGGTGTCTCCACATACCGCAGCACTCGTTATAGCTTTGCACACGATAAATTTAACCGTTTCAGGGAGAAAAGTGGCCAATGTGACGATCTGGCATTAAGTCGATTCGATAACAAATGACGAAAACGGGCGGATTTCTCAGGTTTTTACTACAAATGAACACTTTTCACATTCTCCCGTGCCACGCGGCTGCTAGTCCTCCTTTAATGCAAAAATCTTAAGGGCCTAGCTCTTGTCCAAGGCACCAAAGAAGGGTAAAAAGTCAATAATCGATAACTAAAACTTCAGTTGTACTGCTTCTTACTGGCTATTACATCAACTTAGAAGCTTTATCTGTTTTATACTATCGTGCTTTTAGTGTCTCTGCATACCGCAGCACGCGCCATAGCTTTGCACACGATAAATGTAACCGTTTCAGAGAGAATAGCGGCCAATGTGACGTTCTGGTTTTAGGTCGATTCTATAACAAATGACGAAAACGGGCGGATTTCTCAGGTCTTTACTACATATTAACACTTTTCACATTCTCCCGTGCAACGCGGCTGCTAGTCCTCCTTTAATGCAAAAATCTTTAATGCCTAGCTCATGTCCAAGGCACCAAAGAGGGGTAAAAAGTCAATAATCCATAACTAAAACTTCAATTGTACTGCTTCCTACTGGCTATTACATCAACTTAGAAGCCTCTTTTGTGTTGTACTATGGTGCCTTTAGTGTCTCGGCATACCGCAGCACGCGACATTGCTTTGCAGACGATAAATGTAACCATCTCAGAAAGAAGAGCGCCAATGTGAAGATCTGGCTTTAAGTCGATTCGATAACAAATGACGAAAACGGACGGATTTATCAGGTTTTTACTACATCTGAACAATTTTCACATTCTCTCATGCAGCGTGGCTGCTAGTCCTCCTTTCATGCAAAATCTTAAGGTACTAGCTCATGTCCATGGTATCAAAGCCGGTTAAAAAGTCAATAATCGATAACTAAAACTGGAATTGTACTGCTTCTTAGTGGCTGTTACATCAACTTAGAAGCTTCTTCTGTATTCTACTATGGTGCTTTTAGTGTCTCCGCATACTGCAGCACGCGACATAGCTTTGCAGACGATAAATGTAACCATTTCAGAGAGAAGGGCGGCCAATGTGACGACCTGGCTTTAAGTCGATTCGATAATAAATAACGAAAACGGACGGATTTTCCAGGTTTTCACTACATGTGAACACTTTTCACATTCGTCCGTGCAACGCGGCTCCCTGACTTCCCTTCATGCAAAATCTTTAGGTCTTAGCTCATGTCCAAGACGCCACAGCCAGCTAAAAAGTCAATAATCGATAACTAAAACTTGAATTTTACTGCTTCTAACTGGCTATTACATCAACTTTGAAGATTCTACTGTGTTCTACTGTGGTTCTTTTAGTGTCTCCACGTACCGCAGCACGCGATATGGCTTTGCAGACGATAAATTTAACCGTTTCAGAGAGAAGAGCGGCCAATGTGACGATCTGGCTTTAAGTCGATTCGATAACAAATGGCGAAAAGGACGGATTTCGCAGGTTTTTACTATATATGAACACATTTCATATTCTCCCGTGCAACGTGTGTGCTAGACCTCCCTTCATCGAAAATCGTAAGGTCCTAGCTTATGTCCAAGACACCAAAGGCGGCTAAAAAGTCAATAATCGTTAACTAAAATTTGAATTGTACTGCTTCTTACTGGCTATTGTATCAACTTAGAAGCTTCTTCTGTGTTCTACTATGGTGGTTTTAGTGTCTCCGCATACCGCAGCACGCGACATAGCTTTACACACGAAGGATATAACCGTTTCAGAGAGAAGAGCGGCCAATGTGGCGATATGGAATGAAGTCGATTCGATAGCAAATTACGAAAACGGTCGTATTTTTCAGGTTTTTACTAGATTTAAACACTTTTCACATTCTTTCGTACAATGCGGCTCCCTCACCTCCCTTCATGCAAAATCTTAAGGTCTTACCTCATGTCCAAGGCACCAAAGCCAGCTAAAAAGTCAATAATCGATAACAAAAACTTTAATTTTACTGCTTCTAACTGGCGATTACATCAATTTCGAAGCTTCTTCTGTGTTGTACTGTGGTTCTTTTTGTGTCTCCACGTACCGCAGCACGCGATATAGCTTTGCAGACGTTAAATGTAACCCTTTCAGAGAACAGAGCAGGCAATGTGACGATCTGGCCTTAAGTCGATTCGATACTAAATTACGAAAACGGACGGATATCTCTTGTTTTTACTACATATGAACACCTTTCACATTCTCCCGTGCAACGTGGCTGCTAGACCTCGATTCATGCAAAATCGTAAGATACTAGCTCATGTCCAAGGCACCAAAGCCGGTTAAAAAGTCAATAATCGATAACTAAAACTTGAATTGTACTGCTTCTTAAAGGCTATTACTTCAACTTAGAAGCTTCTTCTGTGTTCTACTATGGTGCTTTTAGTGTCTCCGCATACCGCAGCACGCGACATAACTTTGCAGACGATAAATTTAACCGTTTCTGGGAGAAGAGCGGCCAATCTGACGGTCTGGCTTTAAGTCGATTCGATAACAAATGACGAAGACGGATGGATTTCTTATTTTTTTAATACATATGAACACTTTTCACATTCTCCCGTGCAACGCGGCTGCTAGTCCTCCTTTCATGCAAAATCTTAAGGTCCCGGCTCATGTCCAAGGCACCAAAGAATGGTAAAAATTCAATAATCGATAACTAAAACTTGAATTGTACTGCATCTTACTGGCTATTACATCAACTTAGAAGCCTCTTCTGAGTTCTACTATGGTGCGTTTAGTGTCTCCGCATACCACAGCATGCGACATAGCTTTACACACAACAAATGTAACGGTTTCAGACAGAAGAGCGACCAATGTGGCGGTGTGGAATGAAGTCGAATCGATAGCAAATGACGAAATCGGCCGTATTTCTCAGGTTTTAACTACATATGAACACTTTTCTCATTCTTCCGTGCAACGCGGCACCCTGACCTCCCTTCATACAAAATCTTAAGGTCTTAGCTCATGTTCAAGGCACCAAAGCCAGCTAAAATCAATAATCGATAACTAAAATTTGAATTGTGTTGCTTCTAACTGCCTATTACATCAACTTCGAAGCTTCCTCTGTGTTCTACTGTGGTTCTTTTAGCGTCTACACGTATCGCAACACGCGATATAGCTCACAGTCCATAAAGACAGTCCTGATCGTTCATCATAGTAAAATAGCAGTGTTTTTGATCAATGTCTATGGAGTAAAAGAAAGTGCACACTGAAGTAGTGGATTTCCATGCAGTCTTGAAGAAGTAGTGTTTTCCTTCCAACAGAAAGACAGTGCTGGCTCTTCAGATGCTGACAGGTAATGGGCCACCACATAGCAAACCCACAGCAGAGTCAGCCCAAGTTTTGAAGAATATTGGTAGGTAGGTCGTCACAGAATAGGCCCATTGTAGTCCTGGTAGAGATTACGGTATTGGTGGGCCACCAGAGGTGCAGACCCATTGCAGTCCTTGTAGAAATAATGGTATTGGTGAGTCATCAAAGGTGTAGACCCACTGTAGTCCTTGTAGAGATGGCCAGCAGCTATCTGTTTGACTGTGCAGGCGCACAATCACCATTGAAGAGTCTTGCGGATAATATAACAAGTCCATAACCACCACTTGTGCACTCAGAAAAATTGTTTTTGAATTGTCCTTAGAACCAGCAATGCTGTTATCCATTCCCTTACTGAGTTATTAACACACGTGCAAACACTATCAGTCCCTACTTCTCACATATTGTCCATATACTATGACCAACAGAAACGTGTGACGTGAAATGTAATTTACAAGTTACTTAATTTGATGAACTGGTGTCAATTACAATTTTATAACATAAGAATGCAATAACAAAGGTACAAAATACATCTTTAAAGAACATAACAATACAGATAACATTTGCAGTAGTACAGGCTTTACAAAAGAATCGAAATAGCAAATATATCAGTGTTACAAAAATTACAACAAAAGTACATACATAAGGTTCAGAATAACTTTTGAAACATCAACTTCACACATGAGCATTAAAACAAAACACTATAAATAATGTCTGAACATATTTACAAAGAAAATGACATAGTATTTGAAAAATTCTACAACATAAATCTTATTAGCTAAACACATAAAGACAGGAAAAAGACAAATACACAAGGGTACATAAACACATAGAGGGATAATACGAAAGGAAAGGACAGGGTTTGTTTTACTGCAGTATTTTGCATAGAGATCTCCCTTAGTTCATCATTTTTCCAAAAAGTCCTATCTAAACCTGCTTTCTGTATTCGGTTCACATCCTCTTTCAAAAATAGTTTTTCTCCACTGTACACTACTTTTTTGGCCAAACCAGTTTCTTAAAGCTTCTCAATGCTTTTCTTCCAATTCATCATAGTTAGTTTCTTATATAGTCTACCCCCTCTTAAGCTAACTTAAATCTACTGAGCTCAGATACGAAACTAAGGGACGAGGCAATGCAGCAGCACAAAACAATTAACACAAACAGCAATGATAAAAAAATGGAAATTGGCAAAAAAAGGCAGCAATATTACAACTAATATAAGGCAAACAAGAAAAATAAATCAGTAATAAAATTAGCTTAACCTAGTAATACAAAGTGACATTCAGTAGCACTATGAATGGCAAGCAGCCGCAGCAAATGCTATAACTTATACCTAAACATGACAAAGCTGAAGCAGAAAAAATATTACAGTATAAATGTTTAATACCTATGTCACATCTTAACATTAGAGTGATGCATCACGAAAACATACGCTAGCAGATAAGTTACCAAATCGTAAAAAGATTATTTTTGCAATTCCTGTGAAGGGAAATGTCTATTTGTGTTCTCTTTTCTAAGAAAGTATCATAAAATGATTCTTTACTGGGTCTGTAGACAGAAAATAGTGATATTAGTACATCTATTAAATTTTGTTTTAGCCAATGCTGCAGTGCAGATAGAAACTGGATATTAAAGAAAATGAGCAATCTCTCAGCTATAAAGACAATAGATATAAAATATTTCTCATCATTTCATTTCAGTAAATATCATAAATTAAGAGCTTCACAGTGTAATCATATGTTTTCAGGTTTGGGCGTGGCGTATTTGCGATGCTTTCTACAAAGGAATGAATGTCAATAGCGAGGATAATGGCCTCTTTTTTTTTACCTGTGTCTCTGAAAGTCACACACTAATGGCTTTCTTTTTGTCAGGTGGTTGTCGCGCAGCTGGGTGCCCACGACGCATTACATGCAGTTGGTCACTTAACTGTCTTATCGAAATATTTACGACACCAGTTTCCGCTACAGTGGCAGGCTCATATAAAAAAATTCACAGGTCAAGAATTTGCGTTACACATCTGTAGAAACAAAATACTATTGATATAACAGTGTCCAAAAAATTTTCGTCGGCATTGTAATACGTTCACGCATTTACATACATCTCATAACTCTTAAAGTACGATTCTTGGTTTCCAACAACTTTTTTCACAAACCAGAGTCCCTAACCTCTTCTCATTATTTCTTACCTTATTCGTCGACACTTCTTCAATATTTCATCATAACAGATACATAGCATAATCAAATGACTCATATAGCATCGGCTTATTGATCATAAACATACCGCAAGAGCATAATACACATAGTAATCGTAATAATAACATCATAACACCTCAGTCAACTCTCAAAATCTCCGTAACTTCCTCCAATAATTTCAAAACCTAAAAAAAAAATTCTCTGCTCATGTCAAAAGTGTCATCTGCCTCAAACGTACTTTAAAAATCGTGATCCCATACCAAATATGTCATTCAAAGCTCTCATAGTATCACAATGGTTCCGAAAAAATATGAACAGTTCACAAAGTACAGACAAAATACAACTTCGTAAGTGTGAAGTTATCCAATGGTGTAATTACGTAAACATCTGTCGCTGATGTAGTAAAGTAAATGTTTGTCTCTCTCAGTTAAATGATCAGATAGCTGTGTAATTTATGTGTTAGAGAAATATGGTACCGATGTGTAAAGTTGTATAAGCAAATACCATATTAGCTAGGGCTCCTTGTGCTTGCCAAACACATGGTACACAAAGCATGCGTGTACCCCCCTGAGGATAATGTAATTATATCCTCAAGTGTTACAGATTACAGCAATGGAATGAAATGTATTACGGAAAACTTTCTTTGTAATTAAAATATGTTGAAAAATAAATAGTTTAATGCGTGTCCTGTAGCGCTAAATGTGCGTCTTGCTGTAAGACAATCTCTGTGGAAGTGTCGTAGTTGTTGTCCTCCGAAGGCTAAGTTCTGCAGAAGTCAATGTACTTACCTCATGATAAACGAAATTGAAATGCTATGCGTATAGATATCATAGTTATTACACTTATTGCCGTGATGAAGTAAGTACTGTACTGTACGTATTGTTGTGCTACAGAAAAGGCTGTCTCATTGTAGCTATACCACAAACGTTACTACTAAAACATGTTTTACTTTCCAGAAAAATTCAGAAAAACTGTGTAGATATAAAACAGATAAACTGCAAAAGCAACGTTGTAAATTGTCACTCATCAGTAGCGTCGTGATAAAATCGTGTAGCTGTCACATAAACTAACCACTGTATCATCTGGTATCTCACAGAAAGTACTTTAAATCCAGAATGTATTTTCAAGTAAACCAAAATGTTGCATTAAAATCCCATTAGCAATACTGGTAAATGTTCTAAGTATGTGAACCTTATGGTCGTTACGTAATCGTGCAACTAACAAGCAAGAATGTACACGCACAATAACACTGTGACGTCTGTTCACTATAACAATGCATTCGTAATTTCTGTTTAAATATGTTCCGTAGGTTCTAAACTGGATAGTAAACTTCAAACATTGTTGCATGTTAACAGTTTCTCAGTGTGACAAAGCATACTAGAAATGTGAAGTGAAATGTTTTATGGCAAAGACAAAGTTAAAAAGCAGATTATCTTTCAATAAACGGTTTTACATGTGAAATGTGGTGTAAACCTTTACTCTTCCTAGTACGCAGAGTTTCAACTTCAACGCAATTATCATGTGGTATACGTCGGATTCTGTAAGGTCCATTGTAAACTAGAAAGAATTTGTGACTCAAGTGTTTCTTCTTATGTGACAATGGATGAGCTTTAATGAGAACTTTCTGACCAATATATAATTTCTTTGCATTTGCTTTACCGTGTAATTTTTTCCTTTTGTCTGCAGCAGAATTTATATTTTTAATAGCCAAATCAATTATGTCTTTGTGTCGAAGTTTACGTGTATTCGGAAAAGGTACAAGCTCTCTGATTCTGTTTGGTGGTTCTTTATTCTTCAGTACAAGAACAGGTGGTAAAGCAGTGGAGTCATGAGGCATTTCATTCAGCACGTTTTGAAATAAGTGTAAATATCTGTCCCAATGCTGATGCTTTCTGTGACAATAAAGTCTGCAAAGCTTATTGATTTCTTTCATAATCCGTTCAGACGGGTTACAATGTGGTGAGTACAATGAAATAAAAACAGATTTGATTTTATGGTTACGAAGCATGCGTGACCAAACAGCAGATCTGAATTGCGGTCCGTTATCTGAAATTACTTTACTAACGTGTCCAACTTCACGTAAGAAATTTCTAACAAAGGCGTTGGATACAGACCGTCCAGTGGCTTTACGTAACGGAGTGAAAGAAACGAATTTTGAAGTAAGTTCAACAGCGACTAGAACGTACGAAAATCCATTAGATGTTCTGACAAGCGGTCCCAAGAGATCAACAGCAGCAAATTCTTTTAATTTAGAAGGAATGATAGGAAACAATGGAGCACGATGAGTGACAGTAGATGGTTTCGCCTTTTGACAAAGTTTACAAATAGACAAGACTCTTCGAATTCTCTTTTCCATATTGTTAAAATAACAAGTCGTTCGAAGAATATGATAACATTTTCGTGGACCAAAATGTGCATAGCTGAAATGAATGTACCAAATGAGCTTATTAACAAAATCGTCTGGAATGCAAAGTACCCATAGCTTGTCATCAACAGTGCATCGTTTGAACAGTATGTTGTTTCTAACCAGATAATAAAGCCGAATCTGTGTGTGTGTCTTTTCATGCCATTTACTTTTGATGTCTTTCCAAATCGGATCTTTGTCTTGTTCATGAGCAATGTCCTTTAAAGATGTGGTGATGAAGTTTTCAAAGGCGACTTTCTGGATGTAAAGAATACTGAAATTTCTCTCGAGGTTGCTTTCTGTGTTACTTTTCTCAAGCCCAGCCGGTGCGCGTGACAGTGCGTCCGCAACAATGTTCTCCTTGCCGGGAATGTAGACTATTGTGAAGTGGAATTCTTGCAGAAACAATGCCCAACGTTTTAACCTGTCATGATTTAATTTTGAAGACATAAGAAATTGTAATGCACGGTGGTCACTGTATACTTTTACGTGCTTACCATAAAGAAAGAAACGGAATTTGTTAAATGCCCAAACGATAGCTAAAGCTTCTAATTCAGTAACGGAATAATTTTTTTCAGATTTTGTTAGCACTCGGCTAGCAAAAGCAATGGTTTTCTGAACAGTAATGTCATTTTCTGTGTCTTCTTGAAATAAATGGGCACCAAGACCGACTTTAGAAGAATCCGTGCTTAGGCAAAAGTCTTGTGAAAGATCTGGATGAGCTAGTATTGGCGCGTTAAGGAGCGATTCTTTCAAAGAATTGAATTCCAACTGTGCTTGTTCGTCCCAGTTCCAAATAGTATTTTTTCCAGTGAGAGAACAAAGTTTTGGTGTAACTAGAATTTGCATATTCAGAAAACGACGGTAAAAATTTACGAGACCTAGAAAACTGCGGACTTGTTTTTTTGTGGATGGAATTGGAAAGGCTCTGATTGCTTCTAACTTTTCAGGAACCGGCTGGATGCCTTCAGAAGAAATAATATGTCCCAAAAACTTCACTTTTGTCCTACCGAATTCAGACTTTTCCAAGTTAACTGTAATTCCAGATTCTGCAAAAATATGTAACACGCTGTTGAGGATGCGATTATGTTGTTCCCATGAGGCTTCTGCTATCAGAATATCGTCCACATATAAGGTGATGTGACGTTTTAAGAGCTCAGGTAATATGGAATTTAGCCCGCGAATGAATGCTGCCGAGGAAATGTTCAAACCAAAAGGAAGTTTCCGAAACTGATAACAAACGCCAAAACAAAGAAAAGCTGTATATTTTCTACATTCTGGATGAAGTTCGATCTGATAAAAGCTGGATCTGAGATCAATGGAAGACAACACTTTTACACCATTAAAATTTTGAAGAAGTTCTTCCAACGTTTGCGGCCTGTCTGTTTCAGGAATAATGATAGTATTGATTTGTCTCGAATCTAAGACAAGCCTGATCGATCCATTTTTCTTCTCAACAACATGTAATGGATTGTTGTATGAGCTTACTGCAGGCTCAATAATGCCGTCGTCAAGCATGGATTGTATTTCTGTTCTAACACGGTCCCTATAATGTGCTGGAATTACGTATGGTCTAACACAAAATTTAGTATGCTCATGAACACGAAATTGGTATTGAAATCCCTTGATTGTTCCTGTTTTGTGAGTAAAAACTGTGGAATGTGCTTGTAAAATCTCAGAAAGGTCCTGCCTATCAGTGTAATTACAATTCTCAATTGTTTGAATTTTATTCTGAATTAACTCATTAGTTTCAATTGTGCCGTCGATATCATCCCTGTCAGTACTTGCAGAGCGACTGTTAGTGTCTAGTTCCGTAGAAAATTCCGAACTGTTGTCTAACAGAAGGAAAATCCGATTAATTTCCTCGTCATGGTTTGAGAGCCAATCTTCAAATTTCAAAGCTATTGACTTACCTTCTTTCTCTAAACTTATTTCAGCATCGTGAAAGTTTAAGATTGCTTTGTATTCATTCAAAAAGTCTACTCCCAGTATAATTTCCGTCGACAACAATGGAACAATAAGAAAGTTCATAGAGAAGCTGTGGCTCTGACAAAAGAATTCTAAGTTGGTTTGTTGGTGTACATCTACACTTTTTCCAATGACTGCACTTTGTAATTTAATCTTGCGTAACGGAAGTGTGGGTCAATCGTTCGATTTATTGCATTTGCTAAAAGCTGTTTCACTAATTACTGAAATGGGACTGCCTGAGTCAAGTACTGCCGTAAATTTTACGTCATTTACAGTAATGTGAATCACAGGATATGCAATGTTGTTGTGTTTTACGTCGTGTTCCTGGAGTAATATGTCCCTAATTTCTTCCATTTTAACGTAATTACTAGCTACGGCAGCTGCGTCGTCAGTTTGATAACTACGTTTTGAGGCTGCCAGCGGTATGAGTCATTGCCTACTGTGTCTTTGTTGGCGCGCGTCGTTATTGGGATTTGGAGACCTAACTTCTACAAATTCACCTTGTCGAGAGGGCCCTGCTCTGTTTGATTCCCGCCAGTTCTGCTGCAATTCAGGTCTGTCGTTACGATCATATCGTCTGTCGTCATGTCGGTAGATTCCATAGTTTCTTTCTTGTCGGTCACGTGGTGGAGAATTTCTCTCTGAATCGTAACTGCGCGCTGGACCGTTGCGTCTAAAGTTATTCTGTCTCCCTTGATAGTAATTATTTTGGTTCCCATATTGTCTGTTTCTCTGATTGTCTCTGTGATAGTCATTACCGCGGAGAGGTGACCTTTCCCTGTAATTATTACTACTCTGCCAACGGTTGTCATACGGGTGGTGTCTGTTTTGGTCACGATTTGTATTGTGAGAATAGCCTTGTCGTGTCCAGTTATTATTTCTTTCATCGCGGAATTGCGACGGATGTGACCTGTAATTGTTGTGTTCCTGTTTTCGCGTTCCGCGATTGTCAGTGTCAATTTCTAATTCTTGTAAGAGTCCCTGAAAAGCTTCAATGTCGTCTTTGCAACGGCCTGCCAAAATAATATGCCGTAAATGTTCAGGCAATTTGATTAAGCAAATGCGGATGAGTTCTGACAGGCTGTATGGGTTTGACAGGTACTGATTCTTGTGCAACATGTCTTCAAAATATTTCACAAGACTGGAAAATTCAGATTGTTCGAAATGTTTCATCATCATGATGCCATGTTTTACTCGGTCTTGTGTGGCTTGCGGCCAATATGCTGAGAGGAAGGCATGGTAAAATTCTCCTTCACTGTGGCAATCGTGAATGACCGATCGCATTCTTACAGCTGGTTCATTCTCTAAGCAGCCATACATAAATTCTAATCTGTGCTCTAGTGACCAGTTGGGAGGAAAACAATGAGAGAATTGATGGAGCCACGCTTGTGGATGAATGTCGTTGCCAGAATTCTTAAATGTTTTGAATTTACGTGCAGTAATGAACAGCTTATAGTCAAAATCATCGTCTCGGCGGGTAGCATATCGGTCATTGTTACGTCGTGTCGGCGGTTCCATCTCAGAATTCGGTGTACCTTGCCAATTTCTTTCATAATTTCCGAAGTGCCCTGTGATATTATTTTGTGGCTGTTCCGTATTTCTATGTCGCTCTTTCCGTGTTGGAGCGCGAGTGTCCTCTGAAATACGTAATTGTTGTATTACCTGTGTCAGCTGATCCTGTACTTCCCGGATTTCTCTTTGGTGTTGCGTACTAATTTGATTCAGACTTTGTTTGAATTTCCTAATTTGTTCGCACTCTTCTGTGTCATTAAAGACTACCGGTTTTGTGTCATTCAAATTATCATCTACCTTCGTAGATAAATTAGTGAACTGATCCGAAAGTTCGGCTACTTTCTCCGATAGTGAACACATTTCCTCAGTGTGATTTTCTGAACCAAATTTCAGAATGTCCATTTGTGTTGAAATCGAATCTACTGTGTCCTTTAAGTTTTCCTGAGTTCTTGCAAGTTGCATAACCGAATCGGTGGATGCAACTGAGTCCATTTTAGCTTGCAAGGTGTCGTGATTTTAACGAACAACAGTTTGCAATTCTTTTATGGCTGCTTCGTGATTCTGTAATGAGTTTTCATGCCGCGAAAAAATAGGTTGAAAATGCTCACAAATTTGTGTTTTTACGTCATTACAGATTTTTTGACATTTCGATTCAATGTTATGTAACTCAGTAGTTAAATCTTCACGTGTTTGTTCAAGTGTGGTGTCTAACTTCCGAAGATTATGTTCCATTGTGTCCAACTGTTGCTGTGTTTGTCTCTGATTTTGTTCCATTGTGTCTAACTTTTGAAGATTTTGTTCCATTGTGTCTAACTTTTGAAGATTATGTTCCATTGTGTCTAACTTTTGAAGATTTTGTTCCATTGTGTCTAACTGTTGCTGTGTTTGTCTCTTGTTTTGTTTCATTTGTTGCATTAATTGCAATAATAATGTATTAGTGTCTGGAATTTGATCATCTATGCATTTCATCAGTGCATTTGCACCGGCAACATTCACAGTTTGACAAGCAGAAAATGTGTCTCGGCTTATTTGAGAAAACGGTGAGGACGCAAACCTGAATGTACAGTATTTGCAAGATTGTGTCCTGTCATATCGGATTCCTGACGCGAGCTGTTGCCGACCAATCGATCGATAATGCTTCCCTGTTCACTAACTGTTTCACTTCCTACACCATTATTTGCAGCCCGCTCCATTTTCCTATGCACTATTACCAAATTACTACTTTGAACATTTGTGAATTCATTACATGGTGGCGCTAACACATTGCTTCCGTCTTCACTGTCATTTCCCAGTTTACTTTGTAGCCTAGTATTACGTTTTTCACACGCCATTATTGTCACAATATTTCACACGATAAAACAGAAAAGCACAATTTGAAGAGCAAAAATAACAGAACACATTAACATAGCACTGAAAATAATATCTAGTTAATTGCAAGCGCAGCTGCGAAATACTTGGTGCAACTCTACATGCATGCCACAACTGTTGTACTGTACAACAATGAAAGACTACAACTACAAAGGAAATTCACTCTAAGATTAGGCGCTAGCAATAAACAAAAGCTACACTAATTACACAAACTACAAGGAAAAAATCAGAAGATTCCAGTGAGGTATCCTCGGCTAAGGGTCGACATATGAAACGTCCCCTTAGAAAAATTATACAAGACTGTGCTTAAATTGACACACAATAGTTTTTAGCGCAACGCAATCTGACTTTCAATAATCCCTACAAAAGAATGGCCCTGACTAACGTTAACCTATATGTTTCACAAATCACTTACCTCACAAAAATCTTCGTTACTCGAACTACTGCAATACAGCGAGCGCCACTACTGCCAGCTAACTAAAATAATCAAACTGCGGAAGGCACTAACTACTGATAGGTACAGTTAGCAAATGAAAGATTTTGATAGAGAACAAACAATGTATTTACTTTAATAGTCATAATATATATATCAGTTCATGACACCAATTCTTACAAATTTCAAAACTCCGCCATCTCTCTCCCCACGTCCACCACTGCTGGCGGCTCACCTCCAACTGCGCAACGCTACGCGCTGTTAGCATTCAGCTGCCGCTGCCCAACACTACAATGGCAGACAACAATGCAAACTAAACACAGACTGCACACGGCACAGCCAGTGATTTTTTCATACCGAGCGCTATGTGGCGTTACCAATAAGAAGACCTAAACAGCCTACTTACAAGCTCATGTCCAAGGCACCAAAGATGGGTAAAAAATTAATAATCGATAACTAAAACTTGAATTGTACTACTTCTTACTGGCTATTACATCAACTTAGAAGCTTCATCTGTGGTATACTATGGTGCTTTTAGTGTCTCCGCATACCGCAGCACGCGACATACCTTTGCAGACGATAAATGTAACCGTTTCAGAGAGAAAAGCGGCCAATGTGACGATTTGGCCTTAAGTCGATTCGCTAACAAATGACGAAAACGGACGGATTTCTCAGGTTTTTACAACATATGAACACTTTTTACATTCTTCCGTGCATCGCGGCTGCTAGTGGTCCTTCCATGCAAAATCTTAAGGTCCTAGCACATCTACAAGACACCAAAGAAGGGTAAAAAGTGAATAATCGATAACTAGTACTTGAATTGTACTGCTTCTTACTGGCTATTACATCAACTGAGAAGCTTCTTCTGTGTTCTGCAATGGTGCTTTAAGTGTCCCCGCATACCGCATCACGCTACATAGCTTTGCAGACGATAAATGTAACCGTTTCAGACAGAAGAGCGGCCAATGTGACGATCTGGCTTTAAGTCGTAACGATAACAAATGACGAAAACGGACGGATTTCTCTGGTTCTTACTACATATAAACTCTTTTCACATTCTCCCGTGCAACGCGGCTGCTTGTCCTCGTTTCATCCAAAATCGTAAGGTCCTAGCTCATGCCCAAGGCAACAAAGAAGGGTAAAAGGTGAATAATCGATAAGTAAAACTTGAATTGTACTGCTTCTTACTGTTTAATACACCAACTTAGAAGATTCTTCTGTGTTCTACTATGTTGCTTTTAGTGTCTCCGCATACCGCAGCACGCGACATAGCTTTGCAGACGATAAATGTAACCGTTTCAGAGAGAAGAGCGGCCAATGTGACGATCTGGCTATAAGTCGATTCGATAGCAAATGACAAAAACGGATGGATTTCTCAAGTTTTTACCACATATGAACACTTTTCACATTCTCCCATGCAACACTGCTGCTAGTCCTCCTTTCATGCAAAATCTTAAGGTCCTAGCTCTTCTCCTAGGCACAAAGGCCGGCTAAAACGTCAATAATCGATAATTAAAACTTGAATTGTACTGCATCTTACTGGCTATTAAATCAACGTAGAATTTTTCATCTGTAATCTACTATGGTGCTTTTAGTGTCACCGCATACCGCAGCACGCTACATAGATTTGCAGACGACAAATGTAACCGTTTCACATAGAATAGTGGCCAATGTGACGATCTGGCTTTAAGTCGATTCGTTGACAAATGACGAAAACCGGCGGATTTCTCAGGTTTTCACTACATATGAACACTTTTCACATTCTCCCAAGCGACGCGTCTGCTAGTTCTCCTTTCATGCAAAATCTTAAGGTCCTAGCTCATGTCCAAGGCACCAAAGCCGGATAAGAAGTCAATAATCGATAACTAAAACTTGAGTAGTACTGCTTCTTACTGGCTATTACATCAACTTAGAAGTTTTTTCTGTGTTCTACTATTGTGCTTTTAGTGTCTTCGCATACCGCAGAACGCGACATAGCTTTGCAGACGATAAATGTAACCGTCCCAGAGAAAAGAGCGGATAATGTGACGATCTGGCTTTGAGTCGATTCGATAACGAATGACGAAAACGGACATATTTCTCCTGTTTTTTCTACATATGAACACAGTTCACATTCTGCCGTGCAACGCGGCTGCTAATCCGCCATTCATGCAAAATCTTAAGGTCCTAGCTCATGTCCAAGGCACCAAAGCCAGTTAAAAAGTCAATAATCGACAACTAAAATTTGAGTTCAACTGCCTCTTACTGGCTATTACATCAACTTAGAAGCTTCTTCTGTGTTCAACTATGGTCTTTTTAGTGTCTCCGCATGCCGCCGCACGCGACATACCTTTGCAGACGATAAATGTAACCGTTTCAGAGAGAATAGTGGCCAATGTGTCGATCTGGCTTTAAGTCGATTCGATAACAAATGACGAAAACGGACGGATTTCTCAGGTTTTTACCACATATGAACACAGTTCACATTCTCCCGTGCAACGCGGCTGCTAGTCCGCCATTCATGCTAAATCTTAAGGTCCTAGCTCATGTCCAAGGAACCAAATAAGGCTAAAAAGTCAATAATCGATAACTAAAACTTGAATTGTACTGCTTCTTGCTGGCTTTTACATCAACTTAGAAGCTTCTTCTGTGTTCTACTATGGTGCTTCTAGTGTCACCGCATACCGCACCACGCGACATAGCTTTGCAGACGATAAATGTATCCGTTTCAGAGAAAATAGCGGCCTTTGTGACGATCGGGCTTTAAGTCGATTCGATAACAAATGAAGAAAACGGACGGATTTCTCAGGTTTTTACTACATATGAACACTTTTCACATTCTCCCGTGCGACGCGGCTGCTAGTACGCCTTTCACGCAAAATCTTAAGGTCCTAGCTCATGTCCAAGGCACCAAGGAAGGCTAAAAAGTCAATAATCGATAACTAAAACTTGAATTGTACTGCTCCTTACTGGCTATTACATCAACTACTATGGTGCTTTTAGTGTCTCCGCATACCGCAGCACGCGACATAGCTTTTCAGAAGATAAATGTAACCGTTCCAGAGAGAAGAGCGTCCAATGTGACGATCTGGCTTTAAGTCTATTCGATAACGAATGGCAAAAATGGGCGGATATCTCATGTTTTTACTACATATGAACACTTTTCACATTCTCCAGTGCGACGCGGCTACTAGTACGCCTTTCACGCAAAATCTTAAGGTCCTAGCTTATGTCCAAGGCACCAAGGAAGGCTAAAAAGTTAATAATCGATAAGTAAATTTTGATGTACTGCTTCTTACTGGCTTTTACATCAACTTAGGAGTTTCTTCTGTGTTCTACTATGGTGCTTTTAGTGTCTCCGCATTTCGCAGCACGCGGCATAACTTTGCAGGCGATAAATGTAACTGTTTCAGAGAAAATAGCGGCCAATGTGACGATCTGGCTTTAAGTCGATTCGATAACAAATGACGAAAACGGACAGATGTCTCCGGTTTTTACTACATATGAACACTTTTCACTTTCTCGCGTGCAACGCGGCTGCTAGTCCTCCTTTCATGCAAACTCTTAAGGTCCTACCTCATGTCCAAGGCACCAAAGAATGGTAAAAAGTCAATAATCCATAGCTAAAACTTGAATTGTACTGGTTCTTACTAGCTATTACATCAACTTAGAAGTTTCTTCTGTGTTCTACTATGGTGCTTTTAGTGTCACCGCATACCGCAGCACGCGACATAGCTTTGCAGACGATAAATGTAACCGTTTCAGAGAGAAGAGCGGGCAATGTGAATATCTGGCTTTAAGTCGATTCGGTAACAAAGGAGGAAAATATACGGATTTTTGAGGTTTTTACTACATATGAACACTTTTTACATTCTCTCGTGCAACGCGGCTGCTAGTCCTCTTCTCATGCAAAATCTTAAGGTCTTACCTCATGCCCAAGGCACCAAAGAAGGGTAAAAAGTCAATAATCGATAATTAAAACTTGAATTGTACTGCATCTTACTGGCTATTACATCAACTTAGAAGCTTTTTCTGTGTTCTACTATTGTGCTTTTAGTGTCTTCGCAAACCGCAGAACGCGACATAGCTTTGCAGACGATAAATGTAACCGTTCCAGAGAGAAGAGCGGCCAATGTGACGATCTGTCTTTAAGTCGATTCGATGACAAAAGACGAAAACGGACGGATTTCTCAGGTCTTTACTACATATGAACACTTTTCACATTCTCCCAAGCAAAGCGTCTGCTAGTCCTCCTTTCATGCAAAACCTTAAGGTCCTAGCTCATGTCCAAGGCACCAAAGCCAGCAAAAAAGTCAATAATCGATAACTAAAACTTGAGTTCAGCTGCTTCTTACTGGCTATTACATCAACTTAGAAGCATCTTCTGTGTTCAGCTATGGTGTTTTTAGTATCTCCGCATTCCGCCGCACGCGACATACCTTTGCAGACGATAAATGTAACCGTTTCAGAGAGAATAGCGGCCAATGTGACGACCTCTTTAAGTCGATTCGATAACAAATGACGAGAAAGGACGGGTTTCTCAGGTTTTTACTACATATGAACACTTTTCACATTCTCCCGTGCAACGCAGCTGCTAGTCCTCCTTTCGTGCAAAATCTTAAGGTCCTAGCTCATGTCCAAAGCACCAAAGAATGGTAAAAAATCAATAATCGATAGCTAAAATGTGAATTGTACTGCTTCTTACAGGCTATTACATCAACTTAGAAGCTTCTTCTGTGTTCTACCATGGTGCTTTTAGTGTCTCCGCATACCGCAGCACGCGACATAGCTTTTCAGACGATAAATTTAACCGTTTCAGAGAGAATAGCGGCCAAAGTGACGATCTGGCTTTAAGTCGATTCTATAACAAGTGACGAAAACGCACGGATTTCTCAGGTTTTTAGTATATATGAACACTTTTCACATCCTCCCGTGCACCGCGGCTGCTAGTCCGCTTTTCATGCAAAATCTTAAGGTCCTAGCTCATGTCCAAGGCACCAAAGAAGGGTAAAAAGTTAATAATCGATAGCTAAAACTTGAATAGTACTGCTTCTT
Source organism: Schistocerca gregaria (assembly GCF_023897955.1). Classification (NCBI taxonomy): domain Eukaryota; kingdom Metazoa; phylum Arthropoda; class Insecta; order Orthoptera; family Acrididae; genus Schistocerca; species Schistocerca gregaria. Next base: position 480,784 of record NW_026061727.1, read on the forward strand.
ACTGGCTATTACATCAACTTAGAAGCTTCTTCTGTGTTCTACTATGGTGCTTTTAGTGTCTTCGCATACCGCAGAACGCGACATAGCTTTGCAGACGATAAATGTAACCGTTCCAGAGAGAAGAGCGGCCAATGTGACGATCTGGCTTTAAGTCGATTCGATAACAAATGACGAAAATGGACGGATTTCTCAGGTTTTTACTACATATGAACACAGTTCACATTCTCCCGTGCAATTCGGCTCCTAGTCCGCCATTCATGCTAAATCTTAAGGTCCTAGCTCATATCCAAGGAACCAAATAAGGCTAAAAAGTCAATAATCAATAACTGAAACTTGAATTGTACTGCTTCTTGCTGGCTTTTACATCAACTTAGAAGCTTCTTCTGTGTTCTACTATGGTGCTTTCAGAGTCTCGGCATTCCGCAGTACGCGCCATACCTTTGCAGACGATAAATGTAACCGTTCCAGAGACAAGTGCGGCCAATGTGACGATCTGGCTTTGAGTCGATTCGATAACGAATGACGAAAACGGACGGATTTATCCTGTTTTTACTACATATGAACACAGTTCACATTCTCCCGTGCAACACGGCTGCTAGACCGCCATTCATGTAAAATCTTGAGGTCCTAGCTCATGTCCAAGGAACCAAGGAAGGCTACAAAGTCAATAATCGATAACTAAAACTTGAATTGTACTGCTTCTTACTGGCTTTTACATCAACTTAGAAGTTTCTTCTGTGTTCTACTATGGTGCTTTTAGTGTCTTCGCATACCGCAGAACGCGACATAGCTTTGCAGACGAAAAATGTAACCGTTTCAGCGAGAACAGAGGCCAATATGACGATCTGGCTTTAAGTCGATTCGATTAAAAATGACGAAAACGGACGGGTGTCTCAGGTTTTTACTACATATGAACACTTTTGACATACTCCCGTGCAACGCGGCTGCTAGTCCTCCTTGCATGCAAAATCCTAAGGTCCTAGTTCATGTCCAAGGCACCAAAGAAAGGTAAAAAATGAATAATCGATAACTAAAACTTGATTTGTTCTGCTCCATACTGGCTACTACATCAACTTAGAATCTTCTGCTATGTTCTACTATGGTGCTCTTAGTGTCTCCGCATATCGCAGTACGCTACATAGCTTTGCAGACGATAAATGTAACGGTTTCAGAGAGAAGAGCCTCCAATGTGACGATCTGGCTTTGAGTCGATTCGATAACGAATGACGAAAACGGACGGATTTATCCTGTTTTTACTACAAATGAACACAGTTCACATTCTCCCGTGCAACGCAGCTGCTAGACCGCCATTCATGTAAAATCTTAAGGTCCTAGCTCATGTCCAAGGAACCAAGGAAGGCAAAAAAGTCAATAATCGATAACTAAAACTTGAATTGTACTGGTTCTTACTGGCTTTTACATCAACTTAGAAGTTTCTTCTGTGTTATACTATGGTGCTTGTTGTGTCTCCGCATACCGCAGCACGCGACATAGCTTTGCATACGATAAATGTAACCGTTTCAGAGAGAATAGCGGCCAATGTGACAATCTGGCTTTAAGTCGATTTGATAACAAATGACGAAAACGGACGGATTTCTCAGGTTTTTACTACATATGAACACCTTTCACATTCTTCCGGGCAAAGCGGCTGCTAGTCCTCCTTCCATGCAAAATCTTATGGTCCTAGCTCATGTCCAAGGCACCAAAGCCGGCTCAAAAGTCAATAATCGATAACTAAAACTTGAATTCTACTGCTTCTTACTGGCTATTACATACACTTGTAAGCTTCTGCTGTGTTCTAGTATGGTGCATATAGTGTCTCCTCATACCGTAGCACTCGACATAGCTTCGCAGACGATAAATGTAACCGTTTGAGAGACAATAGCGGCCCATTTGACGATCTGGCTTTATGTCGATTCGATAACAAATGAGGAAAACGGACGGATTTCTTAGGTTTTTACTACAAATGAACACTTTTCACATTCTCCCAAGCAATGCGTCTGCTAGGCCTCCATTCATGCACAATCTTAAGGTCCTAGCTCATGTCCAAGGCACCAAAGCCGGCTCAAAAGTCAATAATCGATAACTAAAACTTGAATTGTACTGCTTCTTACTGGCTATTACATCAATTTAGAAGGTTTATCTGTGTTCTACTATGGTGCTTTTAGTGTCTCCACATACCGCAGCACGCGACATAGGTTTGCAGACGATTAATGTAACCGTTGCAGAGAGAAGAGCGGCCAATGTAACGATCTGGCTTTTAGTCGATTCTATAACAAATGACGAAAACGGACGGATTTCTCAGGTTTTTACTGTATATAAACACAGTTCACATTCTCCCGAGCACCGCGGCTGCTAGTCCTCTTTTCATGCAAAATCTTAAGGTCCTAGCTCATGTCCAAGGCACCAAGGAAGGGTAAGAAGTCAATAATCGATAGGTAAAACTTGAATTGTACTGCTTCTTACTGGCTATTACATCAACTTAGAAGCTTGTTCTGTGTTCTACTATGGTGCTTTTAGTGTCTTCGCATACCGCAGCACGTGACATAATTTTGCAGACGATAAATGTAACCGTTTAAGCGAGAAGAGCGGCCAATGTGACGATCTGGCTTTGAGTCGATTCGATAACGAAAGACGAAAAAGGACGGATTTCTTCTGTTTTTACTACATATGAACACAGTTCACATTCTCCCGTGCAACGCGGCTGCTAGTCCGCCATTCATGCAAAATCTTAAGGTCCTACCTCATGTCCAAGGAACCAAGGAAGGCTACAAAGTCAATAATCGATAACTAAAACTTGAATTGTACTGCTTCTTACTGGCTTTTACATCAACTTAGAAGTTTCTTCTGTGTTACACTATGGTGCTTTTTGTGTCTCCGCATACCGCAGCACGCGACATAGTTTTGCAGACGATAAATGTAACCGTTTCAGAGAGAATAGCGGTCAATGTGACGATCTGGCTTTAAGTCGATTCGATAACGAATGACGAAAACGGACGGATATCTCAGGTTTTTACTACATATGAACACTCTTCACATTCTCCCGTGCAACGCGGCTGCTAGTACTCTTTTCACGCAAAATCTTAAGGTCCTAGCTCATGTCCAAGGCAACAAGGAAGGCTAAAAAGTCAATAATCGATAACTAAAACTTGAATTGTACTGCTTCTTACAGGCTATTACATCAACTACTATGGTGCTTTTAGTGTCTCCGCATACCGCAGCACGCGACATAGCTTTTCAGACGATAAATGTAACCGTTCCAGAGAGAAGAGCGTCCAAAGTGACGATCTGGCTTTAAGTCTATTCGATAACGAATGACGAAAGTTGGCGGATTTCTCAGGTTTTTACTAGAAATGAACACTTTTCACATTTTCCCGTGCAACGCGGCTGCTAGTCCTCCTTTCATGCAAAATCTTTAGGTCCTAGCTCATGTCCAAGGCAGCTAAGAAGGGTAAAAAGTCAATAGTCGATAGCTAAAACTTGAATGGTACTGCTTTTTAAAGGCTATTACATCAACTTAGAAGCTTCTTCTGTGTTCTACTATGGTGCTTTTAGTGTCTCCGCATACCGCAGCACGCGACATAGATTTGCAGACGACGAATGTAACCGTTTCAGAGAGAATAGCGGCCAATGAGGCGATCTGGCTTTTACTCGATTCGAGAACAAATGACGAGAACGGACGGGTTTCTGAGGTTTTTTCTACATATGAACACTTTTTACATTCTCCCGTGCAACGCACCTGCTAATCCTCCTTTCATGTGAAATCTGAAGGTCCTAGCTCATGTCCAAGTCACCAAATAAAGATAAAAAGTCAATAATCGATAACTAAAACTTGAATTGTACTGCTTCTTACTGGCTATTATATCAACTTAGAGCTTCTTCTGTGTTCTCCTATGGTGCTTTTAGTGTCTATGCATACCGCAGCACGTGACATAGCTTTGCAGACGATTAATGTAACCGTTTCAGAGAGAATAGCGGCCAATGTGACGATCCCTTTATGTCGATTCGATAACAAATGACGGAAACGGACGGGTTTCACAGGTTTTTCTACATATGAACAATTTTCACATTCTTCCGTGCAACGCATCTGCTAGTCCTCCTTTCATGCAAAATCTTAAGGTCCTAGCTCATGTCCAAGGCACCAAAGCCGGCTAAAAAGTCAATAATCGATAACTAAAACTTGAATTCTACTGCATATTACTTGCTTTTACATAAACTTGGAAGCTTCTGCTGTGTTCTACTATGGTGCATATAGCGTCTACGCATACCGTAGCACGCGACATAACTTTGCAGACGATAAATGTAACTGTTTGAGAGAGAATAGCGGTCAATGTGACGATCTGGCTTTAAGTCTATTCGATAATAAATGAGGAAAACGGACGGATTTCTTAGGTTTTTACTACATATGAACACTTTTCACATTCTCCCGTGCAACGCGTCTGCTAGTCCTTCTTTCATTCAAAATCTTAAGGTCCTATCTCATGTCCAAGGCACCAAAGCCGGATAATAAGTCAATAATCGATAGCTAAAACTTGAATTTTACTGCTTCTTACTGGCTATTACATCAACTTAGAAGTTTCTTCTTTGATCTACTATGACGCTTTTAGTGTCTCCGCATACCGCAGAACGCGACATAGCTTTGCAGACTATAAATGTAACCGTTTCAGAGAGAAGAACGGTCAATGTGAAGATCTGGCTTTACGTCGATTCGATAACAAAGGAGGATAACGGACGGATTTTTCAGGTTTTTGCTACATATGACCAGTTTTGACATTCTCTCGTGCAACGCGGCTGCTAGTCCTCCTCTCATGCAAAATCTTAAGGTCTTATCTCACGTCCAAGGCACCAAAGAAGGGTAAAAAGTCCATTATCGATAGCAAAACTTGAATTGTGCTGCTTCTTAGTGGCTATTACATAAACTTAGAAGCTTCTTCTGTGTTCTACTATGGTGCTTTTAGTGTCACCGCATACCTCAGCACGCGACATAGCTTGGCAGACGACAAATGTAACCGTTTCAGAGAGAAGAGCGGTCAATGTGAATATCTGGCTTTAAGTCGATTCGATAACAAAGGAAGAAAATGGACGGATTTTTCAGGTTTTTACTACATATGAACACTTTTCACATTCTCCCGTGCGACGCGGCTGCTAGTACGCCTCTCACGCAAAATCTTAAGGTCCTAGCTCATGTCCAAGGCACCAAGGTAGGCTAAAAAGTCAATAATCGATAGCAAAAACTTGAATTGTACTGCTTCTTACTGGCAATTACATCACCTTAGAAGCTTCTTCAGTGTTCTACAATGACGATTTTAGTGTCTCCGCATTCCGCAGCACGCGACATAACTTTGCAGACGATAAATGTAACTGTTTCAGAGAGAATAGTGGCCAATGTGACGATCTGGCTTTAAGTTGATCCGATAACAAATGACGAAAACGGACAGATTTCTCCGGTTTTTACTACATACGAACACTTTTCACATTCTCGCGTGCAACGCGGCTGCTAGTCTTCCTTACATGCAAATTCTTAAGGTCCTACCTCATGTCCAAGGCACCAAAGAAGCGTAAAAAGTGAATAATCCATAGCTAAAACTTGAATTGTACTGCTTCTTACTGGCTATTACATCAACGTAGAAGCTTCTTCTGTGTTCTAATATGGTGCTTTTAGTGTCTCCGAATTACGCCGCACGTGACATACCTTTGCAGACGATAAATGTAACCGTTTCAGAGAGAGGAGCGGCGATTGTGACGATCTGGGTTTAAGTCGATTCGATAACAAATGACGAAAACGGACGGAATTCTCAGGTTTTTACTACATATGAATACATTTCACATTCTCCCGTGCAACGCGGCTGCCAGGAATCCTTTCATACAAAATCTTAAGATCCTAGATCATGTCCAAGGCACCAAAGAAGGGTAAAATCTCAATTATCGATTACTAAAACATGAATTGTACTGCTTCTTACTGGCTATAACATCAATTTAGAAGTTTCTTCTTAGTTCTACTATGACGCTTTTAGTGTCACCGCATACCGCAGAATGCGACATAGCGTTGCAGACGATAAATGTAACCGTTTCATAGGGAACAGCGGCCAATGTGTTGATCTGGCTTTAAGTCGATTCGATAACAAACGACTTAAACGGACGGGTTTCTCATGTTTTTACTACATATTAACACTTTTCACATTCTTCCGTGCAACGCGGCTGCTAGTAATTTTTTCATGCAAAATCTTAAGATCCTAGCTCTAGTCCAAGGCTCCAAAGAAGGGTAAAAAGTCAATAATCGATTACTAAAACTTGAATTGTACTGCTTCTTACTGGCTATTACATCAAATTAGAAGCTTCTTCTGTGTTCTACCATGGAGCTTTTAGTGTCTCCGCATACCGCAGCACGCGACATAGCTTTTCAGACAATAAATTTAACCGTGTCAGAGAGAATAGCATCCAATGTGGCGATCTGGCTTTTAGTCGATTCGAGAACAAATGACGAGAACGGACGGGTTTCTCAGGTTTTTTCTACATATGAACACTTTTCACATTCTCCCGTGCAACGCACCTGCTAGTCCTCCTTTCATGTGAAATCTTAAGGTCCTAGCTCATATCCAAGGCACCAAAGAAGGGTAAAAAGTCATAATCGATAGCTAAAACTTGAATTGTACTGCTTCTTACTGGCTATTACATCAACTTAGAAGCTTCTTCTGTGTTCTCCTATGGTACTTTTAGAGTTTTCGCATACCGCAGCACGCGATATAGCTTTTCAGACAATAAATGTAACCATTTCAAAGAGAATTGCAGCCAATGTGGCGATGTGGCTTTAAGTCGATTCGATAACAAATGACGGAAACGGACGGGTTTCTCAGGTTTTTGCTACATATGAACACTTATCACATTCTCCCGTGCAACACGGCTGCTAGTCCACCTTTCATGCAAAATATTAAGGTCCTAGTTCGTGTCCAAAGCACCAAAGAATGGTAAAAAAATCAATAATCGATAACTAAAATATGAATTGTAATGTTTCTTACAGGCTATTACATCAACTTAGAAGCTTCATCTGTGTTCTACCATGCAGCTTTTAGTGTCTCCGCATACCGCAGCACGCGACATAGCTTTTCAGACGATAAATTTAACATTTTCAGAGAGAATAGCGTCCAATGTGACGTTCTGACTTTTACTCGATTCGACAACAAATGACGAGAACGGACGGATTTCTCAGGTTTTTCTACATATGAACACCTTTCACATTCTTCCGTGCAACGCGGCTGCTAGTCCTCCTTTCATGCAATATCTTAAGGTCTTAGCTCATTTCCAAGGCAACAAAGCCTGCTAAAAAGTCAATAATCCATTACTAAAACTTGAGTAGTACTGCTTCTTACTGGCTATTACATAAACTTGGAAGCTTCTTCTGTGTTCTCCTACGGTGCTTTTAGTGTCTTCGCATACCGCAGCACGCGACATAGCTTTTCAGACAATAAATGTAACCGTTTCAAAGAGAATTGCGGCCAATGTGGCGATCTGGCTTTAAGTCGATTCGATAACAAATGACGAGAACGCACGGATTTCTCAGGTTTTTAGTACATATCAACACTTTTCACATTTTCCCGTGCAACGCAGCTGCTAGTCCTCCTTTCATGCAAAATGTTAAGGTCCTAGCTCATGTACAAAAGCACCAAAGAAGGGTAAAAAGTCAATAACCGATAACTAAAACTCGAATTGTACTGCTTCTTACTGGCTATTAGATCAACTTAGAAGCTTCTTCTGTGTTCTACTGTGGTGCTTCTAGAGTCTCCGCATACCGTAGCACGTGACATTGCATTGCAGACGATAAATGTAACCGTTTCAGAAAGAAGAGCGGACAATGTGACGATCTGGTTTTAAGTCGATTCGATATCAAATGACGAATACGGACGGATTTCTCTGGTTTTTACTACATATGAACACTTTTCACAATCTGCAGTGCAACGCGGCTAATAGTCCTCCTTTCATGCAAAATCTTAAGTTCCTAGCTCATGTCCAAATTCACCAAAGAAAGGTGTCGATGAAAACACAGAAATTGCATCGCGATTGAATACAACAGGCACCATGCGGACTTTTCCCCATGGGAGTAATGTCTCAAACTCTCCACGCTTTGATCGCTCCCTAGCAGACCAATAGTAGTTTCCGAAGCACATCTGGAGGCAGTTTGTAATCTGTGGACCTTCAGAGTGTTGATGAAACACAGAAGTTGCACCGAAATGGAATACAACATTCACCATGCGAACTTTTCTCCTTGGGAGTAATGTCTCAAACTGTCTGCGCTTTGATCGATTCCTTGGAGACCAGTAGTGGTTTCTGAAGCACATCTGGAGGCAGTTTGTAATTGTGGACCTTCAGAGTGTTGATGGATCACAGAAATTGTATCGAGATTGAATACAACAGGCACCATGCGAAATTTTCTCCATAGGACTAATGTCTCAAACTGTCTACGCTTTGATCGTTCCCTGGAAGACCAGTAGCAGATTCCGGAGTACATCTGCAGGAACTCTGTAATCTGTGGACCTTCCTTTCAGAATGTTGTTAAAATATTAAAATTGTATCCTGATTGAATACAACAGGCACCATGAGGACTTTTCTCCATGCGAGTAATGTCTCTAACTGTCTACGCTTTGATCGTTCCCTGGAAGACCAGCAGTAGTTTCCGAAACACATTTGGAGGCATTCTGTACTCAGTGGAGCTTCAGAGTGATGATGAAGCACAGAAATTGCATCGTGATGGAATAAGATATTCACCTTGCGGACTTTTCTGGAAGGGAGTAATGTCTCAAACTGTCTACGCTTTGATCGTTCCCTGGAAGACCAGTAGTTGTTTACAAAGCACAGCTGGAGGCATTCAGTATTCTTTGGACCTTAAGAGTGTTGATGAAACACAGATATTGCATCGGGATTGAATACAACATGCCTCATGCGGACTTTTCTCCATGGGAGTAATGTCTCAAACTGTCTACGATTTGATTGATTTCTGGGAGACCAGTAGTGGTTTCCGAAGCCCATCTGGAGGCATTCTGTAATCTTTTGACCTTCAGAGTGTTGATGAAACACAAAAATTGCATCGGGATTGAATACAACAGGCACCATGCGGACTTTTCTCAATGGGAGTAATGTCTCAAATTGTGTACGCTTTGATCGTTCCCTGGAAGAACAATAGTAGTTTCCCAAGCATATCTGGAGGCTGTTTGTAATCTGTGGAACTTCAGAGTGTTGATGAAACATAGAAATTGCATCGGGATTGAATACAAGAGGCACCATGCGGCTTATCTTCATGGGAGTAATGTCTCAAACTTTCTACGCTTTGATCGATTCCTGGGAGACCAGTAGTGTTTTCCGAAGCCCATCTGGAGGCATTCGTAATCTTTGGACCTTCAGAGTGTTGATGATACACAAAAATTGCATCGGGTTTGAATACAATAGTCACCATGCGGACGTTTCACCATGTGAGTAATATCTCAAACTGTCTACGATTTGATCGATTCCTGGGAGACCAGTAGTGGTTTCCGAAGCCCATCTGGAGGCATTCTGTAATCTTTGGACCTTCAGAGTGTTGATGAAACACAAAGATTGCGTCGGGATTGAATACAACAGGCACCATGCGGACTTTTCTCCATGAAGTCACGTCTCAAACTGCCTACGCAATGACCGTTCCCTGGAAGACCAGTAGTAGTTTCCGAAGCAAATCTGGAGGCATTCTATAATCTGTGGACCTTAAGAGTGAAGGTGAAACACAGAAATTGCATCGTGATTGAATACAGCATTCACCATGCGAACTTTTTTCTATGGGAGTAAGGTCTCAAACTGTCTACGCTTTTATAGTTCCCTGGAAGACCAGTAGTAGTTTCCGAAGCATATCTGGAAGCTTTGTGTAATCTGTGGACCTTCAGTGTGTTGATGGAACACAGAAATTGCATCGGGATTGAATACAACAGGCACCATGCGGACGTTTCTCCATTGGAGTAATTTCTTTAACTGTCTACAGTTAGTTTGTTCCCTGGAAGACCAGTAGTAGTTTCCGAAGCCCATCTCAAGGCATTCTATAATCTGTGGACCTTCAGAGTGTTGATGGAACACAGAAATTGCATCGGGATTGAATACAACTGGCACCATGCGGAGTTTTCTCCATGGGAGTAATGTCTCAAACTGTCTACGATTTGATCGATTCCTGGGAGACCAGTAGTGGTTTCCGAAGCCCATCCGGAGGCATTCTGTAATCTGTGGACCTTCAGAGTGTTGATGAAACACAAAAACTGCATCGGGATTGAATACAACAGGCACAATGAGGACTTTTCTCCATGGCAGTAATGTCTCGAACTATGTACGCTTTGATCGTTACCTGGATGAACAATAGTAGTTTCCCAAGCATATCTTTAGGCTGTTTGTAATCTGTGGACCTTCAGAGTGTTGATGAAACATAGAAATTGCATTGGGATTGAATACAAGATGCACCATGCGGCTTATCTTCATGGGAGTAATGTATCAAACTTTCTACGCTTTGATCGATTCCTGGGAGACCAGTAGTGGTTTCCGAAGCCCATCTGGAGGCATTCTGTAATCTTTGGACCTTCAGAGTGTTGATGAAACACAAAGATTGCATCGGGATTGAATACAACAGGCACCATGCGGACGTTTCTCCATTGGAGTAATTTCTTTATCTGTCTACGGTTAGTTTGTTCCCTGGAAGACCAGTAGTAGTTTCCGAAGCCCATCTCAAGGCATTCTATAATCTGTGGACCTTCAGAGTGTTGGTGAAACACAGAAATTGCAAAGTAAAGGAATACAACATTCACCACGTGGACTTCTCTCCGTGGGAGTAATGTCTCGAAGTGTCTACGCCTTGATCGTTCCCTGGAAGACCAGTGGTAGTCTCCGAAGCACATCTGGAGGAATTCTGTAATCTGTGCAACATCAGAGTGTTCATGAAACACAGAAATTGCATCGGGATTGAATACAACAGGCTATATGCAGACGTTTCTCCATGGGAGTAATGTCTCAATCTGTCTACGTTTACATCGTTCCCTGGAAGACAAGTAGTAGTTTTCGAAGCACATCTGGAGGCATCCTGTAATCTGTGGACTTTCAGAGTGTTGATGAAACACAGAAATTGCATCGGGATTGAATACAACAGGCACCATGCGGACTTTTCTCCATGGGAGTAATGTCTCAAACTGTCTACGATTTGATCGATTCCTGGGAGACCAGTAGTGGTTTCCGAAGCCCATCTGGAGGCATTCTGTAATCTGTGGACCTTCAAAGTGTTGATGAAACACAAACATTGCACCGGGACTGAATACAACAAGCACCATGTGGACTTTTCGCCTCATTAGTAATGTCTCAAACTGTCTACGATTTGATCGATTCCTGGGAGACCAGTAGTGGTTTCCGAAGACCATCTGGAGACATTCTGTAATGTGGGGACCCTCAGAGTGTTGATGATACACAGAAATTGCATCGAGATTGAATACAACAGGGACCGTGCGGACTTTTCACCATGGGAGTAATGTCTCAAACTGTCTACGCTTTGATCGATTCCTGAGAGACCTGTAGTATATTCCGAAGCACGTCTGGAGGCATTCAGTAATCTGTGGACCTTCAGAGTGTTGATAAAACTCAGAAATTGCATCGGGATTGAATACAACAGGCACCATGCGGACGTTACTCTATGGGAGTAACGTATCAAGTGTCTACGCTTAGATCGTTCATTGGAAGACCTGTAGCAATTTCCGAAGCACATCTGGAAGCATTCTGTAATCTTTGGACCTTCAGGGTGTAGGTGAAACACAGAAATTGCATCGGGATTGAATCCAACAGTAACCAAGCGGACTTTTCTCAATGGGAGTATTGTCTCAAACTGTCTACGCTTTGAACGTTCCCAGGAAGACCTGTAGCAATATCCGAAGCACATCTGGTAGCATTCTGTAATCTGTGGACCTTCAGAGTGTTGATGAAACACAGAAATTGCATCGGGATTGAATACAACAGACACCATGCCTACTTTTCTCCACGGGAGTAGTGTCTGAAATTGTCTACGCTTTGATCGTTCCCTGGAAGACCACTAGTAGTTTCCAAAGCACAACTGGGGGCATTAAGTAATCTTTGGACCTTCAGAGTGTTGGTGAAACACAGAAATTGCATCGGGATTGAATCCAACAGTAACCAAGCGGACTTTTCTCAATGGGAGTATTGTCTCAAACTGTCTACACTTTGATCGCTCCCAGGAAGACCAGCAGCAATTTCTGAATTACATCTGGAGGCACACTGTAATCTGTGGTCCTTCAGAGTGTTGATGAAACACAAAAATTGCAACGGGATTGAATACAACAGGCACAATGCGGACTATTCTCCATGGGAGTAATGTCCTAAACTGTCAACGCTTTGATCGTTCCATGGAAGACCTTAGTAGTTTCCGAAGCACATGTGTAGGCAAATCGTAATCTGTGGACCTTCAGAGTCTTGATGAAACATAGAAATTGCATCGGGATTTAATACAACATTCACCATGCGGACTTTTCTCCATAGGTGTAATGTCTCAAACTGTCTACGATATGATCGTTCCCTGGCAGACCAATAGTAGTTTCCGAAGCATATCTGGGGCAGTTTGTATTCTCTGGATTTTCAGAGTGTTGATGAAACACAAAAATTGCATCGAGATTGTATACAACAGGCACCATTCGGGCTTTTCTCCATGGGAGTAATGTCTCATACTGTCTTCGCTTTGATCGTTCCCTGGAAGACTAGTAGTAGTTTCCGAAGCACATCTGGAGGCATTCTGTAATCTGTGGACCTTCAGAGTGTTGATGAAACACAGAGGTTTCATCGGGATTGAATACAACAGTGACCATGCGGATCTTTCTCCATGGGAGGCATGTCTCAAACTTCCTACGCTTTGATCGTTCCCTGGAAGACAAGTAGTAGTTTCCCAAGCAAATCCGGAGGCATTCTATAATCTGTGGGCCTTCAGAGTGTTGGTGAAACACAGAAATTGCATCGAGATGGTGTACAACCTTCACCATGCGGAATTTTCTCCATGGGAGTAATATCTCAAACTGTCTATGTTTTGATCTTTCCCAGGAAGACCATTAGTAGTTTCCGAAGTACATCTGGAGGCATTCTGTAATCAGTGGACCTTCAGAGTGTTGGTGAAACAAAGAAATTGCATCGTGATGGAATACAACATACAACATGCGGACTTTTCCCCATGGGAGAAATGTCCTAAATTGTCAACGCTTTGATCATTCCCTGGAATACCAATTGTAGTTTCCGAAGCACATCTGGAGGCAGTTTGTAATCTGTGGACCTTCGGAGTGTTGATGAAACACAGAAATTGCATCGCGATTGAATACAACAGCCACCATGCGGACTTTTCTCCATGGCAGTATTGTCTCAAAGTGTTTACGCTTTGATCGATTCCTGATAGACCAGTAGTAGTTTCCGAAGCCCATCTTTAGGCATTCTGTAATTTGTGGACTTTCAGAGTGTTGATGAAACAAAAAATTGCATCGGGATTGAGTTCAATATGCACCATGCGGAGTTTTCTCCATGGGAGTAATGTCTCAAACTGTCTACGCTTTGATCGTTACCTGGAAGACAAGTAGTAGTTTCCCGAAGCAAATCTGGAGGCATTCTATAATCTGTGGACCTTCAGAGTGTTGGTGAAACACAGAAATTTCATCGAGATGGTATACAACATTCAACATGCGGAATTTTCTCCATGGAACTAATGCTCAAACTGTCTATGCTTTGATCGTTCCCAGGAAGACCAGTAGTAGTTTCCGAAGTACATCTGGAGGCATTCTGTAATCAGTGGACCTTCAGAGTGTTGGTGAAACAAAGAAATTGCATCGTGATGGAATACAACATTCACCATGCGGACTTTTCTCCATGGGAGAAATGTCTCAATCTGTCTACGCTTTGATCGTTCCCTGGAAGAACAGTAGTAGTTTTCGAAGCACATCTGGATTCATTCTGTAATCTGTGGATCTTCAGAGTGTTCATGAAACTCAGAAAGTGCATCGCCATTGAATACAACAGGCACCATGCGGATGTTTCTCCATGGGAGTAATGTCTCAAACTGTCTAGGTTTACATCGTTCCCTGGAAGACCAGTAGTATTTTCCGAATCACACCTGGAGGCACTCTGCAATCTTTGGACCTACAGTGTGTTGATGAAACACAGAAATTGCATCGGGATTGAATACAACAGGTACCATGCGGACTTTTCTCCATGGGAGTAATGTCTCAAACAGTCTACGCTTTGATCGTACCCTGGAAGACCAGTAGTAGTTTCCAAAGCATATCTGGAGGCATTCAGTAATCTTTGGACATTCAGAGTGTTGATGAAACACAGAAATTGAATCGGCATTGAATACAACACGCACCATGCGTACTTTTCTCCATGGGAGTAATGTCTCAAATTGTCTCCGGTTTGATCGTTCCTGGGAGACCAGTCATAGATTCAGAAGCACATCTGGAGCCATTCTTTAATCTGCGGACATTCAGATTGTTGAAGAAACACAGAAATTGCATCGGGATTGAATACAACAGGCGTCATGGAAGTAATGTTTCAAACTGTCTACACTTTGATCGTTCCCTGGAAGAACCAGTAGTAGTTTCCAAAGCACATATGGAGGCATTCAGTAATCTTTGGACCTTCAGAGGTTTGATGAAACACAGAAATTGATAAGGGATTGAATACAACAGGCACCAGGCGAACGTTTCTCCATGGGAGGAATTTCTGAAACTGTCTACGCTTAGATATTTCACTGGAGGACCAGTACTAGTTTCCGAAGCACATGTGGAGGCATTATATAATCTGTGGACCTTCAGAGTGTTGGTGAAACAAACAATTGCATCGTGATGGAATACACCATTCACCATGCGGAATTTTCTCCATGGGAGTAATGTCTCAAACGTCTACGCTTTGACCGATTCCTGGGAGACCAGTAGTAGTTTCCGATGCAAATCTGGATGCATTCAGGAATCTTTGGGCATTCAGAGTGTTGACGAAACACAGAAATTGCATCGGGATTGAATACAACAGGCACCATGCAGACTTTCCTCCATGGGAGTAATGTCTCAAACTGTTTACGCTTTGATCTATTCCTGGGAGACCTGTCATAGATTCCGAAGCACATGTGGAGGCATTCTGTAATCTGTGGACCTTCAGAGTGTTCATGAATCACAGAAAGTGCATCGGGATTAAATACAACAGGCACCATGCGGACTTTTCTCCATGTTAGTAATGTCTCAAACTGTCTACGCTTTGATCGTTTACTGAAAGACCAGCAATAGTTTCCGAAGCACATCTGGAGGCATTCTGAAATCTGTGGACCTTCAGAGTGTTCATGAAACACAGAAAGTGCATCGGGATTGAATACAACAGGCACCATGCGGCTGTTCCTCCGTGGGAGTAAAGTCTCAAACTGTCTGGATTTACATAGTTCCCTGGAAGACTAGTAGTAGTTTCCGAAGCACATCTGGAGGCACTCTGCAATCTTTGGACCTTCAGAGTGTTGATGACACACAGAAATTGCATCGGGATTGAATACAACAGGTACCATGCGGACTTTTCTCCATGGGAGTAATATCTCAAACTGTCTACGGCTTGATCGTTCCCTGGAAGACCAGTAGTAGTTTCCAAAGGACATCTGGACGCATTCAGTAATCGTTGGACATTCAGAGTGTTGATGAAACACAGAAATTGCATCGGCATTGAAAACAACAGGCACCATGCGGACTTTTCTCCATGGGAGTAATGTCTCAAACTGTCTACGCTCTGATCGTTCACTGAAAGACCAGCAATAGTTTCCGAAGCACATCTGGAGGCATTCTGAAATCTGTGGACCTTCACAGTGTTCATGAAACTAAGAAAGTGCATCGGGATTGAATACAACAGGCACCATGCGGATGTTCCTCTGTGGGAGTAAAGTCTCAAACTGTCTGGATTTACATAGTTCCCTGGAAGACTAGTAGTAGTTTCCGAAGCACATCTGGAGGCACTCTGCAATCTTTGGACCTTCAGAGTGTTGATGACACACAGAAATTGCATCGGGATTGAATACAACAGGTACCATGCGGACTTTTCTCCATGGGAGTAATATCTCAAACTGTCTACGGCTTGATCGTTCCCTGGAAGACCAGTAGTAGTTTCCAAAGGACATCTGGACGCATTCAGTAATCGTTGGACATTCAGAGTGTTGATGAAACACAGAAATTGCATCGGCATTGAAAACAACACGCACCATGCGGACTTTTCTCCATGGGAGTAATGTCTCAAACTGTCTACGCTCTGATCGTTCCCTGGAAGACCAGTAGTAGTTTCCGAAGCACATCTGGAGTCATTATGTAATCTGTGGACCTTCAGAGTGTTGATGAAACACAGAAATTTCATCGGGATTGAATACAACAGGCACTAGATTTTTCTCTATGGGAGTAATGTCTCAAACTGTCTACGCTTTGATCGTTCCCTGGAAAACCAGTAGTAGTTTCCGAAGCACATCTGGAGGCATTCAGTAATCTTTGGACATTCAGAGTGTTGATGGAACACAGAAATTGCATCAGCATTGAATACAACAGGCAACATGGGGACTTTTCTCCATGGGAGTAATGTCTCAAACTGTCTACGCTTTGATCGTTCCCTGGAAGACTAATAGTAGTTTCCAAAGCACAACTGGAGGCATTATGTAATCGGTGTACCTTCAGAGTGTTGATGAAAGATAGAAATTGCATCGGAATTTAATACAACAGGCACCATGCGAACTTTTCTCCATGGTTGGAGAGGAATGTAGAAAATTGGGATGTGGAAGTAGGTGAGAACCAATGATTATGCAACACTGAGTCTGTGACAATGGCGAAAAAGAAGAGAGACAGTGTGTCAGTGAGAAGATACAGCAGCAGTAGGAAGGAGTGAAACAGATAGTAGCAGTAAGATAGAGCAAGGCAGAGACAGTGACAGCAAGAGGAAATACTACTACTACTACTACTAGTACTACTAGTAGTGGTAGTAGTAGTAATAGTAGTAGTGAATGAGTGAGAATGGGCAAGCCGCTGTGAGGGGTATGAGTGACATATTAGTGAGAAGAGAACAAGTATATTTGTGTACCAAAAGTTTTGGGAAATTTTTGGGAAGGTGCTGTGTAAAGTAGGATGAGGCAGCTAGAATCAGATTTTTCAGTCAATTATTTAAAAAGGAGCATATACACTTATTTGTGTTTAGAGAGGAGCATTTTCCCATTGGTAGATAAAACACTCAAAAAATATTACGTGTAACTGAACCAAGACATCAGATTCTTCCATTTTGTCCCTATATAACACTTAAAATGCTGAGATGAAGTGAGAGATATGATGCTGCGCGAAGAGTTTGACAGAGCACTGAAAGACCTAAGTTGAAACAAGGCCCTGGGAGTTGGCAACATTGCATTAGAACTACTGACAGCCTTAGGAGAGCCAGTCCTGACAAAACTCTACCATCTGGTGAGCAAAATGTATGAGACAGGTGAAATACCCTCAGACTTCAAGAAGAATATAATAATTCCAATCCCAAAGAAAGCAGGTGTTGACAGATGTGAAAATTACCGAACTATAAGTTCAATAAGTCACAGGTGCAAAATACTAACGAGAATTCTTTACGGATGAATGGAAAAACTGGTAGAAGCTGACCTCGGGGAAGATCAGTTCGGATTCCGTAGAAATATTGGAACACGTGCAGCAACACTGACCCTATGACTTATCTTAGAAGCTAGATTAAGAAAAGGCAAACCTGTGTTTATAGCATTTCTAGACTTGGAAAAAGCTTTTGACAATGTTGGCTGGAACACAGGGAGTCGTTTCTGAAAGTATTTGTATGGAGTGTAGCTATGTATGAAAGTGAAACATGGATGATAAATAGTTGGACAAGAAGAGAATAGAAGCTTTCAAAATTTGGTGCTACAGAAAAATGCTGAAGATTAGATGGGTAGATCACATTACTAATGGGGAGGTATTGTGTAGAATTGGAGAGAAGAGGAGTTTGTGGCACAGCTTGACTTGAAGTAGGGATTGGTTGGTAGGACATGTACTTAGGCATCAAGGGATCACCAATTTAGTATTGGAGGGCAGTGTGGAGGGTAAAAATCATAGAGGGAGACCTAGAGATTAATACACTAAGCAGATTCAGAAGGATGTAGGCTACAGTATGTACTGGGAGATGAAGAAGCTTGCACAGGATAGAGTTGCATGGAGAGCTGCATCAAACCAGTCTCAGGACTGAAGATCACAACAACAACAACAACAACAACAACAATAACACTAAAAATCTTGAAAACGGCTTAATGTTTTTACCATTTGTGTGTTATTATTAGTGTATCAAAGAAATAAAAGAAGAAACTACTCCATCTTCATCAGTGACCCATTATAAAGTTAGTTAGTTACACATTCCATGGACAATTTTGCATGACAGATTGTAATGATGTGGAGAAAGTCATTTTACATTGACATTCCAAGATAATTTGTACATATAATTACTTTCTGATCATTTCCTAGTTTGTGTTTTTTCTTTATTATTTACAAAAAGAAAAGTGTGTTCAGATTTAAGTAAGTAATTACTGTTCACCATAGTATCCTTTGCATCACATACATGATGTAGGTATTGTCATAATGAGATACAGCATACATACATCACAATTCTAGATGTTAATATAACTAATATGAAATTAACATTATACAATGTGTTTAAAAAATTTCATAATGGACTAATGGATTGGTATTAGATGTGCCCTATAACAATTCTGACATACAAGCAGTACACTTCAAGAAACAAGAATATACAAACAATATTTAATATTTACAATCAGAACAGCATGTTTGAATGACAATGAAAAGAAAACAAGTGATTATTAGTCATCAAGGAATTCAAAATACTCATCCATGATATAGATACATTAATTTAATACTTAAGTTTTATTTCTGACAAATTTTTTGTCATCCATAATTCCCTTGATCTAAATTGACAGTGTGTTATACAGCTTTATTCCATAATGGCTCAACCTGTTTTGAGTTTTTGTTTTTATAGCTCTTTCTACATGCAGATTCTTACTGACGTGTGTTGTACTTCTGTAAATCTGAATTCATATGTAAATTACTTGTGTGTGTACTTCTATCAGACATACTTTTGAATATGAACAACAATGGTACTGTAAGTATTATTAAATGCATGAATAAGGGCTTGCAGTGTGTTTGTGGAGAGCTGTATTTAATAATTTTAATGACATTTTCCTGTCATTTCAAAGTATCTGCAAGTGAGGTTTTTTGACACCTCAGAACATTCTTCTATAAGATACAGCAGACTGGAAATAAGCAAAATACAGTAACGTTGTACATTGTTTGTAACAAATTCCATAAATTATGCTCGGTGCAAAACATGCAGAATTGAGTTTTTGGGATATGTAAATGCAATGGCTTTTCCAGCTGAAGACATGGTCAGTGTGCATGCCCAATAATTCTGTAAACTTTACTTTCTCTATTTCGTGGGCACTCAATAAAAACTGGAGGATATACTTCTCATTTCCTTTACTGTACTGTAGCTAATTTATTTTATTTAAATTAAATGTTAACTTATTAGGAAGAAACTGCTGCAGCACGCATTTCACAACTTTTTCAGCAGTAATAGATAAGGATTTTCCATCATCACCAAATTATGGTTGTATGGTCTGCAAATAACATCATTTTTGACAAACTGTTTGGGCTTTTAATGTCAATTATATAGATAAGAAATTATAGGTGGGGCCATGAACAGTACCCTACAGGACACCTTTTGCCACCCTCTTAGCATCTGATAGCCACTTTATTTTTTGCCTGTTTTGAGACCCTGTGAGTTCCAAAACCTGTGTTCTATGTTGTAGATAGGATTAAGTTAGTTCCTTGCCAATATCTTTGATGCTATAGCTTCCAGTTTCTCATGGAGTATTTAGTGGTTTACTGTATCAAAGGCATTGATAAGATCTTGGTTGATTGCTACAACACTTTTGTTATGGTCGAAATTCCTTCTGGCTCCTTCATGAGGCTTGTATGGCTCCTGTGTTATAACCTGTATGAAAGCTGTGTTGATTACAATTCAGAAGATTGGAGGTGTCGAGATAGCTTATGATCCTGATTTTCATCAACTTCCTAAAGATTTATGAAAGAGATTGAAGGAGGGACATACGTCTGCAGTTTTCTACCTAGCATGAATACCCATTTTTGAACAGAGTTCTAACCTTAGAAATTTTCATCCTCTGTGTGAACACACCTTCACTGAATGAGAAATTGGCAGTATGTACCTGTGGCTACAAAATTTGTGGCGCAACTTTTTTATTTGTGACACTTGCACTTTATCCATTTCTGCAGACATTTTTGGCCTCAGACTATTAATTACTTCCACATTTCATATTCATTAGTGGAACTTGGAACTTATTCTCCTACTGATGCCTACTTTGGTGCTGGTTTTTACTTTTGTTTGTTAAAGTTCATGCTTAGTTTCTCAAGTACACTTAGAAAGTAGTTAATAATGTAATTGAGCAATGCTTCTTTTTTTAGTTGATTGTTATCTCCAGATATAAGTATAGTCTCCTGTTCCTTACTGCTTTTCCCAGTTCTCTTTAACTATTTACCATGTTCTGCTTGATTCATTGTCTGACTCCCTTACCAATCTATAATTATGTAATATGTATGCTACATTAATTATCCTTTTTATACACTTACATTTGCAGTTTCATACTTTTTTTTCTTTTTTAGTGACAGAAAAAATTTTCACTTCAGTGTAGAAGTTTCTCAGTGTGTTTTTGTAAGTGTATGTGAGTGGACTTTCATGAATCTTTATAGACAGCACATTTCCAGATCTATCATGGAAAGAGAGAACATGTCATTTGTATTTGTTTGTGACAATACGTATGCTGAGGATTGGTCAGTCAGTGTGGTAGTAAACTGGTGGCAGTTTTCAGGGGAGAAAATTCTTTTGTACCTATGATGTACTATTGTTGTATTTACGGGAAGTGTGAGAACTGTAATGAGTGCATTGTGGTCAGATAAGCCTAGGTCAATGTTCCTTACTTCTAAATCTGAGGTTTCTAGATTTGAAGATGTATTGTCTATGAAACTTTTTGAAGAGTTTGTTAGCATAGCTGGGATATTTATACACATGCCGGAAAAGTTTTGCATCATCCCAGTTCCAAGAACTCCTGAAGATAGATGTTGACTGTTTATATTGTATTACAGACACAGTCCCTTTGACTGTTAAGAGATGTCACTAAACCCACCCAAAGATGTAAACAACCATGCATGAGCAGCACCTATTAGACGGAGGGGCTCCGACAGCCAATAAGTTCGAGTCATTCCACCTGGAAGGAGGTAGACAGCTCATGTTGTCTGAAGTTCAGCCATGCCTAGATGGCCAATACTGTGGTTTGAACACATCCACTTAGTTACTTTGTGCTAGGAAGGTCTCTCCACAGGGGAAGTGTCCAGGCATCTCGAAGTGAACCAAAGTGATAATGTTCAAACATAGAGGACCTACAGAGATACAGGAACTCCTGATGACAATCCTCACTCAAGCCACCCAAGGGCTACAACTGCAGTGGATGACTGCTAGCTATGGATTATGGCTCATAGGAACCCTGACAGCAATGCCAGAATAATGCTTTTTGTGGAGCCACAGGATGTCGTGTTATGACTCAAACTGTGCACCACAGGCTGTATGATGGGCAGCTCCACTCCTGACATCCATGGTGAGGTTCATTTTTGCAACCATGACAACATGCAGTGTCTTACAGATGGGTCCAACAACATGCTGAACAGACCACTCAGGATTGGCATCACATTCTCTTCACTAATGAGTATCATATATGCCTTCAACCACACAATCGTTGGAGACGTGTTTAGAGGCAACACGGTGAAGCTGAACACCTAAGACACACTGTACAGCAGGTGTAGTTTCATTATGTGGGGCTGATGTATGTTGCTGCTGGTCATGGAAGGCATCATAATGGCTGCATGATACATGAATGCCATTCTCCAACCAATAGCGCAATGATATCGGCAGCATATTCGTGAGGCATTAATTGTTGTGGACGAGAATTCATACCCCCAAGAATGACTTCCTTCGGGATAATTATATTGTTTAACTAGAGTGGCCAGCATGCTCTCCAGACAGAACCCATCAAACTTGTCTGGGATTTATTGAAAATGGCTGTTTATGGATAACATGACCCGCCAACCACTCTTGGGGATCTATGCCAAATCGCCGTTGAGGACTGTGACAATCTGGACCAACAGTGCCTTGATGAACTTGTGGATGGTATGCCATGACAAATACAGGCATGCATCAATGCAAGTGGATGTGCTATTGGGTATTAGAGGTACCAGTGTATACAGAAATCTGGACCCCCTACCTGTGAAGGTATCACTGTATAGTGGTACAACATGCAGTGTGTGGTTTTTATGAGCAATAAAAAGGGCAGAAATGTTGTTTATGTTGATTTCTATTCCAATTTTCTGTACAGGTTCTGTACTCTCCAACTCTAGGGAATGAGGTTATGCAAAACTTTTTTGATGTGTGTATTAGAATAAAAGTTGAAACTACATAGAAAGTTAAGGAACGGAATTTTATTTGCACTGTGTACCAACATATTGACATTATAAAGTCCCCAGATACAATTATTGACTTTTTCTCACCACATAAGATGCGCAGTCTAATTAATAAAAATGTCTGGATCTCAGTTCTAGTTTCTAGAACACTTTCACAGCTGCAACACTTTCTATACCAAGAAGTCCCTTCCATACAGCCTAGTCATCCATGGCTGTTGCATCAGTAGTGATGAGCAGTTCCTCTGAAAATATGCTGAGGATCTCACTGAGGCCTTCACACACTGTTATTACCTTCCCAGCTTCGTACAACAACACATCCCTGTGCCTTATTGCTCCAGTCACCCACCACCTCCCAAAGGTGCAGCATTCCACTCATGACATGGTAGCACAATCAGGACTGGAGCAACCATATCATATTCTCCTTCTCCCCTGCAGGTCCGGGGTATTCCTGCCTGTCGTACAAGGTGACTAAAAGGAGTTTCACTTGTTTCAGCCTTTATGTGATGGCCCCCTGTAGGGTTTGACTTCCATTCTTCAAACATTTCCAAAAGAATGAGCCAACTGGAGAAGGGAGCCTTAAAAGGTCCATCGTGTTCTTCGTGAATTAAGATCTTTAGACCCATAACCACACAGGCATTGTGCTGCTGATGACTGCACTGTTAACTCCCTGCATATGCCAAGGGGTAGATGCCCATCCTCCTGAGGCATCAGGACTCCCAGCAAAGGCCATCCTATCAGGTGGCGCCTGTTGGGAGGGCCCCTGGTCAGAGTGGGCGGCATCAGGGTGGATGACAAACGATGAAGCGCAGTCCATCACCTCTTGCTGGTGGTGAAACACCAGCAGTCTCTAAGCGATCACAAGCACAATTCAACACACAACAGTACAACAAGTAAGAGCCTAAATGTGGTCCAGGGTATCACATTTCATAGAGACATTCTTTTGCAGTCCGAAATTGAGCTGCTGGCCAATTTAGAGTGACGAGGTGTAAATTTCGTCCAGCATGTCCACCGGGGTCGGAAGGATAATGAGGTTGCCAGCGGTGCCTTCATATTGGCCTTTGAGGGTGATACATTGTTCGAGAAGGTCAAGGTGATGGTCTACTGGTGTGATGTAAGGCCCTGTATCCACCCCCCAACTCGGTGCTTGAAGTGCTGGAAATTCAGCAATATGTTTTCCCTCACTACTTCCAGTGTCACAAACCAAGATTTTGGATGCCCATCACATCCCAATACTCCATGTGCACTGCCTTCCACCTGTGTCAACTGCAGAGAGCACCATTCACCTTGCTCACCTGACTGCAGGATTCTCCAGAAAGAAAGGAGAATCATGGAGTACAAGACCCTGGAATGAATGACCTACACTGAGGATAAGAGAAAATTTGAACACCTGCATCCTGTGTGTATGACATAGTCTTACACCACCACTACAACAGTTCTGACACCATGAGCTCTGCCAACCCAGGTCAACTCTCAGAGCTGGTAGACTCACCTGCCCCCTTGATGTTGGAGAGCATTTCCATCCCTGTTGATCCTGCACCACCTACTTGAGGAGCAACACCACCCTGCCCCCCCCCCCCCCCCCGCCGCCCCCCGCCGCCACCATCATTGCGCAACAATCATGGCTGGAGCTGGAGAAGCGTAAGTGTTCTTCAGCTTCTCTCCCTAGGAAGTGGTCCCTTGGGTCACTCCATTCCTAGGTAGCTTCTAGTGGGAAACAAGACACCTGCCAGTGGCCAAAGAGCAAAAAAGCAGCTGGTTGTAGGACGTCACGCTCATCCTCAGTCCTGGAGACTGAGCCAGTGAAGTCCTCCCAGCCAGGGAAACCCAAGGAGCAGTGAGAGAAATCCAAAACGAAAACCGCTAAGACCAAAGAAATTGCGGTCGCACCCACACCACTGCTACCTACAGGCTCTGCAGCTGAGGGTGGGGTGGAGATTTGGGCACCTGCTAAGTACCTACACTCCTGGAAATTGAAATAAGAATACCTTGAATTCATTGTCATAGGAAGGGGAAACTTTATTGACACATTCTTGTTGTCAGATACATCATATGATCACACTGACAGAACCACAGGCACATAGACACAGGCAACAGAGCATGTACAATGTCGGCACTAGTACAGTGTATATCCACCTTTCGCAGCAATGCAGGCTGCTATTCTCCCATGCAGACGATCGTAGAGATGCTGGATGTAGTCCTGTGGAACGGCTTGCCATGCCATTTCCACCTGGCGCCTCAGTTGGACCAGTGTTCGTGCCGGACGTGCAGACCGCGTGAGACGACGCTTCATCCAGTCCCAAACATGCTCATTGGGGGACAGATCCGAAGATCTTGCTGGCCAGGGTAGTTGACTTACACCTTCTAGAGCACGTTGGGTGGCACGGGATCCATGTGGATGTGCATTGTCCAGTTGGAACAGCAAGTTCCCTTGCCGGTCTAGGAATGGTAGAACGATGGGTTCGATGACGGTTTGGATGTACTGTGCACTATTCAGTGTCCCCTCGACGATCACTTGAGGTGTACGGCCAGTGTAGGAGATTGCTCCCCACACCATGATGCTGGGTGTTGGCCCTGTGTGCCTCGGTTGTATGCAGTCCTGATTGTGGCGCTCACCTGCACGGCGCCAAACACGCATACGACCATCATTGGCACCAAGGCAGAAGCAACTCTCATCGCTGAAGACGACACGTCTCCATTCGTCCCCCATTCACGCCTGTCGTGACACCACAGGAGGCGGGATGCACGATGTTGGGGCGTGAGCGGAAGACGGCCTAACGGTGTGCGGGACCGTAGCCCAGCTTCATGGAGACGGTTGCGAATGGTCCTCGCCGATACCCCAGGAGCAACAGTGTCCCTAATTTGCTGGCAAGTGGCGGTGCGGTCCCCTACGTCACTGCGTAGGATCCTACAGTCTTGGCGTGCATCCGTGCGTTGCTGCGGTCCGGTCCCAGGTCGACGGGCACGTGCACCTTCCGCCGACCACTGGCGACAACATCGATGTACTGTGGAGACCTCACGCCCCACGTGTTGAGCAATTCGGCGGTACGTCCACCCGGCCTCCCGCATGCCCACTATATGCCCTCGCTCAAAGTCCATTAACTGCACATACGGTTCACGTCCACGCTGTCGCGGCATGCTACCAGTGTTAAAGACTGCGATGGAGCTCCGTATGCCACGGCAAACTGGCTGACACTGACGGCGGCGATGCACAACTGCTGTGCAGCTAGTGCCATTCAACGGCCAACACCGCGGTTCCTGGTGTGTCCGCTGTGCCGTGCATGTGATCATTGCTTGTACAGCCCTCTCGCAGTGTCCGGAGCAAGTATGGTGGGTCTGACACACCGGTGTCAATGTGTTCTTTTTTCCATTTCCAGGAGTGTAGATCTTGCCAGATCCTCTCACATGATGGATATAGACTATTCAGGCAATAAATCAGTGGAAGCAGGTGACTGTGAGCCATACAGTGCTTCACTGAATTTTCCGTGCCTTCCCAGTCTCACGATGTCATCTTCCAGTGCAACTGTGGTGGTTTTATCCACTGCCTGGCTGAGCTACAGCAACTGTTGAGGTTTAAACCTGCCATCTGCATTGCCCTCCAGGTAACCTGGTTCCCTGCCCTCCGTGACTATAAGGCATATTACAGCAACTGCAGTGACTATAATCGATTGACAGGTTGAGTTTGCGTTTATGTTCTAAACTCAGTCTGTAGTGAACATGTGCCCCTTCAAAACTCTCTTGAAGCTGTGTCTGTCAGAATAAAGATGATGCAGGAAATAACTGTCTGAAATGTATATCTTCATCTAGATGGTGTAGTACCCCTGAATGTATTAGCTGCACTAATTGATAAACTGCCTAAACCTTTCCTTCTTCGGGATGATTTTAATGCCCATAACCCCTTGTGGGGTGGTACCATAGTTACTGGGCGAGGCAGAGTTGTCGAAATTTACTGTTGCAATTTGACCTATGACTCTTAAATACTGGGGCCGCCACATGTTTCAGTGTGGCTCATGGGAGTTACTAAGCCATTGACGTATCAATCTGCAGCCCAGAACATCTCCCATCCATCCACTGAAGAAGACATGACTACCTGTGTGGTAGTGAGCACTTCCCCATCTTCCTGGCAGTGCCCCAGCATCAGGCACACAGATGCCTGCCCAGATGGGCTTTGAACAAGGCTAACTGGGTAACTTTCACCTTAGCTGTCACCGCTGAATCTCCCCTACATTGTAATATCGATGTGATGGTTGAGCAGATGACTAGCACAATTGTTTATGTCACAGAAAACGGAATCCCTCGCTCTTTAGGTTGCCCAAGGAGTAAGGCAGTCACTTGGTGGTCACCGCAAATCGTTCAGGCAATTGAAGAGTGTCTGCAAGCTTTACAGCCCGTAAGTGGCACCCTTCCCTGGAGCACATCATAGTCTTTAAATGGCTCTGTGCCAGTGTTCGCTACCTTATCGAGCAACAGAAGGAGTGGTGTTGGGAGAGATAAGTCTCCACCATTGGAGGCCACATGTCTTCCCAAGTCTGGAAAAAGATCAAATGTCTCTTTGGGTACCAAGCCTCAATGGCTGTCCCTGGTGTTACCTTAAATGGCGAGTTATGTACCAACACAAATGCGATTTCCGGGCACTTTGCCGGGCACTGCATTGGATAATCACCCCCCAAGGTTTCGCACACTGGAACGGTGGCTGAAAGGTAATGTACTCTAATGCACTACATGCTGTGGTGAATCCTATAACGCCCCATTTACAAAGTGGAAGCTTTTCAGTGCTCTTGCACATTGCACCGACACAGTTCCTGGGCCTGACCGCATCCACAGCCAGGTGATTAAACATATCTCATCTGACTACAAGTGACATATAATCATCATCTTCAACCGGCTATGGTGAGATTGTGTAAAAACGCACTTGATGTGGACAGCTATCACACCATCTGCCTCACCAATGTTCCTAAAAAGCAATGCCACAAGAGTGAGAATAAAACGGATTAAATGTGTAACACAAAACAGAAAGAAAGGAAAAGCCATAAGAATGAAGGGCACACTATGAACACTAAAAGGAACAAAAGAGGACAAGGAAACAACAGAAGAGAGTAAAACATGAAAGCAGATTACAGTGGCTGGCAAGCACGAGAATAGAAAGGGAAAGCCAGTGACTCTGCAACACATTAAAAACTCAACCGTAAAGCACTAGGCTGGAGGACACAGAGGGTCAAAGGATACACTAAACCCTATATAGAAGTATAAAACCCACTCTCACGGATAAAATGTAGAACTAAAGCTGCTGTGGAGTCATTGTGTCCAACACCGAAGGCAGGTTGGTGGGAAAGTTGAAAGTCTGTCACAGAGCGGTTAAATGTGAGTAGTCCAGCAAGAGGTGAACAACTGTCATTTGGAAGCCACATCGACACTTAGGTGGCTTCTCGCTACAGAGTAGTTAACCATGCATTAGCCTCATATAGTCAATGCAGAGCCGGAAGAGGATGACTGATTCCCTGGGAGAGGCCTGCCTGGAAGACTTCCACACATTCATAGCCTCCTTAACGACATGCAGTTTGTTATGTGTGCTGTTATGCCATTCCCTCTCCCAAAGCCAGAAAACCCCATGGTGTAGACAGAATGTAGGTCAGCTTCAGAGAATGCCTATCTCATGAAGCAGTTTCCACGTCGCCTGCTTGGGAGCCATTCTGTGGTTTATCAGTGGACCCCAGGACACGTCATTATCCCTGGCCATGAACTTGTATGATAGGCAGTTGTGAGAAAATGCAAATCACCAAAATGTGAATTTAACTGTTTAATAATATGAAACTAACACAACTGTATCGTTATAAATCCCACTGATGATACCTTAGAACAGGAGAAGGTGAAAAGTGTATGGGATAAATAAAGTAACTAGCAGCAGGGTAAGGCAGCTTTATTTACAAAACAAATTTTTATATGCTTGCTGCAGAGGATGGCCACACAAACAGACTTGTTATTCATACCATGCCAGGCATTTCCACATGGCCCATACCAGAAATTCAGAAGAATCATCTGAACATCCATAAAACCATACAACACACAAAATTCAACATATGCAAATGTAACAATCTGGTACCTAAATATTCAATGTAAAAATTAAAAACAGTTCAACCACCACCCAAAAAGCAATGCATTCTGCTCAGAAAATATGGTTAAAATACGAGATAAAATCCCTAGACTCTAAAAAACAAGAGTTAAATTACGAGTTGTATAAAACATATTTACAACTCACAGACACCATAAATAATATGAAAGTTTTCTCCCATCTGGTCAACAGGGTCGAAAAGCTTACAAAAACTGCTGCACAAAGAATAGAAACAGTTAATAGAAGAAAGATCAACCTACTCAAAAAACTACAGTTACAACATATTACCTTTACTCACACACACAAATTCTACCCAAGATTAGTGAACCTTACAGACACACAGTTAAACAGTAAAGAAAGACAGCTGTTGGAGAAAGGATGAAAATACAATCTAAATTCAGAAATAGATGAAGGTTACTTATGAAATCTAATTATAGAAGCATAAAGTGTTTTGACAAGGGATGATAGGAATGAAAATAGCAGTGTCAGCATTGGATTAACTAGAGAACTAGTAAAAAAAGAAATCCAGAATATAATAACCAGCATAAAAATGCAACAACACAAAACAACAAAAACTCAGATCTGCAACACTAGGAAAAATTAGGAGAAAACTACAAAAACAAAATGTTATCATTTTAAAATAATAATTCCAATCCCAAAGAAAGCAGGTGTTGACAGATGAGAAAATTACCAAACAATCAGTTTAATAAGTGACAGCTGCAAAATACTAACATGAATGTTTTACAGACGAATGGAAAAACTAGTAGAAGCTGACCTCTGGGAGATCAGTTTGGATTCCATAGAAATACTGGAACACATGAGGCAATACTGACCTTACGACTTATCTTAGAAGAAAGATTAAGGAAAGGCAAACCTATGTTTCTAGCATTTGTAGACTTAGAGAAAGCTTTTGACTATGTTGATTGGAATACTCTCTTTCAAATTCTAAAGGTGGCAGGGGTAAAATACAGGGAGCGAAAGGCTATTTGCAATTTGTACAGAAACCAGATGGCAGTCATAAGAGTCGAGGGGCATAAAAGGGAAGCAGTGGTTGGGAAGGGAGTGAGACAGGGTTGTAGCCTCTCACTGATGTTATTCAATCTGTATATTGAGCAAGAAGTAAAGGAAACAAAAGAAAAATTCCGAGTAGGTATTAAAATCCATGGGGAAGAAATAAAAACTTTGAGGTACGCCTATGACATTGTAATTCTGTCAGAGTCAGCAAAGGACTTGGAAGAGCAGTTGAATGGAATGGATAGTGGCTTGAAACGAGGATATAAGATGAACATCAACAAAAGCAAAATGAGGATAAAGGAATGTAGTCAAATAAAGTCAGGTGATGCTGAAGGAATTAGATTAGGAAATGAGACACTTAAAGTAGTAAATGAGTTTTGCTATTTGGGGAGCAAAATAACTGATGATGGTTGAAGTAGAGAGGATATAAAATGTAGACTAGCAATGGCAAGGAAAGCGTTTATAAAGAAGAGAAATTTGTTAACATCGAGTATAGATTTAAGTGTCAGGAACTCTTTCCTGAAAGAATTTGTATGAAGTGTAGCCATGTATGGAAGTGAAACATGGATGATAACTGGTTTGGACAAGAAGAGAATAGAAGCTTTCGAAATGTGGTGCTAGAGAAGAATGCTGAAGATTAGATGGGTAGATCACGTAACTAATGAGGAGGTATTGAATAGGATTGGGGAGAAGAGAAGTTTGTGGCACAACTTGACTAGAAGAAGGGATCGGTTGGTAGGACATGTTCTGAGGCATCAAGGGATCACCAATGTAGTATTGGAGGGCAGCATGGAGGGTAAAAATCATAGAGGGAGACCAAGAGAAGAATACACTCAGCAGATTCAGAAGGATGTAGGTTGCAGTAGGTACTGGGAGATGAAGAAGCTTTCACAGGATAGAGTAGCATGGAGAGCTGCATCAAACCAGTCTCAGGACTGAAGACCACATCAACAACAACAACAACAACAACAACAACAACAACAACATTTTAAAAGGAGACAAGGAGACCACAATATTACTGATACACAAAGAACAATACATTGAAAAAACACAAGAATTCATTTTACAAAATAGCATTACAAATTTAAAATCAGACATGACATTCAGATTAAAGACAAAAGTAAAAAAAAAAAAAAAAAGAAAACACACTCTGAAAAATATTGACATCATATTGGATAACATAGAGAAAAGAAAGTTGTCATAGATCAGTCCCACTGCGCTGGTTCTCCAAAGCCAACCAAAAATCCACAAACCGAATCTTCTGTGAGGCCAATACTGGATTTCAGAAACTCCCCCCACTTCAGAGCTTGCAGGATACATGTTAAAATTTCTGTCTGAAAATTTCAAAGTACAAGAAGACAGAACCATTAAAAACACTACACAGCAAACACAATGAACAAAAAATATAACCCTCTTTTCATTTGTTACAGAAATCATGTATTGCAACATACCAGTACCAGAAATGGTTCAAATGGCTCTGAGCACTATGGGACTTAACATCTGAAGTCGTCAGTCCCTTAGATCTTAGAACTACTTAAACCTAACTAACCTAAGGACAACACACACACTGTCATGCCAGAGGCAGGATTCGAAATTGCAACCTTAGTGGCTGCGCAGTTCCTGACTGATGTGCCTAGAATGGCTTGGTCACACCAGCCAGGAGTACCAGAAGTAATAGAAATTATAGATAAGTACCTGAAAACTTATAGTCACCTTCCTGATGAACAGATTAAGGAAATATACACACTAATAAAGCTCATAACACAACAAAATTACTTCAAATTCAGTAATGAATATTATTTAGAAGAAGATGGATTACCAATTGGGTCCCCAGTTTCAGAAGCCTTAGCAGATATTTTGGTAAACCACATTTAACAGATCATTTTCACAAAAATATTAGCAAAAGAATACAACATATTATAGTGGTTCAGATACATGGATGACATCCTTTGCTTAACAAATATACCACAAAGTTAAATTGAAAAACTACATACTGACATCAGCAAGATCCATAAAAATATAAAATTCACAATTGAAAGAGAACAGAACAACCAAATTAACTTCCTGGATATAACAATAAAAAAACAGAACCATAAGCATATGTTTGAAATTTACCGTAAACCCACAGCAACAGACAATATGATTCCTCAGTCCTCTAACCACCCGCACACACAAAAGCAAACAGCACTTCAACACATGCTCCATAGACTCAACACAGTACCACTTGCCAAAGAAGGCTACCAAAAAGAATGGGACATAATGATGCAGGAGGCACAAAATAATGGTTACAACAGTAACACAGTAACAAAGCTTAACAACAAAATTAAAAGTAAAATAAAAGCAGAAAGCTCCAAACCACAGACAACAACACAACAGAACCAAACACAAACATGTAGTCCCATAACAACTGCACAGGATAATCAGAAAAAGTTGAAAGAAAACAATAGATGGTACACAATGACATACGAACGCAAACTCACCTATCAAATCACCAACATTTTCAAGAGACAAGGAATAAACATAGCAGACACAACAGACAGTTCTATGCAAAAATACACCCCAAAACTGACTAATAACAGAGACATATACCAGAAAGCAAGTATATATCAGCTACAGTGTAACACTTGTGAAGGCAGTTACATAGAGCAAACAGGGGAACATCTGATGTCAGATAAAAAAACACATGAGAGTTTGGAAATATGGGACAAACCACATCACATTTGCAGAATGCCTAAGAGAAAATGACCACAAACCAACCACTAGAGACAATGACATAAAATAATTTTAATCGACAGTAAAACAACACCTCCTAATAATGCAAGAAAATTACCACATACAGAAAACCAAATCAGAAGGGAAAATCCTGTTGAATGACCAAGTACACATGCCAAGCCATTCATTATTTAAAATAATAGAATACCATCTGCAAAAAGGATTAATAAAATAATACAGTCCAATATAATAATAATAGAATCCAAAAAATCCATGAGCCCCTCCACAGAATATTGAAAGGAAAAGTCAAATCAGCTGTCGCTGTCACCAAAGTTTTCAACCACTCACTGATAGCTTGTATTCCCCCCTCCACTGCCCCCCCCCCACCCAAATTAAAACTCGTCAGCTCTATCCCCCTCCCTCCCTCTCTCTCAATCATACGCACACACAGTATAAACATCAGAAATAGAAGTTAGTCTCGAACATATACTTCGTTACATTTGCAACAAATAGGTAAATTTCTCAAAGAAGATGAAACAAATAATAGAGTTGCAATATTTACGTTGAGAAAAACGGTGTACGACGAAATAAATGTATTGAGTGACAAAGGAACAATAGTCGACCAAAGAAAGGGAAGAAATATGGTGAATGGTGTATGGAAGGTGAGAACACAAAAATGTGATTATATGGCAGTGATAAAAGTGGTAGTGTGACCTCCAGACCAGATGTGAGGATAAGCAAATTAGCAAATCATAAGTAATTACTTTTTTTTACAAAGTGAACTGTTTAATAATCTAAAGCTAACAAAATTGTATCATTATATATCCCACTGATGATGCCTTAGAACAGAAGGCGAAACACATATAGGATAAATAAAGTAACTAGCAGAAGGAAAAGGAAGCTTTATTTACAAACCAAAAATATATATCATAGTACCCTGGAATGGGGAATGTATTAAGCACTATCTTTTACATCCCTTCCACAGTAGTATTCCACTGACCACTGAACCTAGAGAATATCACTACTACACAACCCCTGCTTGCTGCCCTTTACCTCATGGCTCATGCCCCTGTAATAGACATAGATGCAAGACTTGTCCCATACATCCTCCCTCCACCACCTACTCCAGTCCACTCACAATTATCGCTTGCCCAATCAAAGACAATGCTACCTGTGAAACCAGTCATGTGATCCAAGAGCTAA
This sequence comes from Schistocerca gregaria, assembly GCF_023897955.1. Lineage (NCBI taxonomy): Eukaryota > Metazoa > Arthropoda > Insecta > Orthoptera > Acrididae > Schistocerca > Schistocerca gregaria. Next base: position 514,432 of record NW_026061727.1, read on the forward strand.
GCTGCAACCACTGAGCTGTATTTTATGTTGACACGGCAACTGACAAAATGTATGTTCACATGAATGACAACCAAAATCCTGTGATGAAGAAACAGTTGGGCCAATCAATTTCTGAGCATGCTGCGCAGCATGACATTTGTCATTTCAGTGACTGCTTCACAACCTGTGCCTTCTGGATTCTTCCCACCAACACCAACTTTTCTTAATTGCACTAGTGGGAACTCTCCCTACAGTATAGCTTACATTTAAGTAACCCTCAACCTTCATTAGTCACTGTCTACCACCAAACTATACCATTCCTTGTTCCCATTCCAGAACTCAATTCCAGTAATGCACCCACAGTTTTTATAGCTACCTCCTTTTCTGATGGCCCTCCCACCCCCCTGCTGACATCTGTCTAATCTCCTGACTCCAACTAGCTGCCGTACTCTCTCCCCACTTTGTCCCTGTAACCGTCCACAAGCAGCACATAACTGTCCCCCTACCCTACTATCTCTCCCTGCCCCATTCTCCTCCTTCCCTACCACCTGTTTGCTTCTCCCACCATGTGCTTCTGCTTGCAGTCTGGTCTTGGGTGCCAGAGCTTGTGTGCTTTTGTGTTTGTTTTCCTTGCTCTGATGAAGATTTGTTATGATTATTAATATGCAGCCAATATGCAAGGTATCAACATTCTATTAAGGAATGGGATTATCATTGTCTACTGTCAAAGAAAAGCTCTACAGTTGGGTGCATTTCCTTGAAGAAGCTTCTGGCTTTGAAACATTTAAAACACTGTGGGCTCAATCTTATTTCTGTTATCTCTCTCTGAAAATAATGCTAATAATCAAGAACATATATTTAAGATTATTTCTATTTTCTTCCATCTGTGATCAGATTCTACATATTTCAAAAAATTTACTTATTTTCAGTTTTAATATCTATTGAGCAATAGTGACTGTTTACTAGCACTGAAGTTAACTAAATCAAAACAATAGTTGTTAGCAACACTATCCCACAAGGATTTTTGTGCATGATCTTTCACACAGCACTGAAGATGAGCTCCCACTGTCGTATTTGTAGTCCTCTACTATTTCATGTTTCAGGTTCAGAACCCACTAAATTATTGAGATGTTCATCATCATGATTATGGTTCAAGTAAGGTTAAACCCTGTAATGGATAGAATGGGATCTTCATTCCAGATGACAATAGAAAATATACCGTAGGTGTTATGTCACATCAATAGTTGTGATACAAGCCGTTCAGAAGCTGTACAGTTTCAGAGGATCAGCACCTGAAATTACTGTTGATAGTTCCGTACTTAAAATGGATAGCCAGAAGTTTCTTTTATAAGTTCAAAATTATGAGCTCACTAATCTTTAATCATGTCTTTAAGATCCTGTTGGGGATGACCAGATCTCTTACAGTTTCTAATGATGTATGCAGACAGGTACTTAGTATGGACATCTGTGGAGCACAATACTTATTATCTCTTCAGAAAGTAAATGTGCACACAATACAGATGAAGTGATCAAAAGTTGTTTCACATACAGTTAAGTAAAACACAGCAAAGAATGGTTGTTGTAAACACAAATATTACTAAACAAAACTGAAATACACACATAATGATATTTATTGCTCATAATTGTAAAAGGAGTTCTCTCAGCCTGACTTAAATGAATGGAGAGGCAACACAAATAGTTCCCAAGAGTGGTCTAGAATGCAGCCAAGTTAAACTGAAGCCATACCTGAAGAAGATTAACAGCAGAATCAAGAAAGTGGAGTGAATGTAGGCCGTAAACAGATTTGTTCTACGGTATTAATGAATTATGTTAATTTATTATTATTTACAAAACCTGTGAGCCAGAAGGCTAAGTTTTATTGGCTGTGGATATTGTCATTATATTTTGTTTGTAGCAGTATGTTACTTTGCATGAGCAGCGTCTATTCAAAAGTTCAATTCTAATTTATGCCTATGCATTGGAAATCAAGGGCTTATTATTATTATTATGGGACCCATCTTGCATATTAAAATGTAGTTACTGAAAAATCTGTAATTTGTAATTCAGGACTCTTGCTCATTAGTACTGGTGTCAATAGAAATTAGAAAAATCAGATGATCAAAAGTGTATCAACAGATCCTGGAAATTCACAGCAATATGTCCATAACTGGCACTACAAATGTGGATAAAGTTAAACTAACAATTATCAATATCTGTTAATGCATATAACAAAGAAAGTTGCTGTGACTTACCAAATGAGAAAGTGATGGTAGATAGACACAATAAAAAATACACAAACACACACACAAATTTCAAACTTTCACAACCCATAGATGAAGCAACGTCTGTCTACCAGTGTTTTATCATTTGGTGAGTCACAGCATCTTTGTTTTTTATGTATATTTTTACCATGTGGAATGTTTCCCTCTATTATATTCAATATCTGTTAAGATAGTAAAGTTTACTGAAAAGAGGAAAAATAGCCCTTTAATTTGAAAGTGATCTTTCCTTCAAAATATACCTATTAACTCGTAAGACTTTGCATAAAGTATGAACTTCATCATCAGAATTTTGAAAATAAAGTTACCAAAAGTCTTATGTGGATCTTAATATACGATATTGGTGTGGTGCCACTGCTCCACACTTCTCTCCAGTGCTAAACTAGTGATCCGTTAACATCTTAGAATGCATCCTGTCCGCTAATCCTTTCTTTTAGTCAGATTGTGTAGGAAATTTCTTTTCTCTCCAAGTCCATTCACCCACCTTATGTTCAGTATACATCTGTAGCACCACATTTCAGAAGCTTCTATTCTCATCCTGTCTAGCTGTTTGATATCCATGTTTCACTTCGTATATGACAACAATCAATACAAATGTTTCCAGAAAAATCTTTGTAACACCTAAATCTATAAACATGTTGTGAATATTGCAGTTCCATGTTGTGAATATTGCAGTTCTCTTTATTTCTGTGTCTAAGAAAATTAGAGAGAAATTTCCCCTCTCTTTTTTTTTCGGGCATGTTCATAGCTGTGTTTTCACACAAACCTGTTTTAGCATTTTCTGTACTATCTACATCTACATGTCTGAAGATAGCAAAAAAAAGTGCTGAAAAATGTCTCACTGAAAACAAAGCTACAAAGGTGTCTTGCATAAAGTGCAATTACTCTACAACCTAAGTTTATATTCAATGCTCCAAAATTTCTCTTCTTCAGAAACACTTTCCTCTCCATTGTCTGCCTAGATTTTATATCATCTCTACCTTGAACATCATTAGCGATTTTGCTGCCCAAATAGCAAAAATCATCATCTTTAAGTGTCTCATTCATTAATCTAATTCCCTCACATCACCTGATTTAATTTGACTACATTCCATTATCTTCTTTTGCTTTTGTTTATGTTCATATCATATCTTCCTTTCAAGAACTGTCCATTCCGTGCAACTGCTCTTGCAGGTCCTTTGCTGTCTCTGACAGAATTACAATGTTGTCAGCAAACCTCAAAGTTTTTTTAATTCTTCTCCATGTATTTTAATTCCTATTCTGAACTTTTCTTTTGTTTCTTTTACTGGTGGCCAAATATACAGTTCGAATAACGTCACGTATAGGCTACAACCCTGTGTCACTTGCTCCCCAACCACTGCTTCCCTTTCATGCCCCTCAACTGTTATAGCTGCCATCTGGTTCTGTAAAAATTTTAAATAGTCTTTCACTCCCTGTATTTCATCCCTGCTTCATAATTTGAAGAAGAGCATTCCAGTCAACATTGTCAAAAGCTTTCTCTAAGTCTACAAATGGTAGAAACATAGGTTTGCCTTTCCTGAATGCATCTTCTAAGATAAGTTGTAGGGTCAGTATTGTCACATGTGGTCCTACATTTCTCCAGAATCCAAAGTTATCTTCTATGAAGTCAGTATCTGCTGCTTTTTGGTCCTTTTATATAAGAATTTGTGTTTGTATTCTGCAACGACAAATTCCTAAACTGACAGTTTGGGAATATTCACACCTCACAGCACCTTATTTCTTTGGAAGTGAAATTAATACATTCTTAGTGAAATTTGTGGATATTTCACCTGTTTCGTACATCTAGCACAGCAAATGGAATAATTTTGTCATTGTTGTCTCTCCCAATGCTATCGGTAGTTTTGACAGAATGTTGTCTACCCCTGGGTACTTGTTTCCTTGTTTCACTGTGAGTCTTCAGTGCTCAGTCAAATGCTTTTCACAGTATATCTCCCTTGTTACCTTCATCTGTCTCTTCTACTATTTGTATGATGTTGCCCTCAGTTATATCTCCCTTGTATAGATCCCCTATACACCGAGGAGCCAAAACATTATGACCACTGCCCACTGTGATGTCAGACGCCACCTGATAGCGTTACAGGCATATGACACTCTAAAAACAGTAAGTAAGTGGGAAGCAGATGCATATGGGGATCACCCTAATGAAGATACAGGTCCTCACAGCTTTACTTCTGCCAGTATCTCGTCTCCTATCTTCCAAACTTTACAGAAGCTCTCCTGTGAACCTTGCAGAACTAGCACTCCTGAAAGAAAGGATACTGCGGAGATATGGCTTAGCCACAGCCTGGGGGATGTTTCCAGAACAGTTTTAATCTGCTAGAAAGTTTCATATCAGTGCACACTACACTGCAGAGTGAAAATCTCATTCTGGAAACATCCCCCAGGCTGTGGCTAAGCCATGTCTCCGCAATATCCTTTCTTTCAGGAGTGCTAATTCTGCAAGATTCACAGGAGAAAATCTGTAAAGTTTGGAAGGTAGGAGCCGAGATACTGGCAGAAGTAAAGCTGTGAGGACCGGGCGTAAGTCATACTATGGTAGCTCAGATGGTAGAGCACTTGCCCACAAAAGGCAAAGTTTCTGAGTTCGAGTCTCGGTAGGGCACACAGTTTTAATCTGCCAGGAAGTTTCATATCAATGCACACTCCGCTGCAGAGTGAAAATCTCATTCAGGAAACCAACAAAGTGATTGTATTGTGAGGGGGCTTCGTGCAGCTTATGTCCCATAAAGCACTTAGGATTATGGATGAAATGGGATGACTGTTGCTTTGTAGTAACCATACCAACATAGTGTAATAGAGTGAGAGGAGCTTGCTGGAGCTTCTTTCAGAAATAATTCACATAGGGTTTTGGATGAAGTGTGATGATTGTGGCCATGTAGTAACTATACCAACAGGATGATAGTATTGTGAGTGGAGTTTTCTGAAGCTCCTTTCAGAAATAATTCACATAGGACTATGAATGAAATGCAATGATTGTGGCTTTTTAGTAACTGTACCAAAACCCGTGGTATTGGTCGGAAAGCTTTTTACAGTTTCTTTTGGAAATAATTCACATAGGACTACGAATGAGATGAGATGATTGTGGCTCATTAGTAATTATACTGGAAAAGTGATAGTATTGTGAGGGGAGCTTCCTGCGGCTTCTTTCAGGAATAAATCACATAGGCTTATGGATGAAATGCTATGATTGTGGCTTTGTAATAGCTATACCAACAGATTGATACTTGAGTGAGAGGAGCTTGCTGCACCTTCTTTCAGAAATAATACACATATGGTTATGGATTAAATGCAATGGTTGTATGTCTTCAGTAACTATAACAACAAAGTGATAGTATTGTGAGGGAATCTTCCTGCAGCTTCTTTAAGAAATAAATCTCATAGTGTTATGGGTGAGATGCCATGTATGTGGTTTTGTTGTAGCTATAGCAACAAAATGATTCTACAGTGAGAGTACCTTTGTGCAGCGTCTTTCAGAAATAATTCACATAGGTTTATGCATAAAATGCGATGGATATGACTTTGTAGTTACTATACCGACAAGGTGATAGTATTGTGAGCTTTCTGCAGCTTCTTTCAGAAATAATTCACATACCATTATGAGTGAAGTGCAATGATTGTCACTTTTTAATAACTATACCAACACTTTGGTTCTAGAGTGAATGGAACTTTTTGCAGATTCTTTCAGAAATATTTCACAGCATGCTATGAATCAAATGCAATAATTGTGGCTTTGTAGTAACTACACCATCAAGGTTTATAGTATTTTGAGGGGAGCGTTCTGTGGCTTCTTTCAGAAATAATTCACATGATGTTACAAATTAAACGCAACGATTGTTGCTTTGTAGTAGCTATATGAACAGATTGATTGTTAAGGAAGAGCATCTTACTGCAGATTCTTTCAGAAATAATTCACATAGTGTTATGAATGAAATGTGATGATTCTGGCTTTATGGTAACTACACCAAGAAAGTGATTGTAGTGTGAGAGGAGCTTTCTGCAGCTTCATCCAGAAATAATTCACATAGTGTTATGGCTGAAATGAGACGACTGTGGCTTTGTAGTAACTAACTGTGAAAGTGATTGTAGTGTGAGAGGAGCTTTCTGGAGCTTCTTCCAGAAATAATTATCATAGTGTTAAAGATGAAATGCCATGATTGTGGCTTTTTTGTAACTATACCAACAAAGGAATAGTAATTTGAGAGGAGCTTTTGTCAGCTTCTTTCAGATATAATCTTCATAGGGTTATCGATAAAATGCAATGCTTGTTGCTTGTTGTGGACCTTTCCTACAAGAGAGTGCAAGAATTCAAATACCTAGGGGCACTTTCCACTGTGAACTCGTCATGTGATGCAGAGATCAATGCCAGAATACAAGCAGGAAACCGATCTTTCCACAGCCTAGCACAACTGCTTTGGTAGAAATATCTCTCCAGACAGTTCAAGATTCAACCGTACAAAACCTTTATCCAGCCTCTTGTTCTATATGGCTGTGAGATATGGAGTATCCAGAAACAGGGCTTCCATAAGCTCCTTGTTTTTGAGAGAAAAGTGCTTCGGAAGATTTTTGGTACAGTTCTGGATGCAGATACTGGGGAATGGAGGATCAGATACAATGAAGCGCTTGAGGAACTATACCAGTGGCCCAACATAGCAGGTACCCTCAAAGCCAAACAAATGCAGTGGGCCGACATTATAGCTTGGATGGAGGATCACAGATGGCCTCGGAAGCTCCTGGATTTCACACCTACAGGAAAGAGACTTCCTGGGAGACCCAAGAACCATTGGAGTGGTGGATCCCATGAAGATTTAATCCAAGTGTCAATAGATGTGGACGAATGGCAGATAGCAGCATTGGACAGAATACAGTGGAGGAGGTAACTTGTAGATGTGTGTGGTCTACTGGGCCTGATCACGTAGTACTAGTAGTAGTAGTATTGCTTCGTGTAAAATTTCAAACAATGTGACAGTACTGAGAGAGGTGCTTTTGCAGCTTCCTTCAGAAATAGATCACAACTGAACCAACAATGTGATAGTAATGTGAGAGAATCTTTCTGCAGCTTCTTTCAGAAATAATTTCCACAGGGTTGTGGATGAAATGCGATGAATGTGGCCTTGTAGAAACTGTACTAACAAAGTTACAGTACTGTGAGCAGAGCTACAAGCAATTCGTTTCAGCAATAATTAACGTATGGTAGTGGATGAAATCAGAAGATTCTGGCCTTGTTGTAACTATACCATGAAAGTGATAGCAGTGTGGTAGGAGCTCCCTGCAGTTCCTTTCAGAAATAATACTCATAGGGCAATGGATGAAATGTGATGATTCTGTCTTTGTAGTAACTGTAGGATCAAAGTGTAGTAGTGTGAGTGGAGCTTTCTGCAGCTCCTCTCAGAAATATTTCAGGTAGTGTAATGGATAATATGCAATGATTCTGGCTTTTATGTAATCATACCAACAATGTGAAGCTGCTGTGGTATGAGCGTTCTGCTGATTCTCTTGAAAAAAAAAAATTCACATATGGAAATGCATGAAATGCGATGATTCTGGCTTTGTAGTAATCATACCAACAAAGTGATGCAAATGTGGGAGGAGCTTTTTGCAGCTTCTTTCAGAAATAATTCGCATGGTGTAATTGATGAAATGTAATGATTCTGGCTTTGTAGTGTGACGCAAGTGTGGGAGGAGCTCTTTGTAGCATCATTTAGAAATAATTCTCATAGGGTAATGGATGAAATGAAATGATTCTGGCATTGTTGTAATCATAGCAACAAAGTGACACAATTGCGGCAGGACCTTTCTGCAGCTCCTTTCAGAAATAATTCACATAGGGTAATCAAAGAAATGCAATGATTCTCACTTTGTAGTAATCATACCAAGAAAACAACGCAAATGTGAGAGGTGTTTTCTGCAGCTTTTTCCGGAAAAAAATTCAAATAGGGTAACAGATGAAATGTGATAATTGAGGATTTGTATTAATCATACCAACAGAGTGACGCCATTGTGGGTGGAACATTTTGCAGCTTTTTTCAAAAGTAATTCACATAGGGTAATAGATGAAAATTGATGATTCTGGTCTTGTAGTAATGACACCAACAAAGTAACGCAAATATGGGTGGAGCTTTCTGTAGCTTCTTTCAGAGAAAATGCACGTAGTGTAATGGATGAAATGTTTTGATTCTGGTTTTGGAGTAATCATACCAACAATGTGACGCTGCAGTGGGAGGTTCTTTTGACACTGCCTGTGAGAAATAATTCATATAGTCTTAAGGATGAAATGAGATGATTCTGGCTTCGTAGTAATCATACCAACAAAGACACGGTGCTGTGGGAGGAGATTTCTGCAACTTCTTTCAGAAATAATTCACATAGCATGATGGATGATATGGGATGATTCTCACTTTGCAGTAATCATATGAACAATGTGACACTGCTGCCTGAGGAGCTTTCTGCAACTTCTTTTAGAAATAGATCAGATACGGTTATGGATGTAGTGTGACGGTTATGGCTTTGTTGTAATGATACCAAAAAAGAGATGCTGCTGCGGGAGGAGCTTTCTGCAGCTTCTTTTAGAAAATAACCACATACAGTAATGGATGAAATTGGATGATTCTGGCTTTGTAATAATCATACGGAGAAAAAGATGCAGCTGTGGGAGACGCTTTCTGTAACTTCTTTGAGAAATAATTCACATAGGGTAATGGATGAAATGCGATGATTCTGGCATTGTAGTAATCATAGCAACAAAGAGATGCTGCTGCAGGAGGAGATTTCAGCAGCATTGTTCAGAAATAATTCACTTAGGGTAATAGATGAAATAGGATGATTCTAGCTTTGTAGTAATCATAACAACAGAGAGGTGGTGAGGTGGGAGAAGCCTTCTGCAGCTTCTTTCAGAAATAATTCACATAGGATAATGGATGAAATGCGATGATTCTGGCTTTGTGGTAATCATACCAACAAATAGACACTGCTGCTGGAGGAGGGACTGCAACTTCTTTCAGAAATAATTTGCATAGGGTAATGGATGAAATGCGTGATTGTGGCTTTGTAGTAATCATATCAAAAAAAAGATGCTGCTGTGCTAGGAGCTTTTCTGCAGCTCCTTTCAGAAATAATTCACATAGTGTAATGGATGAAATTTGATGATTCTGGTTTTTATAGTAATCTGATGAAAAAAGAGAAACTACTGTGGAAGGAGATTTCTGCACCTCTTTTCGGAAATAATACACATATGGTAATGAATGAAATGGAATGATTCTGGCTTTGTAGTAATCATATGAACAAAAAGACGCTGCTATGTGAGGAGCTTTTTGCAGGTCCTTTCAAAAATAAATCACATATGCTAATGGATTAAATGCATTGATTCTGGCTTTGTAGGAATCATACAAGCAAGGAGACACTACTGCAGAAGGAACTTTCTGCTGCTTCATTCAGAAATTATTCACATAGTGTAATGGATGATATGCGATGTTCCTAGCTTTGTAGTAACCATAACAAGAAACAGGTGGTGCTGTGAGTGAAGCCTTCTGCATGTTCTTTCAGCAATAATTCACATAGGATAATGTATGAAATATGTTGATTCTGGCTTTGTGGTAATCATACCAACAGAGAGACGCTGCTGTGGGAGGAGCTTTCTGCAACTTCTTTCAGAAATAATTCACATAGCGTGATGAATGAAATGGGATGATTCTAGCTTTGTATTAAATATACGACCATAAAGACACTGATGTAGCAGGAGCTGTATGGAACTCCTTTCAGAAATAATTCGCATAGGGTAATGGATGAAATGCAATAATTCTTGCTTTGTAGTAATCATATCAATATAGATATGCTGCTGCAGGAGGGGCTTTCTGCAGCTTCTTTCAGAAATAATTCACATATGGTAATGGATCAAATGCAATGATTCTGGCTTTGTAGTAATCATACGAACAAAGAGACACAAATGATGGAGGACCTTTCTGCAGCTTCTACATCTACATCTACATCTACATCTACATCTACATCTACATCCATACTCCGCAAGACACCTGACTGTGTGTTTTTGGAGGGTACCCTGAGTACTTCTATCCGTTCTCCCTCCTATTCCAGTCTCGTATTGTTCATTGAAAGATGTATTGTCGGTATGCTTCTGTTTTTGCTCTAATCCCTGATTTTGTACTCATGGTCTCTCTGCGAGGTATATGTAGGAAGTAGCAATATAATGCTTGACTCTTCGGTAAAGGTATGTTCCCGAAACTTTAACAAAAGCCCATACCGAGTACTGAGCGTCTCTCCTGCAGAGTCTTCCACTGGAGATTGTCTATCATCTCCGTAACCCTTTCGAGATTACTAAATCATCCTGTAACGAAGTGCGCTGCTCTCCGTTGGATCTTCCCTATCTCTTCTATCAACCCTATCTGGTACGGATCCCACACTGCTGAGCAGTATTCAAGCAGTGGGCGAACAAGCGTACTGTAACCTACTTCCTTTGTTTTCGAATTTCATTTACTTAGGATTCTTCCAACGTATCTCAGTCTGGCATATGCTTTACTGACGATCAACTTTATATGATCATTCCATTTTAAATCACTCCTACTGCGTACTCCCAGATAATTTATGGAATTAACTGCTTCCAGTTGCTGACCTGCTATTTTGTAGATAAATGATAAGGGATCTATCTTTCAGTGAATTCACAGCACATTACACTTGTCTACATTGAGACTGAATTGCCATTTCCTGCACCATGCGTCAATTCGCTGGAGATCCTCCTGCATTTCAGTACAATTTTCCGTTGTTGCAACCTCTCAATACACCACAGCATCATCTGCAAAAAGCCTCAGTTAACTTCCGATGTCATCCACAAGGTCATTTATGTATATTGTGAATAGCAACAGTCCTATGGATGTCTCTATAGGCCTCCTGGCTCAGCAGCTGTTGTCGCTGAGCACCTGAAGGGTAATTTGGAAAATATTTTGAGCAGATTTCTCCACCATGTTATAGTTCATGGTGGAGATTTTAATTTGCCAGATATAGACTGGGAGACTCAAACGTTCATAACGGATGGCAAGGACAAAGAATCCAGTGAATTTTTTTTTAAGTGCTTTATCTGAAAAATACCTTGAGCAGTTAAACAGAGAACCAACTCATGGCGATAACATATTAGACCTTCTGGTGACAAAAAGACCTGAACTATTTGAAACAGTGAATGCAGAACAGGGAATCAGCAATCATAAAGCAGTTACTGCATCGATGATTTCAGCCATAAATTGAAAAATTAAAAAAGGGAGGAAGATTTTTCTGTTTAGCAAAACTGACAAAAAGCAGATTACAGAGTACCTGACAGCTCAACACAAAAGTTTTGTCTCAAGTACAGATAGTGTTGAGGATCAGTGGACAAGGTCAAAACCATCGTACAATATGCGTTAGATGAGTATGTGCCAAGCAAGATCGTAAGAGATGGAAAAGATCCACCATGGTACATCAACCGAGTTAGAAAACTGCTGCGGAAGCAAAGGGAACTTCACAACAAACATAAACATATCCAAAGCCTTGCAGACAAACAAAAATTATGCGAAGTGAAATGTAGTGTGAGGAGGGCTATGTGAGAGGCACTTAATGAATTCAAAAGTAGTGTTCTATGTACTGACTTGGCAGAAAATTTAAGAAATTTTGGTCTTACGTCAAAGCGATAGGTGGATCAAAACAAAATGTCCTGACACCACAGATGACAAAAGGGTAGATACCAAAATAGACGACAGAGTGATAGAGAAAAAATTAAAATCACACAAAAGAGGAAAGCCCACTGGACCTGAAGGGATACCAGTTAGATTTTACACAGAGCACGCGATGGAACTTAGCCCCCTTCTTGTAGCAGTGTACCGTAGGTCTCTAGAAGAGCATAGCATTCCAAAGGATTGGAAAACAGCATGGTCTTCCCCATTTTCAAGAAGGGACTTCGAACAGATGTGCAGAACTATAGACCTATATCTCTAATGTTGATTAGTTGTAGAACTTTGGAACACGAATTATGTTAGAGTATAATGAGTTTTCTGGAGACTACAAACCTACTCTGTAGGAATCATCATTTGTTTTGAAAAAGACGGCCATGTGAAACCCAGCTCTTGCTAATCATCCACAAGACTCAGAGGACCATAGACATGGGTTCACACTTAGATGCCGTGTAACTTCTTTCAGAAATACTTCACATAAAGTAATGGATAAAATGCAATGATTCTGGCTTTGTAGTAACCTTACTAACAAAGAGAAGCAAATGAGAGATTAGCTTTCTGTAGCTCTTCTCAGAAATACTTCACATAGTGTAATGGATGAAATGCGATGAATCTGGCTTTGTAGTAACCATACCAACAAACAGACGCCAATGGGGGATGAGCCTTCTGCAGTTTCTCACAGAAATGCTTCACAAAGGGTAATGCATGGAATGCATTGATTCTGGCTTTGTAGTAACCGGAAGAACAGAGAGAGGCAAATGAGGGAGGAGCTTTCTGTAGCTTCCCTTAAAAAATTTCACATAGGGTAAAGGACCAAATGTGATGATTCTGGCTTTGTAGTCACTTCTCCAATAAAGAGACACCTATGAGGCAAGCGCATTCTGCAGCTCCTCTCAGAAATACTTCACGAAGTGTAATGGATAAAATGCGATGATTCTGACTTTGTAATAACCTTACCAACAACGACACGTCTTTGAGGGAGGAGCTTTCTGCAGCTCCTCTCAGAAATAGTTCACATAGGGTAAGGGATGAAATGTGATGATTCTGGCTTTGTAGTAACCATACCAACAAAGAAACAGAAATGAGGGACGAGCTTTCTGTAGCTTCTTTTAAATACCTCACATCAGGTAGTGGATGAAATGTGATGATTCTGTCTGTGTAGTAATCATACCAACAAACAGATGTAAATGAGGGAGGAGCTTTCTGTAGCTTCTCTTATGTACACCACATCAGGTAATAAATGAAATGTGATGATGCTGTCTGTGTAGTAATCATACAAACAAAAATTGCAAATGAGGGAAGGGCTTTCTGTAGCTTCTCTCAGAATTACTTCACATAAGGTAATGGATGAATTGCGATGATCCTGGCTTTGTAGTAACGTTACCAACAAATGTACACGTATGAGGGGAGAGCTTCCTGCAGCTTCTCTCTGAAATACTTCACATGGGGTAATAGATGAAATGCGAATATTCTGGCCTCTGTAGTAATCATACCAACAAACAGTCACAAATGAGGGAAAAGCTTTCTTTAGCTTCTTTCAGAAATACTTCACATTGTGTAATGGACACCCCATGAACAATGGACCTTCCCAATCGTGGGGAGGCTTGCGTGTCTCTGTGATACAGATAGCCATACCGTAGGTGCAACCACAACGAAGGGGTATTTGTTGAGAGGCCAGACAAATGTGTGGTTTCTGAAGAGGGGCAGCAGCCTTTTCAGTAGCTGCAAGGGCAACAGTCTGGATGATTGACTGATCTGGCCTTGTAACAATAACCAAAACGGCCTTGCTGTGCTTGTACTGTGAACGGCTGAAAGCAAGGGGAAACTTCCTGAGGGCATGCAGCTTTACTGTATGATTAAATGATGATTGGGTCCTCTTGGGTAAAATATTCCGGAGGTAAAATAGTCCCCCAATCTGATCTCCAGACGGGGACTACTCAAGAGGATGTCATTATCAGGAGAAAGAAAACTGGTGTTTTACGGATCGGAGCATGGAATGTCAGATCCCTTAATCTAGCAGGTAGGTTAGAAAATTGGTGAAGTTCCGTGGCAGGAGGAACAAGACTTTTGGTCAGGTGACTACAGGGCTATAAACACAAAATCAAATAGAGGTAATGCAGGAGTAGGTTTGATAATGAGTAGGAAAATATAAATGTGGGTAAGCTACTACAAACTGCATAGTGATAGCATTATTGTGGCCAAGATAGATACGAATCCGACACCTACTACAGTAGTACAAGTTTATAGGCCAACTAGCTCTGCAGATGATGACTAAATTGAAGAAATGTATGATGAGATAAAAGAAATTATTCAGATAGTGAAGAGAGGTGAAAATTTAATAGTCATGGGTGACTGGAATTCGAGTGTAGGAAAAGGGAGAGAACGAAACATAGTAGGTGGATATGGATTGGGGCTAAGAAATGAAAGAGGAAGCCGCTTGGTAGAATTTTGCACAGACTTCAACTTAATCATAGCTAACACTTGGTTTAAGAATCATGAAAGAAGGTTGTATACATGGAAGAACCCTGGAGATACTAAAAGGTATCAGATAGATTATATAATGGTAAGACAGAGATTTAGGAATCAAGTTTTAAATTGTAAGACATTTCCAGGGGCAGAGGTGGACTCTGACCACAATCTATTGGTTATGACCTGTAGATTAAAACTGAAGAAACTGCAACAACGTGCGAATTTATGGAGATGGGACCTGGATAAACTGAAAGAACCAGAGTTTGTACAGAGTTTCAAGGAGAGCATAAGGGAACAATTGACAGGAGTGGGGGAAAGAAATACAGTAGATGAAGAATGGCTAGCTTTGAGAGATTAAGTAGTGAAGGCAGCAGAGGATCAAGTAGGTAAAAATACGAGGGCTGCTAGAAATCCTTGGGTGACAGAAGAAATATTGAATTTAATTGATGCAAGGAGAAAATATAAAAATGCAATAACTGAAGCAGGCAAAAAGGAAATCAAACGTCTCAACAATCAGATCGACAGGAAGTACAAAATGGCTAAGCAGGGATGGCTAGAGGACAAATGTAAGGATGTAGAAGCTTATCTCACTAGGGGTAAGATAGATATTGCCTACAGGAAAATTAAAGAGACTTTTGGAGATAAGAGAACGACTTGTATGAACATCAAGAGCTCAGATGGAAACCCAGTTCTAAGCAAAGAAGGGAAAGCAGAAAGGTAGAATGAGTATATAGAGGGTCTATACAAGGGTGATGCAATTGAGGACATTATTATGGAAAAGGAAGAGGATGTAGATGAAGATGAAATGGGAGATACGATACTGCGTGAAGAGTTTGACAGAGCACTGAAAGACCTGAGTTGAAACAAGGCCCCCAGAGTAGACAACATTCCACTGGAACTACTGACAGACTTGGGAGAGCCAGTCCTGACAAAACTCTTATCATCTGGTGAGCAAGATGTATGAAACAGGCGAAATACCCTCAGACTTCAAGAAGAATATAATAATTCCAATCCCAAAGAAACCAGGTGCTGACAGATGTGTAAATTACCGAACAATCACTTTAATAAGCGACAGCGGCAAAATACTAACACGATTTCTTTACAGACGAATGGAAAAACTAGTAGAAGCTGACCCCAGGGATGATCAGTTTGGATTCTGTAGAAATACTGGAACACATGAGGCAATACTGACCTTACGACTTATCTTAGAAGAAAGATTAAGGAAAGGCAAACCTATGTTTCTCGCATTTGTAGACTTAGAGAAAGCTTTTGACAATGTTGATTGGAATACTCTCTTTCAAATTCTAAAGGTGGCAGGGGTAAAATACAGGGAGCGAAAGGTTATTTGCGATTTGTACAGAAACCAGATGGCAGTTATAAGAGTCGAGGGGCATAAAAGGGAAGCAGTGGTTGGGAAGGGAGTGAGACAGGGTTGTAGCCTCTAACTGATGTTATTCAATCTGTATATTAAGCAGGCAGTAAAGGAAACAAAATAAAAATTCTGAGTAGGTATTAAAATCCATGAGGAAGAAATAAAAACTTTGAGGTTTGCCGATGACATTGTAATTCTGTCAGAGACAGCAAAGGACTTGGAAGAGCAGTTGAATAGAATGGAGAGTGTCTTGAAAGGAGTATATAAGATGAATATCAACAAAAGCAAAATGAGGATGAGGGAATGTACTCGAATTAAGTTGGGTGATGCTGAGGCAATTAGATTAGAAATGAGACACTTAAAGTAGTAAATGAGTTTTGCTATTTGGGAAGCAAAATAACTGATGATGGTCAAAGTAGAGAGGATATAATATGTAGACTGGCAATGGTAAGGAAGGCATTTCTGAAGAAGATAAATTTGTTAACATCGAGTATAGATTTAAGTGACAGGAAGTCATTTCTGAAAGTATTTGTATGGAGTGCAGCTATGTATGGAAGTGAAACATGGACGATAACTAGTTTGAACAAGAAGAGGATACAAGCTTTCTAAATGTGATGATTCTGGCTTTGTAGTAACGTTATCAACATAGAGACGCCTCTGAGTGAGGAGCTTTCTAAAGCTCTTCTCAGAAATACATCACATACAGTAATGGATAAAATGTGATGATTCTGGCTTTCTAGTAACCAATCAAAGAAACGGATATGAGGGAAGAGTTTTCTGTAGCTTCTCTGATAAACTTCATATCAGGTAATGGATGAAATGTGATCATTCTATCTGCATAGTAATCATACCAACAAACAGACGCCTATGAGGGGGCAGCTTTCTCCAGCTTCTCTTTGAAATACTTCACATAGTATAATGGATGAAATGTGATGATTCGCGGTCTGTAGTAAACCTTCCAACAAAGAGACACAAATGAACATGGAGCTGTCTGTAGCTTCTCTCAGAAATGCTTCACATAGGGTATGGATGAAATACGATGATTCTGGCTATGTAGGAACCCTAACAACAGATAGATGCCTATGAGGGAGGAGCTTTCTGCAGCTTCCCTCTGAAATACTTAACATAGGGTAATGGATGAAAATGATTATTCTGGCTTTAAGGTAAGCATACCAACAAAGAGACACAAATGAGGGAGGAGCCTTCTGCGGCTCCTCTCATAAATACTTCACATCAGGTAAAAGTTGAAAAGTCATGATTGGGTCTGTGTACTAATCATACCAACAAACAGATACAAGAGAGGGAGGAGCTTTCCGCAACATCTCTCAGATATACTTCAAATAGGGTAATAGATGGAATGCGAATATTCTGCCTTTGTACTAACCATACCAACAAAGAGACGCAAGTGAGGGAGGAGCTTTCTGTAGCTTTTATCTGAAATACACCACATAGGGTAAAAAATGAAATCCGATGATTTTGGCTTTGTAATAACCATACCAACAAACTAATGCAAATGAGGGAGGAGCTTTCTGTAGCTATACTCAGAAATACTTCACATAGGGTAATAGGTGAAATGCGATGATTCTGGCTTTGTAGTAAACATACTAACAATCAAACGCAAATGAGGGAGGAGCTTTCTGAAGCTTCCATCAGAAATACTTCACACCAGGTAATGGATGAAGTGTAATGATTGTGTCTGTGTACTAATTATACCAATAAAAGATGCAAGTGAGGGAGGAGCTTTCTGCAGCTTCTATCAGAAATACTTCACATAGGGTAATAGATGAAATGGGATGACTCTGGGCTTGTAGTAACCATACCAACAAACAAACACAAGTGCGGGTGGAGCTTTCTGTAGCATCCCACAGAAATATTTCACATCAGGTAAGGGATGAAAAGTAACCATAGTGTCTGTGTACTAATCATACCAACAAACAGATGCAAGTGAGGGATGAGCTTTCTGCAGCTTTTCTCTGAAATACATCAAATAGGGTAATAGATGAAATGCAATGATTCTGGCTTAGTAGTAAACTTACCAACCAATGCACGACAATGTGGGAGGTGCTTTCTGTAGCTTCCCTCAGAAATACTCCATATCAGGTAATGGGTGAAATGTAATAATTGTGTTTGTGTACTAATCATACCAACTAACAGATGCAAGTGAGGGAGGAGCATTCTGTAGCGTCCCTCAGAACTACTTCACTTCAGGAAATGGATGAAATGTAATGATTGTGTCTGTTTAATAAAACCAACAAACAGATGCAAGTGAGGGAGGAGCTTTCATCAACTTCTCTCTGAAATACTTCACATATGCTAATGGATGAAATGAGATTATTTAGGCTTTGTAGTAACCATACCAACAAAGAGACGTAAACAAGGGAGGAGTGGGAGGAGCGTCCTGCAGCTTCTCTCAGAAATACTTCACATAGGGTAATAGATTAAATGCGAGGGTCTGGCTTTGTAGTAACCATACCAACAAACAAACACAAAAATAGGGTGGAGCTTTGTGTAGCCTCCCTCAGAAATACTTCACATCAGGTAATGGATGAAATGTAATGATTGTGTCTGTGTACTAATCATACCAACTGACAGATGCAAGTGAGGGAGGAGCATTCTGTAGCGTCCCTCAGAACTACTTCACATCAGGAAATGGATGAAATGTAATGATTGAGTCAGTTTAATCAAACAAACAAACAGATGCAAGTGAGGGAGGAGCTTTCATCAGCTTCTCTCTGAAATACTTCACATACGCTAATGGATGAAATGAGATTATTTAGGCTTTGTAGTAACCATACCAACAAAGAGACGTAAACAAGGGAGGAGTTGGAGGAGCGTCCTGCAGCTTCTCTCAGAAATACTTCACATAGGGTAATAGATTAAATGCGAGGGTCTGGCTTTGTAGTAACCATACCAACAAACAAACACAAATGAGGGTGGAGCTTTCTGTAGCCTCCCTCAGAAATACTTCACATCAGGTAATGGATGAAATGTAATGATTGTGTCTGTGTACTAATCATACCAACAAACAGATGCAAGTGAGGGAGGAGCTTTCTGCAGCTTCACTCATAAATACTTCACATATGGTAATAGATGAAATGCGATGATTCTGGGCTTGCAGTAACCGTACCAACAAACAAACACAAGTGCGGGTGGAGTTTTCTGCAGCATCCCACAGAAATATTTCACATCAGGTAAGGGATGAAATGTAACCATAGTGTCTGTGTTGTAATCTTACCAACAAACAGATGCAAGTGAGAGAGGGGCATACTACAGCTTGTCTCAGAAATACTTCACATAGCGTAGTAGATGAAATGCGATGTTTCTGGCTTTGTAGTAACCATACCAACAAACAAATCCAAATGAGGGGGGAGCTATCTGTAGCTTCCCTCAGAAATACTTCACATTAGGTAATGAATGAAATATAATAATTGTGTCTGTGTAGTTATCATACCAACAAACAGATGCAAGTGAAGGAGGCGTTTTCTGTACTTTTTCTATGAAAAACATCACACACGGTAATGGATGAAATGCAATGATTCTGGCTTTGTAGTGACCATACCAACAATCAAAATCAAATGAGCTAGGAGAATCCTGCATCCTCTGTCTGAAATACATCACAAAGGGTAATGGATGAAATGCAATTATTGTGGCTTTGTAGTAACCATACCAACAATCAAACCAAAATGAGGTGGGAGCTTTCTGTACCTTTTCTCAGCAATACTTCACATAGGGTAATAGATGAAATGCAAGGATTCCGGCTTTGTAGTAACCTTACCAACAAACAAACACAAATGAAGGAGGAGCTTCTGTAGCTTCCGTCACAAATAATTCACATCGGGTAATGAATGAAATGTAATGATTGTGTCTGTGTACTAATCATACCAACAAACATATGCAAGTGAGGGTGGAACTTTCTGCAGCTTCTCACTGAGATACTTCACATAGGGTAAAAATGAAATGCGATGATTCTGGATTTGAAGTAACCATACCAACAAACACACACAAATGAGGGAGGAGCTTTCTGTAGCTTCCCTCATAAATACTTTACATCAGGTAACGGATGAAATGTAATAATTGTGGCTGTGTCCTAATCATACCAACAACAGATGCAAGTGAGGGAGGATCTTTCTGTAGCTTCTCTCAGAAATACATCACATAGGGTAATAGATGAAATGCGATGATTCTGGGCTTATAGTATCCATACCAACAAACAAACACAAGTGCAGGTGGAGCTTTCTGTAGCATCCCACAGAAATATTTCACATCAGGTAAGGGATGAAATGTAACCACAGTGTCTGTATAGTAATCTTACCAACAAACAGATGCAAGTGAGGGAGGAGCGTCCTGCAGCTTTTCTCAGAAATACTTCACATAGGGTAGTAGATGAAATGCTATGTTTCTGGCATGGTAGTAACCATACCGACAAACAAAATCCAGATGAGGGGGGAGCTTTCTGTAGCTTATCTCAGAAATACTTCACATTAGGTAATGAATGAAATGTAATGATTGTGTCTGTGTACCAATGATACCAACAAACAGATGCAAGTGAGGGATGAGCTTTCTGCAGCTTCTCTCTGAAATACATCACAGAGGGTAATGGATGAATTGCAATGATTCTGGCTTTGTAGTAACCATACCAACAATCAAACGCAAATGAGGGAGGATCTTCCTGCAGCCTCTGTCTTAAATACATCACAAAGAGTAATGGATGAAATGCAATTATTCTGGCTTTGTATTAACCATACCAACAATCAAACCAAAATGAGGTGGGAGCTTTCTGTAGCTTGTCTCAGAAATACTTCACATAAGGTAATGAATGAAATGTAATGATTGTGTCTGTGTACTAATCATACCAACAAACAGATGCAAGTTAGGTTGTAGCTTTCTGCAGCATCTGTCATAAATACATCGCATTGGGTAAAATATGAAATACGATGACTCTTGCTTTCTAGTAACCATACAAAAAATCAAACACAAATGTGGTAGAAAGCTTTCTGTAGCTTTTGTCAAAAATATTTCTCGAAGTCCAATAGATGAAATGTGTTGATTCTGGCTTTGTAGTAACCATACCAACAAACAAACGTAAATGAGGGGCGAGCTTTCTGTAGCATCCCTCAGAAGAACTCAACATCAGCTAATGGATGAAAAGTAAAGATTGTGTCTGTGTGATAATCATACCAACAAACAAATGCATGTGAGGGAGGAGCTTTCTGCAGCTTCTCTCTGAAGTGCATCATTAAGGGTAAAAAATGAAATCCGATGATTCTGCCTTTGTAATAACCATACCAATAACCTAAGGCAAATGTGGGAGGAGCTTTCTGTAGCTATTCTCAGAAATAGTTCACACAGGGTAATAGATGAATTGCGATGAATCTGGCTTTGTAGAAACCATACCAACAAACATATGCAAATGATTGAGGAGCTTTCTGTAACTTCCCTCAGAAATACTTCACATCATGGAATAAATGAAATGTATTGATTGTGTGTGTGTACTAAACATACCAACAAACAGATGTAAGTGAGGGACGAGCTTTCTGCGGCTTCTCTCAGAAATACTTCACATTGGGTGAAAAATGAAATGCTATGATTCTGGCTTTGTAGTAACCTTAAGAACAAACAAACACAAAAGAGGGTGGAATGTTCTGTAGCTTCCATCAGAAATATTTCACATCAGGTGATGTGTGATATGTAATGATTGAGTCTGTATTCTAATCATATCAACAAACAGATGCAAGTGAGGGTGAAGTAACTGCAGCTTCTCTTTGAAATACATCACATAATGTAATAGATGAACTGCGATGATACTGGCTTTGTAGTAACCATACAAACAAACAAACGCAAGTGATGGAGGAGCTTTTTGTAGTTTCACTCAGAAATTCTTCACATTGTGTAATAGATGAAACGCGATGTTTCTGGCTTGTAGTGACCGTACCAGCCAACAGATGCAAGTGAGTGAGGAGCTTTCTACATCTTCCCTCAGAAATACTCCACATCAGGTAATGGATGGAATGTAATGATGGTGTCTGTGTACTAATCATACCAACAAACTGATGCAAATTAGGGAAGAGGTTTCTGGAGCTTCTCTGTGAAACACATCACGTAGGGTATTGTGTGAAATGCAATGATTCTTACTTGGTAGAAGACATACCAACAATCAAATGCAATTGAGGAAGGAGCTTTCTTTAGCTTCCCCCAGATATACCTCACATCTGGAAATGGATGAAATGTAATGATTGTGTCTGTGTACTAATCATACCAACAAACAGTTGCAAGTGAAGGAGAAGCTTTCTGCAGCTTCACTCTGAAATACATCACAAAGGGTAGTTGATGAAATGCAATGAATCTGGTTTTGTAGTAACCATACCAACAAACAACCGCAAATGACGGAGGAGCATTCAGTAGCTTCTCTCAGAAATACTTCACATCATGTAATAAATGAAATATAATTGTTGTGTCTGTGTACTAATCATACCAACAAACAAATGCAAGTGAGGGAGTAGCTTACTGCAGCATCTGTCTGAAATACATCACATATGGTAAAATATGAAATACGATGTTTCTTGCTTTGTAGTAACCATACCAAAAAACAAAACCAAATGAGGTAGGAGCTTTCTGTAGCTTTTCTTGAAAATATTTCACATAGTGCAATAGATGAAATGCGTTGATTCTGGCTTTGTAGTAACCATACCAACAAACAAACATAAATGATGGGCAAGCTTTCTGTAGCATCCCTCAGAAATACTCCACATCAGGTAATGGATGAAATGTAGTGATTGTGTCTGAGTACTAATCATACCAACAAACAGATGCACATGAGTGAGGAGCTTTCTGTAGCTTCTCTCACAAATACTTCATATACGTATAGGATGAATTGCGATGATTCTGGCTTTGTAGTAACCATACCAACAAACAAACGCAAATGAGGGAGGAGCTTTCTGTTGATTTCCTCAGAAATATTTCACATAGTTTAATAGGTGAAATGCTATGATTCTGGCTTTGTACTAACCATACCAACAATCAGATTAAAGGGAGGGTGGAGCTTTCTGCAGCTTCTCTCTGAAATACATCACATAGGGTAATAGATGAAATGCAATGATTCTGGCTTTGTAGTAACCATACCAACAACCAAACGCAAATGAGGGAGGAGCTTTCTGTAGCTTACCTCAGAAATACATCACATCAGGTAATGGATGAAATGTAATGACTGTGTCTCTGTACTAATCATAAAAACAACCATATGCAAGTGAGGGAGGAGCTTTCTGACCTTCTCTCTGAAATACATTACATTGGATAATAGATGAATTCTGATGATTCTGCCTTTGTAGTAACCATACCAACAAACATACGCAAATGATTGAGGAGCTTTCTGTAGCTTCCCTCAGAAATACTTCACATCAGGTGATGGATTAAATATAATGATTGTGATGGTGTACCAATCATACCAACAAACAGATGCAAGTGAGAGATAAGCTTTCTGAGGCTTCTATCTGAAATACACCACATAGGGTAAAATATGAAATACGATGAATTTGGCTTTGTAACAACCATCCCAACAAACTAACGCAAATGAGGGAGAAGCTTTCTGTAGCTATTCTTAGAAATACTTCACTAAGGGTAATAGATGAAGTGCGATTATTCTGGCTTTGTAGTAACAATACTAACAAACAAACGTAAGTGATGGTGCAACTTTCTGTAGCTTCCCTCAGAAATACTTCACATCAGGTAAATGATAAGTAGCTGGAACTATTCTGGAATTTGTATCTATCATCGCCACCAAGAAATGACAGAGTCCAGCAATTCTACCCGCAATTCCACCTACTGACATGCAGTCGCCACTACATTGCGCAATCACTGTAATCGAGTACTATAATGATGTACAGTGATGGATCAGCTAAATGGATGTGTTAGTGTGCTCAAATATAAGGTAATTTATAACTGAGTTTATGTACCTACCTTGATTTTTCTCCTTACCATAACACCTATCAGGTTCCTCTCCGTTTGAAGTAAAGAGATTTCCAAGTGTCCCTACTGAAAGAACATTAAAGACCAGTGTTTTTGCTAATTAATGCCTCATGAACATAGAAAAAGAAAGTTAATGAAAGTAATTTTCCTAATAATACTGCTTATTAATGCATTGTTGCCAACTTCAAATTAAAAAGTTCGTGAGGCTGAGGCTTATAAAGTTTTGCTTCGTAAATGATCTCATTACCACCTGTTGTAAATCACAGAAGGTGAGTCAGTATCTTACATATATGTTAATTTTGTGTGTCAATGTAGTAAAAGTGGAAAACTGCAGTGTGGAACATTATATACTCAAGTCTGCTAAGTGTATGTCTCTCCTGTGTTTTAGAAGTGCTTATTAATAATATAACAGGATCCACAGTTTGTATATTGGGTTAATGCTTGGTAACAAGTAACAGAAAGACCACTAATTAGGAAAACCTTAATTTCTTTAATCAAATGATAGTGAGGAGCAACCTGTAAGTGGATTCAAATTAACTTTCGTTTTAAATAGTAACGCACTTAACTGAGAGAGACTTAACCTATATCCAATTAATGATTCTGCAGTTAGTAGTAATAATGTTATAAAGACCATTCAGTTTGTGTAAGCCCTGAAAGTAATAGTGTGTTTCAGTATCTGTTATAATTTTGCAAATAGTTTGTGCTGCTTTAACTGTTAGTTTCAATCTTACCGTACCCACATGAATGTGTCAAGAGTATACTGCTCTCGCATGTGACAATGTATAGGTTGTGTTTATCCATTCAAGTTACTAATAACTATTTTCTTGAACGAGAATGTTAATCATTCTCTTGCCTACTTAGGCTGGCGACCGTTTTCTTTACCTGTTAAACAGTGCAGATAGGCAAAATTTTGTTTATTACTGTTCAAATATTTCCGTAATTCTGACTTTCATTTCCGATAAGCCACTTCCGTTAGGTACAACACGGTCAACACAACAAAATTCCTCCCAGAGGGTAACACTGCTCTGTTGCATTATACCATAATTGCTTTAATAATATTGTTTTACTTCACAACCTGCTTTAAGGTTATGGTTCAGCAGCAGCAGACAATAGTGTTATAAGCTTTCTGCAGCTTCCCTCAGAAATATTTCACATCAGGTAATGGATGAAATGTAATGATTGTGTCTGTGTAGTAATCATTCCAACAAACAGATGCAAGTGAGGGAGGAGCTTTCTGCAGCTTCCCTCTGAAATACATCACATAGGGTAATAGATGAAATGTGATGATTCTGGCTTTGTAGTAACCACACCAACAAACAAACGCAAATGACGGAGGAGCTTTCTGTAGCTTCCCTCAGAAATACTTCACATCAGGTAATGGGTGAAATGTAATGATTGTGTCTGTGTACTAATCATTCCAACAAACAGATACAAGTGAGGAAGGAGCTTTCATCAGCTGAAATAAATCACATAGGGTAATGGATGAAATACAATGATTCTGGCTTTGTAGTAACTATAACATCAAACAAACGAAAATGAGGGAGGAGCTTTCTGTAGATTTCTTTAGAAATACTTAACATTGGGTAATAGATGAAATGTGATGATTCTGGATTTAAAGTAGCCATACTAACAAACAAATGCAAATGAGGGTGGAGTTTTCTGTAGCTTCCCTCAGAATTATTTGACATCAGGTAATGGATGAAATGTAATCATTGTGTCTGTGTACTAATCATACCAACAAACAGATGCAAATGAGGGAGGAGCTTTCTGCAGCTTCTATCTGAAATACATCACATAGGGTAAAATATGAAATAAGATGATTCTGGCTTTGTAATAACCAGCCCAACAATCTAAGGCAAATGAGGGATGAGCATTTTGTATCTATTCTCAGAAATACTTCACATAGGGTAATAGATGAAATGCAACGATTCTGGCTTTGTAGTAACCATACCAACAAACTAAACGCAAATGACACTTGAGCTTTCTGTAGCATTTTTTAGAAATACTACACATAGGGTAATAGATGAAATGCGATGATTCTGGATTTGTAGTAACCATACCAACAAACAAACACATTTCACTCATAAATACTTCATATCAGGTAATGCATGAAATGTAATGATTGTGTCTGTGTACTAATCGTACCAACAATCAGATGCAAGTGAGGGAGAAAATTTCTGCAGTCTCTTTCTGAAATACATCGCATGGAGTAATAGATGATATTCAAAGATTCTGGCGTTGTAGTAACCATACCAACCAACAAATGCAACTGAGGTAAGATCTTTCTGTAAATTCCCTCAGAAATACCTCACATCAGGTAATGGATGAAATGTTATGGTTGTGTCTGTGTACTGATAAGAACAACAAACAGATGCAAGTGAGGGAAGTGCTTTCTGCAGCTTCCCGCAGAAATACTTCACATCAGGTAATGGATGTAATGTAATGAGTGTGTGTGTGTATTAATCATTATAACAAACAAATGCAAGTGAGGGAGGAGCTTTCTGCAGATCCTTTCTGAAATACATCACATAAAGTAATAGATGAATTGTGATGATTCTGGCTTTGTAATAACCGTACCAACAAACTAAAGCAAATAAGGGGGGAGCTTTCTGTAGCTATTCTCAGAAATTCATCACATGGGGTAATAGATGAAATGCGATGATTTTGGCTTTGTAGTAACCATACCAACAAATGAAACCCAAATGAGGTTTGTGCTTTCTGTAGCCTCCCTCTGAAATATTTCACAACAGGTAATGGATGAAATTTAGTGATTGTGTCTGTGTACTAATCATAACAAAAAAGGAGCAAGTGAGGCACAAGCTTTCTTCAGCTTCTCTCTGAGATACATCACATAGGATAATGGATGAAATGCGATGATTCTGGTTTTGTAGTAACCATAAAAACAAACAAACGCAAATGACACTTGAGCCTTCTGTAGCTTTTCTCAGGAATACTTCACATAGTGTGATAGATGAAATGCGATGATTCTGGCTTTGTAGTAATAATACCAACAAACAAACGCAAATGATTGAGGAGCTTGCTGTAGCCCCCCTCAGAAATACTTCACATCAGGTAATGGATGAAATGAAATGATTGTGTCTGTGTACTAATCATATCAACAAACAGATGTAGGTGAGGGATGAGCTTTCTGCAGTTTCCCTCATAAATACTTCACATCCAGTAATGGATGAAAAGTAATGATTGTGTCTGTGTACTAATCATACCATAAACAGATGCAAGTGAGGGAAGAGTTTTCTGCAGCTTCCCTCAGAAATACTTCACATCAGGTAATGGATGTTATGTAATGAGTGTGTGTGTGTATTAATAATTATAACAAACAGATGCAAGTGAGGGTGGAAGTTTCTGCAGCTCCATGCTGAAATACATCACATAAAGTAATATATGAATTGCGATGATTCTGGCTTTGTAGTAACCATACCAACAAACAAACGCAAAGGACACTTGAGCTTCCTTTAGTTTTATTTAGAAATATTTCACATAGGGTAATAGATGAAATGCGATGACACTATATTTGTAGTAACCTTACCAACAAACAAACGCAACTGAGAGAGGAGCTTTCTGTAGCTCCCCTGAGAAATATTTCACATCAGGTAATGGATGAAATGTAATGATTGTGTCTGTGTACTCATCATACCATAAACAGATGCAAATGAGTAATGAGCTTTCTGCAGCTTTTCTCTGAAATTCATCACATAGGTTAATAGATTAAATGTGATGATTCTGGCTCTGTAGTAACCATACCAACAATGAAACGCAAATGAGGGTTGTGCTTTCTGTAGTTTCCCTCAGAAATATTTCACATCAGGTAATGGATAGAATGCAATGATTGTGTCTGTGTACTAATCATACCATAAACAGAAGCAAATGAGGGATGAGCTTTCTGCAGCTTTTCTCTGAAATACATCACATGGGGTAATAGATGAAATGCAATGATTCTGACTTTGTAGTAACCATACCAACAAAGAAACACAAATGAGGGAGGAGTTTTCTGCAGTTTTTTTCAGAAATACTTCACATTGGGTAATAGATGAAATGTGATGGTTCTGGCTTCGTAGTAACCATACCAACAATCAAACGCAAATGAGGGAGGTGCTTTCTGTAGTAATCATTCCAACGAACCGATGCAAGTTAGAAAGTAGCTTACTGCAGCTTCCCTCTGAAATACATCACATAGGGTAATAGATGAAATACGATGATTCAGGCTTTGTAGTAACCCCACCAACAAACAAACGAAAATTACGAGGAGCTTTTACAGCATCCCTCAGAAATACTTCACATCCAGTAATGGATGAAATGAAATGATTTTGTCTGTGTACTAATATTGCCATAAACATATGCAAGTGAGGGAAGAGCATACTGCAGCTTCTCTCTGATATACATCACATGGGGTAATGGACGAAATGCGATGTTTCTGGCTCTGTAGTAATCATACCAACAAACAAACGCAAACGAGGGAGATGCTTTCTGCAGATTCCCTCAGATATATTTCAAATCAAGTAATGGATGAAGTGTAATGATTGTGTCTGTGTATTAATCACAACAACAAACAGTTGCAACTAAGGGACGAGCCCTCTGCAGCTTCTCTCTGAGATACATCACATAGGATAATGGATGAAACACAATGTTTCTGGCTTCGCAGTAACCGTACCAACAAACAAACGCAAATGAGGGAGGAGCTTTTCTGTAGCTTCCCTCAGAAATTCCTCACATCAGATAATGGATAAAATGTAACGATTGTGTCCGTGTACTAATCATACCAACATACAGAGCAAGTGAGTTAGGAGCTTTCTGCTGCTCCTCTCTGAAATACCTCATATATGGTAATAGATGAAATGTGATGATTCTGGCTTTGTAGTAACCATACCAACAAACAAATGCAAATAAGGGAGCTGCTTAGAGAGCATCCCTGAGACATACTTCACATCATCTAGTAAATGAAATTTAATGTTTGTGTATGTGTACTAATAATAGCAACAAACAGATGCAAGTGAGGGAAGAGCTTTCCACAACTTCTCTATGAAATATATCACATAGAGTAATAAATGAAATGCGATGATTCTGGTTTTGTAGTAACCATAAAAACAAACAAACGCAAAAGACACTTGAGCCTCCTATAGCTTCTCTCAGGAATACTTCACATAGGGTAATAGATGAAATGCAATGATTCTGGTTTTGTAGTAAGAATACCAACAAACAAATGCAAGTGAGGGAGGAGCTTTCTGCTGCTCCTCGCTGAAATACATCACATATCCCAATGGATGAAATGCAATGATTCTGGCTTTGTAGTAACGGTAGCAACAAACAAACGCATATAAGACAGGAGCTTTCTGTAGCTATTCTCAGAAATAAATCGCATAGGGTAATAGATGAAATGTGTTGATTCTGGCATCGTAGTAACCCCACCAACAAACAAACGCAAGTCATGGAGGAGCTTTCTGTAGCTTCCATTTGAACTATTTCACATCAAGCAAAGGGTGAAATCTACTGATTGTGTCTGTGTACTAATCATTCCAACAGACAGATGCAAGTGATTAAGGAGCTTTCCTCGGCTGAAATACATAGGGTAATGGATGAAATGCAATGATTCTGGCTTTGTAGTAACCATACCAACAAACAAACGCAAGTGACGCTTGAGCCTTCTGTAGCTTATCTCAGAAATACTTCACATCCGGTAATGGATGAAATGCGATGATCCTGGATTTGTAGTAATAATACCAACAAAGAAACACAACTGAGTTAGGAGCTTCCTGTAGCCCCCCTCAGAAATACTTCACATCAGGTAATGGAGGAAATGCAGTGATTGTGTCTGTGTAATAATCATACCATAAACAGATGCAAGTGAGGGAAGAGCTTTCTGCAGCTTTGATATGAAATACATTACATAGAGTAATAGATGAAATGCAATGATTCTGGTTTTGTGGTAACCAAACCAACATCCAAATGCAAATGAGGGAAGAGCTTTCTGTAGCTTCCCTCAGAAATATTTCACATCAGGTTCTGGATGAAATGTAATGATTTTGTCTGTGTACTAATCATAACAAAACACAGGTGCAAGTGAGGTACAAGGATTCTGCAGCTTCTCTCTGAAATACATCACATGGGGTAATAGATGAAATGCAATGATTCTGGCTTTGTAGTAACCATACCAAAAACAAACGCAAATGAATGAGTAGCTTTCTTTAGCTATTCTCAGAAATACTTCACATAGGGTAATAGATGAGATGCGTTAATTCTGGCTTTGTAATAACCAGACCAACAAACAAACACAATTGAGGGAGGTGCTTTCTGTAGCTTCCCTCCGATATATTTCACATCTGGTAATGGATGGAATGTAATGATTGTGTCTGTGTACTAATCATAAGAACAAAGAGGTGCAAGTGTGGGACGAGCTTTCTGTATCTTCTCTACGAGATACATCACGTAGGGTAATGGATATAATGCAATAATTCTGGTTTTGTTGTAACCATACCAACAAAGAAACGCAAATGAGGGAGTAGCACTCTGTAGCTAATCTCAGAAGTATTTCACATTGGATAATAGATGAAATGCGATGATTCTGGCTTTATAGTAACCATTCCAACAAACAAACGAAATTGAGGGAGGAGCTTTCTGTAGCTTCCCTCAGAAATACTTCACATCAGGTAATGGACGAAAGGTAATGATTGTGTCAGTGTACTAATCGTACCAACAAACAGATGCAAGTGAGGGAGGAGATTTCTGCAGTCTCTCTCTGAAATACATCACAAGGGGTAATAGATGGAATGCAATGATTCTGGCTTTGTAGTAATAATACCAACCAACAAACGCAACTAAGGGAGGTTATTTCTATAGCTTTCCTCAGAAATACTTCACATCAGGTAATGGATGAAATGAAAAA
Organism: Schistocerca gregaria; assembly: GCF_023897955.1. Lineage (NCBI taxonomy): Eukaryota > Metazoa > Arthropoda > Insecta > Orthoptera > Acrididae > Schistocerca > Schistocerca gregaria. The sequence continues at coordinate 545,116 of NW_026061727.1, forward strand.
ATTGTGTCTGTGTACTGATCAGAACAACAAACAGATGCTAGTGAGGGAATAGCTTTCTACAGCCTCCCTCAGAAATACTTCACATCAGGTAATGATGAATGTAATGATCGTGTCTCTGTACTAATCATTCCAAAGAACAGATGCAAGTGAGGGAGGAGCTTTCTGCAGCTTTTTTCTCAAATACATCACATAGGGTAAAAAAAGAAATACGATGATTCTGGCTTTGTAATAACCATACCAACAAACAAACGCAAATGGCGCTTGAGCTTTCTGTAGCTTACCTCAGAAATACTTCTTATATGGAAATAAATGAAATGCGATGATTCTGGCTTTGTGGTAACCATACCAACAAACAAACGCAACTGAGAGAGGAGCTTTCTGTAGCTTCCCTCAGAAATATTTCACGTCAGGTATTGGATGGAGTGTAATGATTGTGTCTGTGTACTAATCTTAACAACAAACAGATGCAAGTGTGGGAGGAGCTTTCTGCAGGTTCCATCAGAAATAATTCACTTTAAGTAATGGATAAAATGTAATGATTGTGTCTGTGTACTAATCATACAAACAATCAGATGCATGTGAGGGAGTAGCTTTCTGCAGCTTCTCTCTGAAATACTTCATATAGGGGAATAGATGAAATGCAATTATTCGTGCTTTGTAGTAACCATACCAACAAACAAACACAAATGAGGGAGGAGCTTTCTGTAGCTTTTCTGAGAAATATTTCACATAGGGTAATAGATGAAATCCAATGATTCTATCTTTGTAGTATCCATACCAACAATCAAACGCAAATGAGGGAGGAGCTTTCATTAGCTTCCCTCAGAAATACTTCACATCAGGTAGTGGATGAAATGCAATGTTTGTGTATACGTACTAATCATACCAACAAACAGATGTATGTGAATGAAGAGCTTTCTGCAGCTTCTCTCTGAAATAAATAACATATTGTAATAGATGAAATGTGATGATTCTGGCTTTCTAGTAACCATACCAACAAACAAACGCAAATGAGGGAGGAGCTTTCTGTAGCTTCCCTCAGAAATACTTCACATCAGGGAATGGATGAAATATAAGGATTGTGTCTGTGTACTAATTATTCCAACAAACAGATGCAAGTGAGGGAGGAGGGTTTTGCAGCATCTCTCAGAAATACTTCATATAGGACAATAGGTGAAATGCAATTATTTTATCTTTGTAGTAACCATACCAACAAACAAACACAAATCAGGGAGGAGCTTACTGTAGCTTTTCTGAGTAATATTTCACATAGGGTAATATATGAAATGCGATGATTCTGGCTTTGTAGTAACTATACCAACAATCAAACGCAAATGAGGGAGGAGCTTGCTGTAGCTTCCCGTCAGAAATACTTCACATCAGGTAATGGATGAAATGCAATGATTGTGTCTGTGTACTAATCATACCAACAATCAGAAGAAAGTGATGGAGGAGCTTTCTGCACCTTCTCTCAGAAATACTTCACGTAGCGTTGCGTACTAATCATACCAACTATCAGTCTTTAGCATTCTGCACCTTCTCTCCTAAATACATCACATAGGGTTATAGATGAAATGCGATGATTCTGGCTTTGTAGTAACCATACCAAAAAACAATCGCAAATGAGGGAGGACCTTTCTGTAGCTTTTCTCATAAATATTTCACATAGGGTGATAGATGAAATGCCATGATTCTTCCCTCAGAAATATGTCACATCAGGTAATGGATGAAATGTAATGATTGTAGTAACCATACATAGGGTAATGAATGAAATGCAATGATTTTGGCTTTGTAGTAACCATTCCAACAAACAAACTCCATAAAAGAAATGTAATGATTGTGTTTGTGTACTAATCATACTAACAAAGTGATGCCATTGAGGAGGCCTTGCGCCACCACTTTTATTCCATCTTAGCCACGTATCACGGCTCTGGCATTGTCTACACTGTTGGTTTGATGGTTGCTGGTCATGTCGGTTATGCCCTAACTCTAGTGGACCATTGTGAACAAGTTTCATTACCGGCTGGCTGCAGTTTTTACACTGCTGACGTGGTCACCATCTTTCGAGCTCTAGAGTATCTCCGCTCCTGCTCAGGTGAGTCCTTCATTATCTGTGGCGATTACCTGAGCGGTTTACCAGCTCTTGACCAGTGTTTCCCTCATTCTCATCTGGTGATGGCTATCCAGTTGTCCCTGCATAATCTTGCCCGTTGCGGCGGATCTGTTGTCTTTGTTTGGAACCCAGGCTATGTTGAGATAGCTTGCAATGAAACTGTTGACTGCCTGGCGAAAGAGGCCACCAGTAAAGCATCTCTGGAAATTAGCCTCCCGGAGACTGATTTGCGGGCAATATTACGCCAAAAAGTTTTAGATTTATGTTACAGTGATTGGCGCAACCTGCCCATGAAAAACAAACTCCGTCATAACAAGGAGACGATGACTGTGTGGTGGTCATCCATGCGAGCCATCGCAGGGACTCAGTCATCCTTTGTCGTCTCCGCATTGGCCACACCTGACTGATGCATAGTTATTTCCTGTGTTGTGAGGATCCACCTCTTTGTCGTTGTGGGGCTTCCTTGACAGTGGTCCATATTCGGTTGGAGTGCGCCCTTTTAACTGTGCTCAGGCAGACTTTTGCGATGGCTGAAATGCTCTCTGCGCTTTTAACTTATGACTGTTCCATAGCAGACTTAGTTTTGCATTTTATTCGGGCAGGGGGATTTTATCGCTTAATGTAAATGTGTGTGTTTTTGTGTTGATTCTGGCCTATGGGCTACAATTTTAGTCTGCTTTTTTTAATGTGTTTCTCGGTGGTTGTCTTTTCCTTTTCTGTTTCTATGGTCGGCCACCCACCGTCACTCTCCGTATGATTTTAGTTCTTCTTGTCTGGTCTTTGTCTCAGTTTCTCTCATTCTGTGTCATCTGTCCTCTCGTTTGTTGATTGTTCTTATTCTCTGTGGGTGTTTTTAGTATTAGAAAAAGGGACCAATGATCGTAGCAGTCTGGTCTCTTTAACCCCCAAAAACCAACCAATCCTAAGATGTCTACCTCAGTCGGAGATGAAATGTCAGAAATAATTTTATTCATCGACTGTGCCGTCCTCCCACAAGCCAGTCCAGAAGTTTTGACTAATGTGAACAGTCGCTGTGAAAGCCTATGTTGTGTAAATGTGTGCTTGTCTCCTGAAGTGTACCTTGTGAAAGGAGGAGTAGGAGGTGATTTAATGCTTGTGGTGTGAGTAGCTTCGTAGTATTTTCTATCTTTCATGTAACATGTGTTTTCATTCTTGATAAAACACTGAATATTAGTCATCGAGAAAGTATTTGTTGTAGCTCGTGTATTTAGAGGAAACAGCACTAACCTGGCGTACATGTTTCCTTGGGATTGAACTAGAATGTCGTGAATTTCAGCCACAGTCTCCAACTTTTGTCACTATTTAACTTAAATTATTATAGGACCTGTCTGAGGAAATGTGTGTCAAGTAATGTACTTCAAAAGGCCTTTCTGCTGTGCTCTAATTCCTCATGTTCATATACAGGATTGAAGCAGTTGAGAGTTGAGAATCGTTATGGGTTTGGGAAAGAATAAGATCTTTAGTCGACGTGAAAACACAGACAATGCTATTGTGGTAAACTGCAGTATTAAAAATTCTGTAACTTTACAAAAGGTCTAAAAGAGTCAGTAGAATCAGGTGTGACTGGTAAACCATTCTTTTTCTGGTGGTATACATTTTGTTATTTTTCATTTATAAATGTATATCTATCCGCTCCAGGAGATACATTTTCCTGCCACTGGAATGAATATGCAGGTTTTTCTGCATATCATTAATAATGTGTTTGTTGTAGAACATGTCTTCCACAGTGGCCGACATTGAAAAATGATTTGAGTGAAAGCCATTTCCTTCTGTAAATGAGTGTCCTATGTCTGTGTGGTAAGGCAGGGCAACTTGGCCATTGTATTTTATATTCTGTACCATTGCAAGTTGAAATCAAGCTTCACACACACACACACACACACACACACACACACACACACACACACAGACACACACACACACACTAACTACGTAGATCTTCTTTAGTTACATCTGAGCTTCCAGTGAACATAATTCATATTTATGCATTATATTTAGCACACGGGGAACATGTGCAAACTCAGTTGATGAGAAATAAAGGATATAATGTAAGTAACTAATTCATTTTTCACCTAATTAAATCTCTCCTCACTTTCAGGCAGAAAGCCTTAATCTATGTCACAGTGAAAGCCACATGCAGACAGTGGCCAATAGCCGCTCTCTCCGGTTTCGTAATAGGGACCCGCTCTGCCCTAGTCCAGCCAGTCTGGTACTCGCTCTGGGTTTTGTTTCTATCTCGGTTGTAGTGCATTCTGATTGTTGCTCGTTGTTGACATTTGCCTGCCTCTGGTTCCGAGTGGATTTAGGTTTGGTGTTTGGTGTCCACAAGCCTCTGTTGTTTATCTCTTCCTCCTTGTGTCGCCTATAGTCGGTAGCGGTTGGTTGTTGTCAGGTGTCATTGGTCTGTCGTCCGACTTGTCCTGTGTTTACCTTGTGGTGCGTGCTCCACCGCTGGCGTCTTCCCTGCCTGGCGGCTCCTATCCACAGCCCAAGCCATTCTTGCTGTTGGTTGTGGTTACCACAATTTACTTCGCTCCTACCACATTGTCGCCAGTAATTGCAGTAGTCATTTTCAACATCTTCTCAACCATCTTTGAAACATTTGTACCACTTGTAAACTCTTGTACTCGTAGTAGAGTTGCCAAAAGCCACATTCGATGTTTCCAATGCGATACTGCACTTTGTTCCATTTTTAAACAAAATTTTATTTAGAATCTTAGATCCATCTTTTTCGAAAGTAAAAATTCTCTGAGCACTCAAAAACAAAGACCTCCTTTTCCACTGTCAACAATGAACTAAATACTGAAAATAGATGTAAATATATGTACGGTACATCAGGAACACGTGTACTAACAAGAAAAGAACAAAAATGTATACAGCCGACAGAATTAAATTCCTGTAACTTTTTGATCACACCTCGTATGCAGTGTCTGGAAAAAGGAAATAAAGCACCCATAACAGTGTAACTTTGTACAAGTACAAACTATTAGCGGGCATGTAAACAATTAGAGCAGTGGTTCTCAGCAAAAGTAGAAAGGCCACTAGTGTTGATGGTGGAGGGTATACAAGAGGTGTGAGCACCATCGGGTAGACTACTGATGAGAGGTGTCACATTGTGTTCAGTGTTGAATCACGGTTCTGCACTATCCCCGATGACCACTGTCAGCACGTGTGGCGGCAGCTTGGGGGACATTCCATTCTTCCAATGTTTTGGAAAGGCACAGTATGGCCAGCAAATGGTTATGAATGTAGGTTGCAGTTGATAGTGATTGAGGGAACTGTGACGGAACAACAATCATTCAGATGTCGATAATCCTCGTGTTACATCTTGTATGACAGTATCGTGATGTTATTTCCAACACAACAGTGCTCATCCACATAGTGACATGTGTATGTATCAATTGTATGCATGGTATTAGCTGCTCCCATAGTCAGCAAAATCCTTAGATATATTCCCTGCAGAGCATATGTGGCACGAGCTTGGACGTAAACTCTGCCCCAGTGTCAGTATCCAGAATATTGTGGACCATTACAACAGTTTGAGGCCAGCTTGCCCGAGGAAGGAATCTAGTGGCCTTATGACACCCTCCCAAACAAACAAGTGTATGCAAGAAGGGCAATTGGGTGCATGTCATATTGATAAGTGAGCTCATACTGCCAAGTTCTTTGTAAATCTGACTCAATTTTGTAATCACTAAAGTAACATCACATACCGACTGAACCCATGGCATTTCTTTTCTTTCTGTGAATTTCAATTTCTTAGCCGGGCAGTGTTTATGAACATCTTGGGCTGAAAGAAAATTAGCATGATATAGAGACGTAAAACTATTAGAGACGTAATGAAATGTAAAAGTGTCACTAAAAACACATTTAAAGTGAAAAAGCCTGAAAAAACACCAAGTTGTGTGTCCAGAAAATCTGTATCACAATGGGTTAACAGTGAGCAGCAACTGCAACCAAATGGGAAAAATATCTTCTTCCGACCCAGGATGTTGTAGCAGATTTTCTGCAACTTCACATTCCTAATGCTTCTGTATATTTTTTCCTGTTTCTACAAAGTCCATTCCTGGCAACTATAATTTAAAATGATCCAAGTCACTGTCCTTCCTCTTTGTATACTAAGGTGTCTGTCTGTAAATAATTTACTCTTATTTCTGAAGGCTTGGGCATTCCAATTCTTCTCTTAATATCCACTAGCTTTTGCCCTCAACTATGTTGGCACGGATCTTGAACCTGCATGAATTTTGAGTAGCCCTGAAACTTATTATCCATGGGAAAAATTGATATAAAGAACTGAAAGTGAAGTTGTCAAAACGATCCAATGGTAAAGAATTGATATGTTTGTAAGCACAGATACAGATATTTGAAGTATGAAATAGCAAAACGCCTGGATAGGGGAACAAGCTGGTGGCGTATTTAATGAAAATACAAAAAATTAAAGAATCTGTAGTTACAAATAAGTCAGTTCTTTACTGTTGCACCCTTTTGACAGTGTCACCTTCAGTCTTTTATATCTGTTTTTCTTGCTAATAAGCTTCTGGATATTTATGAACATTCATGTCAATGAAGTCGTTTGCTTAATAAGCTTATCAGTGACAATAGTTACAGTAATTTGTGAATGAATTCAAGAATGTCTGTGGGTAATGGAATTAAACTGTTAACATTAGTAATATTTTGGAAAGTTTCATCATCATAACACTATTTACTACTTTTTACTGATTTTTCTCATTTCTGGTCCTGGTTTGTTTCGTTAAGTTTTATAAAACTTCCACTGTCCCGATGTTTTTTTCTTCCAGAATAATGAAATGATGCTTATATGAAACTGAGTTGATCCACATAAAGCACTTGCAGTCCCTTGCAGGCCTGCATACAATAAAAAGTATTTAATAATGCATTTTTTGTAATCAGTTCAGCATGCATCTCTGTATACATAACCTGTCAGTAGCTGCCCACAGAGTTATTTTCAATTTTCCTGTAATTTAATAACATAAAACATGATAAATAGATGTAAAAACTTTTTATAATATGGAAAAATGCCTGTACACCATTATTATTTGCAGTATGTAGATAGTCACAGGATATGTGATGCATTCCCTTATGGATCTGAGTTACTGGGTACACATTTGTTTCCATACTATTCGGGCCCACATAGTTAAATGTACAGTTCAGTTTATCATGTTTTATAGATAATTTCACTTCAAAATTTCTCTGAGGGTTGAAATGCTTTTATAAATATGTAATGTTGAATCATTGGCTGTTGTCAGCTTAGCATATAATTTTAATGGTCTATTATCCATTCTGGATCTTTCTGAACTCATCAGCTGTGAACAAATGTTGATTAAGAATGCAACCAACCATGAGTACTTCTAAAAGTATTTATTTAAATGCCATTACCAGTCTCAAGCTATTATGTCTGTCTACAGGTTTTTATTTTATTTACTTACTTTTTTTAAGTAATTGCAACAATGTGCTAATATACGTGTATTTGATAAAATATAAAATGAAATACTTACATACCCTCGATTTGTTTTGTCGGTATCATTTAGGCTTTCTTTGGTCCTTAAGCATTTTCAGCATGACACACGAAGAGTTAAGAATTATAGACAATGCACTTATTCTAAACAATCCACTGTGTTGTGCACACACTTCACAGTATTTTTCATCAGTTGCAGCCTTTGACAAGTACTTCACATGTAATGATTTTGCTTACAGTGAAAAGTCTATCCACTGACCAACGATATCACTCATTTCTCAACAAGGAAACATCTCATCTACTGTATGTTAAGTAAAGAATGTGTGGACGATACAAATCTAAATAACAGAAAAATGCTTTGTCCAGAAAAGTGCACTTCTTACAAGTGAGGAACTCTAATTGTAGCATGTCATAGGAGAAATTAACAAGAAGATTTATCAGGCTACTCTCGAGAAGCAATGGCATGTGTTTTGATTTTGGTCCCTGACAATATTCTTCAATGGATGTTAAGTTGGGCAGCTAGTGGAATAAGGATACCCTTGTTCAGAGTCCTAACACAGACCAATCATGTTTAATTTGTGTGAAAAGTGCAATGAACATTTTCAGGATTGTTTGTTAGCCAGCTGTAGTTGCTCATTTAGAATTTACTGAGATGAATTGAAGGTGTGAATGCATATTTCTAGTTATTTGAAGGTACCCATTTTCCTCCATAAGTTAGTTGTATATTTTGTTTGTAGATTATCTTTAGTGTTTGAAATGCTGTATCTATATTGAGCCATGTGAGTGGCAGTTGCAGATGTAGTTAAATGTTTTTAGTCTAAAAGCATCCTTTTATTTAAGATATCTTGAAGTTGCTGCCAGTCAGACCAAGATAAAATCTGATGCAATTGTCACAATCAGTACTGTGTACTCCTCAGTTTTTAGAGATCCAGCCCAATGGTTTTGGTTTTATGTACTATGTTATGTTGCAGTATTTAGTGTGCATCTATGGGCTTAAAGTCGAAATTGTGCAGAAAATATTAGTAAGTTACTTTATTCAACCATAGAATGTTTATGAAATATTACATATGTCATGTTAATTGAAAGAGGAAACAGTATTTTAATTAACTAATCCATACATACAGCAATAACATCTTTTACAGTTGTAGATGATGATGATCTGCTGTTAATTTTGAAGTGTTTTGTACAATTTTTTATACACATTGCCAAACAAGTTTACAATTTACGTAAAAAAAAAAAAATACAGTTTGTGTCGGATAAATACACACTGGGTGAGCAAATATTTGTAGTTTGGGCACTGCATTTCAGCTGTCTTAAGTACCTTGACAATACTTTTAGCATCCCCTTGTATTCTTTGTGTTGTCTCTTTAGCCCATTTGAAAAAGCAGAGTCATCAGCTCACCACAATGTTAAGATGACAAAATTGGATGAAGTATGGAAATTACCCATCACAGACCCTGGGTGCAGAATTTCACATTATTTCTAATTAAATAATAATAATTTTTTCAATGCCTGCTTGATGTTACATAAATAATCATGGACTTTTTAGTATTAACTATTTGAGAGGTATGCTTCATTTTTTTTAATATTAGGGTTTTAATGCATTCAAAAAATTTATGGTGCAGTTTTATTCCTTTGTAGAAAATACTGGCTGTTGTTTTGTTTATCTTGAAACATGAGTCGGACAAAACTGACATTTACTCAGATCATGTGAATACAGCTGTTTGTGAGATAACTGCTTTGTTCTGTATAAGCCAAAAATATTGTTATTTAGTCTGATATTATGTAATTGCCCAAACTATGAGGTTGGTGGTGGGATTATTTGGGACAGAGATGCTACATATTAGTATGTTGTGCAAACAATAATGTAAAATGAATGACTTACAGAGGATGATGTGAAGTTTGCACTATGTGCATATTTAGACTGCTCAGCTATAACTGAAGTTGTATTTACCAAATGTTGAAAATTGATCTTCTACCTTAAACTTATAATTACCTTTGATGTTTACATTCTGTATGTAGCAAACATCACTATAGAAATCTGCCATTATGCTGCTTGTAAAAGTTGTAACTGCTTGATAGTAATTTGTCATGTTGACATAATGATTATTCCTTAATCTAGAATGTTTCTAGTTACGTAAGTACTTTTATTCATGTTATATAGTAACCTGTTTATACATTATGTATGTAAATGTTTATTGTTCGCTAGGAAACTTAAGTTTGGGTCAACACAATTCCAAACAGACAGTTATAATTTATGATAATAATTAAAATAGTTGATGCACAATTATCTTAAAATATTCAAAATTAAATGTAAACTTAGTAACATTCAGATTAATGTTTAAAGACATTCTTTCCTTTCATACTGTACACTGATTTCTGCAGGCATTTTTAAGTGTAAAGATGCCTTGCTGGTACCTGATACTTAATGCTGTAAATGTTAGCTGTGTTAGCTTCAGTTTTGCTTGGTTACTTTATATTTGTATGCATCATATAGGAGAAGTCAAAACAATACTACTTTTGTGTAAAACAAATGAGCTCTGTATTCGCATGTTAACAATACTATCAGAGCTAATGACATTCTGTGATAATCAGAAACGTCATTTCTATGATGTTTCTGGATGTAACAGCATAACTAGTGCTACGATGGGGCTGATTTGACGATGGGACTAGTGCTACAATGGGACTGGCGTGGAGATGAAAACATTCTTGAGTGGATGACCATCTCTGGGGTGCAAGAATTTCTCTTGATAGGTGTGCAGCCACCAGGATTACGCTCTGTTCCTAGCTGTACTGGACATTCCATATTTCTTAGACTCCTGGATCAATCTGTACTGCTATCACGCTGTCTACCACACCCTGTTCTTTGTACCTCCCTTTGCAGGTGCAGTGGGTAACATGTCACTTGTGAAGAGGCTTCAGTTTCCTTTCCAAGAGAAAATTGGTCCTACACAGACCCATCCTCACTCCACCCATGAACAACAGTTCTCAAATTTTATATGGATATGAATCTGTATGTGCATCAAAGCCCTTCTTATGCAGCACAAGACATGGGTAGCCAACATACGTTTGCGGCACTGTGAACTGTAACTTGACAGCTTACCACTACCTTATCCAAGACTGCCTCTAAAGTAGTGGCAATAAAGGCTGTGCATATGTGGCATGTACTTCTTTTTGAGAACATCCATCAAGGGTTTCAGAGTATTTAATTCTACAGCATCAAATGTGTCACAAAGTGCTCTTTGACCCAGTTAAGTTATAACATTATATAAATAACACACAGCACAGTGAACAGTATTAATGGCGATGATAACGATGTCGATGACATGAACAACTATTATAATAGTCTATTCACTGGACAGTAAATTTGTAATTATTTATTTATTCTGTTAGATAAGTTGATTGTTAATCAGTGCAATGATGACTGCATTACCACCTGAAGCAAGACTGCTTAATACAAATTTCTGCTTTATTCATTAAATTTTTGGTGTGCACATATGTTGCTGCAACAATAAAGTAAAATTAAATGATATGATTGAATTGTTCATTTGATGGAATTCTGTATTCATTTGGATGCTAAATACACCAGTGTATCATTTCTTTAATGCCTCATCTGAATCCTTGTCAGTATAGCCATTTTTATCTCGAATTTATGTATAGCATTGCCTAACACTTGTTTGTAATTTAGTTTTCAAAGTTATAATTGTAAAAAAAAAAGGTGTTTGTGTTTAATATGTTGTTTAAGTTTAGTATGTTGTTTCACTGTTAGTATGTTCTGAACATTAAAGAATATTACTAACTATCCTGAAATACATTATTAAAGTTATCCCCTACTGTCACTCGCAGTGTTTTTTGTAAGTCATTGTAATATGTTGACGCTGATTTACAATTTTATGGCCACTTACCATTATTTTGTTACTGATCTCTTATAAAAGCAAATTCTTGATTTATATACATCATCTATTTTTATATCTTTATTGCCTGTTGCAGAAAGTGGATGTTAACAATGTTGTTGGATTATAGTGTAAGCGGCTATGCCTTCACCCAGAAAGAAATAAAAATATGTTTGACATGTATAGGTATTTTAATTCATCTCCCTAAGGATATCTCACATATAACTTATTTCATCTCTGGCAGTGTTTATTAATTTGATGTGGTAGTCAGGAAGCAACCTCAAGATGTAAAACAAACTCTTGCAACATTTTTGTCCATAAAATTTGGAATTGGGAAGAAAGATAATGGTGGCAAGTGCTGTTATCAAATACACAACACTGAGATGGTTGTATCTGAGTGGTTATACACTACATTAGAACAGAATTTTCCAATAATCAAAATTTCTTTTGTGACAGCATTATGGGATAATTTTCTCCTATTCCCACATGAGGGTGCACAGATAGCTTGAGCATTTGGGAGCTTCTTCCATACTCAGTTAAGAGAGTTAGCTCTGCCAGTAACACTGTGACAGTTTTTTACATACAGAGGATGACAGTGTGCGGTTCAACAGGCAGGTCCTGTCAATAACAGAGAAGCTGTTAAAAGCTTGATTTCTCCCTAAAACCTTAAGGGGCAAGTAAATCTGAAAAACATTTCTAAAAATTTCATAATCTTGTTCTGATTGTGTAGAAACAATTGTTACTCCTAAGTAACACTCGGACGCAATAAATAAGCCCTGTTGTGGCAAGTAAATTTACACTCGTATTTAGGGTACGCTAATTATCACATTCGTTTAGGGAGTGACTCTTTATCATGTTAAGGCACCATTTTCTAAATTTTAAGTGGTATGTAAAATCTTGTGGCTTTCGCAAACTGAAAAAGAGGAACTTGCAGTTTATTCCATGCCATCGACAGGAAAACTGTGAAGGCCTAATGATGTAAACAGAAAGGTATACTAGGGTTTAAAGTCCCATTCTTAATGATGCTTTCACCATGCTCTCCCAGAAAGTGGGTGGTCACAAGTGCATGGCATACTGTCTCATCTGTTCCAAAACACAAATATTAGGGTATGAGATTGATAACCATTTACCATTCATTGTTCCACAGTGAGAAATATTTATTGGATTTTTCAGATTGGTGCAACAGGTAAATCAAATATACTGGTGCCCGTTGAAATTTATTGCTTCAAAATACCTATAGAAACAACTGTGGGAGCTCTCACACAGAATCTTTGGTTTGTCATCTCTCTGTACTTATGTCTGGTTTAGGCAGCGCACGTTCCACATCTCCATTCAACAACCTGTAGTAGTATTCACGGAAATCCATAGGAAACCCACCGTTCCATAGTAACACTCTTGTCTCTCATTTGCTGTGAATAGATCTTTAAATTTGCTGCTGCACTTTGTACTTTCTTGATGCAGTGGACCTGCTGTGCAGTTCCAATACTTCTGGCCATGTAATTTTATTTCTGTTAGCAGATGATTGAGGTTGTGTGTGTGTGTGTGTGTGTGTGTGTGTGTGTGTGTGTGAGAGAGAGAGAGAGAGAGAGAGAGAGAGAGAGAGAGAGAGAGAGAGAGACAGACAGACAGAGAGAGAGAGAGAGAGAGAGAGAGAGAGAGAGAGAGAGAGAGAGAGAGAAGGATGTGTTAACGGTATTTTCAAATGACATGTAAGTTGTACATAGATGCTTTGGGAACTTGTATGGGAATCCCTGGAGAGAAAGCAATATTCTCTTTAAGGAACACTGTATAGAGAAATTTAGAGAACTGGCATCTAAAGCCGAATGCAGAATGATTCTACTGCCAGCAGCATACATTTTGCATATGAATTATAAAGATAAGCTATAAGATACTGGGGCTTACACAGACGCATATAGATATTCATTTCTACCTCACTCTTTATGCGAGTGGAAGAGGAAAGGGAATGACTAGTAGTGGTACAGGGTACATGCACACTACAGCTGCTGGTGGAATATGTATGTAGGTGTGGCCAGGCTCATAACAGGAGCTCTCATTCAATCTTGCTGTGACAGAAAAGTTTCTGGATCATTGTCGCCAGTGTCCATTTTCTCCTCGAGTTCAAAGACACTGCCAAGCCATGACTTCAACCCACAGGTGGACCTCCACAGCAGGGTGGAAGCACAAACACTGCTGTGCCTTGCTGATCTTAATGAGTTAACTCCACTTTTCACAAATCTATACATACACGACAAAGGGCACACACGGTTGGTTGACCCACACTTACTGATTACTTAAAATATGTTTTTAACAATTACGAATGTCGTTCCTCGGCGTGAGAGATAATACATGCATTTCAAGCTCTTGTTAAGATTGATCACACTTATAACATTTCCAGTTAAGGGTAATAGTATGTAATTAATTCGTAAGGACATAGTTTATAACCATGTTTTGGTGGAAGTAGTTTAACTGTTCTTTACCATAGGGAGTCACATGCTGATGCTGGGCTCTGTACTGCACTACGTTACTTCAACTCTGATTTGTGACAGATATTAAATGGTGTCTCTGTACAGGTTGACTTGTCATTTTCCAGCTAAGTCTCTTTACTTTTGACTATTTTGGAGACTATGTCATTATTGTGACACAACATCACATTGCAGCTTAAGATATTTGTAGCACCAACATTTACAACTCAATTTTTGGACAGACACTGTGTACATATATTATTTTTGAGATGATATTGTCCCTTCTTTTATACCTCCATACAAAAATAGTATAGGTAATTTCCTCTATGTATCCACCTGACCCCAGGTAACACCATCCCTCCTATGGGTCCGTCTATGTCCCCCTCACTTCCATACATAAAATGGGGTTCACTGAACTTAAAAATTGAAACTATATCTCTTTCTGTGTCAAAAGTGTCTACATAGCATATTTAAGTTTTACTTGATACATGGGTTTCCTACTACTTTCCATTCTGTCACTCTTACTGTGCCTTTCACAGAGTCATACCTTCCCTCTATGTTATATTAACATATAATAATGTGCTTTCTCTGATACAAACTTGAGATTAACTACAGACTGTTCATTAAGACCTCATTTGCTGTTACACACGGAAATGTTGTTATCCAGTTTGTTCTTATCAATAGAGTTGTGCACCACTCATTTTGAAATCATGAAGTAGTACCGAGAATACAGAAGTTTCCTTTAATTTGTTACTTTTCCTCTCAACTACTTTGTCATATACTAGGTATATATGTGATACAGCAGCTTTTCACTTTCCACTGAGAACACATCTATCTTTTTGTTAATCCCAATTGAAAAAAACATTAAATTATCAAACTCAAAACCTTTATTTATTGTGTGTCAAACACCTTATGCCCAATTATGTAACATATGTATAACTATCAGCTTTTTCATACACTTTGACACGTATAAGGTTCACACACAAGTTAATAGCATTTTCGTTTCGCATGTTGCTACGGGTTTCTTTATCAATTGCCATTTTAATTTGTGGTTCACTGTTGCTATCTCAGTTTACATTTTTCCATTTGGAGATAGTGAGTGGAGCTGTGGACGCTAGAAAGTGGAGTGCCAAATGGAATAATCTGAACATTTTCTTCTTGAGTTCAGTAGAGGGGTGACAGCAGTGAAGGCAGCCAGAAACATCTGCACCATATGTGGGGATAATGCTATTCATCAGAGCACAGCAAGAATATGGTTTTCTCATTTAAAGGAGGACCATTTTCACATTAGTGACCCACTAAGTTCATAAAAATGCGAAGGCCTTCCTGAAGATCATGGAAAGATTAATCCACAGTGATGCATGCCAGTGTATTCAAGATCTGGGTCATTGATGATCATGATAATTCCACCACTGTGCAAATTTTGCATGCAACAGAAAGGTTACAAAATGAGGTGTATGAGTACCGCATGTCCGAAGTGAAAATCGCAAAAATCAGTTGGTGGCCATATCTATCTCTATTTGCTCATCATCAAGCGGCTCATGAAATACTGAACATTACAATTGTGGTGGGGTTAGGGGTCAAACCCGGGACTCCACATGGCAGACCAGAAGCTGGGACCCACCACACCGTATTTCGTCAGGAGGCCGAGCAAGTTCAAGAATTTTGAGAGGCAGTGCAGAGTGATACAGCAGTATTCAGTAACATTGCTTTATTCAGCTAATTTACAGTATTTGATGGTGAAGCGTAGTGTCAGCGTGCTGCCCGCCCGATGTCCTGCAAGTCCAGCCGGCTCAGCAGACTCCTGGTATGCCGATGCCACTGCTGTTGTTATCAAGGCTGCCTGCCAACGGAACTTGGCCGCCGCTCTCCCGGTCACCACCCAGCGATGAGTAGCGCCTTGCGACTTACTCCGCCCCATTAGGCCTGCTCTGCCTGACCAAGGGATGAAGGTGGATGTACTGGTCACCCGTGGCCCTCAGGCCACCGCTGCTCCCAACACATGACCTGATTCAAACCCACGCGCACCTAGATTCTGTGCTGAAATTTTCCGCTAATGGTATTATGAATTGCTTCCGCAAGATGTAACGGTCATTGCTGACATTTTCTGTCAACAGAAAAGATGTCTTGCTTATACAGTCTAAGAACAGCAACCAGGAAGTCCAAGTGAAGCAATACTGATCCATGAAAGAGCCTGCCTGCATTCCGTACAGTATTTTTTTGTCAGTCTAGCAAAAGTTGGGTTGGGAAGTCATGTCACACCCACCTTATTCACCTGATCTTGTGCCTCAGATTTGAGCCTTTTCCACTCTCTATCAAATAACTTTCATGGAACTTCCCTTTCAGATTAAAAAAGTGTTCTGAACATGACTCAATGAATTCTTCCCCAGAAAACCATGCCATTTACATTTCGCAGGATAGAAAATTTCCCCAATGTTTGCTGTCCATTGTAAGCACTGAAGGATGATATATTATTGTACGCTGAAGTCTCTGTTATGTTTATTAAACCTATAGAAAAAGTATGCAAACTAATGCACCAGCTACATACCTGTGTTGGGGCCTAGCGCAATGGTTATCATATAAACATGATGTAGAAGGTTGTTGGATCAAAAAACGACAAATGAAACTTTTTTACAATTTATAAATCCGATCAAAAAATTTGATTATTATTTTTATTCAATTAATTCGTTTACATGTAATTTTTGATATTATTGTTTGTTTTATTTACCCTTATTTTTCTTTCTGTCATTTTTTTTTCTCCTGGAATCTGCCTGTGTCACCTATAATGTGGAAATAATTGTTAATGTGTGTGTGTCCGTCTCGAGTTGCTTCATAGAGGTTAGCTTTAACCACCATAAACAAAGCAAGTGCGATTTTTAAATCTGCACAGATTGTTGATTGCTATTCTCTCTGATGCATTTCACATCATGGGGTTGTGGTTAGCTTAGGACACAAATTTGAATTCAGGGCTTTGTCTGACATGGTTGTCCTTTCTCACTTGGAATCAGCTGTCCATAGACCATCTCACATTTCCAACGTACCTGGCAGTGGCTGCCTCCGACATTACTCTGCATTAATTGGTGCATAGTAATGAAGTAAAACCAATTAATATTTCTACTTTGACAGTTCTCTGCAATTTATTGCATAATTTGGTAAACCATAGTGTTTTTTCTGACATGCTCTGGTGGTTTCCGGTGATTAAGGGTGTCAGTGTGGTACTGGTGTGCAAGACTCACACTCCCTCTTGGCTATCAAACTTACTTGGAGTTGTTTCGCCGATCATCTTTTCAGGATAGCCAGCTGTGATGTCCTGCACGACTTCTTCTCTGAATATAGGATGCTACATGGAGGAAATTTTTTATACTTTAAAATATTCTCGAGTGTACAGAGTTATTTTAAAACTCAATCTCACTGTATTTTCATCACACACAACAGTTTCTGACAGACTGGAAGGTTCCAAGCTTACAAAAAATGTTTTAGTTGTATGAAATCTATCACATTAATTTTTCCATAAATACAGTCTACAAATCTCAAAAAGTTTAACAAGACAACTGTCTAGACCTTACTTATTGATTCTTTCTCTTACATTCGTAATTGTCCCTTCTCTTCTTTCAACAACATTCAAATGTTCACACAGTAATGTTTCATGTCGCATGGAGTACGGCGCGTTTATTCCGACTACCTGCCCACGCCGATCATCCGTCCCATACACGTCCGTCCTGCACACACATAACTGTGGTGTAGTAGACACAGATCTACTCATCTCTAAAATAACGCGTGTTCAAGACAGTGGAAATACGAGGGTCTCTAGAATTTACTCCGAAATTCCTTAGACATTACAATGCCTTCCAGAATGCTGGAAGTTAGAAAAGTATAATTATTAAATTGTCATTACTTCAACACCCCCCCCCCCCCCCCCCAATCAATTTAATAATTTCCTAAATTGCCCATAAAATTCACTATCCCCAGCTTTTAACACAGTCTATTGAAACATGCACTCTTAGCTACTTTTGGTAAAATATGGGCCATTTGTTCCTCGGAGCTAATGTATTGAACATTCAGATGGCCTTTGTTGTATAGCTCTTGTATAGAAAGGATTTCACATCCACATGCTTCAGTCATCTATGTTCCCACTTCCGTAATTGACAGATTCTTCAAGAAGATGCTTAAGCCATGGGGTGTCTGTCATAGCTGTCGACGAAGCTGGATATTCTGCTTCTATTTCATAGTGAAACTCATCTGTCTCCTTGTCACAAGAAACAGTATTTTCAAACAAAAAACTATAAGAAAGTGAAGAAGACAGAAGCTCTACAACATAACACAGTCAGAATCAACATAGCAGTAATAGCATTTAAAATTTCCTTTTTGTATCACAGGCCAACATCAAGTGTTCCTTTAATATATCAAAGAATTCATTTCAAAAATTTCTACTCTAATTCTGTTGGTTTATTTTGCTGTCTACTAAAATAGTTAAGTGATGCACTTCGTCTGGTCATAGCTGTCATTATATACATTGAAAAACACAGTAATTGTCCATCTGGTTTAAATTCATCCATTTGACCACAAGCATCTCCACTGCATTTGACTTCCATTGATGTTCTCAGTGTTTACAGTCTTCCATGTTGAATCTTTTCAATAAGTATTCAAGATGAACATAGTGACAAAGAAACATTTTGCCACTGTTGCTCTGCATATTTATTCTGAGGAATGATTTTGGTTCTCCGAGTTCTCACATTCGACATTTTAACTAGTTCTTAATGTAGGTGACTTTTTTTTTTACTATTACATCCAGCTGGAATATTATCTACATATGGAAGCAAATTGAGTATAATGATCATCAATGCTTTCAACATAGAGACATCTGCCAATTTTGGGTTGTCGAAACATGATTTCCTTCATAAAACTGTCAAAAGTTTTTTTTTTTTAGTTTGCATACAAGCCTTTTCTTAATCTTTACACCAGGTCTCAATGCAGGAATCAATTTTGTACATCTGTTTGTTCCATAAATGAATTATGTTCCTTCACCACACAAAGGAGCATTCTTAGTGTTGTGAATTGAGCAAGTGGAGTATAGTCATATCTCTTTCAATATTTCCAGACATGTCTATTTTTACTTTGAACATCCTCTTACTGTCAGTGATACTTTTATTTGCTGTAAGTGGTCCATAAGTCAAAGTTCCATTAGATGACTGAGAGTCCAATTTTTCCTTAATTTTTTTTTCCATTCTTCTCCTACATCTCCTTCATGATGCCTTACCTGAACGTCTTCAGACTTCTGAGGTAAGTTTTCCCACGAATGTTTTTGCATTCAAGGGAAACACTGCATAATCCTTGAAAAATCTAAATTTTCTTGTTATTCTATTGCTTTTCCACAAAGTTTCTGCTCGCTTCCACTTCTTCTGACATCGTGGGCCTTGAGTTCCCTTCAACAGTTTGCACAAAATCAAGGACTTCAAAACAGAACTAACTTTGAGGAAACTGAAGAATGTTCTGAATTACATTGTTCACTTGAATGGTCTTCTTCAAGATCCAATCATCACTGCTTTCACCTTCAAATAGAAACATATCTTTTTCAAAAATTACATCTCTCCCAAATACAACCTTGTGTTGCTTGGCACACCATATTCTGTGGCTAATTAGACAGTTTCCAGTCACGAAACATTTTAATGGGATAGTTCCTTTTCAATACTTTCCTTGGAATGTGCCACTATGCAACACACCCAAAGTCATATTTGTTCAAATTTGGCTTTCTTCCATCCGATAGCATTTCTAGAATTTCTGCATCTAAAACTGAAGTATAACTATGGTTAATGATAAAAGTATCTGCCAGTAACTTTTGACTAAAATTGCTTTCAAACTTCGCGTCCAAAAATTGTGCAATGAGCCTTTTCAGTGACAGTATGATTTAGTCGCTCTGCCACTCCATTTCGTAATTGACTTTGCAAATATACTCATGACCGTTGTCACTTTTAAATCTACTGATTTTCAGCAAATACATACTTTGGAAATACGAAGCAAGAATTGTTACCAATATTGTATCGACCACTGTGCCATACAGTTCAGTGAGCAGACACATGGGTATTATATACTGTAGGACTGAAAGTTTCGGAGTGTTTTTCTCGTGAGTGGCTAGCCATCTGGCCGTATGGCTGGGGCGTTGTAACTCTATGGGGTAGTGCTGCCAACACATGCCATCCCACTCTTAACTTCATTTCCCAACCCTCGCACTCCCCTTGTTAGTGTGTGTATATACACAATTGAATCATTTCTGTGAGCTGCAGCTATAGCTATCACACTTTTGAATTGAACCCGCTGAATTTTTAAAAACAAGCATCCTCCAGCCATTTATAGTTTATGCACTGACAATTAATTATTTAGTGAACCTGACACTAGAAGAGCACCTTTTAGTTTTAATTTGAAATTCCAGTCCACAAACTATGCTTTCAACATAAATTTCTCCAACCTTTATTCTTATTTGATTCACCAGTTTGTTCACATCCATCAAAGAACAGATTAATTAACTAAATATCCTGTTACCCTCAAATCTAGAAACCAATCCACTTTGCCACCTGGAAAATTTCCAGTAACAGCTGAGAAAGAAAGGTTACTTTCATTTCTGTTTATTTTTTGGAGAGATTTAGCTAAATTTGCAGAACTATACTTCTATGCGTTTGTGGCAATCTAACATTGTATTTTTCCCCAATAATGGCATTGTTTCCCACGTCTGTAACACATATATTGGGTTGATACATAAGTTTGTTGCGTTTTTCTGTACGTTTGAAAAACACAACAGATACACATACACACCCTACTCATCCATAATTATTCTCCTTCACTATTTACAACAGTCTGTCAATGCTGAGATAACTTTTTGATTCCATGACTGTAGACATCGAGTGGTTTTGAGGTGAAGAACTCGCCGAGCCATGGTAGGAGAACCTTTTGCATCCGGCAAAGCTTAGCTTGAAGTTTGTTCGATAGGGAGCAGGAAAAACTGAGGGTGCAAGATCAGTTGAATAAGGTGAGTGCAGAATGACCTCCCAACCCAACTCTAGTATAAAGTTTTTGGTCAGTCTAGCAGAATGGGCGCGGGCGTTATCGTGGAGTAGCATCACTTTTCGCAGTCTGCCTGGTCGTTGTCCTCAAATTGCGTCCACAAGATGTCTCAGTTACTGACAATAAATATCATCAGTGATGGTTACATCTCAGGGAAGCAATCTGTACTACACCACACCATCACTGTTCAACTAGATGCATAATATTATGGATGCATGCAGGCTTTTATATGGGGAGTTGCTGCTTTGTTTGGGGGCAACCATTCTTTTCTTTTCCTTATGATCTTAGGATAAAGACACCATTTCTTGTCACCTATAAGGCTATAACGATACAAGTTAGGAATGGTCAACGTTGCTTTCAAGCAAATTAATCACGAACAATGAGAAAAGCACATACATTCACCTGCTGATTTATGTGTTTTCGGCTTAGAGCATGTGGTAAATTTTTTCAAACTTCTCCATTGCATGCAAATGTCGCACAATGGTAGAATGATCACAGTTAATAACATTTGCCAGTTCTCGAGTTTGCTGACATTGATTATTGTGGGTTAATGTGTTTAAACAATCTTTATGAAACTTCGACTGTCTTCCTGAATGTGCTGAATCACTTATGTCAAAATGATCCTTCTTAAAACGAGAAAACCGCATTCTTGCCATGATCTGTCTCATGGAATTATCCCCCTCCCACATGTGGCGTGAATGTTTCTGACTGCCTCCGTAGCTGTCATTCCTATTGAACTGTAATAGAAGAATACATCAGAAATGTTTAGATTTCTCCACTAGGCACTCCATTTTCTAGTGTCCAAACCTCCACTCATTATCTCTATACTTCAAAATGACAATATGTGAACTCATATAGCAACAGTGAACTACAAAGTAAAAAATGACAACTCCTAGCATCCACAGTATCAACCAAAATCTTATTTTTAGACAAAGCTTTGGCTGCATCATACATAGCTTGAGACTTGGTTGTCTCTGAATACATCATTTTACCTTTCTGTCAGATGCTGTCGACGATGGCAATTCATTTACTGTCCAGTTGTTACCTTTAGAATTATTAAGTTTTGCTTCTTTGTCTAGTAATCTACCCTTTAAGAAATCCGGTTCCAATTCCTCACTTGAGAAGGTATTCAGAGCAGTAACAACTACTTATGATTCTGGTGGAATTGTTTGTAAGTAACCGCATACTATATCAGTTCCTCCAATATTATCATCCGATCCTTCAAATTACCCATTAACTTACGAAACTCCAAAAAATTAATTTCAAGAGTTATTGTCATTTGCAGTAAACTTTAAAGGCCGTTCTTAATAAAAGCCATACCTTTCAGCTCAAATGTTTGAATTAATGTATTTCTTATTTTTGGTGTAGGCCTACTCCAAGCAACTTTGTGAAATTCTTTGGATTACTTGAGACTTACACTTCTTATCGGTTTTGCCATTCAGCTGTCTCAGCCATGTCCATGTATCTCTTTCAGACAAAACTCACTTCCAGCTCACATAGAAGTATTTCAGTCCTAAATTTTCAGTTGCTAAAGTTCTACCCATTAAACAACAGTACCTTGTATTCCTCCTCTTCTTGAGCCATGACTCTAAATTAGGTACTGGATTAATTTTTTCCACCTTTATTTGTTGTACTGTAACACCTGGCACCTGGGTCCATGACCACTTGATAAGAAAATAACACTTATTTAGGATAAATAATTTCAACTCGTTACTTCACACAATTTACAATTACAACCACGGGACAACAATGAAGACAAAATACAAACAGAGCGAAGAAACACAGAAAAAACACATAAAAAAGACAAAGAGAAAATAACTCAAAGGATTATTATTACATTATCATCATTTAAACACACTTTGTATTAGATAGGAAACTCCATGTCCAAACAATGAACAATGGCACCATTTAACCAAGATACAGAACAGCCTGCCACCACAAGTAAAAAACATAGCCTTGATATTAGAAATCTGAAATCATTAACTGATCATTGCTCTGAATTGTGTGAATTTTTGGTCCATATGTGTACAGTGAAATATCAAACAAGCTGCAAGTGCATGAATGATTTTTATAAAATTTATAATCACTGTGAATGAGACTTTTATACAATGTGTAGCTATCTCCATACTGTTGTCTTTGTCCATGTTTGTACTGTATTGTAACACTCTTTTGGTCTCCTTCAACTATTATTTATGCTACTTGTCAACTCAGATTATACAACCTGGGTCCAGCAAAAATTGTCATTTTAACAGCCCTGGACATCTGCTGCCGTTTAGGTTACGGAATCTTCTTCTTGATACAGTTATGAAGTGTAGTGGCATGACCGAGAGGGAATTTGTTCTCGCTTGATATGGCTAATAACTATATGACATTGTTTGTCGTCTATCTTGATATATACACTCCTGGAAATTGAAATAAGAATACCATGAATTCATTGTCCCAGGAAGGGGAAACTTTATTGACTCATTCCTGGGGTCAGATACATCACATGGTCACACTGACAGAACCACAGGCACATAGACACAGGCTACAGAGCATGCACAATGTCGGCACTAGTACAGTGTATATCCACCTTTCACATCAATGCAGGCTGCTATTCTTCCATGGAGACAATCGTAGAGATGCTGGATGTAGTCCTGTGGAACGGCTTGCCATGCCATTTCCACCTGGCGCCTCAGTTGAACCAGCGTTCGTGCAGGACGTGCAACCGTGTGAGATGACGCTTCATCCAGTGCCAAACATGCTCAATGGGGGACAGATCCGGAGATCTTGCTGGCCAGGATAGTTGACTTACACCTTCTAGAGCATGTTGGGTGGCACGGGATACATGCGGACGTGCATTCTCCTGTTGGAACAGCAAGTTCCCTAGGAATGGTAGAATGATGGGTTCGATGACGGTTTGGATGTACCGTGCACTATTCAGTGTCCCCTCGACGATCACCAGAGGTGTACAGCCAGTGTAAGAGATCGCTCCCCACACCATGATGCCGGGTGTTGGCCCTGTGTGCCTCGGTCGTATGCAGTCCTGATTGTGGCGCTCACCTGCACGGCGCCAAACACGCATACGACCATCATTGGCACCAAGGCAGAAGCGACTCTCATCGCTGAAGATGACACGTCTCCATTCGTCCCTCCATTCACGCCTGTCGCGACACCACTGGAGGTACGATGCACGATGTTGGGGCGTGTCCGGAGCAAGTATGGTTGGCCTGACACATCAGTGTCAATGTGTTCTTTTTTCCATTTCCAGGAGTGTATATAAGGCTGTAAAAATGAATTTTACTGCAGATGTTTTCCCCAGTATTCAGTAAATCAGTATCTCCTGGCGTAATGGTGTACATTAGAGGTGACAAGAAAATAACATAACTGATAGAAGTAACTGATTATTGAGGAGTAGCAGTTACTGTGATAAGGGCTCATCTGATACTAGCAGTTACTTAAATAACAGTGTTTGCCGCCACCTGTTTACAGAAGATCATACTATGCTTTCACGTCAACTAATCTGAGATCTGGCTATGATAGAGAGGGATATATCATCTGGAAGAGGTTCTACATGTCATGGAAATAACAGAGACTATGCGCCATCTATTGATACAACTATGTGTTATTTTGTGCGCTCTCACTACTTTCAGCACAAAAATTAAATAAAGTTAATGTCAGAGTGGTTGCTGATAGGAGCAAACTTAAAGGTATTGTACATGTACTAGAGTTCCCTTGGGTCATTAGTTTGGGCAGTTAGTACAAATAAAGCAATTGGAGCGACAATGGAAATAACTGTCAGAGGTTGTTATTTTTCTCTAGCTGTTATTATTCTCTCTAAGTTTCATTCTCTGACACTTAACACGCTACCACTACAGGTAACCCAGTGACATTTCCGGCGAGAATAGTTACTGGAGTGAGGAAAATATTTTTGTACCGCTATGGAAATAACTATCTAGAACCCCCAGTGTCCAGCAGTTGACAACTAATGGGATTCTGTTCTTTCCATTTCTTGTAGTTCCTGTAACAGTTGACCTTCTATCTGGCCTTTGGTTGTGTTAGAGGGTATTGTTAATAGTTTTTAGGGTTTTACACATATTGAAATATTTGAGCATTGTAGGTGATCTAAAAATGGAAAATAGTGGAGTACCTTCTCAAAGAACACCATAGCCCCAATGCCTAGTGGCACCATTATGATGAAAAAACGCTGGTGTTGTATGTAATTAGTGTGTCTTATCAACTTGAGTACAAAAAACTTGTGTAATTTCATAAAACTTGTCTTTGTGGCTTTACTAAGAAAAATGAGCTTTCTCAATTTGTACATATACACTGCAAATGGACTTTTTTTATTTAATTGATTATTGGCTACTGATTTTGAATCATTTTCCACATAGTATTGAGCATATCAGTTTTATACAGGGAAATTGTACAATGGAATATTTACACTTCACACACAAGTATGGAAAATTAACCATTTGATCCCAGCATAGATGGAATGAGTACAGGTATGCTTACAACAATAGTCAGATCAGGTACTTTGTCAGGAGCATTCAAATAAAAATATAGATTTACTTATATTAGGGTCTTCTTGTACTTGGGCATTCTACATGAAATTTTTTGAATAATATATGCTCTTTCTGTTTTGAAAGAGGCCAAGGGACTTCATTTTGGCCCTTTGGCCCTTTATTTTAAGTGCTCATCTATCTCGTTCATGAATTAGTATAATACATATTCAAATAATGGAAAATCCAGGATAGAATGTAACAATATTACGAGAAAGAAAGCTGCTACTCACTATCTAGCAGAGATGCTGTGTCGCTGATACACACAACAATGACTCTCACAATTCACACACACACACACACACACACACAGACACACACACACTTACACATAGCAACATTGCATGATGGGAGTGGCAACTGGGTGGGGGTATGGAGGATACTGGGGCAGGGAGGGAGGGTGGGTAGTGATGTAGAGTAAAGTGCTGCAGGTTAGACCACGGGCAGGGGAGAGGTGGGGAGGGGAGCAGAAGTAGCAGAAATGGAGGGAAATAAAAAGACTGGGTGTGGTGGTGGAATAATGGCTGCATAGTGCTGGAACGGGTGCAGGGAAGGTGTGGGATGGATGAGAACAGTGACTAATGAAGGTTGAGACCAGGAGGGTTATAGAAATATCGGATGTATTGCAGGGAAAGTTCTCACCTGCACAATTCAGAAAAGCTGGTGTTGGTGGGTGCCCATAGCCATACCCTGAATTTGTTTGTGGGTAATGCCTCCAAAGCAGAAGAAATTGTGTGTGAGGATAAACTTGTCATGGTGACTAGATTGTTGGTTTTGAATCTGTCAATCTTTGGGAAAGGGAGTGTTCAATAACAGGAAGGCTATGGGCATTAGGAACATTAATGTACAGGGAGGTGGCACCAATAGTGACAAGCATGGCACTTTGTGGTAAAGAGTCAGGAACTGTGGAGAGTCAGTGAAGGAAATTGTTCAAATGCCTCTGAGCACTACGGGACTTAACTTCTGAGGTCATAAGTCCCCCAGAATTTAGAACTACTTAAACCTAACTAACCTAATGACATCACACATATACATGCCCGAGGCAAGATTCGGACCTTCAACTATAGCGGTCGCGCGGTTTCAGACTGTAGTGCTTAGAACCACTCGGCCACTCTGGCTGTCTGGAGGAAATGGTTGGTATCTTTTAAATAGGAAGGTATGTTAGGGGTAATAGATTGTAGGGGTTGGTCTATGAGAGCAGCAATTCTCTCAGTAACTGGCCACAATGGGGCGTCTTGGGTGACTAGGTTTATGGACTTTAGGAATCATGTAGAAGGTAGGATTTATTAGTGGAGTGAGAGAGGTGAGCCGAGGCATGGACTCCAGGGAGAGGGTCTGAGGTGGGCATAAGGATTTGAGTAGTGAATGGAGATCTTGCTGGATTACTGGAATGGGGTCGCTGTGGCAAGGTTTGTAGATAGAAGTATCTGACAGCCAGAAGAGTCGTACTGCCAGGTAATCCTTGCAGTTAAAAACAACAGTGGTGGAGCCTTTGTCCACAGGTAGGATTAGAAGGTCAGGATCAGTTCTTATGTGGTGGA
This sequence comes from Schistocerca gregaria, assembly GCF_023897955.1. Lineage (NCBI taxonomy): Eukaryota > Metazoa > Arthropoda > Insecta > Orthoptera > Acrididae > Schistocerca > Schistocerca gregaria. The sequence continues at coordinate 572,216 of NW_026061727.1, forward strand.
CTGCAGCTATTTCTGCAGATGTAAGGTTAGAATGCATGTTGAGGGATTTGGGGAAAGATAGTGAGGCAACTGTTTATGCCATGCTCTGGCAGTTTCCGGTGATTAAGGGTGTCAGTGTGGTACTGGTGTGCAAGACTCACACTCCCTCTTGGCTATCGAACTTACTTGGAGTTGCTTCTCCGATCTTCTTTTCAGGATAGCCAGCTGTGATGTCCTGCACAACTTCTTCTCCCAAGATAAGATGCTACTTTGGAGGAAACGTTTTATACTTTTAAAATAACTCCGTACACTCGAGAATATTTTGAACTCAATCTCACTGTATTTTTATCACACATAACACTTTTCATACAACTAAAACATTTTTCCCCTCATGAACCATGGACCTTGCCGTTGATGGGGAGGCTTGCGTGCCTCAGCGATACAGATGGCCGTACCGTAGGTGTAACCACAACGAGGGGTATCTGTTGAGAGGCCAGACAAACATGTGGTTCCTGAAGAGGGGCAGCAGCTTTTTCAGTAGTTGCAGGGGCAACAGTCTGGATGATTGACTGATCTGGCCTTGCAACATTAACCAAAACGGCCTTGTTGTGCTGGTACTGGGAAAGGCTGAATGCAAGGGGAAATTACAGCCGTAATTTCTCCTGAGGACATGCAGCTTTACTGTATGATTAAATGATAATGGCGTCCTCTTGGGTAAAATATTCTGGAGGTAAAATAGTCCGCCATTTGTATCTCCAGGCAGGGACTACTCAGGAGGACGTCATTATTAGGAGAAAGAAAACGGATCGGAGCATGTAATGTTAGATCCCTCAATCGGGCAGGTAGGTTAGAAAATTTAAAAAGGGAAATGGATAGGTTAAAGTTAGATATAGTGGGAATTAGTGAAGTTCTGTGCAGGAGGAACAAGATTTTTGGTCAGGTGAATATAGGGCTATAAATACAAAATCAAATAGCGGTAATGCAGGAGTAGGTTTAATAATGAATAAAAAAATAGGAGTGCGGGTAAGCTACTACAACCAGCATAGTGAACGCATTATTGTGGCCAAGATAGACACAAAGCCCATGCCTACTAGAGTAGTATAATTTATATGCCAACTAGCTTTGCAGATGATGAAGAAATTGATGAAATGTATGATGAGATAAAAGAAATTATTCAGGTAGTGAAGGGAGACGAAAATGTAATAGTCATTGGTGACTGGAATTCGTCAGTAGGAAAAGGGAGAGAAGGAAACATAGTGGGTGAATATGGATTGGGGCTAAGAAATGAAAGAGGAAGCTGTCTGGTAGAATTTTGCACAGAGCATAACTTAATCATAGCTAACACTTGGTTGAAGAATCATAAAAGAAGGTTGTATACATGGAAGAATCCTGGAGATACTAAAAGGTATCAGATAGATTATTTAATGGTAAGACAGAGATTAAGGAATCAAGTTTTTAATTGTAGTAGATTTCCAGGGGCAGATGTGGACACTGGCCATAATCTATTGGTTATGACCTGTAGATTAAAACTGAAGAAACTGCAAAAAGGTGGGAATTTAAGGACATGGGATCTGGATAAGCTGAAAGAACCATAGGTTGTACCGAGTTTGAAGGAGAGCATAAGGGAACAATTGGCAGGAATGGGGGAAAGAAACACAGCAAAAGAAGAATGGGTAGCTCTGAGGGATGTAGTATTGAAGGCAGCAGAGGATAAAGTAAGTAAAATGACGAGAGCTGCTAGAAATCCTTGGGTAACAGAAGAAATATTGAATTTAATTGATAAAAATGCAGTAAATGACGGAGGCAAAAAGGAATACAAAAGGTCTCAAAAATGAGATTGACAGGAAGTGAAAATGGCTAAGCAGGGATGGCTAGAGGGCAAATGTAAGGATGTAGAGGCTTATCTCACTAGGGGTAAGATAGATATTGCCTACAGGAAAATTAAAGAGACCTTTGGAAAAAAGAGAACCACTTGTATGAAGATCAAGAGCTCAGATGGAAACCCAGTTTTAAGCAAAGAAGGAAAGGCAGAAAGATGGAAGGAGTATATAGAGGGTCTATACAACGGCGATGTACTTGAGGACAATATTATGGAAATGGAAGAGGATGTAGATGAAGATGAAATGGGAGATAAGATACTGCTTGAAGAATTTGACAGAGCACTGAAAGACCTGAGTCGAAACAAGGCCCCAGGAGTAGACAACATTCCATTAGAACTACTGACAGCCTTGGTAGAGCCAGTCATGACAAAACTCTACCAGCTGGTGAGCAAGATATATGAGACAGGCGTAATACCCTCAGACTAAATAAAGAATACAATAATTCCAATCCCAAAGAAAGCAGGTGCTGACAGATGTGAAAATTACCTAACTATCAGTTTAATAAGTCACAGCTGCAAAATACTAACGCGCATTCTTAACAGACGAATGGAAAAACTGGTAAATGCGGACTTCAGGGAGGATCAGTTTGGATTCCGTAGAAATGTTGGAACACGTGAGGCAGTACTGACCTTATGACTTATCTTAGAAGAAAGATTAAGAAAAGGCAAACCTACGTTTCTAGCATTTGTAGACTTGGAGAAAGCTTTTGACAATGTTGACTGGAATACTCTCTTTCAAATTCTGAAGGTGGCAGGGATAAAATACAGAGAGCGAGAGGCTATTTACAATTTGTACAGAAACTAGATGGCAGTCATAAGAGTCGAGGGGCATGAAAGGGAAGCAGTGGTTGGGAAAGGAGTGAGACAGGGTTGTAGCCTCTCCCCGATGTTATTTAATCTGTATATTGAGCAAGCAGTAAAGGAAACAAAAGAAAAATTCGGAGTAGGTATTAAAATTCATGGAGAAGAAGTAAAAACTTTGAGGTTCGCCGATGACATTGTAATTCTGTCAGAGACAGCAAAGGACCTGGAAGAGCAGTTGAACGGAATGGACAGTGTCTTGAAAGGAGGATATAAGACGAACATCAACAAAAGCAAAACGAGGATAATGGAATGTAGTCAAATTAAATCGGGTGATGCTGAGGGAATTAGATTAGGAAATGAGACGCTTAAAGTAGTAAAGGAGTTTTGCTATTTAGGAAGTAAAATAACAGATGATGTTCGAAGTAGAGCGGATATAAAATGTAGACTGGCAATGGCAAGGTAACCATTTCTGAAGAAGAGAAATTTGTTAACATTGAGTATAGATTTATGTATCAGGAAATCGTTTCTGAAAGTATGGAGTGTAGTCATGTATGGAAGTGAAACATGTATGATAAATAGTTTGGACAAGAATAGAATAGAATCTTTCGAAATGTGGTGCTACAGAAGAATGCTAAAAATAAGGTGGATAGATTACGTACCTAATGAGGAGGTATTGAATAGAATTGGGGAAAAGAGCAATTTGTAGCACAACTTAACTAGAAGAAGGGATCCGTTGGTAGGACATGTTTTGAGGCATCAACGGATCACAAATTTAGCATTTGAGGGCAGCGTGGATGGTAAAAATCGTAGAGGGAGACCAAGATGTGAATACACTAAGCAGATTCAGAAGGACGTAGGTTTCAGTAGGATCTGGGAGATGAAGAAGCTTGCACAGGACAGAGTAGCGTGGAGAGCTGCAGCAAACCAATCTCAGGACTGAAGACCACAACAACAACAACAACAAAACATTTTTCGCAAGCTCGGAACCTTCTGGTCCGTCAGAAACTATCACATTCATTTTTCCATAAATACAGTCTACAAATCTCACAAAATTTAACAAGACAACCGTCTGGACCTTACAAAAGTAAGAGAAAGAATGAATAAGTAATTGTTCCTTCTTCTCTTTCAACAACATTCAAATATTCACAAATAATGTTTGACATCGCACTGAGACGGCGCGTTTGTTCCTTGAGCTGGACGTGTAACTCCTTACAAATGGAAGGCCTCAGACATGGCCAACCGATTCGGCTCAAATTTGGCAGTCGCTTGTGTACAACCTAAAAAGGAGGAATCTAAGATATTTTAGGTAACTGGCTGGGAATCTGAGAACCCGGGTTCGAATCGCGAGGAAACCCAGTGGATGTTATTATTTTCGTTTGTATTTTTCCATATCTCAATTGATAGGAATAGGAGGGTTAATAAGGTAAGTAAATCTATAAGGAACGATAAAAATAAGGTAGGTAAATAAATTTCTGAAACTTCTTGGGGTAGTAAACATCTAAAATGTTACTCCAGGTCACTTTAGAATGTCTCTTCCAGTCACTGTTACGTGTCCTCATTTTTCGTCGAACAACTAGATGGGTGGTACTTGTCACATAAAAATTTGAAACAAATATACTCACGGCACCAAGAACATCTAATGAATGCAATCTTTCGAAAGCTACACTGTTCCTTCCCAAGAGTAGGCGGAAAACAAACTTGGTTTACATTTAAAAATGTCTTTTTCGGGAATTAATTTTGATGCGTACCACGCATACGATATCATTGCGTGAAAAATCGATGCTGAAAGTTGGATATGAATTATGTTGTAAATAGTTATTGTATCCGTGCGGTTGTCCAATTCCCGCTGGGTTTCCAGAAGCACACTGCAATCCTGAAGCCTGGAAATAAAGTTTTTAACCTGGCGATAGAAATCAACATCACACGGCTGGTACACAGGTGTACAGTTGGGCGGTATTACTTTTACCGTGCACGTCGGCTGACCCTCGCCATTTATAATCATTGTGTCATATAATATAGCATTACTTTGTCCACTCCAGGAATCCACTACTAGAAAAAACTTGGTATAGGGAACGTATGGTTTTAAAACATTCTCAAGAAATGTTCTGTAAATCGCATTCGTCAGTTTGGAGAAGGTAATGTAAACATTTTTCAACGAGTCGGTTAAACGGTTGACCTCTTCTATAACCTGAGGACCAAATGTAACATTCGTTTCTTGTAAACATAGGAAAACCTTACGTAACAGTTTTCCAGAGGCTGTAGTGGCATGTTGCGCCGTGTACGAATGTGTTAGTAGGTTTTTACTGCCAACTGCGACAAGGATTCGTTTTTCTCCCTTATGCGATAACGTGCGTCGAATGTTCACCCAATACTCGCATCCTGTATTACCGGTGTTGATCACGTAATCACTATTAAAACCGGTCATAAGTGACGCCGTTTGCCTGTTGAAAAGAGCTCCCACTTTCTGTATATCTTCTATATTTTGTACCTCCTTATGAGAGACGTATTTAGTGACTCGCCGTTGACGAATTTTATACCCCGATCTGAAATTTTTTGCCCAAGATAATGATGCAGCAGACGTAGAATCCTTGTTGGCCGTATATTGAAGCGCTGCACCTGCAGCCCACTCCTGAAGTATTGTCGCTGTTACATTCTCGTTACGTCAACAAGATTCGACAAATCGGTCGTAAGTCCACATATTTATCGCCTGGTATTTGTCCTATCTTGTCCCTCCTTTAACGATATCACTTTCCCACAATTTCAAGTCCTTCTTCCGTTCCAGGGCTGTTGTTGCTCCATTCTTTTGCAGTGTTTGTAAGTTCAAATTTGGATGATTCCTGGCTAGCGCTACCGCCTTAACTTCTACTTCAAGGGGTATAGAGCTGTAGTTAAGTCGTTTAGTAACCGGTTCGTGATACTCATCGGGAACGGATGAAGCACATATTCCCAGAGAAGTGGAGATTTCTGAAGTGTTATGACAATTTAGGGATTCACTAGTCGGGATATCTTCCACTGAATCACCTTCTGCTTCGTCTTCATGGTATAGTACCTCAGTATCAAGAAAAGTCATTTCGTTCGTCACCACCAAAAATCTCTCGACCATAGCCGTTCTTATCAAACTGGAACGCCGAGAAACAGACCTGGCTGCTTCCGGTAGTGCGTTGATAATGCATCTGTATTTTGCAAACCAAAACACAGTGACGGTAACTTCCCGCTTGCCATCGTCTGTGACAGGCTCCCAACTATATATTACAACGCTAGTCGAAGGGTGTACATCCTCCGTTACTCAGATTATGCACCTGAAAGATATGACAACAAATAATAACTAGTTACTACGGCATAAACAGACGAGCTAATTTCTACAAACTACATACAACACTCGTCATATGTTACTTACAGAATAACACTGTATTCATTCACGAAACTTATTTCATTCGGCACATTAATGATGGAAAAATCACTACTGTATCCGCCAGGATCACGGCAGCCTAATGACGGAAAACAACTCTTTCCGATTTACGTCTATAAGTCTCGTGCTGGACACCTTCTCTCTTCCAGATTCACAACTATGATATGACGAAGAGGCAACCGGGACAACATAACTCTCCCCGCGTGCATTCTGCCCCGTGCCTCGCTGTAAACAAGCGTCGCGCGGTTGGCTGTCTGTGATCCCTCGTGAGGAATTCGAAGCACTCTTACAAGGAGAGGCCGCCAATTGTGAAATTCAGATTCAATTCATACTGCGCATAATAAAAGCTCATAGCCAGAGGTGCTGTGTGGGAAAGCACCAAGATGTACTTCTCAGCCGCTGTCGAGAAAATCGACAGTTAAAAGAAACCGGCGTGAAATACTCACTACGATTGATAGTTTTCTACAGCGTTGTGGCGCAGCGGTAAGCTCTCGGGTTCGGGTTCGTAATTCCGAAGTTCGCCGGTTCGAATCTCGCGCCATGCAACCATTTTTTTTTAGTATTTGTTTTTTGTAATTCAAATGTTTGTACATACACACAATATATATATAATTCCCAGCAATCAGTTGCAACAATTATGCATATAATAAGTTGTTGAAAGTCGTTTGTCGTGGAAAAACTGGCAACTTCAAACAAAGTTAATAAGGTTACCTTATTAACCCTTTCCGCAAACAAAGTTGTATTTCATTAATGTTATTAATTGTCTTCATAATGTTAACCAAGTATAGTTAACGGAAGACGTAAAAACGATATTCCGAAACGAATACGTATAGCGTAAATCAAACGTTCGAATTAGAATACAAACCCCACGTACACAAATTTGCTGTGGCAGGTATGAAATATAAACTCCGTTACTCGCTCGTTACACTCGAAGGACAGATGTTGAATGGGCCGAAACGAGCCGCCGCATAACAGCGTAGTTGCCTGCCAACTTCGAAAGAAGGTAGGTTCGGTCCCTAGCGCAACTTATAACATCGTCGAAAATCAGTGCGGACGTGAGAGCTTTGGTACACCCTGTTAAACAAACGGAAAAATTGAGGCGGTACAATTGGACAGCGATCCGCCTTCACCAACATGTGTAAGCAATTCATATATGAATTACAAAACACTAATAATAAAAAATGTTGCATGGCGCGAGATTTTTTTTTTTTTATTTTTCCGCCTCTCCCAAAACGCTTCATATACCCTGCACTGCTTATGCTGCTAATTAGTTGGTTAGGCGTTCCATTGATTTTTTTATTTTTTTTATTTCATTTTTGTTCATTGTATCTGCTCGGGGCAGACATCGCAAGACACCCGTTTCAGTTCGTCGTTGATCCATTAACTCAGTTTTTTTATTACAGACGGCAGCTAACACACTGACCGAACGCGCTAAGCTACCGTGCCGGCTGTTCGATCCGGCCACCTTCGGATTACGAACCCGAGCGTTTACCGCTGATCCACGACGCTGTAGAAAACTATCAATCGTAGAGAGTATTTCACCGCAACGGTTTCTTTTAACTGTCGATTTTCTCGACAACGGCTGAGAAGTGCATCTTGGTGCTTTGCCACATTACACCTCTGGCCATGTGCTTTTATTATGCGCAGTAGGGATCGAATCTGAATTTCACAATTGGCGGCCTCCCCTTGTTAGTCGTAGTTGTGGTCATGTGACAAGCCTTAAAAGTTTAATATTTTACTAACCAACGGCGTTGGGGTCATTAGTTTGCCTACTTTATTATTATCATTCTTTATTAATTTACTTACCTTATTAACCATCCTATCCCTATCAATTGAGATATGGAAAAATACAAACGAAAATAATAACATCCGCTAGGGTTCTCCGATTCCCAGCCAGTTAGTTACCTTAGCTGTTCCGCTATCGCCGCTGTCGGCGAAAAGCGTTTACCAAGTGGGTACAGGAGCGACAATTGTAAAAGTTTCTTTCCTCAATTTTTGGAAAAGTTTGCGTTTGCGGACCCCATACCTGATGATGAAAAATGCTCTATTTACAATTACCTATCGATCGCTCTAATTCTGAGTCCGTTGCTCGTCAAAACCTTTAGGGTTGATTTTCTCAAAATAGCGGGGGTGTTGACCCAAAAGATCTTGGAGTATTTCATTTTAGGTTCTACACAAGCAACCTGCCAAATTTGAGCTGAATCGGTTGGCCGTGTCTGAGGCCTTCCCCTTGTTAGCCAGGATCGGCGACTACCTGCACGCGCCTATCATCCGTCCCATACATGTCCGTCCTGCACACACATAGTTGTGGTGCAGTAGATACATTCTACTATACCACACTCGTCTCTAAAATAACCCGTGTTCAAGACGGTGGAAATACGAGGGTCTCTAGAATTTACCCCGAAATTCTCGAGACACTACAATGCCTTTCAGAATGCTGGAAGTTAGCAAAGTATAATTATTAAATTGTCATTACTTCAACACCCCCATCAATTTAATACTTTCCTTAATTACCCGTAAAATTCACTATCCCCAGCTTTTGACATATTTTACCAGAAGCAACTAGGACTGGACATTTCAGTAAACTGCCATTTGTTCCTCGGAGCTAATGTATTGAACATTTAGATGGCCTCGCCCTGTATAAAGAACAACAGCCGTTCTATCACATTTCGTTGTCTCTGATGAACCCTCACCATCGAGGACAACATACTGCGTACTATTTTTCAAGAAGTTTTCGAGCCATTCACATATCTGTGAACTTATACGATATGCTCGTAGTTTCTTTAACAATCTGCAATGGGGCACGATGTCAAATTCTTTCCGGAAATCTAGAAATATGGAATCTGCCTGTTGCCCTTCGTACATAGTTCTCAGTATGTCACGTGAGGAAAGGGCAAGCTGAGTTTCGCACTTACGATGCTTCCTAAAGCCATGTTGATTCGTCGACGTATGTTGCTTAGCCTCACGTAAGTCTATTATAATCGAACTGAGAATGTGTACAGGGAGTCTGCAGCAATCAGAAGTTTGGGATATTGGTCTCTAATTTTACGGGTCCGTTTCCTTACCTCTCTATATACTGGAGTCATCTGCGCTTTTTTTCCAGTCGCTTGGAACTTCGCGCTGGGCGAGGGATCTACGACAAATGCAGGTAAGGGACCAATGACGTATAACACTCCTTGTAAAATCCAAAACCTATAACAATATTAATATACAGAAGAAAACGCTGCGATCTTATGCACCATCCTAATAGCTTGCGATCTCAGAATTTGCGGCGTGAGGCACCGTCACACGTCGCGAGGGCCAGGGAAGACCACCCTCCCTTGGAAAAAGCACTTGCATTAACGTGCCTGTATACTAGACTTGCAGTCATTACGACACTCGCTTTCTAAGTGGCGCACACATTCCGCCAGTATCACGGTTATCGCCTGCTCGTTAGACAACCAGCTATACACGCCAGCTCCTATCTAGCTCAGCTCCACCTGTCTGTCAAAACAGTGCGCATATAGCCGCGCCAGTCTCTCGTACTCTGCGCGAGAAAATTCAACATTTCTTCTTTTAAAATATGTAAAATTAAATCAATACGTTATTCAGTTTACTGCAAATATTACTTTTTGAAGCACTGTAATCATTTTCTTTCTTTAACTACAAATAGTGGGGATAATATGAAAAATGTTCTCAAACATAATTTTGAGTGTCGAGTGTAGAGTATATACGAAATTTGGAAGGCTTCCTAACACCAAACGCTGACTGGAAGTATCTTGTATGATGAGGGGCCCTGTAGTCTGCAGGTTGACAGAAACTGTTCCGTCAGTGGAGGCGCGCCTATTTGGTAAAACATCCACACCACGTCTCCGTGCGACTTATCGCCAGCCACGGGTGGGTCTTGCACCTGTCCTGGAGAGTGGTGGCGTGTTTCAGCCCGAATTAATGGAGCGCTCTGTTAGTTCAGAGACAGGTCTCCGTGCCGGCGCTGACGCACGGCGTGGTAGGAGGTCCGCAAAACCTCAGGCGTGGTGGGGATGTTTTGGACTTTGCGAGGGAAATAAGGAATCAACTTTTACATTAGTATGGCCAGTGTAGCGGGCTGTGTGTAGCCTTCTTATCTTGAGAATCTGCAACTCTATTGGAATTTTCGTAAGAATCTTTACATACTTCTGCAGAACTGATATTTTTCATGTTCATTAGTGAATGACGGCGCTGCTGTTATTACGCAGTTTAATCTTAGTGATTCAGCTCATATAATGTGAGTTACTTTTTCGTTGTTTAATGAAGCTGTTTAATTAAACAGTAATAAAGTACCCAATATCAATCTGGAAATATCCACCAGGCTGTGGCTAAGCCATGTCTCTACAAAATCCTTTCTTCCAGGAGAGCCAGTTCTGCAACGCTCGCAGAAGAGCTTCGGTGAATTTAGGAAGGTACAATTGAAGCTGTGAGGACGGGTCGTGAGTCGTGCTTGGGTAGCTCAGACGGCAGAGAACGCCGTGAGGCAAATATCCCGAGTTCGAGTCTCGGTCCGGCACACAGTTTTAATCTGCCAGGAAGCGCCAGTAATAAAGTAAACTTTCATTACATCAGATTGTTGCTGCTTACAAGTGTTACTCCACAGTAATGGCCCATACGAAGGAATGAACACCGCAGCTGCAACAAATCCCAGCCACCAGGTTATGCGATGAAAGCTGCCTCGTTGTGGAATTGTGGTTCTGGCTCGGAACCTGGGTCATTTTCTTGCAGGTATCGCCAGTTTTTCTCATCCAGATCGTTGCCCGAGTCAGAATGTGTGGCATGAGAACACCCATGCGTAGCGGTCTAGATATGAGATGCACACAGACGTATATCTCATTAAGGATATTATGAATGCAGTTACCATGTTAGTTTGGTCGCGGTACGTGGTAGTGGCTGAGTGAAGTAGGCAAAATCCGCGAAATATGGAGCAATAAATACTCTTCGGTAATACTAAATAATATGCACTGAAGCGCCAAACAGACTGGTATAGGCATGCGTATTCAAATACAGGCTGAATACGGCGCTGCGGTCGGCAACGGTAATATAAGAGAACAGGTGACACGCTCAGTTGTTAGATCCATTACTACTGCTACAATGACAGGTTATCAAGATTTAAGTGAGTTTGAACGTGATGTTATAGTAGGCGCACGAGCTATGGGACACAGCATCTCCAAAGTAGCGACGAAGTGAGGATGTATGTGTAGTGAACCGTGAATATCAGGAATCCGGTAAAATATCAAGTGTCCCACATCGCTGCGTCCGAATCATTTAACGAAACATCATCGATATGGGCTTTCGGAGCTGAAAGCCCACTCGTGTATCCTTGATAACTGCACGACACAAAGCTTTACGCCTGCACTAGGCCCTTCAACACCGATATTGGACTATTGGTGACTGGAAATATGTTGCATGGTCGGACGACTCTCGTCCAAAAGAACGGACACAATTGCTGACCTGAGGCCGTCTAGAACGAAATTACGATTGTATTAATACCTTGAGCTGCTGACGGGCGTTGACGTATAGCAACGGGGACTGGTGGAAATGTGTGCCCGACCGGGATAGAGCGTCCTTCATGTAAGCAGGAGATCCCGGGTTCGAGTCCCGGTCGGGGCACACATTTTCACCTGTGCTCGTTTATATATATCAAAGCCCATCAGCAGCTGAAGGTGTTAATGTAATTCTAACCTCAGACATTAGTCGAGCCATGCCACGTCGAGTTGCGGTACTTCCGTGTACTCACGGGGGCTTTACACGATGTTAGGGAGGTGTCCCAGTTTCTTTGGCTCTTCAGTGTATATGACTTAGGAGCATTGCCATATATGTAAAAGTGTTTTGATTGTATCACTTATGATGCAATTTAGTGGTGATAGAGTCTTCAACGTGTTTCATCAGTACTGTGGTGGCCTGAGGTGAGTGATTGTGGTTGGCAGATACCTCAGTGTACTGTGGGATGTAGAACACTTAGTTCTCTCAGAAAAGGCTATATTCTCTATTACCTTTGAACTTTACCGCATTACTTAATATACTCGCTTATACAATCCTCTCCCTGTTGCATCCATACTGGCATTAACGTTGCGTTACGCGACATATTTAACAGCAGTAATACTCTCTTAAAATAATGCTATTTAAATGAAGCTCGAAATGCGAGGAAGCTGCCTTATGTCATTAGGCATTACTTTTCATTGCATATATGTAATATATTGTTTTCATAATATTTTCTTACAGACTATATTTGCAGTTACTGACGGAAACGCGCAAAATCGTGAAAAGCATTATACATATGAAGAAAAAGCGAAATGCTTATGCGAGATCACTGTAGAGAATCGTTCGGTTACTTATTTGTTTGTTACGAGTGGTTTTACCTCGTAGTATATCTGGATTTTTTTTCTTTGTGACTCTGTTGATTGTCGGCAAACTGTAATTAACGAAAACGCACTGGAACATTAAAAACTGATATATTTATTAAAGTTTGAATAATGAAACTGGGCAAGCATCGTATGGCGTCTGTCAAATGAAACAATAAACGCATTTTCATATGTACGGTAAAGTTCGTAAATCACAGAGTATGTAGCTCTTCCTAAGAGTATTTGTTGCTCAGTATTTCGCGAATTTCTGTTCGCCACACTTATCCACTGTCACGCACCAAGACAGAAGTCCCTTACTATCTTACTAACAGCGTGAGACCAAGCGATAGCTACGAACATAACAAGGAGTCGATGGCAGTCCGTCATGCAGGAAAGTGTGTAAGTAAAAGAAAAGAAAAGAAAAGAAAAGAAAAGAAAAGAAAAGAAAAGAAAAGAAAAAAGAAACATTCCTACGGCCTACCCAAAACATTGTTTCTTGTTTCCCAATCGCGGTAGATGGCGCTGTAATCGACGAATATCCACTGTGCCTGTTTTTGCATTTAAGACACAAAGAATTTACGATGTAAATGAAAACCTTCCTGTTCAAAAGGTACATACTGATCTTCAGACATTGCCTGAGTGTGTTGTAAATGTGTACGGGGCAAATAAAAGACATTTCTAGCAAATAAGCTACTTGTATGGTAACGTAGTTTTCTGTTTCCTACGGGGTGGCTGTGATTGTATCACTTATGATGCAATTTAGTGGTGATAGAGTCTTCAACGTGTTTCATCAGTACTGTGGTGGCCAGAGGTGAGTGATTGTGGTTGGCAGATACCTCAGTGTACTGTGGGATGTAGAACACTTAGTTCTCTCAGAATCCACGTGAATGCATCGCCGGGCGTTGTGGCCGAGCGGTTCTAGGCGCTTCAATCTGGAACCGCGCGATCGCTACTGTCGCAGGTTCCAATCCTGAGTTCTGAGTTGTAGGGCACTGATGACCTCAGATGTTAAGTCCCATAGTGCTCAGAGCCATTTGAACCATTTGAAGCTGAATGCTTCACTTCGGTCGCCTCCCTCGAACTCCTCCAACAGGGTGACTCATTTAGATGTGCGTTTCCGCCCAACCGCTGTAAATCTCCCGCTGGCCGCTACGCGGAACACAAACCACAACCACTCTAATAAGTTAAAATGCCCACAAGGTGATAATGACAGGCTCACCTGTCATGGATACTCAACGAAATCAAGCATTCCAATGGTGAGTGGCATGGGTGCTCAGCGATAGTAAGCATCCCGATGGGAACAAAATAGTATTACCTCAAAATCTTGTTACCGGATCACGTTAAACGTCGATTCTAAGCAGACACTGGAACCCGTAACCACGTTACACTCTACAGGCCAATTTGGAAGAGTCAAGTAGGTATCCCACTGCTGTCCAGGGCGCCTCCAGACACACTTTCGCTCAGTTCGAAGCGGGACTCAAGAATGAAGACAGCTCTACCCCAGCCAATGAGATTCCAGGCCGAAAGCGTTTGTGGAAACCTCATGGACAGTGGTGGTATACCACCATACGACCCGACGACCAGGAGTCATGCTCCGGGGTGCCATTACTTTTCACAGTAAGGCCTCTTTGGTTGTCAGCCGCGACACCCTTACAGCACAGCAGTCCAAGACATTGCACGTGCTGTTTTTTTTTTTTTTTTTTTTTTTTTTTTTTTTTTTTTTTTTTTTTGTTCTTCATGAGAAGCCATTCTGGTCTGACACTTCAGAAAGACAGTGCCTGTCAGCACACGGCGAGAGTTTCTACTGCTTGTCTTCGTCCTTGCCAAACCATACCTCGGCCGGCAAGATCGCCTGGTCTCTCTCCAACTGAGAACGTTCGGAGCATTATGGGCAGCACCTCATCTGCATGGATACTCTGCAAATTACATTGAAGTGCCTGGCAGAGGGATCATAGAACCACCTTCACAATCCTCTATTATTCGAAACTCATAAACCTCGCGGAAACAACGAACACCCTTATCTTTTCGTACGAGCTCTGCTTTCCCTTATCATGGTGATCGTTTCTCCCTGTGTAGTCAGTGTCAACAATATATTTTCGCATTCGGAGGGGAAGGTTGGTGAATTTCATGACAAGATTCCGTCGGAACGAAAAACGGCTTTCTTTTAATGATGTCCAGCCCAAATCCTGTATCATTTCTGTGGCACTCTCTCCCATATTTCGCGATAATACAATACGTGCTGCCCTTCTTTGAACTTTTTCGATGTACTCAGTCAGTCGTATCTGGTAAGGAACCCACACCACGCAGCAGTATTCTAAAAGAGGACGGACAAACGTAGTGTAGTCAGTCTCGTTAGTAGATCTGTTACATTTTCTATGTGTCCTACCAATAAAACGGAGTCTTTGGTTAGCCGTCCCCACAACATTTTCTTTGTGTTCCTTCCAATTTTTGGTTGTTCGTAATTGTAATTCCTAGGCATTTAGTTGAATCTACGGCCTTCATATTTGACTGATTTATCGTGTAACCGAAGTTTAACGGATTCCTTTTAGCACTCAAATGGATGACCTCACGCTTTTCGTTATTTAGGGTCAATTGACAATTTTCGCAGTATACATATTTTCTAAATCGTGTTGTAATTTGTTTTGCTGTTCTCACGACTTTACTAGTCGATAAACGACAGCGTCATCTGCAAACAATCTATGACAGCTACTCAGATTGTCTTCAAAATCGTTTATAAATATAAGGAATAGAAAAGGGCCTATAACACTACCTTTGGAACGCCAGAAGTCACTTCTGTTTTACTCGATGGCTTTCCGTCGATTGCTACGAACTGTGACTTCCCTGACAGCAAATCACAAATCCAGTCACAAAACTGAGACGATATTCCAAAGCACGCAATTTCACTAAAAGCCGCTCATGTGGTACAGTGTCAAAAGCCTTCTGGATATCCAGAAATACGGAATCGATCTGAAATCACTTGTCAATAGCAGTCAACACTTCACATGTTACATAAGAACGATCTTCACTAAATCCATGTTCACTGTGTGTCAATAGGTCGTTTTCTTCGAGGTAATTCATAATGTTATCCTACTACCTTTCTTGAATATTGGTGTGACCTGTGCAACTTTCCAGTCTTTGGGTATGGATCTTTCGTCGAGATTTCGCCGATCTAACGCGTCAGTTCGACAGAATTTTGGCACGATATACCTCAGGAGAACATCCAATAACTGTACTTAATAATGCCGAATCGAATAAATACCTGAATAAGCACCAGATGTGGATCAACGCGTTACTTACTTGCTCGATTTCTGAAGCACTTTGTGTTGGATAAATCATCCACATTGTTCTGTACATGTACTACACATCGACGGATTTTCGTCTCATTCGCATTATTCTTTCATGGCCTATAGTTTTTATGTGTGTTATAACGTATATCCATACTCCCAGAATGACTAAGAAGATGCGTTATAAATATGGTGAAAATACTGTTTAATTATTTGCAGTATCCTTAATATGGGAAAACCAATAATAATTAGTCTACAACAGATTGCTGTTCATAAAGGACTGTCATCTGTTTTTTGCAAAGCATTTGCTGAAGAGAACGCTTCTGCTCATATAATGTGTTTACCTTTAATCAGTTTCAACAGATGGTTCAAATTGCTCTGAGCCCTATAGGACTTAACATCTGAAGTCATCAGTCCCCTAGACCTGGAACTACATAAGCCTAACTAACCTGAGGACATCACACACATCCATGCCCGAGGCAGGATTCGGACCTGCGACCGTAGCAGCAGCCCATTCCCGGACTGAAGCGCCTAGAACCATTCGGCCATTGCGTCCGGCAAATTCCAATAGATCATCGAACATTGAGAACAGCTGAAATCTCTCAAATTGAATGAAGCTCCATGGCTCGACCGATCCCTTAACACGGTGCATTGTATTTGCAGCTGCGTTAGCAGTTCTGTTAACTATAATCCATTGCCCATCGCACGAACAAAAGCCCTGCCCTGTAGTTGGAAGAAATCACAGATCGTACCCGGTATCCTTGATATCGATTTGTTATAGAATCTTCGAATATATTCTAAATTAAAAAATAACGAGGTATCTCTGACAGAATGACCTCCCCATGGCAACCTGTATGATTTCCGAAAACAATGATCACGTGAAACCCAACTCGCTATTTTATCAGATGACTGCTAAAAGTAATGGACGAAGGCAGATAAATGCAGTATTTTTCGATTTTCGAAAAGTATTTGATTCAGTACCACGGCTATACTATTATCAAAAGTAAGGCACTATGAGGTATCAATGAAAATTTGCGTCAGTTGAGGATATTTGATAAGGAGAATGTAGCTTGTAATATGGATGAAGAGTCATCATTAAATATCAATGTAACTTAGATTGTGCCCCAGGGAAGTGTCTTGGAAGCCTTGCTGTTGATATTGTGCAGGGATATGCTAAAGTCCGTATTATTTCAAAAGTCAATATTTCACGGAATAATGCAGGTAGAGAGAGCCGCACGCGGTAGCCGATTTGTCTTGGGCGCCTTGCCAAGGTTCGCACGGCTCCCCTCGGAGGTTCGAGTCCTTCCTCGGGCCACGGGTGTGTGTTTTGTCCGTAATGTAAGTCAGTTTAAGTTAGGGACCGATGGTCTCAGCTGTTTGGTCCCATAGGAGCTTACCACAAATTTCCCAAATTTAGGTTTTTACTGAAACTAAAGAAAGTGCAAATGACAAATAATCCTGAGTTAATAACGAGCATCAAAACCGTTATAGGGATTAGTGAACACAGGGTTGTCGTAGTGAGACTGTATATTGTAATCCCGAAATCCTCGAAAAACAAACAAAAAGTATACCTATTCAAAAATGCTGATAAAAATTCACTTGACGCCTTCCTGAGAGACTCATTCCAAATTAATAATATAAGTGTAGACCAGAAGTCGTTTGCATTCAAAAAATAGTATCGGCAGCAATTGAGAGATTTATACGAAATAAACTAAGAAACGGCGGAGCTGATCCTCCGTGGTACACAAAACGGGTTAGAACACTGTTGCAGAAACAACGAAACAAACATGCCAAATTTAAACAGACGCAAAATCCCTAAGATTGCGCTAAATTCCGGGCTTCTCTAAAGGATAGCCAGAGTTCAATGCGAGATGCCTATAACAGTTTCCACGACGAAACTTTGTCTCGAAACCTGGCAAACAAATCCAAGATATTCTGGTCGTATATGAAGTATGCTAGTGGCAATTTACAATCAATGCCTCCTACATCTACATCTACGTCTACATGACTACTCTGCAATTCACATTTAAGTGCTTGGCAGAGGGTTCATCGAACCACAATCATACTATCTCTCTACTATTCCACTCCCGAACAGCGAGCGGGAGAAATTAACACCTAAACCTTTCTGTTCGAGCTCTGATTTCTCTTATTTTATTTTGATGATCATTCCTACCTATGTAGGTTGGGCTCAACAAAATATTTTCGCATTCGGAAGAGAAAGTTGGTGACTGGCACAACTTGACCAGAAGAAGGAATCGGTTGGTAGGACATGTTCTGAGGCATCAAGAGATCGCCAATTTAGTATTGGAGGCCAGTGTGGAGGGTAAGAATCGTAGAGGGAGGCCAAGAGATGAATACACCAAGCAGACTCAGAAGGATCTAGGTTGCAGTAGGTACTGGGAGATGAAGAATCTTGCACATGATAGAGTAGCAGGGAGAGGTGCATCAAACCAGTCTCAGGACGGAAGACCACAACAACAACCACAACAACAACAGTGTAATGGACGAAATGCGATGATTCCGAGTTCGTAATAACCTTACCAACAAAGATATGCCTATGAGGGAGGAGCTTACTGCAACATCTCTCAGAAATACTTCACATAGGGTAATGGAGGAAACGCGATGATTCTGGCTTTGTAGTAACCATACCAACAAAGAGAAGCAAATGAGTGAAAAGCTTTCTTCAGCTTCTCTCAGAAATACTGCATATAGGGTAAAGGGTGAAGTGCGATGTTTCTGGCTTCATAGTAACCATACCAACAAAGACATGCAAAGGAGGGAGGAACTTTCTGTAGCTTCTCTCAGAAATATTTCACATAGGGTAATGCATGAAACGTGATGATTCTGTCTGTGTAGTAATCATACCAACAATTAGACGCAAATGAGGGAGGAGCCTTCTGTGGCTCCCCTCATAAATACTTCACATCAGGTAAATGCTGAAATGTCATGATTGGGTCTGTGTACTAATCATACCAACAAACAGATACAAGTGAGGGAGGAGCTTTCTGCAACATCTCTCAGAAATACTTCAAATAGGGTAATAGAAGAAATGCGATTATTCTGGCTTTGTACTAACCATACCAACAAAGAGACGCAAGTGAGGGAGGAGATTTCTGTGGCTTCTCCCACAAAAACTTCACATCAAGTAATGGATGAAATGAAATGATTGTGTCTGTGTACTAATCATAGCAACAAACAGATGCAAGTGTGGGAGGAGCTTTCTGCAGCTTCTCTCTGAAACACATCCATAGGGTAATGGATGTAATGATAATATTCTGGCTTTGTACTAACCATACCAACAAAGAGACGCAAGTGAGGGAGCAGCTTTCAGCAGCTTCCCTCAGAAATCCTTCACATCAGGTGATGGATTAAATATAATGATTGTCACCGTCTACTAATCATACCAACAAACAGATGGAAGTGAGGGAGGAGCTTTCTGTAGCTTCTATCTGAAATACACCACATAGGGTAAAAAATGAAATCCGATGATTTTGGCTTTGTAATAAACATACCAACAAAGTAATTAAAATCAGGGAGAGGCTTTCAGTGGCTTCTATAATAAATACCTCACATCAGTTAATGGATGAAGTGTAATGATCTTTTCTGTGTAACAATCAAACCAAAAAAGAGATGCAAGTTAGGGAGGATCTTCCAACAACTTCTCTCAGAAATACTTCACTTAAGGTAACAGATGAAATGCGATTATCCTGGCTTTGTAGTAACCATACCAACAAACAAACTCAAATGGGGGATGAGTTTGCTGTAGCTTCCCTCAGAAATACTACACATCAGGTTATGGATGAGATGTAATGATTGTGTTTGTATACTAATCATATGAAAAAAATGCAAGTGAGGGAGGAACTTTCTGCAGCTTCTATCAGAGATACTTCACATAGGGTAATAGATGAAATGGGATGATTCTGGGTTTGTAGTAACCATACCAACAAACAAACACAAATGAGGGAGGAGCTTTCTCTAGCTACCCTCAGAAATAGTTCACATTAGGTAATTGATGAAAGGTATTGAATGAGTGTGAGCACTAATCTTACCAACAATCAGATACAAGTGATGGAGGAGCGATCTGCAGCTTCCCTCACAAAAACTTCACATAGAGTAGTAGATAAAATGCGGTTATTCTGGCTTTGAAGTAACCATACCAGCAAACAAACGCAAATGAGGGATGAGCTTTCTGTAGCTTGTCTCATAAATACTTTACATCAGGTAATGGATGAAGTGTAATAATTGTGTCTGTGTCCTAATCATACCAACAACAGATGCAAGTGAGGGAGGATCTTTCTGCAGCTTCTCTCAGAAATACATCACATAGGGTAATAGATGAAATGCGATGATTCTGGGCTTCTAGTATCCATACCAACAAACAAACACAAGTGCAGGTGGAGCTTTCTGTAGCATCCCACAGAAATATTTCACATCAGGTAACGGATGAAATGTAACCATAGTGTCTGTATAGTAATCTTACCAAAAAACAGATGCAAGTGAGGGAGAAGCGTTCTGCAGCTTGTCTCAGAAATACTTCACATAAGGTAGTAGATGAAATCCGATGTTTCTGGCTTTGTAGTAACCATACCAACAAACAAAATCCAAATGAGGGGGGAGCTTTCTGTAGCTTCCCTCAGAAATTCTTCACATTAGGTAGTGAATGAAGTGTAATGATTGTCTCCTTGTACCAATCATAACAATAAACAGATGCAAGTGAGGGATGAGCTTTCTACAGCTTCTCTCTGAAATACATCAAATAGGGTAATAGATGAAATGCAATGATTCTGGCTTAGTAGTAATCTTACCAACAAATGCACACCATAGAGGGAGGAGCTTTCTGTAGCTTCCCTCAGAAATACTCCATATCAGGTAATGGACATAATGTAATGATTGTGTCTTTGTACTAATCATACCAACATACAGAGCAAGTGAGGGAGGAGCTATCTGCTGCTCCTCTATGAAATACCTCACTTAGGGTAATAGATAAAATGCAATGATTCTGGCTTTGAAGTAACCATACCAACTAACAAATGCAAATTAGGGAGCAGCTTTCTGTAGCATCCCTCAGAAATACTTCACATCATCTAGTAAATGAAATTTAATGTTTGTGTATGTGTACTAATAATACCAACAAACAGATGCAAGTGAGGGAAGAGCTTTCCACAACTTCTCTATGAAATATATCACATAGAGTAATAAATGAAATGCGATGATTCTGGTTTTGTAGTAACCATAAAAACAAACAAACGCAAAAGACACTTGAGCCTCCTATAGCTTCTCTCAGGAATACTTCACATAGGGTAATAGATGAAATGCGATGATTCTGGCTTTGTAGTAATAATACCAACCAACAAACGCAAATGATTGAGGAGCTTGCTGTAGCCCCCCTCAGAAATACTTCACATCAGGTAATGGATGAAATGAAGTGATTGTGTCTGTGTACTAATCATAACAAGAGACAGATGTAGGTGAGGGATGAGCTTTCTGCAGCTTCCCTCATAAATACTTCACATCCGGTAATGGATGAAAAGTAATGATAGTGTCTGTGTACTAATCATACCATAAACAGATGCAACTGAGGGAAGAGCTTTCTGCAGCTTCCCTCAGAAATACTTCACATCAGGTAATGTATGTTATGTAATGAGTGTGTGTGTGTATTAATCATTATAACAAAGAGATGCAAGTGAGGGTGGAGCTTTCTGCAGCTCCATGCTGAAATACATCACATAAAGTAATAGATGAATTGCGATGATTCTGACTTTGTAATAACCATAGCAAAAAACTAAAGAAAATGAGTGAGTAGCTTTCTGTAGCTATTGTCAGAAATACGTCTCATGGGGTAATAGATGAAATGCGATGATTCTGGCTTTGTAGTAACCATACCAACAAACAAACGCAAATAACGCTTGAGCTTCCTGTAGCTTTATTTAGAAATATTTCACATAGGGTAATAGATGAAATGCGATGACACTATATTTGTAGTAACCATACCAAAAAACAAACGCAACTGTGAGAGGAGCTTTCTGTAGCTCCCCTGAGAAATATTTCACATCAGGTAATGGATGAAATGTAATGATTGTGTCTGTGTACTAATCGTAACAACAAACAGAAGCAAGTGTGGGAGGAGCTTTCTGCAGCTTCCCTGAGAAATACTTCACATCCGGTAATGGATGAAATGTAATTATTGTGTCTGTGTACTCATCATACCATAAATAGATGCAAATGAGGGATGAGCTTTCTGCAGCTTTTCCCTGAAATACATCACATAGGGTAATAGATGAAATGCAATGATTCCGGCTTTGTAGTAACCATACCAACAAAAAAAAGCAAATGAGGGTTGTGCTTTCTGTAGCTGCCCTCAGAAATATTTCACATCAGTTAATGGATGAAATGCAATGATTGTGTCTGTGTACTAATCATACCATAAACAGAAGCAAATGAGGGATGAGCTTTCTGCAGCTTTTCTCTGAAATATATCACATAGGGTAATAGATGAAATGCGATGATTCTGGCTTTGTAGTAACCATACCAACCAACAAACGCAACTGAGGGAGGATTTTATTGTAGCCTCACTCAGAAATGCTTCCCATCAGGTAATGGATGAAATGTCATGATAGTGTCTGTGTACTGATCAGAACAACAAACAAATGCAATGAGCGAAGAGCTTTCTGCAGCTTCCCTCAGAAATACTTCACATCAGGTAATGGGCGAAATGTGATGATTGTGTCTGTGTATCAATCATTCCAACAAACAGATGCAAGTGAGGGAAGAGCTTTCTGCAGCTTCTTTCTGAAATACATCACATTAGGTAATAGACGAAGTGCGATGATTCTGGCATTGTAGTAACCAAACCTACAAACAAACGCAAAGGAGTGAGAAGCTTTCTGTAGCTTCCCTGAGAAATACTTCACATCAGGTAATGGACGAAATGTGATGATTGTGTCTGTGTATTAATCATTCCAACAAACAGATGCAAGTGAGGGAAGAGCTTTCTGCAGCTTTTATTTGAAATACATCACATAGGGTAATAGATGAAATGCAATGATTCTGGTTTTGAGTTAAACATATCAACAAACAAACGCAAATGGGAGTGGAGCTTTCTGTAGCTTCCCTCAGAAATATTTCACATCAGGTAATGGATGAAATGTTATGATTGTGTCTGTATACTAATCATAACAACAAACAGGTGCAAGTGAGGAATGAGGATTCTGCAGCTTCTCTCTCAAATACATCACATAGTGTAATGGAGGAAATGCTTTGAATCTGGGTTTGTAGTAACCATAATACAAACAAACGCAAATGAGGGGGGAGCTTTCTGTAGCTTCCCTCAGAATTACTGCACATCAAGTAATAAATGAAATGTAATTATTTTGGCTGTGTACTAATCATTCCAACAAACAGATGCAAATGAGGGATGAGCTTTCTGCAGCTTTTCTCTGAAATACATCACATGGGGTAATAGATGAATTGCAATGATTCTGGCTTTGTAGTAACCATACCAAAATCAAACGCAAATTAATGAGTAGCTTTCTGTAGCTATTCTCAGAAATACTTCACATAGGGTGATAGATGAAATGCGATAATTCTTACTTTATAGTAACCATTTCAACAAACAAACGCAAATGAGGGAGGATCTTCCTATAGCTTCCGTCAGAAATATTTCACATCAGGTAATGGACAAAATGTAATGATTGTGTCTGTGTACTAATGGTACCAGCAATCAGATGGAAGTGAGGGAGGAGATTTCTGCAGTCTCTCTCTGAAATACATCACATGGGGTAATAGATGAAATGAGATAATTCTGGCTTTCTAGTAACGATACCAGTCAACAAACGCATCTGAGGGAGGATCTTTCTGCAGTTTCCCTCAGAAATACCTCACATCAGGTAATGGATGAAATGTAATGACTGTGTCTGTGTATTAATCATTCCAAAAAACAGATGCAAGTGAGGGAGGAGCTTTCTCCAGCTTCCTTCTGAAAGACATCACATTAGGTAATAGATGAAATGCGATGATTCTGCCATTGTAGTAACCATACGTACAAACAAATGCAAAGGAGTGAGGAGCTTTCTGTAGCTTCCCTGAGAAATACTTCAATCAGGTAATGGACGAAATGTGATGATTGTGTCTGTGTATTAATGATTCCAACAAACACATGCAAGTGAGGGAGGAGCTTTCTGCAGGTTCTCTCTGAAGTACATTACATAGGGTAATGGATGAAATGCAATGATTCTGACTTCGTAATAACCATTCCAACAAACAAACGCAAATGAGGGAGGAGCTTTCTGTAGTTTCCCTCAGAAATACTTCACATCAAGTAATGGACGAAATGTAATGATTGTGTCTGTGTACTAATGGCACCAACAATCATATGGAAGTGAGGGAGGAGATTTCTGTAGCTTCCCTCAGAAATACTTCACATCAGGTAATGGACGAAATGTAATGATTGTGTCTTAGTTCAAATCATATCAACATACAGAGCAAGTGAGGGAGGAGCTTTCTGCTGCTCCTCTCTGAAATACCTCACATAGGGTAATAGATAAAATGCAATGATTCTGGCATTGTAGTAGCCATAGCAATAAACACATGCAAATGACGTGGAGTTTTTGGTAGCTATACTCAGAAATACTTCACATAGGGTAATAGATGAAATGCGATGATTCTGGCTTCGTAGTAACCATACCAACAAACATATGCAAATTAGGGAGGAGCTTTCTGTAACATCCCTCAGAAATACTTCACATCATGTAATAAATGAAATGTAATGTTTGTGTATGTGAACTAATCATACAACAAACAGATGCAAGTGAAGTAGGAGCTTTCTGCCACTTCTCTCTGAAATACATCACATTGGGTAATAAATGAAATGGGATGATTCTGGCTTTGTAGTAACCTTACCAACAAACAAATGCAAACTACGGAGCTGCTTTCAGACGATATTTGAGAAATACTTCACATCATCTAGTAAATGAAATTTAATGTTTGTGTATGTGTACTAATAATACCATCAAACACATGCAAGTGAGGGAAGAGCTTTCTGCAACTTCTCCCTGAAGTACACCACAAAGAGTAATAAATGAAATTCAATGATTCTGGTTTTGTAGTAAGGATACCAATGAACAGTTGCAAGTGAGGCAGGAGCTTTCAGCAGCTTTTCTCTGAAATACATCACATAGGGTAATGGATGAAATGCAATGATTCTGGCTTTGTAGTAACCGTACCAACTAACAAACGCAAATGAGGGAGGAGCTTTCTATAGCTTCCTTCAGAAATATTTTACATCAGGTAATGGATGAAATGTAATGATTGTGTCGGTGTACTAATCATACCAACAAACAGATGCAAATGACTGAGGAGCTTTCTGGTGCTTCAATGTGAAATACATCACATAGGGTAAAAAATGAAATCAGATGATTCTGGCTTTGTAATAACCAGCCCAACAAACTAACGCAAATGAGGGAGGAGCATTTTGTGTCTATTCTCAGAAATACTTCTTATAGTGTAATAGATGAAATGCAACGATTCTGGCTTTGTAATAACCATATCAACAAACTAACGCAAATGAGGTAGGAGTTTTCTGTAGCTATTCTCAGAAATACATCACATGGGATGATAGATGAAATACGATGTTTCTGGCTTTGTAGTAACCATACCAACAAACTAAACGCAAATGACACTTGAGCTTTCTGTAGCTTATTTAGAAATACTTCACATAGGGTAATAAATGAAATGTAATGATTCTGGCTTTGTAGAAACCATACCAACAAGCAAACACATATGATGGAGGAGCTTTCTGTAGCTATTCTCAGAAATACTTCACACATGGTAATAGATGAAATGCGATGATTCTGGCTTTGTAGTAACCATACCAACAAACTAAATGCAAATGACACTTAAGCTTTCTGTAGCATTTTTTAGAAATACTTCACATATGGTAATAGACGAAATGCGATGTTTCTGGTTTTGTAGTAACCTTACCAAAAAAAAATGCAAATGAGGGAGGAGCTTTCTGTAGCCCCCCTCGGAAATACTTCACATCAGGTAATGGATGAAATGCAGTGATTGTGTCTGTGTACTATTCATAACGAAAAACATGTGTAAGTGAGATAAGAGCTTTCTGCAGCTTCCCTCAGAAATATTCCACATCCGGTAATGGATGAAAAGAAATGATTGTGTCTGTGTACTAATCATACCATAAACAGATGCAAGTGAGGGAAGAGCTTTCTCCCGCGTATCTCTGAAATACCTCACATAGGGTAATGGATGAAATGCAATGATCCTGGCTTTGTAGTAACCATACCAACCAACAAACTCAAATGAGTGAGGAGCTTTCTATAGCTTCCTTCAGAAATATTTCACATCAGGTAATGGACGAAATGTGATGATTGTGTCTGTGTATTAATGATTCCAACAAACAGATGCAAGTGTGGGAGGAGCTTTCTGCAGGTTCTCCTTGAAGTACATTACATAAGGTAATGGATGAAATGCAATGATTGATGGAGTCAATCAGATGGAGTGAGGGGGGAGATTTCTGCAGTCTCTCTCTGAAATACATCACATGGGCTAATAGATAAAATGCGATAATTCTGGCTTTGTAGTAACCATACCAGCAAACATACGCAACTGAGGGAGGATCTTTCTGTAGTTACCCTCAGAAATACTTCACATCAGATAATGGATGAAATGTAATGATTGTGTCTGTGTATTAATCATTCCAAAAAACAGATGCAAGTGTGGGAGGAGCTTTCTGCAGCTTCTTTCTGAAATACATCACATTAGGTAATAGATGAAATGCAATGATTCTGGTTTTGTAGTAACCATTCCAACAAACAAACGCAAATGAGGGAGGAGCTTTCTGTAGCTTCCCTCAGAAATACTTCACATCAGGTAATGGATGAAAGGTAATGATTGTGTCTTAGTACTAATCATATCAACATACAGAGCAAGTGAGGGAGGAGCTTTGTGCTGCTCCTCTCTGAAATACCTCACATAGGTTAATAGATAAAATGCAATGATTCTGGCTTTGTAGTAACCATACGAACAAACTAAACTCAAATGACACTTCAGCTTTCTGTATTCTTTCTTTAGAAATACTTCACATAGGGTAATAAATGAAATGCAATGATTCTGGCTTTGTAGTAACCATACCAACAAGCAAACACATAAGATGGAGGAGCTTTCTGTAGCTATTCTCAGAAATACTTCACATATGGTAATAGATGAAATGCGATGATTCTGGCTTTGTAGTAACCATACCAACAAACTAAATGCAAACGACACTTAAGCTTTCTGTAGCATTTTTTAGAAATACTTTTTTTTTAGAAATACTTCAGTAATAGACGAAATGCGTAGATTCTGGATTTGTAGGAACCATACCAACAAACAAACACATTTCTCTCAGAAATACTTCACATCAGGTAATGGATGAAATGTTATGGTTGTGTCTGTGTACTGATAACAACAACAAACAGATGCAAGTGAGGGAAGAGCTTTATGCAGCTTCCCGCAGAAATACTTCACATCAGGTAATGGATGTAATGTAATGAGTGTGTGTGTGTATTAATCATTATAACAAACAGATGCAAGTCAGGGAGGAGCTTTCTGCAGATCCTTTCTGAAATACATCACATAAGGTAGTAGATGAATTGCGATGATTCTGGCTTTGTAATAACCATACCAACAAACTAAAGCAAATGGGGGAGGAGCTTTCTGTAGCTATTCTCAGAAATTCATCAGATGAGGTAATAGATGCAATGCGATGATTTTGGCTTTGTAGTAACCATAGCAACAAATGAAACCCAAATGAGGGTTGTGCTTTCTGTAGCCTCCCTCTGAAATATTTCACATCAGGTAATGGATGAAATATAATGATTGTGTCTGTGTACTAATCATAACAAAAAAATGAGCAAGTGAGGCACGAGCTTTCTGCAGCTTCTCTCTGAGATACATCACATAGGATAATGGATGAAATGCAATGATTCTGGCTTTGTAGTATCCATTCTAACAAACAAAAGCAAATGAGGGAGGAGCCTTCTGTAGATTTTTTTAGAAATATTTCACATAGGTTAATAGATGAAATGTGATGATTCTGGCTTGGTAGTAAATAAACCAACAAACAAACACAACTGAGAGAGGTGCTTACTGTAGCTCAACTCAGAAATACTTCACAACAGGTAATGGATGAAATGTAATGATTGTGTCTGTGTACTAATCATACCATAAACAGATGCAAATGAGGGATGAACTTTCTGCAGCTATTCTCTGAAATATATCGCACAGGGTAATAGATGAAATGCGATGATTCTGGCTTTGTAGTAACCATACCAAAGAACTAAACGGAAATAAGGGTGTTGCTTTCTGTACTATTCTCAAAAATACTTCACATAGGGTAATAGATGAAACGAATGATTCTGGCCTTATAGTAACCTTTCCAACAAACAAATGCAAATGAGGGATGTGCTTTCTGTGGCTTCCCTCAGAAATACTTCACATCAGGTAATGGACAAAATGTAATGATTGTGTCTTTGTACTAATCATACCAACATACAGAGCAAGTGTGGGAGGAGCTTTCTGCTGCTCCTCTATGAAATACTTCACATAGGGTAATAGATGAAATGCGATGATTCTGGCTTTGTAAAAACCATAGCAACAAACAAATGCAAATTAGGGAGGAGCTTTCTGTAGCATCCCTCAGAAGTACTTCACATCATGTAATAAATGAAATGTAATGTTAGTGTATGTGTACTAATAATACCAACGAACAGATGCAAGTGAGGGAAGAGCTTTCCACAACTTCTCTCTGAAATGTATCACATAGAGTAATAAATGAAATGCGATGATTCTGGTAAGAATACCAACAAACAGATGCAAGTGAGGGAGTAGCTTTCGGCAGCTTCTCTCTGAAATACATCAAATAGGTTAATAGATGAAATGCGATTATTCTGGTTTTGTAGTAACCATAAAAACAAACAAACGCAAATGACACTTGAGCCTACTGTAGCTTTTGTCAGGAATACTTCACATAGAGTAATAGATGAAATGCGATGTTTCTCACTTTGTAGTTATAATACCAACAAACAAACGCAAGTGATTGAGAAGCTTGCTGTAGCCCCCCTCAGAAATACTTCACGTCAGGTAATGGATGAAATGAAATGATTGTGTCTGTGTACTAATCATAACAACAAACAGATGTAGGTGATGGATGAGCTTTCTGCAGCTTTCCTCATAAATACTTCACATCCGGTAATGGATGAAAAATAATGATTGTGTCTGTGTACTAATCATACCATAAACAGATGCAACTGAGGGAAGAGCTCTCTGCAGCTTCCCTCAGAAGTAGTTCACATCAGGTAATGGATGATATGTAATCAGTGTGTGTGTGTATTAATCATTATAACAAAACAGATGCAAGTGAGGGTGGAGCTTTCTGCAGCTCCATGCTGAAATACATCACATAAAGTAATAGATGAATAGCGATGATTCTGGCTTTGTAATAACCATAGCAAAAAACTAAAGCAAATGAGGGAGTAGCTTTCTGCAGCTATTCTCAGAAATACATCTCATGGGGTAATAGATGAAATGCGATGATTCTGGCTTTGTAGTAACCATACCAACAAACAAATGCAAATGACACTTGAGCTTCCTGTAGCTTTATTTAGAAATATTTCACATAGGGTAATAGATGAAATGCGATGACACTATATTTGTAGCAACCATATCAACAAACTAACGCAACTGAGAGAGGAGCTTTCTGTAGGTCCCCTGAGAAATATTTTACATCAGGTAATGGATGAAATGTAATGATTGTGTCTGTGTACTAATCTAAACAACAAACAGATGCAAGCGTGGGAAGAGCTTTCTGCAGCTTCCCTGAGAAATACTTCACATCAGCTAATGGATGAAATGCAATGATTTTGTCTGTGTAGTAATCGTACCATAAACAGAAGCAAATGAAGGGTGAGCTTTCAGCAGCTTTTCTCTGAAATACATCACATAGGGTAATAGAGGAAATGCGATGATACTGGCTTTGTAGTAACCATACAAAACCAACATACGCAAATGAGGGAGGATTTTATTGTAGCTTCACTCACAAACACTTCACATCAGGTAATGGATGAAATGTTATGATTGTGTCTGTATACTAATCATAACAACAAACAGGTGCAAGTGAGGGATGAGGATTCTGCAGCTTGTCTCTAAAATACATCACATAGTGTACTGGACGAAATGCTTTGAATCTGGGTTTGTAGTAACCATAATACAAACAAACGCAAATGAGGGGGGAGCTTTCTGTAGCTTCCATCAGAATTACTTCACATCAAGTAATAAATGAAATGTAATGATTTTGGCTGTGTACTAATCATTCCAACAAACAGATGCAAATGAGGGATGAGCTTTCTGCAGCTTTTATCTGAAATACATCACATGGGGTAATAGACGAAATGCAATGATTCCGGCTTTGTGGTAACCATACCAAATACAAACGCAAATTAAAGAGTAGCTTCCTGTAGCTATTCTCAGAAATACTTCACATAGGGTAATAGATGAAATGCGATGATTCTGGTTTTGTAGTAACCATACCAACAAATAAACGCAAATGAGGGAGGAGCTTTCTATAGCTTCCCTCAGAAATACTTCACATCAGGTAATGGATGAAATGTAATGATTGTGTCTGTGTACTAATCATACCAACAAACATAAGCCAGTGAGTGAGGAGCTTTCTGCAGCTTCCCTCAGAAATATTTCACATAGGATAATAAATGAAATGCAACGATTCTTGCTTTGTAGTAACCATACCAACAAAGGAACTCAAATGAGAGAGATTTTTCAGCAGTTTTTTCAGAAATACTTCACATTGGTTAATAGATGAAATACGATGATTCTGGCTTTGTAGTAATAATTCCAACAAACAAACACAAATGCGGGAGGAGCTTGCTGTATCCCTCTCAGAAATACTTCACATCAGGTAATGGATGAAATGAGGTGATTGTGTCTGCGTACTAATCATAACAACAAACAGATGTAAGTGAGGGAAGAGCTTTCTGCAGCTTCCCTCAGAAATACTTCACATCCGCTAATGGATCAAATGTAATGTTTGTGTCTATGTACTAATCATACTATAAACAGATGCAAGTGAGGGAAGAGCTTTCTGCAGCTTTTATTTGAAATACATCACATAGGGTAATAGATGAAATGCAATGATTCTGATTTTGAGTTAAACATACCAACAAACAAACGCAAATGTGGGAGGAGCTTTCTGAAGCTTCCCTCAGAAATATTTCACATCACGTAATGGATGAAATGTTATGATTGTGTCTGTATACTAATCATAACAACAAACAGCTGCAAGTGAGGGATGAGGATTCTGCAGCTCCTCTCTAAAATACATCACATAGGGTAATGGACGAAATGCTTTGAATCTGGGTTTGTAGTAACCATAAAACTAACAAACACAAATGATGGGGAGCTTTCTGTAGCTTCCCTCATAATTACTTCACATCATGTAATAAATGAAATGTAATGATTTTGGCTGTGTACTAATCATTCCAACAAACAGATGCAAATGAGGCGTGTGTTATCTGCAGCTTTTCTCTGAAATACATCACATGGGGTAATAGATGAAATGCAATGATTCTGGCTTTGTAGTAACCATACCAAAAACAAACGCAAATGAATGAGTAGCTTTCTGTAGCTATTCTCAGAAATACTTCACATAGGGTAATACATGAAATGCGATAATTCTTTCTTTATAGTAAACATTTAAATAAACAAATGCAAAAGAGGGAGGATCTTTCTGTAGCTTCCGTCAGAAATACTTCACATCAGGCAATGGATGAAATGTAATGATTGTGTCTGTGTACTAATTTTACCAACAATCAGATGGTAGTGAGGGTTGAGATTCCTGCAGTCTCTCTCTGAAAACATCACATGGGGTAATAGATGAAAAGCGATATTTCTGTGTTTGTAGTAACCATACGAGCCAACAAACTCATCTGAGGGAGGATCTTTCTGTAGCTTCCCTCAGAAATACTTCACATCAGGTAATGGATGAAATGTAATGATTTTGTCTTAGTGCTAATCATACCAACATACAGAGCAAGTGAGGGAGGATCTTTCTGCTGCTCCTCTCTGGAATACCTCACATAGGGTAATATGTAAAATGCGATAATTCTGGCTTTGTAGTAGCCTAGCAACAAACAAATGCAAATGACGGAGGAGCTCTCTGTAGCTATACTCAGAAATACTTCACATAGGGTAATAGATGAAATGCGATGATTCTGGCTTCGTAGTAACCATACCAACAAACAAATGCAAATTAGGGAGGAGCTTTCTGTAGCATCCCTCAGAAATACTTCACTTCATGTAATAAATGAAATGTGATGTTTGTGTCTGCGTACTAATCATACAACAAAATGATGCAAGTGAAGGAGGAGCTTTCTGCAACTTCTCTCTGAAATACATCACATTGGGTAATAAATGAAATGGGATGATTCTGGCTTTGTAGTAACTATACCAACAAACAAATGCAAATTAGGGAGCTGCTTTCAGAGCATACCTGAGAAATACTTCACATCATCTAGTAAATGAAATTTAATGTTTGTGTATTCTCAGAAATACTTCACATAGGGTAATAGATGAAATGCAATGATTCTGGCTTCGTAGTAACCATGTTGTTGTTGTTGTCTTCAGTCCTGAGACTGGTTTGATGCAGCTCTCCATGCTACTCTATCCTGTGCAAGCTTCTTCATCTCCCAGTACCTACTGCAACCTACATCCTCCTGAATCTGCTTTGTGTATTCATCTCTTGGTCTCCCTCTACGATTTTTACCCTCCACGCTGCCCTTCAATACTACATTGGTGATCCCTTGATGCCTCAGAACATGTCCTACCAACCGATCCCTTCTTCTAGTCAAGTTGTGCCACAAACTTCTCTTCTCCCCAATCCTATTCAATACCTCCTCATTAGTTACGTGATCTATCCACCTTATCTTCAGTATTCTTCTGTAGCACCACATTTCGAAAGCTTCTATTCTCTTCTTGTCCAAACTAGTTATCGTCCATGTTTCACTTCCATACATGGCTACACTCCAAACAAATACTTTCAGAAACGACTTCCTGATACATAAATCTATATTCGATGTTAACAAATTTCTCTTCTTCATAAACGCTTTCCTTGCCATTGCCAGTCTACATTTTATATCCTCTCTACTTCGACCATCATCAGTTATTTTACTTCCTAAATAGCAAAACTCCTTTACTACTTTAAGTGTCTCATTTCCTAATCTAATTCCCTTAGCATCACCCGATTTAATTTGACTACATTCCATTATCCTCGTTTTGCTTTTGTTAATGTTCATCTTATATCCTCCTTTCAAGACACTGTTCATTCCGTTCAACTGCTCTTCCAAGTCCTTTGCCGCCTCTGACAGAATTACAATGTCATCGGCGAACCTCAAAGTTTTTACTTCGTCTCCATGAATTTTAATACCTACTCCGAATTTTTCTTTTGTTTCCTTTACTGCTTGCTCAATATACAGATTGAATAACATCGGGGATAGGCTACAACCCTGTCTCACTCCTTTCCCAACCACTGCTTCCCTTTCATGCCCCTCGACTCTTATTACTGCCATCTGGTTTCTGTACAAATTATAAATAGCCTTTCGCTCCCTGTATTTTACCCCTGCCACCTTTAGAATTTGAAAAAGAGTATTCCAGTCAACATTGTCAAAAGCTTTCTCTAAGTCTACAAATGCTAGAAACGTAGGTATGCCTTTTCTTAATCTTTCTTCTAAGATAAGTCGTAAGGTCAGTATTGCCTCACGTGTTCCAACATTTCGACGGAATCCAAACTGATCCTCCCCGAGGTCTGCATCTACCAGTTTTTCCATTCGTCTGTAAAGAATTCGCGTTAGTATTTTGCAGCCGTGGCTTATTAAACTGATAGTTCGGTAATTTTCACATCTGTCAGCACCTGCTTTCTTTGGGATTTGAATTATTATATTCTTCTTGAAGTCTGAGGGTATTTCGCCTGTCTCATACATCTTGCTCACCAGCTGGTAGAGTTTTGTCATGACAGGCTCTCCCAAGGCCGTCAGTAGTTCTAATGTAGTAACCATACCAACAAACAATTGCAAATTAGGGAGGAGCTTTCTGTAGCATCCCTCAGAAATACTTCACACCATGTAATGAATGAAATATAATGTTTGTGTCTGTGTACTAATCATACAACAAAATGATGCAAGTGAAGGAGGAGCTTACTGCAACTTCTCTCTAAAATATATCACATCAAGTAATAAATGAAATGCGGTGATTCTGGTTTTGTAGTAAGAATACCATAAACAGATGCAAGTGAGGGAGGAGCTTTCTGCAGCTTCTCTCTGAAATACATCACATTGGGTAATGGATAAAATGCAATGATTCTGGCTTTGTAGTAACAATACCAACAAACAAACGCAAATGACGCTAGAGCTTTCTGTAGCTCTTTTCAGAAATATTTCACACATGGCAAAAGATAAAATGCGATGATTCTGGCTTTGTGGTAACCATACCAACAACAAAACGCAAATGAGGGAAGAGCTCTCGCTAGCCCCCCTCAGAAATACTTAACATCAGGTGATGGATGAAATGCAGTGATTGTGTATGTGTACTAATCATACCATAAACAGATGCAAGTGAGGGAAAAGCTTTCTGCAGGTTTTTTTTTCTGAAATACAAAACATAGTGTAATAAATGAATTGCGAAGATTCTAGATTTGTAATAACCATACGAAGAAACAAATGCAATTGAGGGATGAGTTTTCTATAGCTATTCTCTGAAATATTTGACATAGGGTAATAGATGAAATGTGATGATTCTATCTTTGTAGTGATCATACAAACAAAGAAATGAAAATTAGGGAGAAGCTTTCAGTAGCAGCCTTCAGTAATATTTCACATCATGTAATAAATGAAATATAATGATTGTGTCTGTGTACTAATCATACTATAAATAGATGCAAGTGAGGGAAAAGCTTTCTGCAGCTTTTATTTGAGATACATCACATAGGGTAATAGATGAAACGCAATGATTCTGGTTTTGAGTTAAACATACCAACAAACAAACGCAAATGGGGGAGGAGCTTTCTGCATCTTCCCTCAGAAATATTTTACATCAGGTAATGGATGAAATGTTATGATTGTGTCTGTATACTAATCATAACAACAAACAGCTGCAAGTGAGGGATGAGGATTCTGCAGCTCCTCTCTAAAATACATCACATTTGGTAATGGACGAAATGCTTTGAATCTGGGTTTGTAGTAACCATAAAACAAACAAACACAAATGAGGGGGGAGCTTTCTGTAGCTACCCTCATAATTACTTCACATCATGTAATAAATGAAATGTAATGATTTTGGCTGTGTACTAATCATTCCAACAAACAGTTGCAAATGAGGGGTGAGTTATCTGCAACTTTTCTCTGAAATACATCACATGGGGTAATAGATGAAATGCAATGATTCTGGCTTTGTAGTAACCATACCAAAAACAAACGCAAATGAATGAGTAGCTTTCTGTAGCTATTCTCAGAAATACTTCACATAGGGTAATAGATGAAATGCGATAATTCTTTCTTTATAGTAACCATTTCAATAAACAAATGCAAATGAGGGAAGATCTTTCTGTAGCTTCCGTCAGAAATACTTCACATCAGGTAATGGACGAAATGTGATGATTGTGTCTGTGTATTAATCATTCCAACAAACAGATGCAAGTGAGGGAGGACCTTTCTGCAGCTTCTTTCTGAAATACATCACATTAGGTAATAGATGAAATGCGATGATTCTGGCATTGCAGTAACCATACCAACAAAGAAACGCAAATGAGGGTTGTGCTTCCTGTAGCTTCCCTCAGAAATATTTCACATCAGGTAATGGATGAAATGCAATGATTGTGTCTGTGTACTAATCATACCATAAACAGAAGCAAATGAGGGAGGAGATTTCTGCAGCTTTTCTCTTAAATACATCACATAGGGTAATAAATGAAATGCGATGATTCTGGCTTTGTAGTAACCATACCAACCAACAAACGCAACTGAGGAAGGATTTTATTGTAGCTTCACTCAGAAATACTTCACATCAGGTAATGGATGAAATGTAATGATTGTGTCTGTGTACTGATCAGAACAACAAAAACAAATGCAATGAGTGAAGAGCTTTCTGCAGCTTCCCTCAGAAATACTTCACATCAGGTAATGGACAAAATGTGATGATTGTGTCTGTGTATTAATCATTCCAACAAACAGATGCAAGTGAGGGAGGACCTTTCTGCAGCTTCTTTCTGAAATACATCACATTAGGTAATAGATGAAATGCGATGATTCTGGCATTGTAGTAACCATACCTACAAACAATCGCAAAGGAGTGAGGAGCTTTCTGTAGCTTCCCTGAGAAATACTTCACATCAGGTAATGGTCGAAATGTGATGTTTGTGTCTGTGTATTAATCATTCCAACAAACAGATGCAAGTGAGTGAGGAGCTTTTTGCATGGTCTCGCTGAATTACATTACATAGGATAATGGATGAAATGCAATGATTCTGGCTTCGTAGTTACCATTCCAACAAACAAACGCAAATGAGGGAGGAGCTTTCTGTAGCTTCCCTCAGAAATACTTCACATCAGGTAATGGATGAAATGTAATGATTGTGTCTCAGTACTAATCATACCAACATACAGAGCAAGTGAGGGTGGAGCTTTCTGCTGCTCCTCTCTGGAATACCTCACATAGGGTAATAGTAAAATGCGATGATTCTGGCTTTGTAGTAGCCTAGCAACAAACAAATGCAAATGACGGAGGAGCTCTCTGTAGCTATACTCAGAAATACTTCACATAGGGTAATAGATGAAATGCGATGATTCTGGCTTCGTAGTAACCATACCAACAAACAAATGCAAATTAGGGAGGAGCTTTCTGTAGCATCCCTCAGAAATACTTCACTTCATGTAATAAATGAAATGTAATGTTTGTGTCTGTGTACTAATCATACAACAAAATGATGCAATTGAAGGAGGAGCTTTCTGCAACTTCTCTCTGAAATACATCACAATGGGTAATAAGTGAAATGGGATGATTCTGGCTTTGTAGTAACTATACCAACAAACAAATGCAAATTAGGGAGCTGCTTTCAGAGCATACCTGAGAAATACTTCACATCATCTAGTAAATGAAATTTAATGTTTGTGTATTCTCAGAAATACTTCACATAGGGTAATAGATGAAATGCAATTATTCTGGCTTCGTAGTAACCATACCAACAAACAATTGCAAATTATGGAGGAGCTTTCTGTAGCATCCCTCAGAAATACTTCACACCATGTAATGAATGAAATGTAATGTTTGTGTCTGTGTACTAATCATACAACAAAATGATGCAAGTGTAGGAGGAGCTTACTGCAACTTCTCTCTAAAATACATCACACAGAGTAATAAATGAAATGCGATGATTCTGGTTTTGTAGTAAGAATACCATAAACAGATGCAAGTGAGGGAGGAGCTTTCTGCAGCTCCTCTCTGAAATACATCACATTGGGTAATGGATGAAATGCAATGATTCTGGCTTTGTAGTGACAATACCAACAAACAAACGCAAATGACGCTTGAGCTTTCTGTAGCTCTTTTCAGAAATACTTCACACATGGCAAAAGATGAAATGCGATGATTCTGGCTTTGTGGTAACCATACCAACAACAAAACGCAAATGGGGGAAGAGCCCTCGCTAGCCCCCCTCAGAAATACTTAACATCAGGTGATGGATGAAATGCAGTGATTGTGTATGTGTACTAATCATACCATAAACAGATGCAAGTGAGGGAAAAGCTTTCTGCAGGTTTTTTTTTTCTGAAATACATCGCATAGGGTAATAAATGAATTGCGAAGATTCTAGATTTGTAATAACCATACGAAGAAACAAATGCAAATGAGGGATGAACTTTCTATAGCTATTCTCAGAAATATTTGACATAGGGTAATAGATGAAATGTGATGATTCTAACTTTGTAGTGATCATACAAACAAAGAAATGAAAATTAGGGAGAAGCTTTCAGTAGCAGCCTTCAGTAATATTTCACATCATGTAATAAATGAAATGTAATGATTGTGTCTGTGTACTAATCATACCAACAACAAACACAAATGAGGGAGGTGCTTTCTGTAGTAATCATTCCAACGAACTGATGCAAGTGAGAAAGGAGCTTTCTGCAGCTTTCCTCCGAAATACATGTGTCTGTGTACTAATCATACAAAAACAGATGCAGGCGAGGGAAGAGATTATTGCAGCTTCTCTCTGAATTACATCTATTGCAGCTTCTCTCTGAAAAACATCACATAGGGTAATAAATGAAATGGGATGAATCTGGCTTCGTAGTAACCATACCAACAAACAAATGCAAATTAGGGAAGAGCTTTCTGTAGCATATCTGAGAAATACTTCACATCATCTTGTAAATGAAATTTAATGCTTGTGTCTGTGCACTAATAATACCAACAAACAGATTCAAGTGAGGTAAGAGCTTTCTGCAAACTTCACTCTGAAATACATCACATAGAGTAATAAATGAAATGTGATGATTCTGGTTTTGTAGTAAGAATACCAACAAACAGATGCAAATGAGGGAGGAGCTTTCTGCAGCTTCTCTCTGAAATACATCACATAGGTTAACAGATAAAAAGCGATGATTCTGGTTTTGTAGTAACCATACCAACAAATAAACGTAAATGAGGGAAGAGCTTTCTGTAAATACCCTCAGAAATACTTCACATTAGGTAATGGATGAAATGTAATGGTTGTGTCTGAGTACTAATCATATCAACAAACAGATGCCAGTGAGGGAGGAGCTTTGTGCTGCTTCCCTCAGAAATACTTCACTTAGGATAATAAATGAAATGCAATGATTCTGGCTTTGTAGTAACCATACCAACAAAGAAACACAAATGAGGGAGGAGTTTTCTGCAGTTTTTTTCAGATATACTTCACATTGGGTAATAGATGAAATGTGATGGTTCTGGCTTTGTAGTAACCATACCAACAAACAAACGCAGATGAGGGTGGAGCTTTCTGTAGCTTCCCTCAGAAATTTTTCACATCAGGTAATGGATGAAATGTAATGATCGTTCTGTGTACTAATCATAACAACAAACAGGTGCAAGTGAGGGACAAGGATTCTGCAGCTTTTCTCTGAAAATAGGTGAAATGCAATGATTCTAGCTTTGTAGTAACCATACCAACAATCAAACGCAAATGAGGCAGGTGCTTTCTGTAGTAATCATTCCAACGAACTGTTGCAAGTGAGAAAGGAGCTTTCAGGAGCTTTCCTCTGAAATACATGACATAGGGTAATAGATGAGAAATACGATGATTCTGGCTTTGTAGTAA
Source organism: Schistocerca gregaria (assembly GCF_023897955.1). Lineage (NCBI taxonomy): Eukaryota > Metazoa > Arthropoda > Insecta > Orthoptera > Acrididae > Schistocerca > Schistocerca gregaria. Next base: position 611,334 of record NW_026061727.1, read on the forward strand.
CCCCACCAACAAACAAACGCAAATGACGGAGGAGCATTTTTAGCTTCCCCCAGAAATACTTCACATCCGGTAATGGATGAAATGTAATGATTGTGTCTGTGTACTAATATTGCCATAAACAGATGCAAGTGAGGAAAGAGCATACTACAGCTTCTCTCTGATATACATCACATGGGGTAATGGACGAAATGCGATGATTCTGGCTTTGTAGTAATCATACCAAAAAACAAACGCAAATGAGGGAGGTGCTTTCTGTAGCTTCCCTCAGATATATTTCACATCAAGTAATGGATGAAGTGTAATGATTGTGTCTGTGTACTAATCACAACAACAAACAGTTGTAAGTGAGGGACGAGCTTTCTGCAGCTTCTCTCTGAGATACACCACATAGGATAATGGATGAAACACAATGTTTCTGGCTTCACAGTAACCATACCAACAAACAAACGCAAATGAGGGAGGAGCTTTCTGTACCTTCCCTCAGAAATACTTCACATCAGGTAATGGATGAAATGTAATGATTGTGCCTGTGTACTAATCATACCAACATACAGAGCAAGTGAGGGAGGAAATTTCTGCTGCTCCTCTCTGAAATACCTCAGATAGGGTAATAGATGAAATGCGATGATTCTGGCTTTGTAGTAACCATAGCAACAAACAAATGCAAATGAGGGAGGAGCTTTCTGTACCTTCCCCCAGAAATACTTCACATCCGGTAATGGATGAAAGGTAATGATTGTGTCTGTGTACTAATATTGCCATAAACAGATGCAAGTGAGGAAAGAGCATACTGCAGCTTCTCTCTGATATACATCACATGGGGTAATGGACGAAATGCGATGATTCTGGCTTTGTAGTAATCATACCAAAAAACAATCGCAAATGAGGGAGGTGCTTTCTGTAGCTTCCCTCAGATATATTTCACATCAAGTAATGGATGAAGTGTAATGATTGTGTCTGTGTACTAATCACAACAACAAACAGTTGCAAGTGAGGGATGAGCTTTCTGCAGCTTCTCTCTGAGATACACCACATAGGATAATGGATGAAACACAATGTTTCTGGCTTCACAATAACCATACCAACAAACAAACGCAAATGAGGGAGGAGCTTTCTGTACCTTCCCTCAGAAATACTTCACATCAGGTAATGGATGAAATGTAATGATTGTGCCTGGGTACTAATCATACCAACATACAGAGCAAGTGAGGGAGGAAATTTCTGCTGCTCCTCTCTGAAATACCTCAGATACGGTAATAGATGAAATGCGATGATTCTGGCTTTGTAGTAACCATAGCAACAAACAAATGCAATTGAGGGAGGAGCTTTCTGTAGCTCTTCTCAGAAATACTTCACATAGGTTAATAAATGAAGTGCGATGATTCTGGCTTTGTAGTAACCATACCAACAAACAAATGCAAATTAGTGAGGAGATTTCTGTAGCATACCTCAGAAATAATTCACATCGTGTAATAAATGAAATGTATTGTTTGTATCTGTGTACTAATCATACAACAAACAGATGCAAGTGAAGGAGGAGCTTTCTGCAAGTTCTCTCTGAAATACATCAGATTGGGTAATAAATGAAATGGTATAATTCTGGCTTTGTAGTAACCATACCAACAAACAAATGCAAATAAGGGAGCTGCTTCCAGAGCATCCCTGAGAAATACTTCACATCATCTAGTAAATGAAATTTAATGTTTGTGTATGTGTACTAATAATAGCAACAAACAGATGCAAGTGAGGGAAGAGCTTTCTGCTACTCCTCCCTGAAATACATCACATAGAGTAATAAATGAAATACAATGATTCTGGTTTTGTAGTAAGAATATCAACAAACAGATGCAAGTGAGGGAGGAGCTTTCTGCTGCTCCTCGCTGAAATACACTACATATCGCAATGGTTGAAATGCAATGATTCTGGCTTTGTAGTAACCATAGCAACAAACAAACACATATAATGCAGGAGGTTTCTCTAGCTATTCTCAGAAATAAATCACATAGGGTAATAGATGAAATGCGTTGATTCCGGCATCGTAGTAACCCCACCAACAAACAAACGCAAATCATGGAGGAGCTTTCCATAGCTTCCCTTTGAAATATTTCACATCAGGCAATGGGTGAAATGTACTGATTGTGTCTGTGTACTAATCATTCCAACAAACAGAGGCAAGTGATTAAGGAGCTTTCATTGGCTGAAATACATCACATAGGGTAATGGATTATATGCAATGATTCTGGCTTTGTAGTAACCATACCAACAAACAAACGCAAGTGACGCTTGAGCCTTCTGTAGCTTTTCTCAGAAATACATCACAAAGGGTAACAGATGAAATGCGATGATCCTGGATTTGTAGTAATAATACCAACAAACAAACACAACTGAGGTAGGAGCTTCCTGTAGCCCCCCTCAGAAATACTTCACATCAGGTAATGGATGAAATGCAGTGATTGTGTCTGTGTACTGAAAATAACAACAAACAGATGTAAGTGAGGGAAGAGCTTTCTGCAGCTTCCCTCAGAAATACTTCACATCCGGTAATGGATTAAATGTAGTGTTTGTGTTTGTGTACTAATCATACCATAAACAGATGCAAGTGAGGGAAGAGCTTTCTGCAGCTTTTCCATGAAATACATTACATAGGGTAATAGATGAAATGCAATGATTCTGGTTTTGTGGTAACCATACCAACAAACAAATGCAAATGTGGGAGGAGCTTTCTGTAGCTCTCCTCAGAAATACTTCACATAGGGTAATAGATGAAATGCGATGATTCTGGCTTTCTAGTAACCCTACCAACAAACAAAGTCCATAAAAGAAATGTAATGATTTTGTCTCTGTACTAATCATACCAACAATGGGATCCAATTGAGGGATTAGCTTTCTGCAGCTTCCCTCAGAAATAAATCACATCAGGTAATGGATGAAATGTAATGATTGTGTCTGTGTACTAATCATACCAACAATCAGATGAAAGTGATGGAGGAGCTTTCTGCACCTTCTCTCAGAAATACTTCACGTAGGGTAGTGTACTAATCATACCAACGATCAGATGAAAGTGAGGGAGGAGCATTCTGCACCTTCTCTCTGAAATACATCACATAGGGTTATAGATGAAATGCGATGGTTCTGGCTTTGTAGTAACCATACCAAAAAACAAACGCAAATGAGGGAGGACCTTTCTGTAGCTTTTCTCAGAAATATTTCACATAGGGTGATAGATGAAATGCCATGATTCTGGGTTTTTAGGAACCATTCCAACAAACAAACGAAATGAGGGAGGAGCTTTATGTAGCTTCCCTCAGAAATATGTCACATCAGGTAATGGATGAAATGTAACGATTGTAGTAACCATACATAGGGTAATGAATGAAATGCAATGATTTTTGCTTTGTAGTAACCATTCCAACAAACAAACTCTATAAAAGAAATGTATTGATTGTGTCTGTGTACTAATTATACCACATAGTGTATGCTGCCTTGGTGTGTGCCTCGCCCTTGCCTTCGGCTGTAATTGGCACAGTGCCCGAAGGACTCAGTCCCTCCGGAGGTCTTGCGCCACCACTTTTATTCCATCTTAGCCACGTATCACGGCTCTGGCATTGTCTACACTGTCGGTTCGATGGTTGCTGGTCGTGTCGGTTATGCCCTAACTCTAGGGGACCATTGTGAACATCTTTCATTTCCGGCTGGCTGCAGCTTTTACACTGCTGACGTGGTCACCATCTTTCGAGCTCTAGAGTATCTCCGCTCCTGCTCAGGTGAGTCCTTCATTATCTGTGGCTATTACCTGAGCGGTTTACCAGCTCTCGACAAGTGTTTCCCTCATTCTCGTCTGGTGATGGCTATCCAGTTGTCCCTGCATAATCTTGCCCGTTGCGGCGGATCTGTTGTCTTTGTTTGGAACCCAGGCTATGTTGGGATAGCTTGCAATGAAACTGTTGACTGCCTGGCGAAAGAGGCCACCAGTAAAGCATCTCTGGAGATTAGCCTCCCGGAGATTGATTTGCGCGCACTATTACGCCAAAAAGTTTTAGATTTATGGGACAGTGATTGGCGCAACCTGCCCATGCCAAACAAACTCCGTCATAACAAGGAGACGATGACTGTGTGCTGGTCATCCATGCGTGCCACCGCAGGGACTCAGTCATCCTTTGTCATCTCCGCATTGGCCACACCTGACTGATGCATAGTTATTTCCTGTGTCGTGAGGATCCACCTCTTTGTCGTTGTGGGGCTTCCTTGACAGTGGTCCATATTCTGTTGGAGTGCGCCCTTTTAAGTGTGCTCAGGCAGACTTTTGCGATGGCTGAAATGCTCTCTGCGCTTTTAACTTATGACTGTTCCATAGCGGACTTAGTTTTGCATTTTATTCGGGCAGGGGGATTTTATCGCTTAATGTAAATGTGTGTGTTTTTGTGTGTGTTTGTGTTGATTCTGGCCTATGTTGTGTAAATGTGTGCTTGTCTCCTGAAGTGTACCTTGTGAAAGGAGGAGTAGGAGGTGATTTAATGCGCGTGGTGTGAGTAGCTTCGCAGTATTTTCTATCCTTCACGTATCATGTGTTTTCATTCTTGATAAAACACTGAATATTAGTCATCGACAAAGTATTTTGTTGTAGCTCGTGTATTTAGAGGAAACAGCACTAACCTGGCGTACATGTTTCCTTGGGATTGAACTAGAATGTAGTGAATTTCAGCCACAGTCTCCAACTGTTGTCACTATTTAACTTAAATTATTATCGGACCTGTCTGAGGAAATGTGTGTCAAGTAATGTACTTCAAAAGGCCTTTCTGCTGTGCTCTAATTCCTCATGTTCATATACAGGATTGAAGCAGTTGAGAGTTGAGAAGCGTTGTGGGTTTGGCAAAGAATAAGATCTTTAGTCGACGTGAAAACACAGACAATGCTATTGTGGTAAACTGCAGTATTAAAAATTCTGTAACTTTACAAAAGGTCTAAAAGAGTCAGTAGAATCAGGTGTGACTGGTAAACCATTCTTTTTCTGGTGGTATACATTTTGTTATTTTTCATTTATAAATGTATATCTATCCGCTCCAGGAGATACATTTTCCTGCCACTGGAATGAATATGCAGGTTTTTCTGCATATCATTAACAATGTGTTTGTTGTAGAACATGTCTTCCACAGTGGCCGACATTGAAAAATGATTTGAGTGAAAGCCATTTCCTTCTGTAAATGAGTGTCCTATGTCTGTGTGGTAAGGCAGGGCAACCTGGCCATTGTATTTTATATTCTGTACCATTGCAAGTTGAAATCAAACTTCACACACACACACACACACACACACACACACACACACACACACACACACACACACACACTAACTACGTAGATCTTCTTTAGTTACATCTGAGCTTCCAGTGAACATAATTCATATTTATGCATTATATTTAGCACATGGGGAACATGTGCAAACTCAGTTGATGAGAAATAAAGGATACAATTTAAGTAACTAATTCATTTTTCACCTAATTAAATCTCTCCTCATTTTCATTCAGGAAGCCTTAATCTATGTCACAGTGAAAGCCACGTGCAGACAGTGGCCAATAGCTGCTCTCTCCGGTTTCGTAATAGGGACCCGCTCTGCCCTAGTCCAGCCAGTCTGGTACTCGCTCTGGGTTTTGTTTCTATCTCGGTGGTAGTGCATTCTGGTCGTTGCTCGTTGTTGACAATAGCCTGGCTCTGGTTCTGAGTGGATTTACGTTTGGTGTTTGGTTTCCACAAGCCTCTGTTGTTTATCTCTTCCTCCTTGTGTCGCCTATAGTCGGTAGCGGTTGGTTGTTGTCAGGTGTCATTGGTCTGTCGTCCGACTTGTCCTGTGTTTACCTTGTGGTGCGTGCTCCACCGCTGGTGTCTTCCCTGCCTGGCGGCTCCGATCCGCAACCCCAGCCATTCCTGCTGATGGTTGTGGTTACCACAATTTACTTCGCTCCTACCACATTGTCGTCAGTAATTGCAGTAGTCATTTTCAACATCTTCTCAACCATCTTTGAAACATTTGTACCACTTGTAAAGTCTTGTACTCGTAGTAGAGTCGCCAAAAGCCACACTCGATGTTTCCAATGCGATACTGCACTTTGTTCCATTTTTAAACAAAATTTAATGGAGAATCTTTGATCCATCTTTTTTGAAAGTAAAAATTCTCTGAGCACTCAAAAACAAAAACCTCCTTTTCCACTGTCAACAATGAACTAAATACTGAAAATAGATGTAAATATATGTACGGTACATCAGGAACACGTGTACTAATAAGAAAAGAACAAAAATGTATACAGCCGACATAATTAAATTCCTGTAACTTTTTGATCACACCTCATATGCAGTGTCTGGAAAAAGGAAATAAAGCACCCATAACAGTGTAACTTTGTACAAGTACAAACTATTAGCGGGCATGTACACAATTACAGCAGCGGTTCTCAGCGAAAGTAGAAAGGCCACTAGTGTTGATGGTGGAGGGTATACAAGAGGTGTGAGCACCATCGGGTAGACTACTGATGAGAGGTGTCACATTGTGTTCAGTGTTGAATCACGGTTCTGCACTATCCCCGATGACCACTGTCAGCACGTGTGGCGGCAGCTTGGGGGACATTCCATTCTTCCAATGTTTTGGAAAGGCACAGTATGGCCAGCAAATGGTTATGAATGTAGGTTGCAGTTGATAGTGATTGAGGGAACTGTGACGGAACAACAATCTTTCAGATGTCGATAATCCTCGTGTTACATCTTGTATGACAGTATCGTGATGTTATTTCCAACACAACAGTGCTCATCCACATAGTGGCATGTGTATGTATCAATTGTATGCATGGTATTAGCTGCTCCCATAGTCAGCAAAATCCTTAGATATGTTCCCTGCAGAGCATATGTGGCACGAGCTTGGACATAAACTCTGCCCCAGTGTCAGTATCCAGAATATTGTGGACCATTACAGGAGTTTGAGGCCAGCTTGCCCGAGGAAGGAATCTAGTGGCCTTATGACACCCTTCCAACCAAACAAGTGTATGCAAGAAGGGCAATTTGGTGCATGTCATATTGATAAGTGAGATCATACTGCCAAGTTCTTTGTAAATCTGACTCAATTTTGTAATCACTAAAGTAACATCACATACCGTCTGAACCCATGGCATTTCTTTTATTTCTGCGAATTTCAATTTCTTAGCCGGGCAGTGTTTATGAACATCTTGGGCTGAAAGAAAATCAGCCTGATATAGAGACGTAAAACTATTAGAGACGTAAATAAATGTAAAAGTTTCACAAAAACACATTTAAAGTGAAAAGCCTGAAAAAACACCAAGTTGTGTGTCCAGAAAATCTGTATCACAATGGGTTAACAGTGAGCAGCAACTGCAACCAAATGGGAAAAATATCTTCTTCCGGCCCAGGATGTTGTAGCAGATTTTCTGCAACTTCACATTCCTAATGCTTCTGTATATTTTTTCCTGTTTCTACAAAGTCCACTCCTGGCAACTATAATTTAAAATGATCCAAGTCACTGTCCTTCTTCTTTGTATACTAAGGTGTCTGTCTGTAAATAATTTACTCTTATTTCTGAAGGCTTGGGCATTCCAATTCTTCTCTTAATATCCACTAGCTTTTGCCCTCAACTATGTTGGCACGGATCTTGAACCTGCATGAATTTTGAGTAGCCCTGAAACTTATTATCCATGGGAAAAATTGATATAAAGAACTGAAAGTGAAGTTGTCAAAACGATCCAATGGTAAAGAATTGATATGTTTGTAAGCACAGATACAGATATTTGAAGTATGAAATAGCAAAACACCTGGATAGGGGAACAAGCTGGTGGCGTATTTAATGAAAATACAAAAAATTAAAGAATCTGTAGTTACAAATAAGTCAGTTCTTTACTGTTGCACCCTTTTGACAGTGTCACCTTCAGTCTTTTATATCTGTTTTTCTTGCTAATAAGCTTCAGGATATTTATGAACGTTCATGTCAATGAAGTCGTTTGCTTAATAAGCTTATCAGTGACAATAGTTACAGTAATTTGTGAATGAATTCAAGAATGTCTGTGGGTAATGGAATTAAACTGTTAACATTAGTAATAATTTGGAAAGTTTCATCATCATAACACTATTTACTACTTTTTACTGATTTTTCTCATTTCTGGTCCTGGTTTGTTTCGTTTAGTTTTATAAACCTTCCACTGTCCCGATGTTTTTTTCTTCCAGTATAATGAAATGATGCTTATATGAAACTGATTTGATCCACATAAAGCACTTGCAGTCCCTTGCAGGCCTGCATACAATAACAAGTATTTAATATTGCATTTTTTGTAATCAGTTCAGCATGCATCTCTGTATACATAACCTGTCAGTAGCTGCCCACAGAGTTATTTTCAATTTTCCTGTAATTTAATAACATAAAACATGATAAATAGATGTAAAAACTTTTTATAATATGGAAAAATGCCAGTACACCATTATTATTTGCAGTATGTAGATAGTCACAGGATATGTGATGCATTCCCTTATGGATCTGAGTTACTGGGTACACATTTGTTTCCATACTATTCGGGCCCACATAGTTAAATGTACAGTTCAGTTTATCATGTTTTATAGATAATTTCACTTCAAAATTTCTCTGAGGGTTGAAATGCTTTTATAAATATGTAATGTTGAATCATTGGCTGTTGTCAGCTTAGCATATAATTTTAATGGTCTATTATCCATTCTGGATCTTTCTGAACTCATCAGCTGTGAACAAATGTTGATTAAGAATGCAACCAACCATGAGTACTTCTAAAAGTATTTATTTAAATGCCATTACCAGTCTCAAGCTATTATGTCTGTCTACAGGTTTTTATTTTATTTACTTACTTTTTTTTAAGTAATTGCAACAATGTGCTAATATACGTGTATTTGATAAAATATAAAATGAAATACTTACATACCCTCGATTTGTTTTGTCGGTATCATTTAGGCTTTCTTTGGTCCTTAAGCATTTTCAGCATGACACACGAAGAGTTAAGAATGATAGACAATGCACTTCTTCTAAACAATCCACTGTGTTGTGCACACACTTCACAGTATTTTTCATCAGTTGCAGCCTTTGACAAGTACTTCACATGTAATGATTTTGCTTACAGTGAAAAGTCTATCCACTGACCAAAGATATCACTCATTTCTCAACAAGGAAACATCTCATCTACTGTATGTTAAGTAAAGAATGTGTGGACGATACAAATCTAAATAACAGAAAAATGCTTTGTCCAGAAAAGTGCACTTCTTACGAGGGTCGGTCAAAAAGTAATGCCTCCCATTTTTTTTCTACTTAAAAAAATTAAGTTAAGTGAAAATTTTGAATTTGGCGCCATTCCTCAAACCTTCTTCTGCAATCCACTGCAGTAGTAACTTTCTGTGTCAACAGGTGGCAGCACAGCAGAAGTTTGTAAGATGGCCGACATCGATGTTCGTTTGAGACAGCGTTGTGTGATTGAATTCTTGAATGCAGAAGGTGAAACGCCCATACGCATTCATGAAAGACTGAAGAAGGTGTATGGTGTTGTGACAGTGGATGTCAGCACTGTTAGACGATGGGTTCGTCGTTGTAAGGAAGCTGAAGGGCAAACACCGTTGACTGACGAAAAGCGGAGCGGCAGGCCGGTGAGTGCAGTGACTCCACACAACATTCAGCAAGTTGATGACATCATTCGTGGTGACCGTCGGGTGACTGCAGATGAAGTGTGTCGCATTATTTCTCTTAGTAAAGGCAGTGTGATCACGATTATTAAACAACTGGGGTACTCAAAAGTTTGTGCATGGTGGGTTCCAAGAATGTTAACCGATCAGAATAAAGAGGCAAGGAAGACAATAGCCTGCCAACACTTGCAGCGCTTCCGTTTGGAGGGAGATGAGTTTCTGAAAAAAATTGTGACCGGGGACGAAACATGGGTGCAGTTTTTTGAACCCGAATCAAAGAGGCAGTCAATGGAGTGGCGTCACACAAGCTCGCCGAGGAAGAAAAAATTCAAAACTGTGCGATCGGCAGGGAAAGTCATGGCAACAGTTTTCTGGGATACAGAGGGTGTGATTCTGGTTGATTTTTTGGAGCTGGGATGCACAATAAATTCTGTTCAATACGTCACAACCCTCAAAAAACTTAAAGCACGTCTTCAGCGAGTTCGCCCAACAAAATCAATGGCAGATGTTCTTCTTTTGCATGACAATGCAAGACCACACACCAGTCGTCACACCTCTGACGAGATTGTCAAAATTGGATGGGAAGTTTTGCCTCATCCCCCATACAGCCCTGACCTGGCACCATCAGACTTCCATCTGTTCGGGCCACTAAAAGAAGCTCATCGTGGGATTCATTTTGAAGATGAGGAGGCCGTCAAAACATCCGTGCGTCAATGGCTTAGGAAGCAGAGCTGTGATTTTTACCGTGCTGGGATACATGCCCTTGTTCAAAGATGGACCAAAACTGTAGAGATGGGCGGAGATTACATTGAAAAATGACAAAATGATCCTCAATGTTGTGGTTTTCAACCTATGTAATTGCATTTAAATTTCCTGACAATTAAACGTAGAAAAAAAATAGGAGGCATTACTTTTTGACTGACCCTCGTACAAGTGAGGAACTCTAATTGTAGCATGTCATAGGAGAAATTAACAAGAAGATTTATCAGGCTACTCTCGAGAAGCAATGGCATGTGTTTTGATTTTGGTCCCTGACAATATTCTTCAATGGATGTTAAGTTGGGCAGCTAGTGGAATAAGGATACCCTTGTTCAGAGTCCTAACACAGACCAATCATGTTTAATTTGTGTGAAAAGTGCAATGAACATTTTCAGGATTGTTTGTTAGCCAGCTGTAGTTGCTCATTTAGAATTTGCTGAGATGAATTGAAGGTGTGAATGCATATTTCTAGTTATTTTAAGATACCCATTTTCCTCCATAAGTTAGTTGTATATTTTGTTTGTAGATTATCTTTAGTGTTTGAAATGCTGTATCTATATTGAGCCATGTGAGTGGCAGTTGCAGATGTACTTAAATGTTTTCAGTCTAAAAGCATCCTTGTACTTATTATATCTTGAAGTTGCTGCCAGTCAGGCCAAGATAAAATCTGATGCAATTGTCACAATCAGTACTGTGTACTCCTCAGTTTTAGAGACCCAGCCCAATGGTTTTGGTTTTATGTACTATGTTATGTTGCCGCATTTAGTGTGCATCTATGGGCTTAAAGTCGAAATTGTGCAGAAAATATTAGTAAGTTACTTTATTCAACCATAGAATATTTATGAAATATTACATATGTCATGTTAATTGAAAGAGGAAACAGTTTTTTAATTAACTAATCCATACATACAGCAATAACATCTTTTACAGTTGTAGATGATGATGATCTGCTGTTAATTTTGAAGTGTTTTGTACAATTTTTTATACACATTGCCAAACAAGTGTACAATTTATGTAAAAAAAAAAATACAGTTTGTGTCGCATAACTACACACTGGGTGAGCGAATATTTGTAGTTTGGGCACTGCCTTTCAGCTGTTTCAAGTACCTTGACAATACTTTTAGCATCCCCTTGTATTCTTTGTGTTGTCTCTTTAGCCCATTTGAAAAAGCAGAGTCATCAGCTCACCACAAAGTTAAGATGACAAAATTGGATGAAGGATGGAAATTATCCATCACAGACACTGGGTGCAGAATTTCACATTATTTCTAGTTAAATAATAATAATTTTTTCAATGCCTGCTTGATGTTACATAAATAATCATGGACTTTTTAGTATTAACTATTTGAGAGGTATGCTTCATTTTTTTTAATATTAGGGTTTTAATGCATTCAAAAAAATTATGGTGCAGTTTTATTCCATTGTAGAAAATACTGGCTGTTGTTTTGTTTATCTTGAAACATGTGTCGGACAAAACTGATATTTACTCAGATCATGTGAATACAGCTGTTTGTGAGATAACTGCTTTGTTCTGTATAAGCCAAAAATATTGTTATTCAGTCTGATATTATGTAATTGCCCAAACTATGAGGTTTGTGGTGGGATTATTTGGGACAGAGATGCTACATATAAGTATGTTGTGCAAACAATAATGTAAAATGAATGACTTACAGAGGATGATGTGAAGTTTGCACTATGTGCATATTTAGACTGCTCAGCTATAACTGAAGTTGTATTTACCAAATGTTGAAAATTGATCTTCTACCTTAAACTTATAATTACCTTTGATGTTTACATTCTGTATGTAGCAAACATCACTATAGAAATCTGCCATTGCGCTGCTTGTAAAAGTTGTAACTGCTTGATAGTAATTTGTCATGTTGACATAATGATTATTCCTTAATCTAGAATGTTTCTAGTTACGTAAGTACTTTTATTCATGTTATATAGTAACCTGTTTATACATTATGTATGTAAATGTTTATTGTTCGCTAGGAAACTTAAGTTTGGGTCAACACAATTCCAAACAGACAGTTATAATTTATGATAATAATTAAAATAGTTTATGCACAATTATCTTAAAATATACAAAATTAAATGTAAACTTAGTAACATTCAGATTAATGCTTAAAGACATTCTTTCCTTTCTTACTGTACACTGATTTCTGCATGCATTTTTAAGTGTAAAGATGCCTTGCTGGTACCTGATACTTAATGCTGTAAATGTTAGCTGTGTTAGCTTCAGTTTTGCTTGGTTACTTTATATTTGTATGCATCATATGGGAGAAGTCAAAACAATACTACTTTTGTGTAAAACAAATGAGCTCTGTATTCGCATGTTAACAATACTATCAGAGCTAATGACATTCTGTGATAATCAGAAACGTCATTTCTATGATGTTTCTGGATGTAACAGCATAACTAGTGCTACGATGGGGCTGATTTGACGATGGGACTAGTGCTACAATGGGACTGGTGTGGAGATGAAAACATTCTTGAGTGGATGACCATCTCTGGGGTGCAAGAATTTCTCTTGATAGGTGTGCAGCCACCAGGATTACGATCTGTTCCTAGCTGTACTGGACATTCCATATTTCTTAGACTCCTGGATTAATCTGTACTGCTATCACACTGTCTACCACACCCTGTTCTTTGTACCTCCCTTTGCAGGTGCAGTGGGTAACATGACACTTGTGTAGAGGCTTCAGTTTCCTTTCCAAGAGAAAATTGGTCCTACACAGACCCATCCTCACTCCACCCATGAACAACAGTTCTCAAATTTTATATGGATATGAATCTGTATGTGCATCAAAGCCCTTCTTATGCAACACAAGACATGGGTAGCCGACATACGTTTGCGGCACTGTGAACTGTAACTTGACAGCTTACCACTACCTTATCCAAGACTGCCTCTAAAGTAGTAGCAATAAAGGCTGTGCATATGTGGCATGTACTTCTTTTTGAGAACATCCATCAGGGGTTTCAGAGTATTTAATTCTACAGCATCGAATGTGTCATGAAGTGCTCTTTGACCCAGTTAATTTATAACATTACATAAATAACACACAGCACAGTGAACAGTATTAATGGCGATGATAACGACATTGATGACATGAACAACACTTATAATAGTCTATTCACTGGACAGTAAATTTGTAATTATTTATTTATTCTGTTAGATGAGTTGATTGTTAATCAGTGCAATGATGACTGCATTACCACCTGAAGCAAGACTGCTTAATACAAATTTCTGCTTTATTCAATAAATTTTTCGTGTCCACATATGTTGCTGCAACAATAAAGTAAAATTAAATGATATGATTGAATTGTTCATTTGATGGAATTCTGTATTCATTTGGATGTTAAATACACCAGTGTATCATTTCTTTAATGCCTCATCTGAATCCTTGTCACTATTGCCATTTTTATCTCGAATTTATGTATAGCATTGCCTAACACTTGTTTGTAATTTAGTTTTCAAAGCTATAATTGTAAAAAAAAGAAAGTTGTTTGTGTTTAATATGTTATTTAAGTTTAGTTTGATGTTTCACTGTTAGTATGTTCTGAACATTAAAGAATATTACTAACTATCCTGAAATACATTATTAAAGTTATCCCCTACTGTCACTCACAGTGTTTTGTAAGTCATTGTAATATGTTGATGCTGATTTACACTTTTATGGCCACTTACCATTATTTTGTTACTGATCTCTTATAAAAGCAGATTCTTGATTTATATACATCATCTATTTTTATATCTTTATTGCCTGCTGCGGAAAGTGGATGTTAACAATGTTGTTGCATTATAGTGTAAGCGGCTATGCCTTCATCCAGAAAGAAATAAAAATATGTTTGACATGTATAGGTATTTTAATTCATCTCCCTCAGGATATCTCACATATAACTTATTTCATCTCTGGCAGTGTTTATTAATTTGATGTGGTAGTCAGGAAGCAACCTCAAGATGTAAAACAAACTCTTGCAACGTTTTTGTCCATAAAATTTGGAATTGGGAAGAAAGATAATGGTGGCAAGTGCTGTTATCAAATACACAACACTGAAATGGTTGTATCTGAGTGGTTATACACTACATTAGAACAGAATTTTCCAATAATCAAAATTTCTTTTGTGACAGCATTATGGGATAATTTTCTCCTATTCCCACATGAGGGTGCACAGATAGCTTGAGCATTTGGGAGCTTCTTCCATACTCAGTTAAGAGAGTTAGCTCTGCCAGTAACACTGTGACAGTTTTTTACATACAGAGGATGACAGTGTGCGGTTCAACAGGCAGGTCCTGTCAATAACAGAGAAGCTGTTGAAAGCTTTATTTCTCCCTAAAACCTTAAGGGGCAAGTAAATCTGAAAAACATATCTAAAAATTTCATAATCTTGTTCTGATTGTGTAGAAACAATTGTTACTCCTAAGTAACACTCGGACGCAATAAATAAGCCCTGTTGTGGTAAATAAATTTACACTCATATTTAGGGTACGTTAATTATCACATTCGTTTAGGGAGTGACTCGTTATCATGTTAAGGCACCATTTTCAAAATTTTAAGTGGTATGTAAAATCTTGTGGCTTTTGCAAACTGAATAAGAGGAACTTGCAGTTTATTCCATGCCATCGACAGGAAAACTGTGAATGCCTAATTATGTAAACAGAAAGGTATACTAGGGTTTAACCTCCCATTCTTAATGATGCTTTCACCATGCCCTCCCAGAAAGTGGGTGGTCACAAGTGCATGGCATACTGTCTCATCTGTTCCAAAACACAAATATTAGGGTATGAGATTGATAACCATTTACCATTCATTGTTCCACAGTGAGAAATATTTATTGGATTTTTCAGATTGGTGCAACAGGTAAATCAAATATACTGGTGCCCATTGCAATTTATTGCTTCAAAATACCTATAGAAACAACTGTGGGAGCTCTCACACAGAATCTTTGGTTTGTCATCTCTCTGTACTTATGTCTGGTTTAGGCAGCACACGATCCACATCTCCATTCAACAACCTGTAGTAGTATTCATGGAAATCCGTAGGAAACCCACCGTTCCATAGTAACACTCTTGTCTCTCATTTGCTGTGAATAGATCTTTAAATTTGCTGCTGCACTTTGTACTTTCTTGATGCAGTGGACCTGCTGTGCAGTTCCAATACTTCTGGCCATGTAATTTTATTTCTGTTTGCAGATGATTGAGGACCGTAAGAAAGCACATATCTACTCAGACTCATGATAAAGTAATGTAACCACTCTTAACAAACTCCTCTAATGAGACGAGTGTTCAACGGAAACAATGGTATTGTCAGGAATGCCCCTAGGGAAGTGTTTTCTGTAAACATAATGATTTGGCAAGCAGGGTGGGGAATAATGTGCGGTTGTTTGCAGATGATGCTGTGATACAAGATGATTTAGACAACATTTATGGTTGTGTGTGTGTGTGTGTGTGTGTGTGTGTGTGTGTGTGTGTGTGTGTGTGTGTGTGTGTGTGAGTGAGTGAGTGAGAGAGAGAGAGAGAGAGAGAGAGAGAGAGAGAGAGAGAGAGAGAGAAGGATGTGTTAACGGTATTTTCAAATGACATGTAAGTTGTACATAGATGCTTTGGGAACTCGTATGGGAATCCCTGGAGAGAAAGCAATATTCTTTTTGAGGAACACTGTATAGAGAAATTTAGAGAACTGGCATCTAAAGCCGAATGCAGAATGATTCTACTGCCAGCAGCATACATTTTGCATATGAATTATAAAGATAAGCTATAAGATACTGGGGCTTACACAGACGCATATAGATATTCATTTCTACCTCACTCTTTATGCGAGTGGAAGAGGAAAGGGAATGACTAGTAGTGGAACAGGGTACACGCACACTACAGCTGCTGGTGGAATATGTATGTAGGTGTGGCCAGGCTCATAACAGGAGCTCTCATTCAATCTTTCTGTGACAGAAAAGTTTCTGGATCATGGTCGCCAGTGTCCATTTTCTCCTCGAGTTCAAAGACACTGCCAAGCCATGACTTCAACCCACAGGTGGACCTCCACAGCAGGGTGGAAGCACAAACACTGCTGTGCCTTGCTGATCTTAATTAGTTAACTCCACTTTTCACAAATCTATACATACACGACAAAGGGCACACACGGTTGGTTGGCCCACACTTACTGATTACTTAAAATATGTTTTTAACAATTACGAATGTCGTTCCTCGGCGTGAGAGATAATACATGCATTTCAAGTTGTTGTTAAGTTTGATCACACTTATAACATTTCCAGTTAAGTGTAATAGTATGTAATTAATTCGTAAGGACATAGTTTATAACCATGTTTTGGTGGAAATAGTTTAACTGTTCTTTACCATAGGGAGTCACATGCTGATTCTGGGCTCTATACTGCACTACGTTACTTCAAATCTGATTTGTGACAAATATTAAATGGTGTCTCTGTACAGGTTGACTTGTCATTTTCCAGCTAAGTCTCTTTACTTTTGACTATTTTGGAGACTATGTCATTATTGTGACACAACATCACATTGCAGCTTAAAATATTTGTAGCACCAACATTTACAACTCAATTTTAGGACAGACACTGTGTACATATATTATTTTTGAGATGATATTGTCCCTTCTTTTATACCTCCATACAAAAATAGTATAGGTAATTTCCTGTATGTATCCACCTGTCCCCAGGTAACACCATCCCTCCTATGGGTCCGTCTATGTCCCCCTCACTTCCATACATAAAATGGGGTTCACTGAACTTAAAAATTGAAACTATATCTCTTTCTGTGTCAAAAGTGTCTATATAGCATATTTAAGTTTTACTTGATACATGGGTTTCCTACTACTTTCCATTCTGTCACTCTTACTGTGTCTTTCACTGAGTCATACCTTCCATCTATGTTATATTAACATTTAATAATGTGCTTTCTCTGATACAAACTTAAGATTAACTACAGACTGTTCATTAAGACCTCATTTGCTGTTACACATGGAAATGTTGTTATCCAGTTTGTTCTTATCAATAGAGTTGTGCACCACTCATTTTGAAATCATGAAGTAGTACTGAGAATACAGAAGTTTCCTTTAATTTGTTACTTTTCCTCTCAACTACTTTGTCATATACTAGGTATATATGTGATACAGTAGCTTTTCACTTTCCACTGAGAACACAACTATCTTTTTGTTAATCCCAATTGAAAAAAAACATTAAATTATCAAACTCAAAACCTTTATTTATTGTGTGTCAAATACTTTATGCCCAATTATGTAACATATGTATAACTATCAGCTTTTTCATACACTTTGACACGTATAAGGTTCACACACAAGTTAATAGCATTTTCGTTTTGCATGTTGCATTCCACCACTGTGCAAATTTTGCATGAAACAGAAAGGTTACAAAATGAGGTGTATGAGTACCGCATGTCCGAAGTGAAAATCGCAAAAATCAGTTGGTGGCCATATCTATCTCTATTTGCTCATCATCAAGTGGCTCATGAAATACTGAACATTACAATTGTTGCAGGGTTAGGGGTCAAACCCGGGACTCCACATGGCAGACCTGAAGCTGGGACCCACCACACCGTATTTCGTCAGGAGGCCGAGCAAGTTCAAGAATTTTGAGAGACAGTGCAGAGTGATAAAGCGGTATTCAGTAACATTGCTTTATTCAGCTAATTTACAGTATTTGATGGTGAAGCGTAGTGTCAGCGTGCTGCCCGCCCGATGTCCTGCAAGTCCAGCCGGCTCAGCAGACTCCTGGTATGCCGATGCCACTGCTGTTGTTATCAAGGCTGCCTGCCAACGGAACTTGGCCGCCGCTCTCCCGGTCACCACCCAGCGATGCATAGCGCCTTGTGACTTTCTCTGCCCCATTAGGCCTGCTCTGTCTGACCAAGGGATGAAGGTGGATGTACTGGTGACCCGTGGCCCTCAGGCCACCGCTGCTCCCAACTAGTGACCTGACTCAAACCCACGCGCACCTGGATTCTGTGCTGAAATTTTCCGCTAATGGTGCTTGCCGGATGGCAACACCCACTGCCATCTCTGGCGCTGTCGTAGCGCTGCTCTGCTACCCTTAGGGTACGCCTCGCCCGGACCCAGTTTGCCAGGTGGGAAGCAAACTTGGCAACTACACTAGAGTGGAACTGAGTCCCTCCTGGACCTGCTGCAGACCTCTCTCACTGCCGTTTTTCAGGCAGACTATGCTATTTCCAAGTGGAAGGATGCCATTCCACCCTCCCCTGGCGTTGTGTCCCCCGATGCAGAATATAGCCCGAGCAACAACATAGAAACAAAGTACAAATTTATACAGAATGCTTATAATATTGCTGCCAGACTGGCCACTATAAGCATAGAGCAGCACAGGTCTGTCCAGACGTTCCACTGACCTGGCAGACCCTGTCAAGCTAAACTTGCCCGTCTATTTATATTGATTTCTCCCTTGCTTCTGACATAGTGTCAGAGAGAGACAGGAACAATTGTAGGGATAAATTCCTACAGGTCAGCCATTTACAAATATCCTCTCCTGGCTCTGGCCTAGTGCCCCACCTCATATATCCACTAACTAAGAGCAACGCTGCAGTTTCCTACCTTGTTGTTGCTCCACTCAAAACAAATCGTGCATGCAATACCGCTGTCGCAGCTCTGCGCCGGCAGGTGCCATGTTAACTTGCCTGGCCTGCTGGCTGTCGTCCGTTATGGCACTCTGCCAGCGGCCCCAGATTTCATCCCCCAACAGCGCCTTCATTGAATTTCGAAAAAATTTCCCTTTCCCTTGACTAGATTGACACTAGTGCAGCACTATCCTGGTGATGAACAATTGTGTCTGTATTCTAACATAAGGAAAAGAAAGGATTGGTTGGGGCCAAACAAAGGAGCAACATCCCATAGAAAAATCTGCATGCTTTCACAAAAGATAATGTTATGCATCTAGTGGAACGACGATGGTGGGGTGTATTATGAATTGCTTCCGCAAGATGTAACGGTCATTGCTGACATTTTCTGTCAACAGAAAAGATGTCTTGCTTATACAGTCTAAGAACAGCAACCAGGAAGTCCAAGTGAAGCAATACTGATCCATGAAAGAGCCTGCCTGCATTCCGTACAGTATTTTTTTGTCAGTCTAGCAAAAGTTGGGTTGGGAAGTCATGTCACACCCACCTTATTCACCTGATCTTGTGCCTCAGATTTGAGCCTTTTCCACTCTCTATCAAATAACTTTCATGGAACTTCCCTTTCGGATTAAGAAAGTGTTCTGAAGATGACTCAATGAATTCTTCACCAGAAAACCATGCCATTTACATTTCGCAGAATCGAAAATTTCCCCAATGTTTGCTGTCCATTGTAAGCACTGAAGGATGATATATTATTGTACGCTGAAGTCTCTGTTATGTTTATTAAACCTATAGAAAAAGTATACAAACTAATGCACCAGCTACATACCTGTGTTGGGGCCTAGCGCAATGGTTATCATATAAACATGATGTAGAAGGTTGTTGGATCAAAAAACGACAAATGAAACTTTTTTTTCAATTTATAAATCTGATCAAAAGAATTTGATTATTATTGTTATTCAATTAATTCGTTTACATGTAATTTTTGATATTATTGTTTGTTTTATTTACCCTTATTTTTCTTTCTGTCATTCTTTTTTCTCCTGGAATCTGCCTGTGTCACCTATAATGTGGAAATAATTGTTAATGTGTGTGTGTCCGTCTCGAGTTGCTTCATAGAGATTAGCTTTAACCACCATAAACAAAGCAAGTGCGATTTTTAAATCTGCACAGATTGTTGATTGCTATTCTCTCTTATGCATTTCACATCATGGGGTTGTGGTTAGCTTAGGACACAAATTTGAATTCAGGGCTTTGTCTGCCATGGTTGTCATTTCTCACTTAGAATCAGCTGTCCATAGACCATCTCACATTTCCAACGTATCTGGAAGTGGCTGCCTCCAACATTACTCTGCATTAATTATTGCATAGTAATGAAGTAAAACAAATTAATATTTCCACTTTGACAGTTCTCTGCAATTTATTGCATAATTTGGTAAACCATACTGTTTTTTCTGACATGCTCTGGTGGTTTCCGGTGATTAAGGGTGTCAGTGTGGTACTGGTGTGCAAGACTCACACTCCCTCTTGGCTATCAAACTTACTTGGAGTTGCTTCGCCGATCATCTTTTCAGGATAGCCAGCTGTGATGTCCTGCACGTCTTCTTCTCTGAATATAGGATGCTACATGGAGGAAATTTTTTATACTTTAAAATATTCTTGAGTGTACGGAGTTATTTTAAAACTGAATCTCACTGTATTTTCATCACACACAACAGTTTCTGACAGACCGGAAGGTTTCAAGCTTACAAAAAATGTTTTAGTTGTATGAAAACTATCACATTCATTTTTCCATAAATACAGTCTACAAATCTCACAAAGTTTAACAAGACAACTCTCTAGACCTTACTTATTGATTCTTTCTCTTACATTCGTAATTGTCCCTTCTCTTCTTTCAACAACATTCAAATGTTCACACAGTAATGTTTCATGTCGCATGGAGTACGGCGCGTTTATTCCTTGAGCTGGATGTGTAACTATAGGCGACTACCTGCCCACGCCGATCATCCGTCCCATACACGTCCGTCCTGCACACACACATAACTGTGGTGCAGTAGACACAGTTCTACTCATCTCTAAAATAACGCGTGTTCAAGACGGTGGAAATACGAGGGTCTCTAGAATTTACTCCAAAATTCCTTAGGCATTACAATGCCTTCCAGAATGCTGGAAGTTAGAAAAGTATAATTATTAAATTGTCATTACTTCAACACCCCCCCCCCCCAATCAATTTAATAATTTCCTAAATTGCTCATAAAATTCACTATCCCCAGCTTTTAACACAGTCCATTGAAACGTGCACTCTTAGCTACTTTTGGTAAAATATGGGCCATTTGTTCCTCGGAGCTAATGTATTGAACATTCAGATGGCCTTTGTTGTATAGCTCTTGTGTAGAACGGATTTCACATCCAAATGCTTCAGTCATCTATGTTCCCACTTCCGTAATTGACAGATTCTTCAAGAAGATGCTTAAGCCATGGGGTGTCTGTCATAGCTGTCGCCGAAGCTGGATATTCTGCTTCTATTTCCTAGTGAAACTCATCTGTCTCCTTGTCACCAGAAACAGTATTTTCAAACAAAAAACTATAAGAAAGTGAAGAAGACAGAAGATCTACAACATAACATAGTCAGAATCAACATAGCAGTAATAGCATTTAAAATTTCCTTTTTGTAACACAGGCCAACATCAAGTGTTCCTTTAATATATTAAAGAATTCATTTCAAAAATTTCTACTCTAATTCTGTTGGTTAATTTTTCTGTCTACTAAAATAGTTAAGTGATGCACTTCGTCTGGTCATAGCTGTCATTATATACATTGAAAAACACAGTAATTGTCCATCTGGTTTAAATTCATCCATTTGACCACACGCATCTCCACTGGATTTGACTTCCATCGATGTTCTCAGTGCTTACAGTCTTCCATGTTGAATCTTTTCAATAAGTATTCAAGATGAACATAGTGACAAAGAAACATTTTGCCACTGTTGCTCTGCATATTTATTCTGAGGAATGATTTTGGTTCTCCAAGTTCTCACATTCGACATTTTAACTAGTTCTTAATGTAGGTGACTTTTTTTTTTACTATTACATCCAGCTGGAATATTATCTACTTATGGAAGCAAATTGAGTATAATGATCATCAATGATTTCAACATAGAGACATCTGCCAATTTTGGGTTGTCGAAACATGATTTCCTTCTAAAACTGTCAAAAGTTTTTTTTTAGTTTGCATACAAGTCTTTTCTTAATCTTTACACCAGGTCTCAATGCAGGAATCAATTTTGTACATCTGTTTGTTCCATAAATGAATTATGTTCCTTCACCACACTAAGGAGCATTCTTAGTGTTGTGAATTGAGCAAGTGGAGTATAGTCATATCTCTTTCAATATTTCCAGACATGTCTATTTTTACTTTGAACATCCTCTTACTGTCAGTGATACTTTTATTTGCTGTAAGTGGTGCATAAGTCAAAGTTCCATTAGATGACTGAGAGCCCAGTTTTTCCATTATTGCTTTTTTTCCATTCTTCTTCTACTTCTTCTTCATGATGCCTAACCTGAACGTCTTCAGACTTCTGAGGTAAGTTTTCCCACTAATGTTTTTGCATTCAAGGGAAACACTGGATAATCCTTGAAAAACATAATTTTCTTGTTATTCTATTGCTTTTCCGCAAAGTTTCTGCTGGCTTCCACTTCTTCTGACATTGTGGGCCTTGAGTTCCCTTCAACAGTTTGCACAAAATCAAGGACTTCAAAACAGAAATAACTTTGAGGAAACTGAAGAATGTTCTGAATTACATTGTTCACTTGAATGGTCTTCTTCAAGATCCAATCATAATTGCTTTCATCTTCAAATTGAAACTTATCTTTTTCAAAAATTACATCTCTCCCAAATACAACTTTGTGTTGCTTGGCGCACTATATTCTGTGGCTAATTAGACAGTTTCATTTTAATGGGCTAGTTCCTTTTCAATACTTTCCTGGGAATGTGCCACTATGCAACACACCCAAAGTCATATTTGTTAAATTTGGCTTTCTTCCATCCGATAGCATTTCTAGAATTTCTGCATCTAAAACTGAAGTATAACTACGGTTAATGATAAAAGTATCTGCCAGTAACTTTTGACTAAAATTGCTTTCAAACTTCGCGTCCAAGAATTGTGCAATGAGACTTCTCAATGACAGTATGATTTAGTCGCTCCGCCACTCCATTTCGTAAATGACTTTGCAAATATACTCATGACCGTTGTCACTTTTAAATCTCCTGATTTTCAGCAAATACATACTTTGGAAATACAAAGCAAGAATTGTTACCAATATTGTATCGACCACTGTGCCATACAGTTCAGTGAGCTGACACATGGGTATTATATACTGTAGGACTGAAAGTTTCGGAGTGTTTTTCTCGTGAGTGGCTAGCCATCTGGCCGTATGGCTGGGGCATTGTAACTCTATGGGGTAGTGCTGCCAACACATGCCATCCCACTCTTAACATCATTTCCCAACCCTCACACTCCCCTTGTTAGTGTGTGTATATACACAATTGAATCATTTCTGTGAGCAGCAGCTATAGCTATCACCCTTTTGAATTGAACCTGCTGAATTTTTAAAAACAAGCATCATCCAGCCAATAATAGTTTATGCACTGACAATTAATTATTTAGTGAACCTGACACTAGAAGAGCACCTTTTAGTTTTAATTTGAAATTCCAGTCCACAAACTATGCTTTCAACATAAATTTCTCCAAACTTTATTCTTATTTGATTCACCAGTTTGTTCACATCCATCAAAGAACAGATTAATTAACTAAATATCCTGTTACCCTCAAATCTAGAAACCAATCCACTTTGCCACCTGGAAAACTTCCAGTAACAGCTGAGAAAGAAAAATTATTTTCATTTCTGTTTATTTTTTGGAGAGATTTAGCTAAATTTGCAGAACTATACCTCTATGCTTTTGTGGCAATCTAACATTGTATTTTTCCTCAATAATGGCATTGTTTCCCACGTCTGTAACACATATATTGGGTTGTTACATAAGTTTGTTGCATTTTTCTGTACGTTTGATAAACACAACAGATACACATACACACCCTACTCATCCATAATATATTCTCCTTCACTATTTACAACAGTCTATCAATGCTGAAATAACTTTTTGATTCCATGACTGTAGACATCGAGTGGTTTTGAGGTGAAGAACTCGTCGAGCCATGGTAGGAGCACCTTTTGCATCCGGCAAAGCTTAGCTTGAAGTTTGTTCGATAGGGAGCAGGAAAAACTGAGGGTGCAAGATCAGTTGAATAAGGTGAGTGCAGAATGACCTCCCAATCCAATTCTAGTATAAAGTTTTTGGTCAGTCTCGCAGAATGGGCGCGGGCGTTATCGTGGAGTAGCATCACTTTTCGCAGTCTGCCTGGTCGTTGTCCTCAAATTGCGTCCATAAGATGTCTCAGTTACTGACAATAAATATCATCAGTGATGGTTACATCTCAGGGAAGCAATCTGTACTACACCACACCATCACTGTTCAACTAGATGCATAATATTATGGATGCATGCAGGCTTTTATATGGGGAGTTGCTGCTTTGTTTGGGGGCAACCATTCTTTTCTTTTCCTTATGATCTTAGGATAAAGACACCATTTCTTGTCACCTATAAGGCTATAACGATACAAGTTAGGAATGGTCAACGTTGCTTTCAAGCAAACTGATCACTAACAATGAGAAAAGCACATACATCCACCTGCTGATTTATGTGTTTTCGGCTTAGAGCATGTGGTACCTTTTTGCAACCTTCTCCATTGCATGCAAATGTCGCACGATGGTAGAATGATCACAGTTAATAACATTTTCCAGTTCTCGAGTTTACTGACATTGATTATTGTGGGTTAATGTGTTTAAACAATCTTTATGAAACTTTGACTGTCTTCCTGAATGTGCTGAATCACTAATGTCAAAATGATCCTTCTTAAAACAAGAAAACTGCATTCTTGCCATGATCTGTCTCATGGAATTATCCCCCTCCCACATGTGGCGTGAATGTTTCTGACTGCCTCCGTAGCTGTCATTCCTATTGAACTGTAATAGAAGAATACATAAGAAATGTATAGATTTCTCCACTAGGCACTCCATTTTCTAGTGTCCGAACCTCCACTCATTATCTCTATATAACAAAATGACAATATGTGAACTCATATAGCAACAGTGAATTACAAAGTAAAAAATGACAACTCCTAGCATCCACAATATCAACTAAAATCTTATTTTTAGACAAAGCTTTAACTGCATCATACATAGCTTGAGACTTGGTTGTCTCTGAATACATCCTTTTACCTTGCTGTCAGATGCTGTCGACGATGGCAATTCATTTACTGTCCAGTTGTTACCTTTAGATTTACTAAGTTTTGCTTCTTTGTCTAGTAATCTACCCTTTAAGAAATTCGGTTCCAATTCCTCACTTGAGAAGGTATTCAGAGCAGTAACAACTACTTATGATTCTGGTGGAATTGTTTGTAAGAAACCGCATACTATATCAGTTCCTCCAATATTATCATCCGATCCTTCAAATTACCCATTAACTTACGAAACTCCAAAAAATTAATTTCAAGAGTTATTGTCATTTGCATTAATGTTTAAAGGTCGTTCTTAATAAAAGCCATAACCTTTCAGCTCAAATGTTTGAATTAATGTATTTCTTATTTTTGGTGTAGGCCTACTCCAAGCAACTTTGTGAAATTCTTTGGATTACTTGAGACTTACACTTCTTATCGGTTTTGCCAATCTCTCCCAGAAGAGTTTTCTTCCATGCACACTATTCAGCTGTCTCAGCCATGTCCATGTATCTCTTTCACACAAAACTCACTTCCAGCTCATATAGAAGTATTTCAGTCCTAAATTTTCAGTTGCTAAAGTTCTTCCCATTAAACAACAGTACCTTGTATTCCTCTTCTTCTTGAGCCATGACTCTAAATTAGGTACTGGATTAATTTTTTCCACCTTTATTTGTTGTACTGCAACACCTGGCACCTGGGTCCATGACCAGTTGCTAAGAAAATAACAGTTATTTAGGATAAGTAATTTCAACTCGTTACTTCACACAATTTACAATTACAACCATGGGACAACAATGAAGACAAAATATAAACAGAGCGAAGAAACACAGAAAAAACACATAAAAAGGCAAAGAGAAAATAACTCAAAGGATTATTATTACATTATCGTCATTTCAACACACTTTGTATTAGATAGGAAACTCCATGTCCAAACAATGAACAATGGCACCATTTAACCAAGATACAGAACAGCCTGCCACCACAAGTAAAAAACATAGCCTTGACTTTAGAAATCTGAAGTCATTAACTGATCATTGCTCTGAATTGTGTGAATTTTTGGTCCATATGTGTACAGTGAAATATGAAACAAGCTGCAAGTGCATGAACGATTTTTATAAAATTAATAATCACTGTGAATGAGACTTTTATACAATGTGTAGCTATCTCCATACTGTGGTCTTTGTCCATGTTTGTACTGTATTGTAACACTCTTTTGGTCTCCTTCAACTATTATTTATGCTACTTGTCAACTCAGGTTATACAACCTAGGCATAGCAAAAATTGTCATTTTAACAGCCCTGGACATCTGCTGCCGTTTAGCTTACGGAATCTTCTTCTTGATACAGTTATGAAGTGTAGTGGTATGAACGAGAGGGAATTTGTTCTCGCTTGATATGGCTAATAACTATATGACATTGTTTGTCGTCTATCTTGATATATACACTCCTGGAAATTGAAATAAGAACACCATGAATTCATTGTCCCAGGAAGGGGAAACTTTATTGACTCATTCCTGGGGTCAGATACATCACATGATCACACTGACAGAAAAACAGGCACATAGACACAGGCAACAGAGCATGCACAATGTCGGCACTAGTACAGTGTATATCCACCTTTCACATCAATGCAGGCTGCTATTCTCCCATGGAGACAATCGTAGAGATGCTGGATGTAGTCCTGTGGAACGGCTTGCCATGCCATTTCCATCTGGCACCTCAGTTGGACCAGCGTTCGTGCTGGACGTGCAACCGCGTGAGACGACGCTTCATCCAGTCCCAAACATGCTCAATGGGGGACAGATCCGGAGATCTTGCTGGCCAGGGTAGTTGACTTACACCTTCTAGAGCACATTGGGTGGCACGGGATACATGCGGACGTGCTTTGTCCTGTTGGAACAGCAAGTTCCCTTGCCGGTCTATGAATGGTAGAACGATGGGTTCGCTGACGGTTTGGATGTACCGTGCACTATTCAGTGTCCCCTCGACGATCACCAGAGGTGTACAGCCAGTGTAAGAGATCGCTCCCCACACCATGATGCCGGGTGTTGGCCCTGTGTGCCTCGGTCGTATGCAGTCCTGATTGTGGCGCTCACCTGCACGGCGCCAAACACGCATACGACCATCATTGACACCAAGGCAAAAGCGACTCTCATCGCTGAAGACGACACGTCTCCACTCGTCCCTTCATTCACGCCTGTCGCGACACCACAGGAGGCACGATGCACGATGTTGGGGCGTGTCCGGAGCAAGTATGGTTGGTCTGACACATCGGTGTCAATGTGTTCTTTTTTCCATTTCCAGGAGTGTATATAAGGCTGTAAAAATGAATTTTACTGCAGATGTTTTCCCCAGTATTCAGTAAATCAGTATCTCCTGGCGTAATGGTGTACATTAGAGGTGACAAGAAAATAACGTAACTGATAGAAATAACTGGTTATTGAGAAGTAGCAGTTACTGTGATAAGGGCTCATCTGATACTAGCAGTTACTTACATAACAGTGCTTTGCGCCACCTGTTTACAGAAGATCATACTATGCTTTCACGTCAATTAATCTGAGATCTGGCTATGATAGAGAGGGATATGTCATCTGGAAGAGGTTCTACATGTCATGGAAATAACAGAGACTATGCGCCATCTATTAATACAACTATGAGTTATTTTGTGCGCTCTCACTACTTTCAGCACAAAAACTAAATAAAGTTAATGTCAGAGTGGTTGCTGATAGGAGCAAACTTAAAGGCATTGTACATGTACTAGAGTTCCCTTGCGTCATTAGTTTGGGCAGTTAGTACAAATAAAGCAATTAGAGCGACAATGGAAATAACTGTCAGAGGTTGTTATTTTTCTCTAGCTGTTATTATTCTCTTTAAGTTTCATTCTCTGACACTTAACACGCTACCACTACAGGTAACCCAGTGACATTTCCAGAGAGAATAGTTACTGGAGTGAGCAAAATATTTTTGTACCGCTATGGAAATAACTATCTAGAACCCGCAGTGTCCAGCAGTTGACAACTAATGGGATTCTATTCTTTCCATTTCTTGTAATTCCTGAAACAGTTGACCTTCTATCTGGCCTTCGGTTATGTTAGAGGGTATTGTTAATGGTTTTTAGGGCTTTACACATATTGAAATATTTGAGCATTGTAGGTGATCTAAAAATGGAAAATAGTGGAGTACCTTCTCAAAGAATACCATATCCCCAATGCCTAGCTGGACCATTATGATGAAAAAACGCTGCTGCTGTATGTAATTAGTGTATCTGATCAACTTGAGTACAAAAAAACTTGTGTAATTTCATAAAACTTGTCTTTGTGGCTTTACTAAGAAAAATGAGCTTTCTCAATTTGTACATATACACTGCAAATGGACTTTTTTTATTTAATTAATTATTGGCTACTGATTTTGAATCATTTTCCACATAGTATTGAGCACATCAGTTTTATACAGGGAAATTGTACAATGGAATATTTACACTTCACACACAAGTATGGAAAATTAACCATTTGATCGCAGCATAGATGGAATGAATACAGGTATGCTTACAACAATAGTCAGATCAGTTACTTTATCAGGAGCATTCAAATAAAAATATAGATTTACTTATATTAGGGTCTACTTGTACTTGGGCATTCTACATGAAATTTTTTGAATAATATATGCTCTTTCTGTTTTGAAAGAGGCCAAGGGAGTTCATTTTGGCCCTTTGGCCCTTTATTTTAAGTGCTCATCTATCTCGTTCGTGAATTAGTATAATATATATTCAAATAATGGAAAATCCTGGATAGAATTAACAATATTACGAGAAAGAAAGCTCCTACTCACTATCTAGTGGAGATGCTGTGTCGCTGATACACACAACAACGACTCTCACAATTCACTCACACACACACACACACACACAGACACACACACACTTACACATAGCAACATTGCATGATGGGAGTGGCAACTGGGTGGGGGTATGGAGGATACTGGGGCAGGGAGGGAGGGTGGAAGTGATTTAGAGTAAAGTGCTGCAGGTTAGACCATGGGCAGGGGAGAGGTGGGGAGGGTGGCAGAAGTAGCAGAAACGGAGGGAAATAAAAAGACTGGGTGTGGTGGTGGAATAATGGCTGCATAGTGCTGGAACGGGTGCAGGGAATGTGTGGGATGGATGAGAACAGTGACTAATGAAGGTTGAGACCAGGAGGTTTATGGGAATATCGGATGTATTGCAGGGAAAGTTCCCACCTGCACAATTCAGAAAAGCTGGTGTTGGTGGGAAGGATCTATATAGCACACACTGTGAAGCAGTCATTGATATATCATGTTTGGCAGCATGTTCAGCAACAGGGTGGTCCACTTGTTTCTTGGTTGCAGTTTGTTGGTGACCATTTGTGTGGACAGACAGCTTGTTGGTTCTCATTCCTACATAGAATGCAGCACAGTGGTAGCAACTTAGCTTGTAAAGCACATGACTAGTTTCACAGGTAGGCCTGCCTTTGATGGGATTAGTGGTGATGGTGCCTGACCTGGAGTAGGTGGTGGCAGGAGAATGTATGGATGTAGGTGTGTTACAGAGGTATGAACCATGAGGTAAGGGATTGGGAGCAGGGGTTGTGTAAGGATGGGTACATTATGTAGGTTCGGTGGATGACAGAATACCATGTGAGGCATGGGAAGGATAGTGGTCTGGATACTTCTCATTTCAGGCCACGACAAGAGGTAATCAAAACCCTGGCATAGAGTGTAATTCAGTTTCTCCAGTCCTGGGTGATGCTGAGTTATGAGGGGCATGGTTGTCTGTGGTCAGACAGTGGGATTTTGGGAGGTGGTGGGAGACTGAATAGATAAGGCATGCAAGATTTGTTATTATACAAGGTTGGGAGGATAATTATGGTCAGTGAAGGCTTCAGTGAGGTAGTTAGATTGGGGCTGCTCATCACTGCAGATGCGGTGACCAAGTGGGGATAGGCTATACGGAAGGGACTTCTTGGTATGGAATGGATGGCAATTGTTGAAGTGGAGGTATTGCTGGTGGTTAGTAGGTTTGATATGGACGGAGGTACTGATGTAACCACATTTGAGGTGGAGGTCAACATCTAGGAAGGTAGATTGTTGGGTTGGGTAGGACCTTGTGAAGCAAATGGGGGAGAAGTAGTTGAAGTTCTGGAGGAATGTGGATTGGGTATCCTTATCCTCACTCCAGATAGCAAAGATGTAATCACTGAATCTGAACCAGGAGTGGGGTTTAGGATTCTCTGTTTTTAGGAAGGGTTCGTTTATATGGCCCATGAATAGGTTGGCATTAGATGGTGCTATGAGGGTGCCCATAGCCATACCCTGGATTCGTTTGTGGGTAATGCCTTCAAAGCAGAAGAAATTGTGTGTGAGGATAAACTTGTCATGGTGACTAGGTTGTTGGTTTGGAATCTGTGCAACCTTTGGGAAAGGGAGTGTTCAATAGCAGGAAGGCTATGGGCATTAGGAACATTAGTGTACAGCGAGGTGGCACCAATAGTGAGAAGCATGGCACTTTGTGGTAAAGAGTCAGGAACTGTGGAGAGTCAGTGAAGGAAATTGTTCAAATGCCTCTGAGCACTACGGGACTTAACTTCTGAGGTCATAAGTCCCCCAGAATTTAGAACTACTTAAACCTAACTAACCTAAGGACATCACACATATCCATGCCCGATGCAAGATTCGGACCTTCAACCATAGCGGTCGCGCGGTTTCAGACTGTAGTGCTTAGAACCGCTCGGCCACTCTGGGTGGCTGGAGGAAATCGTTGGTGCCTTTTAAATAGGAAGGTATGTTAGGGGTAATAGATTGTAGGGGTTGGTCTATGAGAGCAGCAATTCTCTCAGTAACCGGCCACAATGGGGTGTCTTGGGTGATTAGGTTTATGGACTTTAGGAATCATGTAGAAGGTAGGATTTATTAGTGGAGTGAGAGAGTTGAGCAGAGGCAAGGACTCCAGGGAGAGGCTCTGAGGTGGGCATAAGGATTTGAGTAGTGACTGGAGATCTTGCTGGATTACTGGAATGGGGTCGCTGTGGCAAGGTTTGTAGATAGAACGGAGGGGTATCTGTTGAGAGGCCAGACAAACATGTGGTTCCTGAAGAGGGGCAGCAGCCTTTTCAGTAGTTGCAGGGGCAACAGTCTGGATGATTGACTGATCTGGCCTTGCAACATTAACCAAAACGGCCTTGTTGTGCTGGTACTGGGAAAGGCTGAAAGCAAGGGGAAACTACAGCCGTAATTTTTCCTGAGGACATGCAGCTTTACTGTATGATTAAATGATAATGGCGTCCTCTTGGGTAAAATATTCTGGAGGTACAATAATCCGCCATTTGTATCTCCAGGCGGGGACTACTCAGGAGGACGTCATTATTAGGAGAAAGAAAACTGGCGTTCTACGGATCGGAGCGTCGAATGTTAGATCCTTTAATCGGGAAGGTAGGTTAGAAAATTTAAAAAGGGAAATGGATAGGTTAAAGTTAGATATAGTGGGAATTAGTGAAGTTCTGTGCAGGAGGAACAAGATTTTTGGTCAGGTGAATATAGGGCTATAAATACAAAATCAAATAGCGGTAATGCAGGAGTAGGTTTAATAATGAATAAAAAAAATAGGAGTGCGGGTAAGCTACTACAACCAGCATAGTGAACGCATTATTGTGGCCAAGATAGACAGAAAGCCCATGCCTACTAGAGTAGTATAATTTATATGCCAACTAGCTTTGCAGATGATGAAGAAATTGATGAAATGTATAATGAGATAAAAGAAATTACTCAGGTAGTGAAGGGAGACGAAAATGTAATAGTCATTGGTGACTGGAATTCGTCAGTAGGAAAAGGGAGAGAAGGAAACATAGTGGGTGAATATGGATTGGGGCTAAGAAATGAAAGAGGAAGCCGTCTGGTAGAATTTTGCACAGAGCATAACTTAATCATAGCTAACACTTGGTTGAAGAATCATAAAAGAAGGTTGTATACATGGAAGAATCCTGGAGATACTAAAAGGTATCAGATTATTTAATGGTAAGACAGAGATTAAGGAATCAAGTTTTTAATTGTAGTAGATTTCCAGGGGCAGATGTGGACACTGGCCATAATCTATTGGTTATGACCTGTAGATTAAAACTGAAGAAACTGCAAAAAGGTGGGAATTTAAGGACATGGGATCTGGATAAGCTGAAAGAACCAGAGGTTGTACCGACTTTGAAGGAGAGCATAAGGGAACAATTGGCAGGAATGGGGGAAAGAAACACAGCAGAAGAAGAATGGGTAGCTCTATCAGTTTAATGTGATGTAGGTGATATTATTATATATATATATATATATATATATATATATATATATATATAATATTATCGAAATCAAAGAGGATGTAGGTGAAGATGAAATAGGAGATATGATACTGCATGTAGAGCTTCACAGAGCACTGAAAGACCTGAGTCGAAACAAGGCCCCGGGAGTAGACAAGATTCCATTAGAACTACTGACAGCCTTGGGAGAGTCAGTTCTGACAAAATTCTACCATTTGGTATGAGACAGGTGAAATACCCTCATACTTCAAGAAGAATATAATAATTCCAATCACAAAGAAAGCAGGCGTGGACAGATGTGAAAATTACCTATCAGTTTAATAAGTCACAGCTGTAAAATACTAACGTGCATTCTTTACAGACGAATGGAAAAACTTATAGAAGCCGACCTCGGGGAAGATCACCTTGGATTCCATAGTAAAGTTGGAACACGTGAGGCAATACCTACCCTAAGACGTATCTTAGAAGAAAGATTAAGGAAAGGCAAATCTACGATTCTAGCATTTGTAGACTTAGAGAAAGCTTTTGACAATGTTGGTTGTAATACTATCTTTCAAATTCTGAAGGTGGCAGGGGTAAAATACAGGGAGCGAAAGGCTATTTACAATCTGTACAGAAAGCAGATGGCAGTTATAAGAGTCGGGGGGTATGAAAGGCATGCAGTGGTTGGGAAGGGAGTGAGACAAGGTTGTAGCCTGTCCCCGTTGTTATTCAATCTGTATATTGAGCAAGCAATGAAGGAAACAAAAGAAAAGTTCGGAGTAGGTATTAAAATCCATGGAGAATAAATAAAAACTCTGACAGAATTACAATGTCATCGGCGAACGTCAGAGAGAGCAAAGGACTTGGAATAGCAGTTGAACAAAATGGACAGTGTCTTGAAAGGAGGGTATAAGATGAACATCAACAAAAGCAAAACGAGGCTGATGCTGAGGGATTTTTGTTTAGGAAATGAGACACTTAAAGTTGTAAAGGAGTTTTGCTATTTGGGGAGCAAAATAACTGATGATGGCCGAAGTAGAGAGGATATAAAATATAGAATGGCAATGGCAAGGAAAGCGTTTGTGAAAAAGAAAATTTTGTTAACATCGAGTATAGATTTAAATGTCAGGAAGTGGTTTCTGAAAATATTTGTATTGGAGTGTAGCCATGTATGGAAGTGAAACATGGACGATAAATAGCTTAGACAAGAAGAGAATAGAAGCTTTCGAAATGTCGTTCTACAGAAGAGTGCTGAAGATTAGATGGGTAGATCACATACTTAATGAGGAGGTATTGAATAGAATTGGGGAGAAGAGGAGCTTGTGGCACAACTTGACTAGAAGAAGGGATCGGTTGGTAGGACATGTTCTGAGACAGCGAGGGATCACCAATTTAGTATCGGAGGGCAGCTTTGAGGGTAAAAAACGGCGAGGGAGACCAAGAGATGAATACACTAAGCAGATTCAGAAGGATGTAGGTTGCAGTAGGTACCGGCAGATGATGAAGCTTGCACAGGATAGAGTAGCATGGAGAGCTGCATCAGACCAGTCTCAGGACTGAAGACCAAAACAACAACCAATATTGTCTAGATTCTCCAGTAATAATAAACATGCAAGGTGTACGATTGCTCCTATCACACCTCCTTTTATACTCTGAAAATCCACAGTGATGGCACATGATCACCCCAATCAAACTATTTTGTGAGCTGGATGTCCATTGTACTAATGCACCAATACCCCCAAGGAGGATGAAGCATTTTATGTGTTAAACTGTACCCAATTATAAGGGGGATATTTCCAGAGTCGGTGTCCAATGTTATGAGATTAGGGCTGCAAGTGTAATATTTAATTCTAATTACAGCGATAAATAAATTTTGCTGGTTTCCTAGGACGACGCGGTTTCGAATGTGAGGCATGTGCCAGAGGAGGCATGTGGCCAGAACAAATGGGCTTTTCTGGCAATCGGTGGTTACAACGAAAAGTTCCAGTAGGCCAGCTAGTCGGTTATTGCACACACAAGTCCCAGCCACAGTGCCCTTTCGATAGCTAAACAGCAAACTAATACACAGTGTGCATTGGGCTGTCTCTGTGATCGTATGTGTTGCATGTATTCCCCTTGGAAAATTGAGTCATTCAATATCGATAACTGTCAAGTGTTGGCAATGAACGTGTTGATAACATCCTAATTCCTACCACTCCAATCACTTCCAGACGCCCTCCACGTCAGGGTGGTGCACTCTGGCGGACACACGCGTCCACCAAACTGGCTACGGCCGTCCGACCTCTGAGCGTTGGCGCTGGTTGCTCATGAGGAGATTGGCGAGTGACGTGTGGACACTGGGCATGTGCATTCAGGATGTATTTCAGCGATATCCAACATCTGGCCATGACAACTACTGCTACGGCCTGGACTGTGGTATTTTCTGTGTCTTTGTCCTACCCCCTAACCCACCCTTTCTCCTCCTCCTCCTCCTCCTCCTTCCGAATGTAGTGGAGAGAACCAATTTAGGAATTCTACAAAGATTTAAAAATCCAATCGCAATATCCAATCCCCGTTTAATCAATTTATTGTTGTTGCTTTATTACGAGCACACATACCAGTCCGAAATCTCCACAGAATTTCTATGGACACAGCATGCAGCTGAGCTGAAATTTGAAATTTTCAGCTACCTCCAGGTTAATGGACTTTCTATAAATGACTTAACTGTATCAGTATACACCAATAGGAGGCAACGGGAAAAAATAACAGTAGGGTTCGGAAATTGGGAAGCTGTAGGATCGAATCACATCAAATATTCTAATCCTAGTAATCCACCAATAGAAAGCAACGGAAAACTGTCCCACACGAAGGGCATCGATTTAATTAATTAGACAATCAATCTGATGGAGATATTACCTCACTCTAAGAAATGCACAGGTGGGGTTTACTAGGTAAATGCTGCTTTGTGTGTGATTCGATCCGACCATGGCCAATGGTGAATGCAGTCCTAGCAGGGTTACACTACAGGACATGACCGGTTGTGAGGAGGGGGGGTGGAGGGACAGAGAGGGTGATAGGGGAAAGAGAGAGAGCGCATGTGCTTGAACAGGAATTTCTCAGCAATCAAATAATAAAGAACAGCCACCATCAGAAGCTCTTTTGTTTGGGGATTACTGCAACGTCTGCTCTCATAGTGGCCAGTCACGGACCTGAGCAGGGGTAGCGTGGCCTCCACATATAGTAATACGTGGAATGACAAGCCCAGTGAAGTGTTTGGGCGTGTGGGCTAAAAAAAAAATTTCGAAGTTGTTTAATATTCCAAGTATCTTCTCACCCTCAAAGAATTTGTAGGTAATGGAATTTTGTCTATTTAAATATTTAAAGTAAATAAATGAACTGTATGATATACACTGCCTTGTATCCCTTAAATTGTTTAAATAAAGAATCTTTCACACATTGTTTTGTGTATGAGAAACTTTTTAACTCTTTATTTGGCAAATGGTGAAAATAAAAAAAATTAAGTGCTTATATCTATTTATTATACTTAAAGAAATACAATTCAGTCAGTTTTAGAAATTTTTGACAAAAATTATGAAAATTATGAAACGTTGCTTACAAGCAACATTGCCAGCAGTAGATCACACTTATACATATTATAGGAAAAAGGAGTTTGCCGATAACCTGAAGCAAAATGTTTGCCGTACGTGAATAATTTAATTTATAAACACATTTATGCATTCCTGCTGTGTAATAGAACTGTTTCATTTTCCCTTCTTGTTCTTCTTGCAATGGAATTTTTGGAAACAGTTCCTCTTTGGATCGAAGTACAATACTAGATTGCAATTGGAATACATGACTGTAGAATATTCAGACGGACAATAACGACAACGACCTTTGGGACCGTATACAGGCCCAATGCTCCATATTATCAAATCGGGCATCTTGTGTAACAGTCGGAGCTGTTGCCTTCCTCCTCTTCTTTTATGGTGGTGTTTTGTCTGTTGAAGGTCTTCCTACTTTACTTTTACCTGAAAATATCAAACCATTGGCAGTATCTGCCCTAAATGACTTTGATGAGGTCTTTTTGTCCAGAGATTCTCTTCGAAAAATGCAGGCAAGCATTTAAAACACTCAGATCTAGAATAAATCTAAACCATCTCATGTACCATCGCCTAGTTTTCATTGGTACTCTGTAGAGCTCTATCAGCATACCAGCAAGATCAACTCCTCCCATGTGCTTGTTGTACTGACGTACATTACTGGGACAGGGCACATCAATTCTTTTTTGATTGCTGTCCCATCGTTTTCCTGTTGAGAGTGGTTGGACACCAAAAAACGAGCTTGCAAGTGTCACGATTTTATAGCCTGCCCACCTTACTAAAATGAGGTCGGAGTGACTGTCCTTCCTGTAGTCATAGCTGACTCGTCATTCAGTAACCGCTTCTCGTCATGTAGAGGACAGTTCTTTATTCAGTTCCTCCTTATGGTGCCCATGGACTCAATGTTTTGATGTTTTTTAAGTATGTTTTAAGTTCAAGGCTGCAAAATAAATTGTCAAAATAAAAGTATTCCAATTCCATTATTTTCACGTCATCAGCAAGATCAGTTATCATCCCCTTGCCAGTATAGGGAAGAAAATCATAGACAACTCTAGACACACCAGCACGAACAAAAATCTTAAAACGCCACTTGTGTGGCTTATTTGAATATATTGGCGCAAATTACCTGCTCTTGTACCTTTATATGCAACCATCTTCTCATCTGTAGAAAATGCCGACTCTTGTTTCTGCTCACGGCAGTTCTATACAATTGACTCAAGAACAGGTCTTATTTTCAAAAGTCTTTCAGAACAGTTCACAGCATTCTCATTGCTCGTAAAATGCAGGTATCGGCGGAGTTTCTGAAAGCGCTTCAAACTGAAAATGCTGGTGAATTTTTCACAGTTCATTGACTGAGACCAATAGTCAGTCTACTAAGACATAGAAACAAGACCCATGTATATCAGAACACCGAAAAATTGTTCTATTTAATTTATATTGCTGTTTACTGACGTGTAGTTCGTTGGTCAGAGTTTAAGTTCGTTTCCTGCACAATTTTGTCAATTAGTTCTGAATCAAAGAATCTTCTGAAATAACCCAGTGGTGTATTGCCTTCATCAGAAAACACAGGAGAGAGACTTTCTGCCCTAGCAGTTGTATCTTCCTTTACCCACATGTAAGTGACTGCTTTTGTAATTTACTTTTTCACTTGACTGCCACTTGCACTAGAAGGATTCACTGCAGAAGGTCCTTGCACATGTTCAGCTTCTGAGATTTCACTTCCTAAATCAGAATCAGTGTCTGGTATAACTTGGTTATGGAACTGAGATTGACGCTCTGGAATCACTACAGCCTGCCAAAGCTTCGAGTTCAGTGTCATCAGATTCAATTAGATCAGACAAAGCCGGGTTTTCTAGTGGAACTACTATTCCTCTCGCTTTTTCAATTCCATAAAATATTCTGGAATCCATTGCTAAAAAGCCCCTAAAAATAAAAATATCGTCTCTGTCACACCGTAAACATGTGTAATATACTAATGGCACATGTCCCAACTATAGGCAATGTTGCTCACAGGCAACATAAAAGTTTTATACTACTTACGTATTTCCAAACAAAGATTGAAATATTTCTGCTGTAAACTTACCTCTGGGTATATCTTGCCAGTAATCTTAGCAGTTTTTCTTCAATCTATTTAAATCCACTCTTTTAGAACCAAAATAAGACACCTCTGTTGCTCACACGAGGAGATCTCTGTAACACCACTGCACAAACTGCTATCTCGTGTGGAAAACCTTAAGCTATTACAAAAACTGGCGTTGGCAGTGTGTAAAGGAATGTTGCCTGGAGGCAGTAATGCCAGTAAAATGCACTGGGAAGAGTTTGTTGTCCCATAAGGCCAAGGTAAATGTGATGTTGCTTGAAAGCAACACTGCCAAATAAAGGGTTAAACAATATTCCATACACTGCAATCAATTTTCCACCTGCTAGCCAATCAATTGGGTCTTTTTCCAGACAAATTCCTGGAGGGGGAGGGGAGGGGAGGGGAACTGCTGGGGGTGTCCCAGATAGGGAGGGGTTAATTAATTGGTCGATTTAATTAATTAGTCAAATGGGTCCATATCATAAGTGTGCTTGTATTGCGAGACAATTTCCAGAGGGGTGGTGGAGAAGGAGGAGAAGTGGGGAGAAGGAGAGGGAAGGGAGGAGTGTGGAGGGTTTCTTGGAATGACGGATTATCCTCAGGTGGACATAATCCACTTAGCAAAATAGTAAGTTAAGGACTTGTCAATCAAAAGAGACCAATAGGTTTTCCACTGAATGTATGCTTGCTCCTGATGTAGGCAACCTGCGCTAACAAAATGTGCTGATCCTTTCCTTACCCAACTACTCCTGTTCACAGACAAATGTGAGTTCACTGGGGAGGGATTGTGTTCTGAATTCGCTAAACAGCCATGTCTGGCAGCCAAAAAGCTCCATGCGAAGCACATTCCGAGGCTTCGGTGCCTGTTGGATATTTGTTTGTTGGCAGGCATTCCAGACTGTCGTGTAACTGGGCCGTACCTCCTTCCACTCTAACTGGTCTTGCATCTCTTATGTCTCTACAAAAGATATTGGGGCCGTCCTTGAAAGCTGTGCCAGTGATTGCCCATCAGGAAATGTGGTTTCAGCATGATGATGCACCAACTCGCTTGTATCGTGCAGTTTGCAGACATCTGAACAAACGATATGGTGACAGATGGACAGGGCGAGGAGTCTTAACACAAACAAATGTGCTTAAGTGATAAACAGGTGTTCCGTTATGTTTCATTTCGAATTGTTTTGTATTGCCTTATGCGTAATTTAATCCCTCAAACAGAAGTGGACGAGTTAAAAATCGAAGTTGAAACCATTGTAGAACTGAAACGGTACATTCCTGGGCATGGGTTTGTACTCAAAATATTCTTTCCTGTCTCCCTTCTACAAGTCCTAGAAGTTTGTCCGAACACCCGGCATTCAGATTTTTAGTTCGACTATCGATCGTTTATATGCTCGGACAGCGTTTTGTGTTTGTTCTTAGTTTTGACAATTATTAGCGAAAAGTGTTTTACCGTGGAACACACTTCAGACTTTCACACTTTAATAGACCTTTACTCCATTTTGTTATTCTATTTTGAAATGACAGCATTCACTTTAGGAGTGGTGCACTTTCTTTCTGAAAT
This sequence comes from Schistocerca gregaria, assembly GCF_023897955.1. Taxonomy (NCBI): domain Eukaryota; kingdom Metazoa; phylum Arthropoda; class Insecta; order Orthoptera; family Acrididae; genus Schistocerca; species Schistocerca gregaria. The sequence goes on from NW_026061727.1 coordinate 651,239, forward strand.
TACAATTACTCCGGAAAAGTAAGATTTTTGACAAATGAGAGACTGTTCCAAGATACAACATGGTCATGTACCTAGGTACAAATATCAGTTCAAATCGTTGCAATCGAGAAAAAATTTTGTCAGTAGTGTATTTCTCTATGAGAAATGTCTTACGTTATTACTCTACTACACAAGAATAATCAGCAAGCGAAATCAATCGTTTTATCAAAAACCAGTTAGAAGTTAACAACGATCTGAAATAGAAGCTGTTGCAGCTATCACAAATTTCCCTTTTCGAGACTGGTAACTTCGTTAATACATTACATAAACATACTTCTTTTGCAAATCTCATATACTCCATGGTGCAAGGTCTTCCGTTTGAAGGTACGAGATGGTTTGTGACCCACGAACTATAACTTATTCATCCACACGTTATGTAACTAGTCAAAATTAAACAATATTTTATCCACCACAAAATTCTTTAACCATAGAACAGACAGTATCCTCCAAATATCTTTAATATATTACACAACACTAAATATGTAGAACTCGTTATATTTGCAAACCCTGCAGAAAACAAAACCTCAGGCCCCACAACAGCAGCAGTCGAAAATGCCAGGAACTACTTACCGCGTCCTCTAGTACGCGTTGCTTCATATAGTTCTAAAATCGGTGACTAACTGAAACACCGACCAAGAAAGAAGATGTGTTTGTAGGTACACTATCCTATGCCCCCCCCCCTATTCTCATATTGTCATAAATGGAGCACCAGAAACAGATATTGCTTACATACAGTTGTAGTCAGTTGCGTATTCTAGGATCCCAGTCACATTTCTTTAGAATAGTAAATAGCGTTTGCAGGAGCTCTTTATTTTAGTCTCTGAAAGTACCGGTTCACATGCGATTAACTTTAATCTTCAGCATATACTCGACAAATGAAGATCAAGTACTTTCAACTAAATTCAGTCCTTCATACAATAAAGGAGCCGCCACAGTGGTATGGAATCAGCCCCCGTGGTCTCACTTCACCCCAATAGACCCCGTCAGACCTTTTTCGTTTTCGATTATAGTGCTTTGCGAAACTCCGGGCCAAAGTAACTTTCACATGTTGTGTCACTGTCAAGCAAAATAGAAATAATTGCTGCTGCATGGTACAGATGGTAACAAAGCAGCATGCAATGATACGAACATAACTGACGTTTTTGTTCAAAGACAGTAGTCACATTGCAAAAGGCGGAACGTGTTCTCCATGAAGCATGTGATCACCAAACACAGCTGTGCGTGCTCTGTAACCAGCTCCCAAGCTGGGCACGAGGTTGGTAAGGAAATGTGGTAGAGCGTTCCATTCCTCAACAAGTTTGACTGAGAACTCTGGATGGTCGCTGGAACATGTAGGCGAGCTGCGGTATGCATCCCCAATGCATAACGACGTGGCCCACGGTGTTTACGTTTGCCGAACATCCACTCATTCAAAGACCTCCTACACCAGTGCTTTCGATGCGATCACGCATTGTCGTCCTTAAAAGTACAGTGAGGGTCGCATACAGCCTGAAAAGATACGCATGGGAAACGAATGCAGTGTCACAATGCCGCTGACCTGCGAGTGTACCATGATCAATTTGCCCAACCAACGGTATGCCTCTCCAAAACATAACACGTGAGCGCATCGGAACGATTATATGGACAATTCTCGTCGTACCCTCATATGGCCAGAAGTGGGAGCACGTAATGCACCCAGGAACGTCGCCGAATTTCAAGATCACTTACTGCCCTCCAGTTTTTGAGGGGCAAGACGACCCGCAAATAATAACTATAACCTCTTCTATTCGTAAGCTGTTCATCGCAAGGAGACGGTATTTGCGTTGTGCACAGCGGCCAAAATGAACGATCAGTTACTTAACACAATTCGCTCGTGTTGTATGATTATAGAGATCGTTTATTTATTGGCGAGAGATAGTGATTTCGATTTTCCCTTGGTTTGTATTGTTTCAAGATACAGAGATCACAGCTTCCGCAGCAAAAGGAGCAAAAAAGGTCATGCGGACATATGGCCAGAAATGCGTTCCCAGTGAGGTAGGCCATTTTGATGGCGAAGGTAAGAGATCATTGTCAGAGAAGGTATCAATGACACTTGAGAGCGCACCAGACGAATGGGAATGTTCTGCCTCTATCAGTGTTCCAGCTGCACACTCTAGGGGGCGCAATGTTATCCACGAGGGCGGTGCACTCGCACTTTGTTATCAGGGGCAACGGCCGTGCACCGCAAAGTTATGTGCAGACTGTGAACGTAACTATACAGCCGATTTTGGTAGGCTTTACGTTAGTCAAATATTCGAATCAGTTACATTTTCTGAAAATTTGAAGCAAGCCATGTTAATAAGCCAGTATCTTTCACTAATACCTCATTTATCGCTTTTGCCGGCCGTTGTGGCCGATCGTTTCTAGGCGCTTCAGTCCGGAACCGCGCTGCTGCTACGGTTGCAGGTTCGAATCCTGCCTCGGGCATGGATGTGTGTGCTGTCCTTAGAACTACTTAAACCTAACTACCCTAGGTATAGGGGACTGATGACCTCAGATGTTAAGTCCCATAGTACTCAGAGCCATTTGAACCATTTATCACTATCTCTGTTGGTGTCTTGTTGTTTACATTGACAATAATTCATTAAGATCATAAGAAAGAACTAATTCATTGACCAGAGACTGTTGAATGACGTAAGTCTGTCACCTGTCATAATGTTTTTATTGTACACTAGCTGACAGCCGGCACTGTCGGTCGGGGTGTTCACTTTGCTAGTTTTCCACAACGAGGAACCTTGCACGCACACCTGCCAGTAGGCTCGGCGTGGGATGATGCGCTTGGCACAGCTGCTTCGAGTATCTGCACGCCTCTGTGGCGAGGCCTACAACCGTTTGCGCCTCATAGTTGAAAGCTGCCAAAAGCGCTGCCTGGAGTCACTTCACTCGACTGCACGAGTGGCTCGGCAGTAAAGAGTCCTACAACGATGCATTCATGTAGGCGCATTCAGCGGCGTATGTCGATACCGTCAGCAAAATATGTTGCTAACAGAGTGAGCAGCAAGGATAAATATAAACATTAGGCACACTCCGGCAGTTCTTCACACATCTTGGTGTTCATGACGTCGGATCTCCCGAATCATGTGTGGCATCATGATATAGTTTTGTATGTGCCTTTCGCTGCGAATGTCTGCGAAATTTGTTACGAATAGAGTTAGTAGTACAGAAGCAAATTTCAACATCAGGCATGGTGCGGCTGATTTTCATGCATCTCATCGTTTATGATGCCGCACCTCCTGAATTATGATTGTTACCTGTCAGTAAGTGGTATGTGCACAAACTTTGGTCCATATCAGTCCAGTGGTCTAGGGGGAGATGTGCCACATACGTACATACATCAATTTTTTGTAATATGTGTGGGTTCTTTCCACGTAAACAGTGCAGTTACAATCGTCTACTGTGTGTATCTGAATAACCCAATTACTGCTGTCCTTCACTTGAGACAGTTCCACACCACCAGTCAGAGACGTTAATCACACCCACCGTTATCTAAGATTAACACAGCTATTTCATGGAGACTACGAAAATATTCAGATTTCATAAGTCCCCCAAATAAAAAATAAGAGTAGTCATAACATTTGTGAGAGAACTAGTTCTGTATTTGTTTTTCGCATTTACCACTATATATTTCCCGTGTGTCTTTCCTAAAATAAGCTCGTATAGCATATTGAAATAGTACTGTGTTTACGACACAATAAATTCTTTTAAAGCTGAGGGCCTCATGAGCTAAATGAAGAAGAGAGTTTCAACTACAGGGTGAGGCATAATAAAGAGCGATTTTTGAAAAGCTGTTAAATAAAGACACTTTTTCTATTTCATAATCTTAAAATATACGAAAAAGTGTTTTCTGTAACAGTAAAACGTCAGTTACTTTTTCACCGAGTGAGGTGGCGCAGTGGTTAGCACACTGGACTCGCATTCGTGAGGACGACGGTTCAATCCCGTCTCCGGCCGTCCTGATTTAGGTTTTCCCTGATTTCCCTAAATCGCTTCAGGCAAATGTCGGGATGGTTCCTTTGAAGGGCACGGCCGATTTCCTTCTCCATCCTTCCCTCACCCGAGCTGGCGCTCCGTCTCTAATGACCTCGTTGTCGACGGGACGTTAAACACTAATGTCCTCCTCCTCCTCCTCAGTTACTTTTTCAAGATAACTGTCTTATTATGGCGTCCGCTTAGAAGCACGCATTCCTCCAGCCAGACCTTGTACTGACTCATCACACTTCCTGTCGCGTCCACTCTTTCAGGGCTTCAGTTGTTCGAGGTGGGTTATCTTGCTAAACTTTCCGCTTCAGATAACCCCAAAGAAAAAGTCACAAACATGTGACGTCCAGTGAACAAGAGGGCCATGCAATGTACCCATTTCGGGAGGCCATATCTTTGGAAACAAACGACTGACAATATTCATGCTTGCTAGCGTATCTCTGCGAAGTCACTGTTACAACTTAAAAATCGTTTGGCCTTATGATCCCTAATTGAAGACATTACGAACCACACAGTAACTTTTGCCCAGTGCAGTGGTTGCTGATGCAGTTCTCTAGTATTAACGTCACTGCAAAATCGAAAGTTCTGCTTGTTCACATAACTGGAGAGACGGAAGTGAGCTTCATCCCTCATCCACAAACGGTTTACAATGTCCTGGTCCCGAATAATCATGACCAAAACTTTTAATTAGAAGCGGCTGCGGATCACATAATCTGTTCCCTTAAGGACCTGTACCGTTTAGATTTTGTAGGGGTGAAAGTGCAAATCCTGGGGTTAAATCCTTCCTACCGTTCTCTTTGAAATCCCAAGTTTAGCGCGCGTTTTTGCAACTTCACAGGTTCAAATGGGACCGCGCAAACTGCGACGCGACGCGACTGGGACGCGACACGCGCCTGCGCCAGGTCGCGCGGCTTTGTGGTAGCGGCGCAGTTTCTCGCGCCGCGCGTCACGCGGGTACTGACGGATGTGTGAGGCGGGGAGCGGGAGGGCAGTTCTGCCATATACTCACTTCGGCATGGCGCATACGGGCAGTGGAAGTATTGTCCATCCGAAGAGTACGGCCTGTAATGTAAACTGAAGTTTTCTATCACTGAGCAGTGTTCTTTTTTTCGCTGTTTAAGCGCTCCGTCCATTTTCGTTAGCACGTAATAGTTTTCATTTACATACATATGTACAGTTCTTTTGTTTTGTTTATTCTTTGTCAAAAAACCCAATGCACAGTTCAATAACCGGTGAGCCATTAGCCACTGAAAGTATATCGTCTGCCTCCACAATTTTTTCAGAACGTAAGAAGGGACAGACGATTTACCGTGAGGGTAGTGAATAAGGAAGTAAGGAATATTATAAAATCGTGTCATCTAGAAGCAAGACAGGAAAGTAAAACAAGGTTACCTACTTGCTGCCTCTTATGCTGAAGTATCTCTGCGATCCATTACAAAAAGTCGGGAAGGCATAATTTCCACAGGTATGACCCCTTTGCGCTCCTGGTAAAAAGCGTCCGAGATAGTAAAACTTAAGTACTTCATATCATCATGTGGATATGGGTCTAATAAGAGACGTTATACTTCGTACATGTGGACGTGACATTTCCATTGCAAGCCCGAAATAGTCGAGAAGCCCTCGTAAATAACGATGTTTTAATCGGCTCGTCGTGACGAGGAAAAGTATTTCAGTGGTTGCATACACGCTATCAGCATTAATAAACTAATTACACAACAGGCTACACAAAGGAATTAGTGGTCGGTACTATTATAAAAGTAGGAATATCCTGAAAGAGTGTGGTGATATGTAGAAATGTAATGGTGACAATGTTTTCGGAACGATGTGAACTCTTCCTCTCACAAAGCATACTTTCTGGCTTCCGCATTCCTGTCGCGCGATTTATTCCCAGCTGCTGACGATACACTGGCCATTGTGTTGTGCCACGTATCAGTTGTTTACTTTTCTCAGTAACAACTATTTTATTCGCGAACCACGGACTGTCAGTTTGGCAAGGCGTTGGTGAGGAACCGGCATCAGTGGTGTGCGTGGTATCCCGCCTGAAGACCACGCTCTTCATTACTTTGCTATTGCTCAGATGAAGGAAAGGAATAAAACTCTTTGGTAAGTTTCCATTTCAGTCGCTCGGTGTTAAAAATAAAATGGGTTGTGAGATTCAACAAAAATTCCAACAGAATTAGCGATTTATTTTCGTGTGAGTTGTTAACCTCGTCTCATTCGAAGATGCAATACCATTTGCGAGTAACGGTCACACTTCTCTTGTTGAAGGGTTTGAGAGCACTTCTTTTACCAAAACACAATATGATTTGCATAAACTCATTTTTGCAGCAGTTATTGTGACACACTGTTTTAGAAATCTGTCTCATTAAACAAGTAACTGGCGACCAGAGAGCCGAATATCTTATCAAAAAACTCATTGTGACGGTTTGTGGCAACATAAGAGAAGAAATTTCATGTTTACTTTCATATTAGGACACTCTTGTCTCACTAGCTGTCGATAACTCTAAAAAAATTAGACAGTGGAATGAAAAAAAATAAATAAATAGGGAAGTGTAACTACTGATATACCGTGATAGATAAGAAAGCTCAGTGTGTTTACGACGTGGCAAAGTATGGTTCAAATGGCTCTGAACACTATGGGACTTACAATCTGAGGTCATCAGTCCCATAGAACTTAGAACTACTTAAACCTAACTAACCTAGGGGCATGACACACATCCATGCCCGAGGCAGGATTCGAACCTGTGATCGTAGCGGTCGCGCGGTTCCAGACTGAAGCGCCTAGAACCACTTGGCCACACCGGCCGGCGTGGCAAAGTACTCTCTTCCTTGTATCATTATTAACCAAAATCTTGTTTCCATGTCTCGAGCGGTTTAGGAAATACCAGTGATGTAGGAATATTTCATTCCCGTGGCGTAAGATTGGGAGTGAATGCTCTACATGGGATCCATTTTCTCGAAATCGAAGACAGATGGAGACCTCCTCCTAAGTCTAAACAAAAATTTAATATGTTAGCTGAATTTCATACTCATAAACATATGGTGTAATACGCACCAAACGCTAAATCATAGCGCCCCCTATTTTTCATTGCAAACTTTTTGAGTTTTGCGTAGTGACTTACTAAAATGTGTAGATCCCAGTAAGCATGACCATTAGCGAGATGATGGGCACTTGGCCAAGACGTTCACACATAAAGCTACAAGTACGGAAAAAAATCAAATATTTTCAGTGAATAGTTTCTGTAAATTATTAGAGAAAGATAAAAAGGTGCGCGCGCTTCGGTTCTGTCATTGCAGAGCGTCGCCATTCGGCGCGTGCTAAGTACGGTGTACGTGTCGCAATATGCACTGCAGCCGCGCGACTCGTGCGGCACGTGCGTGTCGCGCTGTAGTGTCGTGTCAAGGCACACGTGCTATACGCGTTTCATTTGGCGTACACGTTCGATGTTTTTCAGGCGAGCGCACAGTTTTTGGTTTCCCAGTTGGCGCCGTCTCCTCAATGTTCCCCAGCCACTTTTTAATCGCCCAGGCAGGTGCACCGGCCGATTTCGATTAACGCTGAAGTGGTTGCGGATTGCACGACGTGCTAGCTGGTACGAACTACCGTTTTGATAAAATGCTTTGACAGTGTACGCTCCATTATGACTAAATGCTATTTCGCGTCAAACGTAACTGAAGCTTTCCTCTCCACCTCTATCCGACGCAGCTTGATTTACTCGCTTTTTAAAATCGCTAAATATTATATCTCACTGTGCATAAAACTATAAAAAGGTAGCACGTGCAAGAATGTAATGAATCATGAAGAAATCCCAAGAAAGATCATCGAAATGCCAGCAAGATTATTACCGAAGTAGACGCCTTGTGATTAACCGAAGAACCTTAACTTGGAAGCCACGGTCACATTATTTGCTACTGGTGGATGTCTGCTCATGTCCGAGAAAAGTGAACTAATAATACAAATTAAGCCCATAATACTGAAGTAGCCAGATCAGTTATTCATGTTTTCCGGGTGAGCTACGTGGTGTGCTTACAATTTAAAGCCACAGTGGCCACAAGACGGCAGCCTTTTCTGATGAACGGAGTGCTCCAGTATTCATCTACAGACAAGAAAAGGAAGTAAACGCGCTCTCATACGGCTTGTATTTGACTTTCTCTGCAGGAAAGCCACAACAAACGACAAGACTAAAAAAATACTTGCATTAAGGTCTATGTCCATTCTGTTTGAATGTTTTTTGTTTTGTCATATTTTGCCTGATAAAGAGGTGATAGCTCGAAACGCGTTGCAATATTAAATAATTTAAGTAAGTGAACTGGTAGGAATTTCTGAAAAACCTGTTTGTAAAGTCCTGTGATAATATTCTTTTGTACTCGCTTTCGAAAGATGTATTCGAATCCAGGCGGATTGCTTCGGTTTACGCTTTCGACGACACCACCTCAGAATGGGTTTTTGATGTCGCCGTAGAGAACGTCACAACTACTTCTCACCTCAGTTGTGTACAAAACGGTGGGACCCCGAGTGAGTAAACAAAAGAGTTACTATAACGGATTCAGTTTTTAGACTACAATAACGCACCGATAACTGATTACCGCCCGAATGCACGGTTATTGGTTGCGGGACTGAATTAACGCAAAAGATAACAGCAGGAACGAATCGCCTTACGTAACAGGTTAAAGAGTGACTGATACGGCGCACTCGGAGTGTCTCTTAAAAACAGTGTAAATTACCAGTCTGTGTGAGAGGATCTCTTGAAAAATACTCAGCCAGTAAGCAACTACGTCGTTCCACTATACGAAAGGTATCGACTGGCTTTATTACCTAATTCTGCCTCAAGTAAAACGTGTGAAAATGTAATTTTATTTACGTTTCGTACTCCTAACACAAAGTACCTCTTAGAAAGCCACCGAATGATTTTATAAAATAAGGGCAACAAAATATATTAGGAAAATACTTTAATCGGTCTTAATGATCAACTCCATTAGTCACGATACACTTCTGGCTACATTTATAAAGCTGGAACTGTTCTTCGGACAGATTGAAGCATTACCGCCACACTACTTCGGATGTCTGTTCGGATACCAACCACACAGCTACACCCAACTACCGTAAAGGCTACCTAAACCGTTCTGGATTGAACTATTAGTACTACGTTTTTTTGAGGATCAACCTCAATAGCCACGAGGCTAACGATGTAGCTTGTATTCTTATGGGAAACGATTTCGATAAGGGAGAAACCACGAATAGATCTTACATCAAACCTCCTCCAACCTTTCTGGTGCGATAGAAACGCTTGCATATAATTTTATATGCAGGGAACAAAACCAGATCTAGACGTAGGGTGGAAAAAAGTTAGCATAAATCAAGAGAACCACCCACAACGTTAATAAATATTGAAGGCATCTTATGTTCGTCACTCTTCTTTCAACCTGTAGTGCAAAGTGTCGAATATTTCGAGAGGTGGGGCTGTCCACCAAAACAAGAAAAAAAATCCATTACACGTTGTAACATTACAGGACATATTGGGACATATTGAAGTATTCGATACTGTAGACTTTTAGGGGATGTCGATACAGATATGCAAAATGTAAAGGGAAACTTTGGTGATGTATAAATATTGTACTGTGTCAATATTAGGACTTTTGCACAGAAAGAACAAAAATAGAATTAATGTAAATATATATTAGTGTTAGTAATCTATTTTCATTCAATTTTGTAATTATATTTCATTTTGTAAAAGAAAGACTCACTGTTTGCTGTAGCTCTGATTAATTGTATAAATTATCAGTTTTGAGCTAAATTATTTCGTATAATATGGAGAAGATACTTTTAAAAACTCTCCAGCTAACGAGAAAGTCTGTAAATGAACGTTTAATGCACACTTCTGGAACTTTCAATGGAGAAATTCTATATTATGATCGCAAAAATAGGAAAACTTGTGGAAACTGTTTCATAACCTAATTTCGAAAGACGATCTGTATCAAGAACTATTGCTAAAAAGATTTATTTACGTTTTGAAACACGATTTAAATCATTTTACATATAAATAGTTGTTCTAAATCACTCAAGAAATATCCAGAATCAAATGTCAAAATATTTCTGGAAACACCGGTACAAATCTGGTGAAGGTTATCCAGAAGCTGGTAGAAAAATGTTATGAAATCTATTTGTAAATAATGCTTGTAAGAATTTATATGTACTGATCCTCTTACTTACTTTAATCTGTACTAAAATTCTGTAATGTCTAATTTAGTTTTAAGTCGTGAATTGCTATCGTGTTCTAAACAAAACATTGTCAAAGACTCTCATTGTTTGGAAAGATATTAATACACCTAGGAGTTATCAGTTGCCAGTTCGGATATGCAGTGCGGTTAGCTCGGAGAGTCAGTTGTTGAGTCTGTGAAGTCTGTCAGTTCTGTTTGTATATAAAGGTCTGTAACGAAGAATTACTTGTTGTCGTCAATATGAACTCAAGACCTTTTGCACGAAGCAGACACCTCCTAATGCAACGTTTTAACTTGGTGTTGAGGAGCTGAAATGTTATAATTTGGTGCAGAAAGTCCTGGGACGTTATAATTTGGTTGAGGAAGCTGGGATGTCATAATTTGGTGGAGGCGCTGGAGCTGGGATATTTTAATTTGGTGGAGGAAGCAGACTATTTGACGACCACCCAGTGATTCTTCTAAATAAAATACGTCTCTTCTGGGATCACAAGAAGTAAATACGTCGATTCTGGGGTCACTAGAAGAGGAGTGAATCAACCGAGTGAAACCATCCTGGAATTGAAGAAATTTCGCAAAACACGGACACCAACGACCGCCGACGGACACTAAGATAAGTAACTGCTTCCTAAAATAATGGAAAAAGACGCAGATTTCAGTACTGACAGCGGTGTAGCGAGTACACCTATTAGGGAAAGTGCTTCTGACAGTGTAGGAATGTTGGAAATGTTAAAACAAATGTTTTCAGAGTTAAACTCGAAGATGGACGATTCTCGTGCCGAATTACGTCAACAAATTGAACAGACACAACAACAGATGGACAGGTCGATTTCGAAGGCTGTGTGTGATTTAAAATCAGAAATAAACTCAAATACAGAACAGATTGCTCACACTAATCAGGTTCTCGAAGAATGGCGAATTACTTTTGAGTCAAACCAAAAAGAAGTTAGTTGTCGTGTGGACACGGTTGAGTTCAAAATTTCTGTCCTTGAAACTGATTTAAGTAACGAAATTTCAAATAACCAGTCAAATTTTAAAAAAGTTGTTGATTTTGTAAATGAGGAAAATTCTCAATTGAGAAATGAATTTGACCAGACAAAACGATTTTTTGAAAACGAAATTGAATCTTTCAAATCTGATACGGAATCTGATACGGACAAAAAGGTCACAGAAATTTGTAGTAGAGTAGGTAATGTCGAAAAAAATGTAGACAGAAAATTTGTAGAAATACAAGAAACTATGTTTCAAAAAGGTTTTAGTAATAGTTGTAATGGGATATGGGGAAATTTTCCAATTAAAACTTATCCCGGTGACAAGAATATACACCCAAAAGACTTCATGCAATTCTGCAAGGAGCAGTTCACGTCCATAATGACAGATAGTGTTAAGATAAAATTTGTAAAGAAATTACTTGATGGTGAGGCGCTTTCGTGGGCCAATCAGAATTGTTATGCGGAAATGTCCTTTGAAGATTTCGAAAAAATGTTTTCTAACCAAATTTTGGTCTGAAACTGAGCAAGCTCGAATCAAAAGTGAATTCTTGAATGGTCCTAGTTACAGAGAATCTGATGGGTCAATGAAAGCCTATTGTGAGAAACAGTTGCAAAAATTAGTGCATCTGGATAAGCCATTTGATGAGCTAACTCAAATTGATGCACTAAACCGGAGACTTCCGAAAAGAGTACAATGGGGTTTAGTATATGGTCCAGATGAGTCCATAGAACAATTCTTGAAATATGTGGACAAACTTGATAGAGCCTTTGAACAAAACAACACATTCAACGACTTTGTAGGTTCAGCACACAGAGGGTGGGAACCGAACCGTGCAAATAATAACAGTAATAGTGAACGAAGAAACTTTAACAACAACAGGGATAATTATAATAGCAATGACAGAAGAAATTTTGGTAGGAATGATCAGCACTTTAATTCAAACAGAGAATGGGAAAATCGAAACAGGTCCTGGGGTAATGACATGAGAGAAGGTAACCCGAGGCAGGGAAACGACAGACATAGGCCTTTAAACGACTAAATGCTCCACTGGGAGTCTGTCAGTTTGAGGCAAGGAATTTTCAAAATCAGGCTAATTTCACTCGGAACAGACAGCACTATAATCAGAGACCTAACCAGTATAGACAGTATGCTATGATCGATCTGTAGATAGAGGTAATGAAAAAATTAAATTTGACAGGAAATTTTGGAATGTCATCAGAGAAAATACTAGAAACAACTGTAATAGGAACCAGGCTACCGTTGATGAAGTAGGCCTAGAAGATGATATAATTGCAAATTTATATAATCAAGAAGCAGCATCTAATGCTGAAATGAAAGGTAAGAATAACTTTGATAATTTTGGATTGTACAAACGTATGTGTGGTGATGTTTTAGATGTAAGTTGTCATAATGATGTTCGTACTGAAGTTTCTGGAGAGTCTGATATTCATGTGGATGTGGTTGGTGAAGATGGTGTTGTGAGTAATGTTGGTGATACTAGTAGTGTTTGTAGTGTAAGCTCAGGCAATGATGATGATAATGTTGATGTTAAGGCTAATGGTGATTATGTACTAGAAGATTTTGATGGTGAATTGGATGGAATAGTTTATGTTGAGGTTAAGGAGGATGTTATAAGCAATAGTGTTGAGAATAGTTGTGCCAGGAACTCTAACTACATTCCACATGAGAATCAGATTGTGCCAGTTCAGCTTAGTAATACATCAGGAGAAAGGGGGGTTGATTGTGCTGATGCATCTGTGATTATTTTGAAATCTGTTTGGGACAAATTTAAAGATTACAGTGATGACAATGATGTTAAGATCAAATTAAGGGAAATTTGTGAACCAGTTTCTGCTTTTAAGCCTAATGAAATCATCAAACGGGGTACTAGTCAGGATGTGAGTGAGGTAAATAGTAATCCAGACATTCCAGTAAATTCCAGTAGACCTAGAAGTTTGAAGAAAGTATTGCCTAATAAAGGAAACCTAAATATGGAACAGAGGTATGATGAGATAGCAGAAGATCTTTTGTATGAAGAACAGGAAGAAAGGGAAAACACCACTATGGGTTGTCCATACATAAAAATTAAAGCTGCAGGTTGGGAAGGGTATTGTTTGATTGACACATGGAGTCCAATTAGTGCCATTTCAAGCAAATTAAGAGATATAATTAACCATGATCCTGACTTTGTTGAATTACCTGTTGTTGGAATAAAAATTAGAGGCATTACTGGCAAACTGAGCAAAATTGTTAATAGACAGATGTTGTTGTCCTTCAGTATAAATGATGTACAGTTTACTCAAGGATGTCCTGTAATAAGTGACCTAAATGAGAATGTACTGTTGGGTATGGACTGGATATTAAAAGCTAATGCAGCATTTGATTGGGAAAAGAGTTTGTTTACCTTTATTGATCTTAAGACGAGAGTATGTTCCAGTACTGACATGTCGGTTCAAAACTGTGCTGATAAGGGAATTGAAATTAGGGACGTTACATTTTCTAAAGACAGTGGTTATTGTGTAGATGAAATTACTGAGGATTATGATGATGGAGAATATGGGGATATAGTTCAAGAAAAATTACGGGAATCAGATAATTTGAACCAAGAACAGAAGGTAGAGGTAGAAAGATTATTGTGGAATTACTGTGATGTTTTTGATGATAGACCTGGCAGAGTAAAGATTTACCAATGTAAACTCAGGTTAAAACCACATGAGCCATTCTTTATAAAACCTTATAGTGTACCCATTGCAAAGAGAAAAGATGTAGAAAAGGAACTTCAAAAGATGGAAGAGTGGGGCATCATTGAGAGAAGTAAGAGCCAATACAATAATCCTTTGGCAGTGGTTGCAAAACGTGATGGCAGTGTCAGGCTTGTACTAGATTCAAGACACCTAAATAAGTATGTGGAAAGAGAGACCGATCATCTCGAGAATATAGACGAACTACTTCATAAATTTGAAAGAATGAAATATATGACCAGTTTAGATCTCACACCAGGATTTCACCAAGTAGAATTAGAAAATGATTCCAAAAAGTATACTGCCTTTTTGTATGGGGGAAGATGTTACCAGTATTGTGTGGTACCATTTGGGCTGAATGTCTCAGTAGCCGAATTCATTAGAGCACTTGACTTTGTTTTGGGAAAAGATCTTTTATCAAAATTAACTGTGTATGTAGATGACATTTTGATCACTGGAGAAACTTGGGAAGAACATGTTAATACTTTGAGGGAGGTTTGCAATAGATTAAGGAAAGGGGGAATGTCACTTAAATTATCTAAATGTAAGTTTGGTATGAAAAAATTGAAGTTTCTGGGGCACAGTATTTCTGAGGATGGTATTTTGCCAGATCCTGAAAAACTCAAGGCAATTGCAAAATTCCCAATTCCAAAAACCAAGAAACAACTCAAGTCAATTTTCGGGATGTGCGGTTACTACAGAAAGTTCATTAGTACCCAAGCTCTAATTGCTCCAAGTCTTAACAGATTGCTGAAGAAAAACGCAATGTGGGTTTGGGATCAGGAATGTGAAGCTGCTTTTGAAGAAATAAAAACACAGTTATGTAACAGTAAAATTTTGTACCATCCTGATTTAAGTTTACCTTTTTGCATTATGGCAGATAGTAGTGATTATGGCCTAGGTGCTCACCTTTTCCAAGAAGTAAATATAAATGGGAAAATAGAACACAGGTCTATTGCTTTTGCTAGTCAAACCTTGAAAAAACATGAGAGGCAGTACACTGTTACTGAGAAAGAGCTTTTGGCCATTTACTGGGCATTTTCTAAATTCAGAAATTGTTTATTGGGAAACCAGGTAGTTGTCTACACAGACCATAAGGCATTAATTTATATTCAAGAATGTAGGTTGCATCATGGAAGGATTACCAGGTGGGCACTCTTGTTACAACAAATTAATTACTCAATAAAATATCTTAGAGGACCCGATAATGTAGTTGCTGATGCTTTATCTAGACTACCTGTGGGGGGTGACTTTGAAGATGACAGTGGGGAATGTGAAAAAGAATTCAAAATTATGTATTTAAGAGGGGTGGACAATGAACAAGAAATCAGAGACATTTGTAATGACATCCGACGGAATCAGAACCACGATGAGAACTGTAAACTGGTCAAAAGTTATTTAGGGAAATAGGGACATGAAAAAGTGGGAGATTATTACAAAATCTACAAAGGGATTCTATTCAAGAGAAACAGTGTAGATAGCGATGTATGGAAATTATGTTGGCCTGAACAGTACATCAATGTACTCATCAAGTACATTCATGAAAGTTTTGGTCATTGTGGGATTCAAAAGTGTATCCAGAAAATCCAAGAAAATGTGTACTTTAACAACATAGCCAGGAGGGTTAGAAAAATTTTAACGGGTTGTGACAGGTGCCAAAGAGTAAAAGTATCCAACCAAACTTGTCGAGGATTGATGCAAAACATCTTACCGAAAGAACAACACGAGTTTGTCGCTGTCAAATTATATGGACCATTACCGAAGACCAGAGGAGGCTATTGCAACGTTTTTGTTATGGTTGATGTTTTTTTCAAAATTCATTAAGTCATACCCTCTTCGCAAGGCAAACAGTAAGAGCATTATTTCAAAAATCAGAGGAGACTATTTTGGCAGGGTTGGAAAACCTCAGAAAATATTATCAGACAATGGGACTCAATTTACTTCTGGAGTATGGAAAGCTTTTGTTGAAGATGAAAATATAAGTCACATTCTTATTTCAGCTTATCATCTGTCAGGAAACCCTTCGGAGAGATACATGAGGGAAATTGGGCGATTCTTTAGAACCTACTGCAATACTGATCATGCTAGTTGGATTGACTATGTTGAGAAATTCGAAGATGTTGTGAACAGCCTACAGCATTAGTGTTTTCGCCGTATGAAATACAGTATAATAGCAAACCACCACATCCAATTAGTGATTTCATTGATTTTCCAGTCTGCAAACCATTAAGTACTCAAGAGAGAGAGGAAATAGTGAGAAAGACCATGAAATCTCAAGGTGATAAGAGGGAATGTAGACGTGACAAAAGATTGGAGCCTACTCAATTTAAAATTGAAGACTTGGTCCTTGTTAAAACACAAGAGAAGTCTAAAGCCATCAGTGGTGAATTAAAAAAGTTTTTTGACATATACATTGGACCTTTCAAGATTCAGGACAATCCTCATCCGAATGCTTACCATCTAGTCTACCCAAATTCTTGGAGACTGTTTGACCTACAAAACGTGACCGAACTGAAATTGTATAAAAAAATGTAAAAAAGTATTTTAGATAATAGATGTTTATAGACTTTTATATGTAATCTTACCAGGATATTTTTGTATACTTTGTTATGTTGTATTTATCTGATTCCTCAGGGGAGCATACATTCTTTGTGTGCTAAGTGTTTGGCGAGCACTAGGTCCCCTAGCTATGCAATTGTCATATTTCATGTTAGTATTCTGGCATTGCATCTTACACTTATTCTGTGATCCTGTATAATCAATTTTCTCCACCTGTCAGTCTATCCTCTCTTAGCTTTAAGAAATTATTTAGAGTAAATTTTCTTGAGTAATTAGACTTTAGAGAATTCAAATTTCTGTGTCCTTAAAAACCGGTGCACCGACTATTAAATGCTTTTGCTAATGTTTAACTGGGTTTGACCACTGTGTGCTGTATATTCATAGCGGACTGTGCTATTGCAGCCTGTGATTGCATGCAGTGTATATGGAAACCATACGGACTGTGAAGATGAGACTGAAATACAGTGTGCGGCATTGAGGTATACCGACCTTTAAGGAAGAAGATCACTGACCTTCAAGAAAGAAGATCACCGGTCTTCAAGAAAGAAGACACCAAAGATATGTGTAAAACTTTTCTGTTTTGCAATGTAAGGACATCAACCCTTCCGTGTTTCACGTGGAAGTGCTGATGGGGGGGTTGTGTAACATTACAGGACATATTGGGACATATTGAAGTATTCGATACTGTAGACTTTTAGGGGATGTCGATACAGATATGCAAAATGTAAAGGGAAACCTTGGTGATGTTTAAATATTGTACTGTGTCAATATTAGGACATTTTGCACAGAAAGAACAAAAATAGAATTAATGTAAATATATATTAGTGTTAGTAACCTATTTTCATTCAATTTTGTAATTATATTTCATTTTGTAAAAGAAAGACTCACTGTTTGCTGTAGCTCTGATTAATTGTATAAATTATCAGTTTTGAGCTAAATTATTTCGTATAATATGGACAAGATACATTTAAAAACTCACCAGCTAAAGAGATATTCTATATTATGATCGCAAAGATACGAAAACTTGTGAAAACTGTTTCATAACCTGATTTCGAAAGACGATTTGTATCAAGAAATATTGCTAAAAAGATTTATTTACGATTTGAAACACGATTTAAATCATTTTACATATAAACAGTTGTTCTAAATCACTCAAGAAATATCCAGAATCAAATGTCAAGATATTTCTGGAAACACCGGTACAAATCTGGTGAAGGTTATCCAGAAGCTGGTAGAAAAATGTTATAAAATCTATTTGGAAATTATGCTTGTAAGAATTTATATGTACTGATCCTTTTACTTACTTTAATCTGTACTAAAATTCTGTAATGTCTAATTTAGTTTTAAGTCGTGAATTGCTATGGTATTGTAAACAAAACATTGTCAAAGACTCTGATTGTTTGGAAAGATATTAATACACCTAGGAGTTGTCAGTTGCCAGTTCGGATATGCAGTGCGGTTAGCTCGGAGATCCAGTTATTGAATCTGTGAAGTCTGTCAGTTCTGTTTGTAAATAAACGTCTGTAATGAAGAATTACTTGTTGTCGTCAATATGAACTCAAGACCTTTTGCACGAAGCACACACCTCCTAATGCAACGTTTTAACTTGGTGTTGAGGAGCTGAAATGTTATAATTCGGTGCAGAAAGTCCTGGGACGTTATAATTTGGTTGAGGAAGCTGGGATGTTATAACGTGGATCGGGAAACGCATACTTTCTGTGATCTGTACACTTGTCCATACGAGCCGTCCATCCTGATATCCGTTAATGACATTTCTCATATGAGGTGCTCAACGTGACGTTCCTCCAATGGAAATGTATCGCTCTGATCCTCAGCTTAAGAGATCACGCACTCTCCGAAATACGCTTGCTCGTAGTTGCGTCGAAGACGCGAACCTGTAGTGTCTGGGTATCATTGACCGGCGTGGCGTCGGCTGAAATGTTACAAGCAATCTGGGTTGCTCCATCCAGTGATAAACTAACACCACCCACTCCTTATGACGGAGAAATGCTGGAAGACGATTCTCATCACTTTATTAAACTCTCATTAATATACTTGATTTTCACTATTGTGCCTGATAAAAATTCCAGAGGTTGTGTGTCTTAACTTACATCACTTCAGCTGAGAGAATTCGTGGGAACCTCGGAGTTCGTTTCCCCAAGAGTTGTAGAACGTCCGAGGCACACAACAATGGGAATAAGGGAGGGACAGCCTGCTCACCGCTCAGAGCATTGAGTCCCCGGTTATAAGTCCGGCAGGGCAGCTACATTGGGGCCCGCAGGGGTCACGCGCCGTTAGGAGGAGGGTGGGATCTTTGGTGTTGCGTGCGCTACTGGCGGCTAGCAGGTCTGAGTCTCAAGACCCGGCGTTAATTCCTTAGCTTTCTGGGATTGTGACTCGCAACGTCGCGCCAAAGGTACCCAGTGCTGCCGCTAGGTGTCACACTCAGCGAGTCGGCACCAGAGACGGAGAGAGAGAGACAGAGAGAGAGAGAGAGAGAGAGGCCAACGCCGCGACTGTGCGGCAACCGGGTTTCTCTCCAAAAATGTAGCGGAACATACGAATGGATGACAGCCAAACGCAAACTCTGTTGTTGTACCTCTGACACTGAGGCAAGAACGTAAGATCAAATTGCGGAAAATGAGGTAGTAAACGAGTTTTGAAGTATTGTACGCTTACTGAATCTATAATGCACCTCCCTAGCGCTATTTACGCTAACAGTGTATACAGTTCTGTACAGACAAAGTAAAAATGTACATACATCAAAAAAGTTTCGCATCACCTCGGCTCCAAGAGCTCCGGAACCTGTACACAAAATTGGAATTGAGATCAACATGAATATCCTTTGCACCCTTTTTATTGCTAATGAAAGTCAGGCATTGCATCTTGTACCACCATACAGGGACACCTTCGGAGGTGGTGGTCAACATTGCTGTACGCACCTCTCCCTCTAATAGCCAGTAGCACGTCCTATTGCATTGATTCGTGCCTGTATTCGTAGTGGCATTTTAGCCATAAGTTCATCAAGGCACTGTTGGTCAAGATTGTCCCACTTCTCAACGGCGATTGGGCGTAGATCCCTGAGAGGGTTGGTGCGTCACGTCTTCCATAAACAGCCCTTTTCAATCTATCCCAGACATGTTCTATAGCGTTCATGTCAGGAGAAGATGCTGGCCACCCTAGTCGAGCGATGTCGTTATCCTGAAGGAAGTCATTCAAAGGATGTGCACGATGGGGGCGCGAACTGTCGTCCATGAAGACGAATGCCTCGCCAATATGCTGCCGACATGGTTGTACTATCGGTCGGAAGGTGGTATTCACGTATCGTACAGCCGTTACGGCGCCTTCCATGACCACCAGCGGCATACGTCCGCCCTCCATAATGCCATGCCAAAAGAGAAGGGAACCTCCACCTTGCTGCACTCGCTGGGCAGTGTATCTTGAGGCGTTCATCCTGACCGGGTTGCCTCCAAACACGTCTCCGACGATTGTCTGGTTGAAGGCATATGCGACACTCATCGGTGGATAGAACGTGATGCCAATCCTCAGCGGTCCATTCTGCGTGTTGTTGGGCCCACCTGTACCGAGCTGCAAAATGTCGTGGTTGCAAAGATCGACTTCGCCATGGACGTCGGAAGTGAAGTTGCGCATCATGCAGCCTGTAGCGCAAAGTTTGAGTCGTAACAAGACGTCCTGTGGCTGCACGAAAAGCATTATTCAACATGGTGGCGTTGCTGTCAGAGTTCCTCCGAGCCATAATCCGTAGGATACGGTCATCCACTGCAGTAGTAGTCCTTGGACGGTCTGAACGAGGCATGTCATCGACATTTCCTCTCTCTGTGTGTATCTCCTCCATACCCGAACAACATAGCTTTGGTTCACTCCGAGACGCCTGACCCCTCCCTTGTTGAGAGACCTTGTTGGCACAAAGTAACAGTGCGGACGCGATAGAATACGGTATTGACCGTCTAGGCATGGTTGAATTACAGATAAGACGAGCCGTGTACCTCCTTACTCGTGGAATGACTGGAACTGATCTGCTGTGGGATTTCCAGCTATTTTGGTGGAACGAATTATGTTTGCAGAAACAAAATAATATAGTCACATAAAACTCTCAGAGTTCATGTGATTAAAGTGAAAGAGCAAATAAATATCGTGATAAGCATCCTTCACAGAAATAGATTATAGTACTTAAAAATTCAAAAGGATAGACTGTATCTGCAGAACGATCTGCTGGTCAACTGCAAATGTGTATTGATTGCCCTTTTTGTACATACTCTAGTCACTGTGAATGTCGAGTAATTCTTTTTTCTCCATTACATGGAGAAACGAACATATAAAGCGCACCAGTATTACTGATGGAACCATCTGGCAGATTATTCTAGTTCTGAGAGGACGTCTCATCGCAGCGCACTCTCTGCTGCAGAGTGATATTCTTTCTGGGAGTTTTATTAGTATTGACAAGTCATTTCACATGTCTGAATCAAATTTTAATTTATTTGATTTGACTCAAATAAAATCGTATTTTCATTAGAATATTATAATTCAGTATTTCCAGTTGACAAAAAAATACAATATTAATACAATTAAAGAAACTGCTGAAAATGAGGTTCTAACCTCGAGACTGTTTCAATATGAAACTCAAATACTTACGAATAGATTTGTATTTAAGTGAGCCGGAAAAATATCTCCCTTTTTTAGAATTAACAATTTTGAGTTTTACAAAATTGTCACGTTGTTTTAGTAAACTGATGTCTGGGCACAGATTTTCGAATTACATAAATGTACGTAAAGGAAATCGAACGGCCAGTCCACAAGCTCCTCTAGCCACATAACAACGTATATATACGCTCACAAGCGTAAAATCTATACCAGCTGCTGTCTGAGCAGGGTGAAAGCACATACAGAGCGCATAACAAATCCGGCAATAACTCACGCATTACAGTCATTTTCACGCCTTGAAGAAGAAAGTTTTTCCGAGTCTGACATCCAGTGGCACACATAGTGACGTCACGAGTCACGACACCAGGAAGCTCAGAATTTGACGCTGAGTGTCTTACCCGGTAACATCTGGAGAGAACTGACCAGTTCTTGACGAGGAGCGGCCTGCTGCTGTGTGAACCTGACCTGGTGGGGTTCCAGCGGCGTTTGCTTGGCTTGTTGGAAATTCTGAGTTGTTTATACAAGGCTCTGATTCGTCTGCTGTCATTGGACAGAAGTACATAACGTTTTAAATGACATGCTTGTTGCCATGACGGCCCAAACTGAGGAGTTGAATGTGGATGATCGAACACTCTTGGGTCGATCGTCGTAGAGGAGACTTCTCGTGCTCGATCGCTGAGGGGGGGCGAACATTCTGGTGTTCTGCACTAGGAAGTCGTCCCGACAACTTAGCTCGGTCCACAAGTTCCATGGGGGCGCAGATCTCGTGTTGACGCACACATCTTAGTGTTGCAGGCCCTTTGCTGTTCCTTATCCGTATAAACGATTTGTGAGACAATCTGAGCAGTCGCTTAGGTTGTTTGCTGATGACGCTGTCGGTTATCGACTAATAAAGTCATCAGAAGATCAAAACACATTGCAAAGAAATAGATAAATGGCTCTGAGCACTATTGGACTTAACATCTGTGGTCATCAGTCCCCTAGAACTTAGAACTACTTAAACCTAACTATCTTAGGGACATCACACATATCCATGCACGAGGCAGGATTCGAACCTGAGATCGTAGCGGTCACGTGGTTCCAGACTGTAGCGCCTAGAACTGCACGGCCACACCGGCCGGCAAACAAATTGCAACGACCATAAGTAACGAAAAGTGTGAGGTCATCCACATGAGTGCTAAAAGTAATCCGTTCAACTCCCGTCACACGATAAATCAGTCAAATCTAAAGGCCATACGTTCAACTAAATACCTAGTAATTACAATTATGAACAACTTAAATTGTAAGGAACACACAGAAAATCATGTGGGGAAGGCTAACCCAACACTGCGTTTTTAGCAGGTACATCGAAAAAGTGCAAAGATGGTAGCATGTTTTGCATCAACGCGAAATAGGGGGGAGAGTGTCACTGAAATGATGGAGGATTTGTGATGGAGATTATTAAAACAAAGGCATTTTTCGTTGCGGAGCAATCTTCTCACGAAATTCCAGTCACCAGCTTTCTCCTCTGAATGCGAAAATATTTTGTTGACGCCGATCTAGATACGAAGAAACGATCACTAGGATAAAATAAGGGAAGTCAGAGCTCGTACAGCCGGTCGCTGTGGCCAACCGGTTCTAGGCGCTTCGGTCTGGAACGGCGCTTCTGCTACGGTCGCAGGTTCGAATCCTGCCGCGGGCATGGATGTGTGTGTGGTTAGGTTCGTTAATGTTTAAGTAATTCTAAGTCCAGAGGAATGATGACCTCAGATGTTAAGTCTCATAGAGCTTAGAGCCATTTGAACCATTTGAAGAGCTCGTACGAAAAAGATGTAGGTGTTTGTTATTTCCGTGCGCTATACGACATTTGGAGAATAGAGAATTTTGAAGGTGGTTCGAAGAACCCTCTGCAAGGCACTTCAACGTAATTAGCAGAGTATCGATGTAGATGTGGATGTAGATCGAGATGGCTAGTAATTGGTGAGCACATTGTAGCGGCACCAATTTGTCTGGGAGATTACCATTTTGTAGTTGTACACCACCGCAGTACCGTAAGATTACGGATACGAAGAGAGGTTCTTTTCATTTTAGTCCCGACAAGGAATCACTACATAGTAAAATTCAGATTCGTACTGTTTATTCACATTGTAATGACACATTCCGACGCCGAGACATACAACACCTTAAAGGCTGCGCTAAAGATCAAATTGAGAGGGATGTAGGATATAATCTCTGTAATGTTCAAATTGGATTCTCTTTTGTTTCATACTCCACGAAGGAGCTGAGAGACACTTTCGATTGTTGCCTTGTGAAGGACGGACGTAATTTCGGACTGTGCGGAAAGGCAGCCATGTTGTTAGTAATCATGATTTGTGCGACGAGCAGAGCAAGTCTTATTGTCTTGTGAATAAATAATTTTCGTAACACTTCGATACTTCTCACTATTTTTTAAAGTGACGTAGCATTGTATTTCCTTGGTTTCCACCGTCTACGTGAAGTGAACCGATGCCGACTTAGGAAGGTACACACGGTCAACAAAGAGAAGAACATCGAGGGCGACTAAAGAATTAATATTGTGGCAGAAGGACTAATTCTACGTCTAAGGTGAGAACTCTGATTAAATCAACAGTGACGTAGAATTCAAAAATGTAATTAATCGGAATGGTAAATTATATTACAGGCATATTTCACGCAGCACTGAATTTGTCCGCATTCAAGCTGGTTAATACAGCCCGTAAAAAAACAAACGCCTTTCAAAAATTCTGAAGTTACAATTCCATGTCCACAATTTTTCCTCTTTACAAAAAACCAAGAAATTTAATTTTTTTTATTTATTTCGCCTCAACATCGTGGAGGGAATGTGCAGCATGAACACATTATCCTTCCCTGGACATTATGCTTTTGCTGATTGTCAGTATTAGTCTAACATGATAGACAGTTAGTCTATTGGTTTTCTTGTGTACGAAGAAGACTTTTTGCAATAAATCACCAGTTCATTTTTTACTTGAATTTCATTTAAAGAATTTAGTGTTCCTTTCATTCGATTTGCATTATTAATTGTTTTTAAAATACAGTTATTAAGTAATTTTATACAAATTGTTCACCCTAGGACCTCATGTAAGGGCCAAATATCAAGTAGCATATTTCCATTGTATTATGTATATCAAAACTGTATCTAAAGGGATTTGTCAGAGTCTAAATAGTCTCCGACTCTGGTAACGATTTCTAATTTCACATACATGTGGTACTGCAAGACTAACGCCTTGAACTGTTCCCATAACCAAAACTACAGGGGACCGAAGTCGAGGGAACAGGGGACGAAGGTGTGCCCCCTCCGCCCCAACCATTCCAAAAGACATGAAGCGTCAGCATCCGATATTCACACACATTGCAGATGAAATGTGACATAATGCATAAACCACATCGGTAGTCTTTACTGATGTGGTACCTCCTCAGACAAGGTAAGCAAAATGTTAACAAGAAGTTGACGATAATGAGCTCCATTAAATGTTTGGAGTAGGATATATGGCCCTAGTAACTTATCACCAAGAATGTCTATCCATTAGTTGACGGAGAAATGAGGTTGATGTACTCTTTGTACACCAGCATAGGGGTTTTCATAAGCCCACACGTGCTGAGTATGGAAGTTCACAGCACGACCCTTTGTGAACCGCAAAGGATCAGAGAAATAAATTCTTCGTCGAAAACAGTGGACCTGCAGCACGCTTCTGTATGGGCCAATGACACAACTATGATAGGCTATCGTGGTCCTCTGGCATTAGTGCCTCGATGTGTTGAAGGTGTTACGGATACAGCAATAGCTCAAGCAGTACCAGCCGAACAACAGGATGACTTATGCCTTCTGTTGGTGTCAATCGCCAAATCCCCACACTGCTGTTGCACGTCTTTCGTCCAGCAAATCTGGTATGTCCCCCTGCATCTGAGGTGTGTGAACTGACTCATTCGGTCCACCATTCGTCTTTTGGAAGCTAGAAAATCCGTGTCCTTAAGAAGCCGAAAACTTTGGGTCAACAACTTATCGCATGGTACTCTGCAACGTGGGTATTTTTCTGCGTAGTGGGAACGTGCTTACGGCCTATTTCCAATTGCTAACCCATAGGAGATAATTATATCCGTCATGTCACTTTATGAGTAGTAAGCTTCCATTGTTAACAAGCAGAAGAGAAATGGAAAATTTACCAACCTATTCGTGCACAGTGCAGTACAAATATCACAGTGACAGTAAACATTGCGATATGACTTACAGGGACTAGATGTTTGTCTGTGAAAGCATGTAATATAGAATAACGTGATGCAATTCTGAAATGTACTTAAATGCCATACTCCGAATAAATAAATGCGATACATACCCATAGTTGCAAGCAATTTACTACAAAATAACACACACTAACAACGCTAAAACTATAGTACATGCAACACAACTGCCTGTAGATTACCCAGTGCTCAGACTTGTGTACACTGGAGTACGTCAATACGGAAAGACACGTACAGTAGTGAACGCTATTGACGGATCATGGGTTGGGGTTCGGTTGTTTGGGGAAGGAGAGCTGACAGTGAGGTCATCGGTCTCATCGCATTAGGGAAGAACGGGGAAGAAAGTCGGCCGTGCCCTTTCAAAGGAACCATCCCGGCATTTGCCTGGAGTGATTTAGGGAAACCACGGAAAACCTAAATCAGGATGGACGGACGCGGGATTGAACCGTCGTCCTCCCGAATGCGAGTCCAGTGTGCAAGCCACTGCGTCACCTCGCTCGGTTCACGGATCATGGGGGCAGCACCTGTGGCCATACGTCACTTGTTTATTTAATATCTACCTTGAGTGTCAGGCGGACATATTCACACCCGAACGTCTTCAGCCACTATGGACAAGTGTAGAGATCTCACAAAGTATGCATTTCCAGACCCACGTTCAAGGTATTTTTTTTCTTGTTCTTGTGGTTGGTATCACCTATCAAAATATTTGCCACTATTTCTCCAATATCCTGTGTAGGTATTCCACCCAAGAGTCTTCAGGCGCATTTGCTCTGGTGTTCCGACAGATATTTTCGATTTCGTGTTTGGAATGTGTAGGTGGAGTCAGTCGAAATTAATACTGTTCATTACGCCTGTCATGATGTGCCACTGTCGCCGCAAAGCGTCGGTTTGTTCCCCGTTAAAAAAAATAATATATTTTCAAAGCGGAATTTCACGTACCCATTCGGATGGACGGGCCACAAACTAGTCTACAACGTCATTCGCTTCATCCATTTGTATTAACAGGAGCGGGAAAACTCTAAGAATAACCGATACTCTAACAGCGACAACAAGGCCCTGGCCCAAATTGATAGCTACCGCCACTCTCCGTTTTCCAGTTTTCCTGCTAATACGTATCGCTAAAACGAATACCAAGCTGGACTAATCTCGGGCCGCTCTAACGAATGAGAATGTAAAATTCCGCTTCAAACAGCATTTCGCGTGTAACGGAAACAAACCGAAGCTTTCCGTCGACGTGATGACCATTACACGTTTGGACTGACTGCATCTACACATTTAAAATATCTACTGAAAAACCAGAAGAAATGTGCCTGAAGACTTTTAAGAGAGACATCCGGTACATTTATACACTGAAGTAGCAAAAGTCACGGAGCACGTCGTAGCATCGTGTCGGACCTCGTTTCACCCAGTACAGAGCATCATCTCCGTGTGGCGTGTACTCAAAAAGTCGACAGAAGTCCCTTGCAGAAATATTGCACGCTGCCTCTGTAGCCACACATAATTACGAAACGCTGCCTCACCTGTAATCGAACACAGGCAGATGCAGCTCAAGTGCGTTCTGGGTACTGATACTCTAATAGAGGTGGTGATATCTGGCATAAAAGCTGAAACCTTACTGCCTGCAGCCTCCTGTAACAAATCGTCCCGTGTGCTGGATTTTTTCACGTGTAGAACATTCGCACTTACCTTGCTCAGAGATCCGTCCTGTTCCGCACCATTCTGTCGCGAGAGTTCCCGCCACTCATTGTCGTTAAGTGGATTATGTTGTGGATCAGCGGGTTCGATTTTCTCCAACTGTGGTGGTCCCGCCAAGGCATTCCTATTCTGCTCACGGTCCCCTCATGAGCAGTCTCTGCTTTCGTGGTGTAACGTTTTCTGGCAGCACGCATCCAAAGTGAAAGTTAAAAGAACATTTCGATGTATAATGTTCATTGCAACAAATAATTTATATGTGTTTCTGTTAATTGTATTTCAAAAGGACATTTAAAAGATAATTATGAATTTTGCTATTATAAATGATTATTCAAAGACTGTTAAATACTATCTGTGGCGGAGGATGTGAAAATCGCTACAGAAGAAAGGATATGTTATCAAAAACGACAAAGACTGTACAAAAATTAGGTAAGATATAAATTGGCAATATATTGTAGTAGAATCGCTTGCCTTCTGCACAGACTGAATGGGAGAGGAACCCGTAACGTTGCATTAGGCTCTTACGTAGTCTTCATTTGTCATAAGTCGATGATCGACGCCATTTGTAGCTGGGATTGTAAACGGTGTGTAAAGATTTTAATTGTTTCTGTTAAAATATATTTATCTAATAAAATCTGTTTGTCACAATTACTGCAAAGTTCGCACCGGACATTACCCATTTTATTTTAGAATTTCCAGCATTTTATTGTATATCGCTGGCAGTACGGAGCTGCACCGTGAGCGAGCATTCTGGAACAGCGGCAGATTAAAATATACCATCGCAATAACGACCACATCCTAAAAAGGGTACAGGTAGAGGTGAACGAAAATAAAAACGTGTTTCTTTTCACAGCATTCCATAGGCAGAATACAAAGAGATAGTAGATTTTATCTTGTGCATTCACAGGTGGATACAAGCTGCAGCTCTTTTAAATTTTCATTCAAAAAGTGATAAATTCTGAACATAACGTGAAGTGTATTTAAAAGTGGATAATTCTTCAGGAGAGCTTAGAAATATAAAAAAGAATTCATAAAGTAAAGATAGTCTTACGCTTCAAAGCTAGTCGGGCTATATCCAGTAAACAAAAATCCAGTGCAACGTGAAAATCTTTGCTAAGTTCGATGAAAAATCATATTTTCATTCTTGTACAAACAGCTGTAGTCCTTGAATAAAAATATAACTTGAACATTATTTTGGGAACATTCAAAGAAATTCGTTTTTATTAATCTGCAATAGAATATTTCATATGTAAAGTAATAATCATAGATGAAAAATTTATTGCAACCTTTGAAACCTCCCTTTAGAAAAATTTATGAATGATTGTGCTGATAATCTCCTTTATGTTATTTGATTTTCAAACAGCTGAGCAAAACTCAACGTACTCAGACATTTCTCTTTACTTACTCTGATCATCACTAAACGGACTCACAATATTTTAGCGCAACGCAATCTGACTTATATAATCCCCACAAAAGAATGGCCCCGACTAACAATAACCTATACCTTTCACGAATCACTGACCTCATAAAAATCTTCGTTACTCGAACTACTGCAATATAGCGAGCGCCAGTACTGCCAGCTACATAAAAGATTCTAACTATTGAAGGCACTAACTAGAAATCCAGTCCTACAAATTTACTCTGATGGACACACGTCCAGATCATCCGCTCTCAAAACTCTGTCATCTCTCTCCCCACATCCAACACTGCTGGCGGCTCACCTCCAACTGCGCTACGCTAAGGGCTGTTCACATCCAACTGCCCAACACTACAATAGAGAATATTTCAACAATGCCAACCAGCCACAGACTGCACACAGCACAATCAGTGATTTTCATACAGAGTGCTATGTGGCGTTACCAACATAAAAACCTAAACAGCCTACTTACACCTTTCATTTCTCATGTCCATCCATGTATATGTTAAGTTTAATCTCAACGGTTTCCCAATCAAATTAAACGCAGAAAACAAAGTTTAAAACCAAACGGTCAGCTCCCGAATAATTAAATAGACAGAAAGGCCTTAAAGTGGTTTCTGATCCCACTGCTTCCAGGGTTTTGTGATTGCGTTCGCGTGTCTCTTCATTCCTGTACTGATTTTCCCTATCTTTTTCTATTCCCCAGTTGTTCCCAAATCACCGCCACCCGTTATTGCTATCACCACTCAGCTGATTCCAGCCCCGTAATCGAACTCACTACGACCGCCCGTTGTTGTCGCTACTACATCTACATTTATACTGCGCAAGCCACCCAACGGTGTGAGGCGGAGGGCACTTTACGTGCCACTCTCATTACCTCCCTTTTCTGTTCCAGTCGCGTATGGTTCGCAGGAAGAACGATTGCCGGAAAGCCTCCGTGCGCGATCGAATCTCTCTAATTTTACATTCGTGATCTCCTCGGGAGGTATAAGCGGGGGGAAGCAATATATTCGATACCTCATCCAGAAACGCACCCTCTCAAAACCTGGACAGCAAGCTACACAGTGATGCACAGCGCCTCTCTTGTAGAGTCTGCCACTTGAGTTTGCTAAACATCTCCGTAACGCTATCACGCTTAATAACCCTGTGACGAAACGCGCCGCTCTTCTTCGGATCTTCTCTATCTCCTCCGTCAACCCAATCTGGTACGGATCCCACACTGATGAGCAATATTCAAATATAGGTCGAACGAGTGTTTTGTAAGCCACCTCCTTTGTTGATGGACTACATTTTCTAAGGACTCTCCCAATGAATCTCAACCTGGTGACCGCCTTACCAAAAATTAATTTTATATGATCATTCCACTTCAAATCGTTCCGCACGCACACTCCCAGATATTTTACAGACAGAAATGCATAAAAATGGTTTTTCATCCCACTGCTTCCAGGGTTCTCGTGACCGCGTACGTGTGCCCCTTCATTCCTGTACTGATTTACCCTACGTTTTTCTATTCCCCAGTTCTTCCCAAAGGAACTAGGGTGGCCGCGTACGGTCAGTCACTCTGGTCTAGGTTTTCGACTGCGCCCGCAACTGGAATCGTGCGTTTGCGCACCGCGTGACTAGATCGTATACTTAGACACATAGTCCCCCAAATCGTACTCGAACTCTTATTGCGCCGCTTTAAATGCTTCCACATCACCCTTTCATTTTGCAAAAAGATGAGGTATCAGTCCCCTATAACGTAGAACTACTTAAACCTAACTAACCAAATGACATCACACTGAAGCGCCTAGAACCTCATGGCCACACCGGCCGGCTGCATTTGGCAGCTGGGATGATGTGACACATGTGGGTTGGCATTATAGTCAGGCAGATACTGATCAGCTCTGCTGCTCCGAACGTATAAAATAAAAATTGATTAGCCTGTACCATGTGTTCGAGCAAACGGGCGGCGCTCGTAAATCCAGAATATTTAAGGAAGAGTATTACGATAGTGTTGTGTGGGCTCGTGCAGCCTCCGACTAGTAGGCTGAAAGGAATGTGTGTGAGTGAATTCCTAAAGTACCAAACTGCTGAGATCATCACTTACAATAACCCCACCTAAGAACAACACACAACCCATGCAAGAGGCAGGACTCGAACCTCCGGCAGGAAGGGCTCTCAATCCGTGACATGGCGCCTCAAACCTCGTGGCTACTCCGCCCTGCGCTGAAAGGAAAGCCTTCCGAAATTCCCTTACTGTCTCACAACGCCGCTATCTGGTCCTCATTGGCATGGCAGGTTCCCCTGCTAAGAAACAACGCACGAATTCAGTTGTGTGTGCTGGGCCACACTGGGGAAAGCACAAATTCGAACAGTTCCGACCAGGCATAGGGTGAATTCAGTTAACCGAGTTCAGGAACAACTCAAACTCACGTAGTGAAAGGAAATGCTTAAAACAGAAGCTTTGCTTTTCTCTCGCGAAGGTCTGTCCTCCGCCGCGAGAACCTCCCGCAACATTGCTTTCCCTGTAATTGCACTTATCCTCGCGTTCCGAGTCCCTCTTTGCAATTTATTCCCTGAGGCTCCAACTCCATCAGCCCCTATACATCTACATTTACATGGATACTCTGCAAATTATATTTAAGTGGCTGGCAGAGGGTTCATCGAACACCGCGCGACCGTTACGGTTGCAGGTTCGAATCCTGCCTCGGGCATGGATGTGTGCTATGTCCTTAGGTTAGTTAGGTTTAAGTAGTTCTAAGTTCTAGGGGACTGATGACCTCAGATGTTGAGTCCCATAGTGCTCAGAGCCATTTGAGCCATTTCGTCGAACAACCTTCACAATTCCCTATTATTCCAATCTCGTATAGAGCGCAGAAGAAACTAACATATATATCTTTCAATGCTAGGTCTGGTTTCCCTTATTTTATTATGCTGGTCGTTTCTTCCTATGTTGGTCTCCGTCAGCAGAATGTTTTAGCATTCGGAGGAGAACGTTGGTGATTGAAATTTCGTAGGAAGCTTCCTCTGCAACGAAAAACGCCTTTGTTTTAATGATCTCCATCCCAAAGCCTCCAACATTTCAGTGACACTCTCTCCCCTATATCGTGATAATACACTTTTTCGATGCACCCCGTCAGTCCTATGTGGTAAGGATCCCACACCGCACAGCAGTATTCTAAAAGATAACGGACAAGCATAGTGTAGGCAGTCTCCTTAGCAAATGTATTACACTTCCTAAGTCTCCTGCCAGTAAAATGCAGTCTTGGGTTAGCCTTCCCCAGAACATACTCTGTGTGTTACTTACAATTTAAGTTGTTCGTAATAATAATTCCTAGGTATTTACGGCCTTTAGATTTTTCTGATTTATCATGTAACCGAAGTTTAACGGATTACGTTTAGCACTCATGTGGATTACCTCACACTTTCCGTTATTTAGGGTCGATTGCCAATTTTCGCACCATCCAGATACCTTTTCTAAATGGCTTTGCAATTTGTTTTGATCTTCTGATGACTTTATTAGCCGATAAACGACAGTGTCATCTGCAAACAATCAAAGACGGATGCTCAGATTGTCTCCCAACTCGTTTATAGAGATGAGGAACAGCAAAGGACCCTAGAGAACGCCATGAATCACTTCTGTTTTACTCGATGACTTGCACCACCAAACTCTGATAGGAACCTAATTGGTATACACTCTGGGCCAGAAGACTTGCCTTTATTAAGTAATTCATGGTTCTTCACTACTCCAAGGATATCTACTTCGACGTTACTCATGTTGGCACCTGATCTTGTTTCGAATTCTTGAATATTTACTTCGTGTTCCTTTGTGAAGGCATTTCGGATAACTATGTTTAGTAGCTCTGTTTTGGCAGCACTGTCTTCGATAGTATCTCCATTGCTATTGCGCAGAGAAGGCATTGATTGTGTCCTGCTGCTAGCATACTTCACATACGAACAGAATCTGTCTGAATTTTCTGCCAGGTTTGGAGATAAAGTTTCGTTGTGAAAACTATTATAAGCATGTCGCATTGAAGTCAGCGCTAAATTTCGAGTCTCTTTAAAAGATCGCCAATGTTGGAGATTTTGTTTCCGTTTAAATTTGGCATGTTTGTTTCGTTGTTTCTGCAACAGTGTTTTGACGCGTTTGGCGTACCAATGAGGATGAACTGCGTCGTTTGTTAATTTATTTGGTGTAAATCTCTGAATTGCCGCCGATACTATTTCTTTGCATTCAAGTCACATCTGGTCTGCAGTGACATTATTAATGTGGAAGGAGTGGAGGAAGGTGTTATGTGAATTTTTATGTGCTTTTTTGAACAGGTATATATTTCGTTTATTTGTGGAGGACTTGGGGATCTGGGTACGTTCAATAATACCAGTATACGTTTTAATCCTCGTTACTAGTTCAGGATTATTCCTTGTTAACAGGTAAAGCGCGGTTTTCACAACCTTTTACTATTCATGAAGTAACTGCTCGAAATAGTTGTCGGAGAAAGCGTTTAGCAAAATTTCGGATGATGTTTTATGCGTACCTCCGGAATTAAACATGTATTTTCACTAACATATCGAGGATAGATTAAAGGCACCACGAACTATATTTGTATGAGTCGGGTACGCGTTTGAAATTAAACTCAACTCGTCTTTGAACCTTTCAGCTACTGTATCATCTAAATTGGGAGGTCGGTAAAAGGATCCAGTTATTATTTGATTCCGGTTGCCAAGAATGTCCTCTGTGCATACTAATTCGCAGGAACTGTCTACTTCAATTTCGGGACAACCTGCTTTGAGGTGAGCCACACGTTTCTTCAAGTCACGAGCTACGTATCGTCTCCTCTGGACCAAACCTGGGTGTTGCTCACAGTAGCCGGCAGTCTGTTGCTTTATCGCCACCGCCTGCGGCCGAACTGGTGCTCACTGTCTCTGCGACGTTAACTCCCGGCTCTCGGCAGCTCTTAGGAACAGGAACTCGGGCGCAGCAAAAGACAGAGTACGTATCGCGCTGATTCTCTGCTCTGCCTGACCCTTCGTGGCTTCCAAACGCCCGGCAGCCGCTCTCTCAGCTCGGGACAGTAGCTCTACGCGTTCACTTTGGGCAGCCACGAACGTCGCCATAACCCTGCTCTCCTGTTCTTCGAGCACTCTGTTTAGCGGCAACTGCTCGCTTTCAGCTTCACAGACGCTTCTCGACGACCCTCGACGTTTTCGCTAACTCGATCACTATTTCATCCCGTAGCATCTTCTAAAGTCATTCGCTTTACTTTCCACGTTCCGTTCGAGCTTAAGATTCGCAGCTTCTAAGTCATCAAATAGCTTTTCATTCACTTTCCTCGGCTCATTAAATTTCTCTTCAGTCCCTTCGTGAGTTCACCAACCGGCACAGAGGTTGTTTGAGCATAGTGGAAAAAAAATTTGCATGCAGTTAATGCAATACTAAATCTAACCATAGTACATAACATCGTTAAATGAACCTGTATAATTAATCAATGGATTGTGAATTTGGCACATTAGTTCTACTCATTCCTCTCTCTGGGTACTTCGTTATCACTGTCTTTTTGTGCAGCATATAAAAATCAGGCTAATATTTCAAAGAAAGAAGCAGTTAAGAGCATCGAGTTGCAAGTCTGGCAGCTATTTGGTGCGTTCTGAAGTAGTTAGAGGACACACGATTTGAGTTTTCATGAAACACATTTATTCAAAAATAGCCACAAAGAATTATGGGTGGACATTCTGTAGATATACTTTAGTTGTGCCTGAACACGAAATAAACTAATCTGATCTGGCAAGAAGAAATTACATAGCGCAATTTAACTATGCATACGTGAGGGAAAAGAGAGGAAAGGGAACAGAAACATATGACTTCAGTTATCCAATCAAGCTTCACACGAAAACGACGAAATTCAGAGGAACATTACCTGCATTGCGTGCATGCACTAACATCAAAGGGGTTTACACCGATTGAAACATCTTGTTACAGCAAATACACCACCTGAGAATTCACGCAAGCATCATGGAAAGAAGTCACCTGAGTTGCACATCCAACTGTTTCAAACAGATGTGAGTGAAAATCGCTAAATGTATAAATCAATGAGAGTACACCACTGTAAGAACGAATAGATCATGAATCACACCGAATTCATAATAAAACCATCAAGGCGGAAGGCCCCAATGATTCGAGAAACATATGGCCCCCATTAAACAAAGGCAGCTGCTACACGTTCCCACAAAACACGGAAATGCAGTAACGCAAATATTCACCCATCACTTATCAGTTAAAATAACACGGACCAACTATTGAGATTCAGTAATAGAGCGCAACGCTCACAGAATAAAGACAACTCGAGATCACAGCAGAAAATAGAACATGTGATAAACTACAATACATAAAAAGAAATATCGCACATACACGAAAACACAAGTTCTGTCATATTCACAAAGCTTTAAAGCACATTAACTCAGGCTAACCATATCCCGTAGAGCGCATTGACACCACAATAGTAGAAAGGAACAAAGCAAACTCCGGACACTGACAAAATCATAGACTCAAGCATTGCCTATCAAGAGCAATATAAAACAAGAAGTAATCGAAACACTTCATTCAGGCCAAGAGCTTTTCCGAACGGCTTCACGCATGAAGACCGCGTTTGAAGCTACGACCTATCTCATCACTGGCAGGAGAGGGCTCACTTAAGAGCACAGCTACATCCACCGAGTTCAGTACGGAACCGCGCGACTGCTACGGTTGCAGGTTCGAATCCTGCCTCGGACATGGATGTGTGTGATGTCCTTAGGTTAGTTAGGTTTAAGTAGTTCTAAGTTCTTGGGGACTGATGACCTCAGATGTTACGTCCCATAGCGCTCAGAGCCATACATCCACCGACAGCCACCGCTCGGCTCGGAGCGCATGGAAAGCCCACACGGGAAACGGACAATACCAACTTGACAACCACGAAGCTGTCGAACAGCACCGATAGACCTCTTTGCCCACGTAAGAGGTACAAAATTGGTTATCCTGTGCTTCTAGCAGACGAAAAGCAGCTCAAGTACCAAACCCAAGACAAACCTGAAAAGACACATAAAAAGACCTGGTCACACAAGGTAGGCTAATGGACGAACTTTATAACTATGGGGCTAGATTACACATGGAATATTAATGGATCACTTAAAGTACTGACATACTGATGCGCAGAACGAGTTGCTTGCACTTAACGTCAGATTATCACTGAAACTTCTCAGTCCTTCTGGGAGGGTTAGTAGAACCAACTGCAGACAAACAGAATCAAACAGGGCAACAGTCTTATAAAGCGACTCTACACAGACATTTCAACATATCATAAACACACTAATTATAATCCTTCATGCAGTGATTTTTGCGTTTTCTCCTGTGGAGTTACGGGGTACTTTTATTGATATGAGCGTCCACTGTCTACATCTATATCTCCATGGGTAGACTGCAAATCACACTTAAGTGCCTGGCAGAGGGTTTATCGAACCACCTTCACAATAATTCTCTATTATTCCAATCTCGAACAGCGTGGTGGAATAACTAACACGTATATCTGTCAGTGCGTGCTCTTATTTCCCTTATTTTATTATGATGATCGTTTCTCCCTATGTAGGTCAGCGTTAACAAAATATTTTCACGTTCGGAGAAGAAAGTTAATGACTGAAATTCCGTGAGAAGATTCCGCCGCAACGAAAAACGCCTTCGTTTTGATGACGTCCTCCCCTAACTGTGTATCATGCAGGATGTGCTTCACTTCAGCAACTGCTTCATTTCTGCACTACAATAGGGTGTCTCACGGAGACCTAGGAGCTATAAAGAGCTTGGAAAATCTCTGTCGGCTAGTCTCATAGTCTTTAAACCGGAGATGCTTATTTTGCTGTAATTGGTTTTGTGGAACCGAGAATTCATTGAGATCTTCTCTTACAATGCTGCGTGGTGATTGCCCTTTAATCGCCTTAATGAGAT
Organism: Schistocerca gregaria; assembly: GCF_023897955.1. Taxonomy (NCBI): domain Eukaryota; kingdom Metazoa; phylum Arthropoda; class Insecta; order Orthoptera; family Acrididae; genus Schistocerca; species Schistocerca gregaria. The sequence continues at coordinate 687,762 of NW_026061727.1, forward strand.
CACGTCTTATTGCCAAAGGTAATTCAAACTGAGTTCGAGGATGTTATAAATGCATAAGATCCAAAGTTGATGAGATGTAGATTGTTTACATAGGAAAGTATCACTTTGCTTATGTCACCGAGAAATACTGGCAATGAGTGTTGTGTATAGAGTGACTAACTTATACTTCTCCACAGTACTGCTTGTGAGTCAGGTAGATCTGTGGTACATCTACATCTACATCTACATCTACATGACTACTCTGCAATTCACATTTAAGTGCTTGGCAGAGGGTTCATCGAACCACAATCATACTATCTCTCTACTATTCCACTCGCGAACAGCGAGCGGGAAACACCTAAACCTTTCTGTTCGAGCTCTGATTTCTCTTATTTTATTTTGATGATCATTCCTACCTATGTAGGTTGGGCTCAACAAAATATTTTCGCATTCGGAAGAGAAAGTTGTTGACTGAAATTTCGTAAAAAGGTCTCGCCGCGACGAAAAACGTCTGTGCTGTAATGACTTCCATCCCAACTCGTGTATCATATCTGCCACACTCTCTCCCCTATAACGTGATAATACAAAACGAGCTGCCCTTTTTTGCACCCTTTCGATGTCCTCCGTCAATCCCACCTGGTAAGGATCCCACACCGCGCAGCAATATTCTAACAGAGGACGAACGAGTGTAGTGTAAGCTGTCTCTTTAGTGGACTTGTTGCATCTTCTAAGTGTCCTGCCAATGAAACGCAACCTTTGGCTCGCCTTCCGACAATATTATCTATGTGGTCCTTCCAACTGAAGTTGTTCGTAATTTTAACACCCAGGTACTTAGTTGAATTGACAGCCTTGAGAATTGTACTATTTATCGAGTAATCGAATTCCAACGGATTTCTTTTGGAACTCATGTGGATCATCTCACACTTTTCGTTATTTAGCGTCAACTGCGACCTGACACACCATACAGCAATCTTTTCTAAATCGCTTTGCAACTGATACTGGTCTTCGGATGACCTTACTAGACGGTAAATTACAGCATCATCTGCGAACAGTCTAAGAGGACTGCTCAGATTGTCACCCAGGTCATTTATATAGATCAGGAACAGTAGAGGTCCCAGGACGCTTCCCTGGGGAACACCTGATATCACTTCAGTTTTACTCGATGATTTGCCGTCTATTACTAAGAACTGCGACCTTCCTGACAGGAAATCACGAATCCAGTCGCACAACTGAGACGATACCCCATAGCTCCGCAGCTTGATTAGAAGTCGCTTGTGAGGAACGGTGTCAAAAGCTTTCCGGAAATCTAGAAATACGGAATCAACTTGAGATCCCCTGTCGATAGCGGCCATTACTTCGTGCGAATAAAGAGCTAGCTGCGTTGCACAAGAGCGATGTTTTCTGAAGCCATGCTGATTACGTGTCAATAGATCGTTCCCTTCGAGGTGATTCATAATGTTTGAATACAATATATGCTCCAAAACCCTACTGCAAACCGACGTCAATGATATAGGTCTGTAGTTAAATGGATTACTCCTACTACCCTTCTTGAACACTGGTGCGACCTGCGCAATTTTCCAATCTGTAGGTACAGATCTATCGGTGAGCGAGCGGTTGTATATGAGTGCTAAGTAGGGAGCTATAGTATCAGCGTAATCTGAAAGGAACCTAATCGGTATACAATCTGGACCTGAAGACTTGCCCGTATCAAGCGATTTGAGTAGCTTTGCAACCCCTAAAGTATCTACTTCTAAGAGACTCATGCTAGCAGATGTTCGTGTTTCAAATTCTGGAATACCCCATTCGTCTTCCTTGGTGAAGGAAGATCGGAAAACTGCGTTCAATAACTCCGCTTTAGCGGCACAGTCGTCGATAACAGTACCATCGGCACTGCGCAGCGAAGGTATTGACTGCGTCTTGCGGCTTGTGTACTTTACATACGACCAGAATTTCTTCGGATTTTCTACCAAATTTCGAGACAAAGTTTCGTTGTGGAACCTATTAAAGGCTTCTCGCATCGAAGTACGTGCCAAATTTCGAGCGTCTGTAAATATTAGCCCATCTTCGGGATTTCGCGTTCTTCTGAACTTCGCATGCTTTTTCCATTGCCTCTGCAACAGCGTTCGGACCTTTTTTGTGTACCACGGGGGATCCGTTCCATCTCTTACCAATTTATGAGGTATAAATATCTCAATTGCTGTTGCTACTATATCTTTGAATATGAGCCACATCTCGTCTACATTCGCATAGTCAGTTCGGAAGGAATGGAAATTGTCTGTTAGGAAGGCTTCTAGTGGCACTTTATCCGCTTTTTTAAATAAAATTATTTTGCGCTTGTTTCTGATGGATTTGGAAGAAATGGTATTGAGCCTAGCTACAATGACCTTGTGATCACTAATCCCTGTATCAGTCATGATGTTCTCTATCAGCTCTGGATTGTTTGTGGCTAAGAGGTCAAGTGTGTTTTCGCAACCATTTACAATTCGCGTGGGTTCGTCGACTAACTGCTCGAAATAATTTTCGGAGAAAGCATTTAGGACAATCTCGGCAGACGTTTTCTGCCTACCACCGGTTTTGAACAAGTATTTTTGCCAACATACCAACTATAACCGTATGAGTCGGGTATTTATTTGTTACGAGACTCAAACTTTCTCTCAACTGTTCCGCAACTGTATCATCGGAGTCTGGGGGTCGGTAGAAGGAGCCAGTTATTAACTTAATTCGGCTGTTATGTATAACCTCCACAGACACCAATTCGCACGGAGTATCTACTTCGACTTCACTACAAGATAAACCACTACTGACAGACACAAACAGTCCACCACCAATTCTGCCTGATCTATCTTTCCTGAACACCGTCTGAGACTTCGTAAAAATTTCTGCGGAACTTATTTCAGGATTTAGCCAGCTTTCTGTACCTATAACGATATCAGCTTCTCTGCTTTCTATTAGCGCTTGAAGCTCAGGGACTTTTCCAGCGCAACTACAACAATTTACAACGATAATTCCGACTGTTCCTTGATCCAAGCAAGTCCTGTATTTGCCAAGCACCCTTTGGCATTGCAGCCCATCCCGCACTTTCCCGAGACCATCTAACCTAAAAAACCGCCCAGTCCACGCCACACAGCCTCTGCTACCCATGTAGCCGCCAGATGAGTGTAGTGAACTCCTGACCTATTCAGCGGAACCCGAAACCCCACCAACCTATGGCGCAAGTCAAGGAATCTGCAGCCAATACGGTCGCCAAACCATCTGAGCCTCTGATTCAGACCCTCCACCCGGCTCTGCACCAAAGGTCCGCAGTCGTTTCTGTCAACGATGATGCAGATGGTGAGCTCTGCCTTCATCTCGTAAGCAAGACCGGCAGCATTCACCAAATCAGATAGCCGCTGGAATCCAGAGAGAATTTCCTCAGATCCAGAGCGACACACGTCATTAGTGCCGACATGTGCCACCACCTGCAGCTGGCTGCACCCTGTGCTCTTCATGGCATCCGGAAGGACCCTTTCCACATCAGGAATGACTCCTCCCGGAATGCACACGGAGTGCACACTGGATTTCTTCCCCTCCTTAGCCGCCGTATCCCTAAGGGGCCCCGTTACGCGCCTAACATTGGAGCTCCCAACTACCAGTAAGCCCACCCTCTGCGATTGCCTGGACCTTGAAGGCTGACAATGATCCTCTAAAATAGGGCAGGCAGCTGCATCTGGCTCAGCCAGAGACAGTGCCTGAAACCGGTTTGTCAGACACACCGGGGAGGCTTTCTGATCAGCCTCCGGGGACGCCTTTCGCTGCCTGCCAGGCCTTGGAACGACCTCCCAATCAACCACAGGCGAGGGCTCAGCCCCACTGCGGGCAGCAACCGGGGCAACCACAGCGGCAGACCAATAACTTAGGTTATCTGAACATGAGAGAAACTACAGATTAAGAAAGAAAGGTTAAACCTTTGCTAATTATCTGATAACAGAAAACTAATCGCTCAAATTATGTTGATTGTAAGATTTTACATTCTGTAAAGAATATCAAAAGGATGATCCACCTGGAAATACTTGAAATGAAGAAACATATGACTCAGAATGCCATGTTAGTATTAAATGACAAAACTCAGTTTCCTTGGGTCTCTGAGTGGAGGGCCATCCTGCAGGTGATGTGCTGTTCATTAGGTAGGTTTGTTGCAGATACTGCTCACCTCTCCAGAGGCATATTTTGTAGTGCTGTTGTACAAACACAGTAGCTTTGATTGGAAGCATCAAAATATCGCTATGACATCACACAATCTGACGATGTATTTGGTATTTATGTATCACAGTGTAGTATTTGTTATACATAGAATATCTTTGGTTAGAAATTCTTTATTATGTATTAGACGAGACGTCACTATTTCTACCAATTTCTTCATTTCTAACACTATGACGTAACACACACACTAGTAATGGAGTGGTGGCTTAGCAGTGATCCGTAAATCGGAACCACGCTGGACTGTGATTGGCAGATAGAGTCACAATGGCGACGTGACGCCGGGAAAAGTGTGGTGGAAAATACGTAAAATTGTGGAAAATCTGGTAGCAATAAGAAAAAGAAAGAAAAATACATAAAACTGAGGAATACACAAAAAAATATGAAAATGGGTGAAAACTACAAAAAAATATGGAATAATGAGAGTACTTCCTGGATGCGGCATCCGCTGGTGCCTCTAATTACATAATACTGGTATTAACAAATATAACTCAAGTGACATGACTTAATGTAATTCGTTACAAACAAATAGCCATTGGCTGATGCCCCCCCCCCCCCCCGTGCTTTACAGCTCTGGAGTAGCCCCTCGCACTCAAGTGTCCCAGTTATAAAAGAGGGGAGGAGGTAATGCTTGATCCTCATTGCTTAGAGGGGAGAGTAAGTGAGCCGGTTGTCGTCACCTTTGTCACATGACAAAGTTGCCTCGATGACTACTCTGGGGACTTTAATCAATTCTCACTGGTTCTCGGGGAATAGGGTGGAGGGGGGGGGGGGGGGTGTTTACCAAGCATTCCCAAGTTGGTAACCTGACACCTAATGTAAGATATTTGCAGATTCAACACACCTATCCTGCAGTCCTCCATTGCCTCAATAGACATCTCTGCTGGCCAACGTCCCGTACTGAACAGAAAGACTTGCTATGTGGGTCCCATTAAATAATGTAGACGGCATTAGCACATCTGCATCTTAGCAGGATGACCAACTGAAAATAGAATGTTTGCAGTGGTGCACATGTACATTTAGATTGGAGATCTGCATCTCAAGATTGCACATAGACCGAGTATTGGGGACTGAAGACACCAAATAAACTGTTTCAGCGCAGTGGCTCCGGGGTAAACTGACCTTATGGCATCTTCCTCAACCGAATCAGTGCATAGCAGCTAGGAGAGAAGGAGCGCAACGTCAAACTGATAAATGGGCTCATACTGTCAAGTTCTTTGTAACTTGACAGTATTATGTAATCACTGAAAGAGCGTCACACATGCAGTAACCACTCACAGACAGCAAGTGCAGCTCTAGCAGTGGAGGGTGTACGCATAGCGTGTCAGGGGACGCGGTAAACGGTGCAGTCGTTGATAGGAAAAGGAGAAACTGAATTGGCGACCAAAAGGGCACGACAATTGTTTTTCGAGCCAGGGATAGAAAGGGCTAAGTTTAAAAATTGTTCGCTGTCACCGTGGCTGAAGGATGAAGTCAACGGTAAGACGGCGCTAACGAAACCTGGCGCCAGTGGAAGTGTAGTGCAGCGCGCCCCACAGATGACAGGAGTGAATGATGGCTGTGGAGACGTGTACGGCCGAAGAGACGAGCAGCTGTTGAGCAGCTGGCCGCCCATCTTAGCCGAGGGGCTGCCGACTGCGTCTCCTCAGCGGCCGTTCACCACACGTTGCTGTGTCTGAACCTCTACAGCAGGCGCCCGCTTCAGGTCAGCATGCTGACCGCTGTTCGTCGTCGACAGAGGCTGGAATTCGCAGCCCAGTACCGTAATTGGACGTCCACCCAGTGGCAACAGATGGCCTCATCACGTGGTTCCCGTTTTTATGGTCCACTAGACTGACGGCTGCTGGCGTTTATGGCTAGAAACATCTAAAAGAAAACACCCGGCAACAGTCGTCAGAAGAGTCCAGGCCAGAGGCGGGAGCGTTGTGGTATTGGGAACGTTTTCATGGCAAACCCTGAACAGTTTTGTGAACGAAACGGCATTCGTCATCTAACAAGTGCTCCGTTTCACCCGCAGACCAGCGGACAAGCAGATCGCTTCATACGGACTTGCAAACAACAGTGGCCAAGCTTCTCACCACCTACACATGTACTATAATACAGAATAAAATCTGATTTATAGTTTAAATTAAAAACCTCGGAATGGTGTTTTATTGTAAAATTATTAAGATTCTAATTCGGAACAGGCGCTGCAACTCTTTTCCGCCTCCTATCGCTCACACCCACGAGACGGACCATCACTGCCGGAACTTCTGCACGGCCGCAGCCATAGGTCAGTGCTTCACTTGCTACACCCACCACAGCATCCGGTGCCGCGAATGGGCCGCAGGTACCGCTTCGTGCCGCGTAATCTTGTTTTTTTTTGTACTGTTTATGGCAACAGTGAGCGCTGGTGCAAGAGGCGTGGTTCAGGAACGCATTGGCTCTTTACATATTTGATTGCAGCTCCGAATGGTTTGCACCGCCGCCATCAGAACCAAATTCGTGCGTGTCATCTCTCCACCATTCTGCTGCTTTCCTTCCCCCATGTTCACTGCCTCACAGGGGCGCACGGCCTTCGCAGATGCCCGCTGGTGCCACCAAGGAACAGATGGACGATACGCCCTCGCCCTGACCGTACCCGCTCGCCGACCCAATGGAGGTGGACATGGCATCTGCATCGCCGTCGCCCTCGTCGCCCCAGGACACGCCCTTAGGCCTGAATGTGCGGCCTGGCAGCAGTTTTCTGGAGTGCGTTGCTGTTGCCTCACAAGCCAGAAGGCAGGGTACAGCCAGAAGCACGCCATTCTCCACAGCTACGGCTCCTCGCTCATCTCTACGTCCAGCATCCTGCCTCCCTCCCCATTGTCATTAACTGCCTCACTACACGGCAACGGTGTGCCATTTCGGGGGGAGGGGGGGGGGAGGTAATGTGCTGGCATAAGATCTCGCCAGCACAGCAGGTGACACAGAGGTTGTGAGAAGATTGATTGTAGTCACCGGAGCAAGCGAGCCTATCGGGAGAGAGGCCAAAGACGCACTCGCAAACAATGCGCCGCCAGCGCCCTCTCGACCTCCAGTATTTAGATCGCCGCCGCAGATTTGGGGTGGAGAGGGGGGTAGTCAGCAGGCGTCCAGTGAGTCAACGAACTGAGTCATCAGTCACAGCCTAATGGGAGTCGAAATCGCAGTTAGCTCAGCCTCTAGCTCACAGTCAGTACCTAGCCATCAGAATAGTGTGCATAGTCCAGGTCTTGTGTGAAGTAAAAGTCGGCCATCTTAAGTAACTTCTTGTTCTTATAAGTAAAGAACCCTGTTAATACACCCATGCACTTTTTGTTATAGAAGAGGATACTGGCCACCAAACAACATGCTCTCCTTGCTTCGTACAATACAAGTCAACAGTGACAACAAGACGACACAAAATTCCTTGAATGATCTTGTCATTCTGGAAACCACAGTGGATCAACACAAATATGCGTCGATGTCAACCTCTACATGCAGTTTGTTTTTCCTAAGCGCGATGGCATCTACCAGCAGGACAATGCAACGAGTCACACAGCTCACAGTGTACGAGTGGTTTCAAAGAGTGGCTGGATGGGGCTGCTCGTTCCATGCTTGCTCAGCTGAGACAAGTAGCCAGGCTGGCCACGGCTGTAGACTTGGCACGGCTCCACATCCCTGCCGGTACCTTCCAGAACCTCAGCGACTCTCTTCCCACGCGTCTCCCAGCAGGTTTGTGTTGGGATAGCAACTTTCTAACGAAATACGACACAATTAAATAAGAAACACCTCGAATATGTCGCTCTTGAATATCATAAGAATTCTCTTCATTATTGAGTACCGTACAAAAAATTTATTACCATTAACGTATTCACTGGCATTGAAATGCATATTGTAAAGGCCTTGTCCATGTATGTGTGTAATGTCCATAGAACTACTTAAACCCAACTAACCCAAGTTCTAAGGGACTGATGACCTCAGATGTTAAGTCCCACAGTGCTCAGAGCCATTTCGTAGAGGCCTGTAAGCGTAAAATCGTTAGTTCGAATTTCGCTATTAGCATCCACTTTTACTTTTATTTAAATACCGAATTTGTGATGATATGGAAACGTTTCTTATCAACTATCGAATCACATTTTTTAATAAAAATAACGTCCTTTTTAAAATTTATTGGGTACAAAAATGCGAAACATCAGATACAAAATAAACCCTATTTTCATTTCTAGAGATTGAACTACGTTGTTGATGTACAACTTTCTTATTTAATAAACGCATTTCGCCTCTCTATATCAAATTTTTACGCGGTCAGTAATTCGAAATGGAGAGATTTTATTATCATTAAAGACTATGAGATAATGTCATTTTCATTTGTTAATAAATGTGAAACATAAATACTAAAAATAGACATTGTTACTAGCAAGATTCGAATCACAGCTACGCTCCTTTTTACTTTTCCCATTTAGCTCCGTCTTACGCTCACCATAAAAGAATTCCTAAGTTGATGGAGGCTTGTAGCTCGTAACGGTATTTTCCTCACAGGATTCGACCTGATTCCTCTTCCAGAATGCTTAAGTAACCCTCTCACAACTATAACCTGGTCTTTGTACAAGGTGAGCTGCTTCGTGAAAAGCAGAGAAACAACTTCTTCATACAAAAGAATGGAATAAACTGTGAAGTAACACTCCTCTTCGCAAAATTGTTAAACATCGTCACGCGAAGAAAGGAAGTTATAACAAATTACTCTGGAAGACAACAAGAAAAAGGCTCCTCTTCACAGGAAAAACAAGCAATAACAACTCTTCTTAAAAAAACAATCAAAATACATGTACAGCGGCTATTAATCTATTTTACTGGGAGAAATTTCTAGAAAATTGCAGGAAAATTATTTCTATTTCTGTTGTAAGTTGGTTATTAAAACTACTGTTGCATATTTAAGTAGTCACTAACGCCCGTTGTGTCTCTCGTTGAAGTGAGTATGTAAGGGACAATGTGAGTCACGTACCACACGCAAATGTTATGTTAGAACTGCCAATCCGATGGTAATATACACTGAAGAGCCAAAGAAACTGGTACACCTGCCTAATATCGTGTAGGTCCCCCACGAACACACAAGTGCCGCAACACGACGTGGCATGGACTCGACTAACGTCTGAAGTAATGCCGTACAGAACTGACGCTGTGAATCCTGCAGGGCTGTCCATAAATCCATAAGAATACGAGGGGGTGGAGATCTCTTCTGAACAGCACGTAGCAAGGCATCCCAGATATGCTCAATAATTTTCGTGGCTGCGCACCTTGGTGGCCAACGTAAGTGTTTAAATTCAGAAAAGTGTTCCTGGAGCCACTCTGAGGCAATTCTGGACGTGTAGGGTGTCGCACTGTCCTGCTGAAATTGCCCACGTCCGTCGGAAAGCACAATGAAAGTGAACGGATGCAGGTGATCAGACAGGATGCTTAGGAACGAGTCAGAGTAGTATCTAGACGTATCAGGGGCCCCATATCACTCCAACTGCATTGAAATTTGCAGCAATTTTCGAAAGGACTGCACTTCTGTCACATTGAACGATTCTCTTCGGTCGTCGTTGGTCCCGTTCTTGCCGAATATTTTTCCGGCCACAGCGATGTCGGGAATTATATGTTTTGCCGGATTTCTGATATTCACGGTACCCTCGTGAAATCCTCGTACGGGAAAATCCCCAATTCTTCGCTACCTCGGAGATGCTGTGTCCCATCGCTCGTGCGTGGACAGTAACATCCCGTTCAAACTCACAATCATGACCTATTGTAGCAGCCTTGACAGGTCTAACGACTGCGCGAAACACTTGTCTTACGTAGGCGTTGCCGACCGCAGCGCCGTATTCTCCCTGTTTACATACCTCTGTGTTTGAATACGCATGCCTATACCAGTTTCTTTGGTGCTTCAGTCTATTTTCTAGCGGTATGGTTGAAGGCGCCGTGTGCGTGACACGGGCCAATCATTTCGCAGCACACTCACTTGCGGAGGAATATATTAAGAAGATAATTATAAGAGTTCTGTGAAGGTTACAGAACTTCCGAGTATATTAAGCAAAGGCGATATTTCAACCTTTTTTGAGAACTGTGTCGTACTATACGTACGCAAGGAAGTACACGTGCGACACTGACCTTGAACTGCGGTAGGTATGAAGGAAGTGGCAGAGGGCAATTCAGCAAGGTCCTCTCGTCTGCCTCAGAGCAGGTTACAGCAACGGAGCGTATCCGGTATCGGGACATCATTGTCGTTTCTTTCGTGTCAGAAGCGCTACTTGAAATTTCTCTATAGAGCGTAAGAACACGTTTGCAGGAAATTGTTGGTCCACTTTATCAGTTTTGATGCAATTTTTGTGATGGCGTAGTGGCGCTATCGCAGGTCAAAAACGACAT